>NC_044557.1:137575992-138274492 GCF_007565055.1 Rhinopithecus roxellana | reverse complement strand
AGGTCTAATATTTAAGTCTCTAATCCATCTTGAATTAATCTTCGTATAAGGAGTAAGGAAAGGATCCAGTTTCAGCTTTCTACTTATGGCTAGCCAATTTTCCCAGCACCATTTATTAAGTAGGGAATCCTTTCCCCATTTCTTGTTTCTCTCAGGTTTGTCAAAGATCAGATGGCTGTAGATGTGTGGTATTATTTCTGAGTACTCTGTTCTGTTCCATTGGTCTATATCTCTGTTTTGGTACCAGTACCATGCTGTTTTGGTTACTGTAGCCTTGTAGTATAGTTTCAAGTCAGGTAGCGTGACGCCTCCAGCTTTGTCCTTTTGACTTAGGATTGTCTTGGCAATGTGGGCTCTTTTTTGGTTCCATATGAACTTTAAAGCAGTTTTTTCCAATTCTGTGAAGAAGCTCATTGGTAGCTTGATGGGGATGGCATTGAATCTATAAATAACCTTGGGCAGTATGGCCATTTTCACGATATTGATTCTTCCTATCCATGAGCATGGTATGTTCTTCCATTTGTTTGTGTCCTCTTTGATTTCACTGAGCAGTGGTTTGTAGTTCTCCTTGAAGAGGTCCTTTACATCCCTTGTAAGTTGGATTCCTAGGTATTTGATTCTCTTTGAAGCAATTGTGAATGGAAGTTCATTCCTGATTTGGCTCTCTGCTTGTCTGTTACTGGTGTATAAGAATGCTTGTGATTTTTGCTTATTAATTTTGTATCCTGAGACTTTGCTGAAGTTGCTTATCAGCTTAAGGAGATTTTGGGCTGAGACGATGGGGATTTCTAAATATACAATCATGTCATCTGCAAACAGGGACAATTTGACTTCTTCTTTTGACTTCTTCTTTTCCTAACTGAATACCCTTGATTTCTTTCTCATGCCTGATTGCCCTAGCCAGAACTTCCAACACTATGTTGAATAGGAGTGGTGAGAGAGGGCATCCCTGTCTTGTGCCAGTTTTCAAAGGGAATTTTTCCAGTTTTTGCCCATTCAGTATGATATTAGCTGTGGGTTTGTCATAAACAGCTCTGATTATTTTGAGGTACGTGCCATCAATACCGAATTTATTGAGCGTTTTTAGCATGAAGGGCTGTTGAATTTTGTCAAAAGCCTTTTCTGCATCTATTGAGATAATCATGTGGTTCTTGACTTTGGTTCTGTTTATATGCTGGATTACGTTTATTGATTTGCGAATGTTGAACCAGCCTTGCATCCCAGGGATGAAGCCCACTTGATCATGGTGGATGAGCTTTTTGATGTGCTGCTGAATCTGGTTTGCCAGTATTTTATTGAGGATTTTTGCATCGATGTTCATCAGGGATATTGGTCTAAAATTCTCTTTTTTTGTTGTGTCTCTGCCAGGGTTTGGTATCAGGATGATGTTGGCCTCATAAAATGAGTTAGGGAGGATTCTCTCTTTTTTTATTAATTGGAATAGTTTCAGAAGGAATGGTACCAGCTCCTCCTTGTACCTTTGGTAGAATTCAGCTGTGAATCCATCTGGTCCTGGACTTTTTTTGGTGGGTAGGCTATTAATTGTTGCCTCAATTTCAGAGCCTGCTATTGGTCTATTCAGGGATTCAACTTCTTCCTGGTTTAGTCTTGGGAGAGTGTAAGTGTCCCGGAAATTATCCATTTCTTCTAGATTTTCTAGTTGATTTGCGTAGAGGTGTTTATAGTATTCTCTGATGGTAGTTTGTATTTCTGTGGGGTCGGTGGTGATATCCCCTTTATCATTTTTATTGCGTCTATTTGATTCCTCTCTCTTTTCTTCTTTATTAGTCTTGCTAGCGGTCTGTCAATTTTGTTGATCTTTTCAAAAAACCAACTCCTGGATTCATTGATTTTTTGGAGGGTTTTTTGTGTCTCTATCTCCCTCAGTTCTGCTCTGAGCTTAGTTATTTCTTGCCTTCTGCTAGCTTTTGAATGTGTTTGCTCTTGCCTCTCTAGTTCTTTTAATTGTGATGTTAGAGTGTCAATTTTAGATCTTTCCTGCTTTCTCTTGTGGGCATGTATTGCTATAAATTTCCCTCTACACACTGCTTTAAATGTGTCCCAGAGATTCTGGTATGTTGTATCTTTGTTCTCATTGGTTTCAAAGCACATCTTTATTTCTGCCTTCATTTCATTATGTACCCAGTAGTCATTCAGGAGCAGGTTGTTCAGTTTCCATGTAGTTGAGTGGTTCTGATTGAGTTTCTTAGTCCTGAGTTCTAGTTTGATTGCACTGTGGTCTGAGAGACAGTTTGTTATAATTTCTGTTCTTTTACATTTGCTGAGGAGTGCTTTACTTCCAATTATGTGGTCAATTTTGGAATAAGTGCGATGTGGTGCTGAGAAGAATGTATATTCTGTTGATTTGGGGTGGAGAGTTCTATAGATATCTATTAGGTCCGCTTGGTGCAGAGATGAGTTCAATTCCTGGATATCCTTGTTAACTTTCTGTCTCGTTGATCTGTCTAATGTTGACAGTGGAGTGTTGAAGTCTCCCATTATTATTGTATGGGAGTCTAAGTCTCTTTGTAAGTCTCTAAGGACTTGCTTTATGAATCTGGGTGCTCCTGTATTGGGTGCATATATATTTAGGAGGGTTAGCTCTTCCTGTTGAATTGATCCCTTTACCATTATGTAATGGCCTTCTTTGTCTCTTTTGATCTTTGATGGTTTAAAGTCTGTTTTATCAGAGACTGGGATTGCAACCCCTGCTTTTTTTTGTTCTGCATTTGCTTGGTAGATCTTCCTCCATCCCTTTATTTTGAGCCTATGTATGTCTCTGCATGTGAGATGGGTCTGCTGAATATAGCAGACTGATGGGTCTTGACTCTTTATCCAGTTTGCCAGTCTGTGTCTTTTAATTGGGTCATTTAGGCCATTTACATTTAAGGTTAATATTGTTATGTGTGAACTTGATCCTGCCATTATGATATTAACTGGTTATTTTGCTCGTTAGTTGATGCAGTTTCTTCCTAGCCTCGATGGTCTTTACATTTTGGCATGTTTTTGCAATGGCTGGTACCGGTTGTTCCTTTCCATGTTTAGGGCTTCCTTCAGGGTCTCTTGTAAGGCAGGCCTGGTGGTGACAAAATCTCTAAGCATTTGCTTATCTGTAAAGGATTTTATTTCTCCTTCACTGATGAAACTTGCTTTGGCTGGATATGAAATTCTGGGTTTAAAATTCTTTTCTTTAAGAACGTTGAATATTGGCCCCCACTCTCTTCTGGCTTGTAGAGTTTCTGCCGAGAGATCTGCTGTTAGTCTGATGGGCTTCCCTTTGTGGGTAACCCGACCTTTCTCTCTGGCTGCCCTTAAGATTTTTTCCTTCATTTCAACTTTGGTGAATCTGGCAATTATGTGTCTTGGAGTTGCTCTTCTCGAGGAGTATCTTTGTGGCGTTCTCTGTATTTCCTGAATTTGAATGTTGGCCTGCCCTACTAGGTTGTGGAAGTTCTCCTGGATGATATCCTGAAGAGTGTTTTCCAACTTGGTTCCATTTTCCCCCTCACTTTCAGGCACCCCAATCAGATGTAGATTTGGTCTTTTTACATAATCCCATACTTCTTGCAGGCTTTGTTCATTTCTTTTTCTTCTGGTTTCTCTTCTCGCTTCATTTCATTCATTTGATCCTCAATGGCTGATACTCTTTCTTCCAGTTGATCGAGTCGGTTACTGAAGCTTGTGCATTTGTCACGTATTTCTCGTGTCATGGTTTTCATCTCTGTCATTTCGTTTATGACCTTCTCTGCATTAATTAGTCTAGCTGTCACTTCTTCCACTCTTTTTTCAAGATTTTTAGTTTCTTTGCGCTGGGTACGTAACTCCTCCTTTAGCTCTGAGAAGTCTGATGGACTGAAGCTTTCTTCTCTCATCTCGTCAAAGTCATTCTCTGACCAGCTTTGATCCGTTGCTGGCGATGGGCTGCGCCCCTTTGCAGGGGGAGATGCGCTCTTATTTTTTGAATTTCCAGCTTTTCTGCCCTGCTTTTTCCCCATCTTTGTGGTTTTATCTGTCTCTGGTCTTTGATGATGGTGATGTACTGATGGGGTTTTGGTATAGGTGTCCTTCCTGTTTGATAGTTTTCCTTCTGACAGTCAGGATCCTCAGCTATAGGTCTGTTGGAGATTGCTTGAGGTCCACTCCAGACCCTGTTTGCCTGGGTATCAGCAGCAGAGATTGCAGAATATAGAATATTGCTGAACAGCGAGTGTACCTGTCTGATTCTTACTTTGGAAGCTTCCTCTCAGGGGTGTACTCCACCCTGTGAGGTGTGGGGTGTCAGACTGCCCCTAGTGGGGGGTGTCTCCCAGTGAGGCTACTCAGGGGTCAGTGACCCACTTGAGCAGGCATTCTGTCCCTTCTCAGATCTCAACCTCCCTGTTGGGAGATCCACTGCTCTCTTCAAAGCTGTCAGAGTGGTTCGCGTCTGCTCAGGCCTCTGCTACTTCCCCTGTTGTTTTATTAGCTGAGCCCTGCCCCCAGAGTTGGAGTCTATAGAGACAGGCAGGTTTCCTTGAGCTGCTGTGAGCTCCACCCAGTTGGAGCTTCCCAGAGGCTTTGTTTACCTACTTAAGCCTCAGCAATGGCGGGCACCCCTCCCCCAGCCTCGCTGCTGCCTTTGGGTTAGATGGCCGCAGACTGCTGTGTTAACAATGAGGGAGGCTCCGTGGGCGTGGGACCCTCCCAGCCAGGTGAGTTATATATTCTTCTGGTGTGCCCGTTTGCTTAGAGCGCGGTATTGAGGTGGGAGTTACCCGATTTTCCAGGTGTTGTGTGTCTCAGTTCCCCTGGCTAGGAAAAGGCATACCCTTCCCCCTTGCGCTTCCCAGGTGAGCCGATGCCTCGCCCTGCTTCAGCTCTCCCTGGTCAGGCTGCAGCAACTGACCAGCACCGATTGTCCGGCACTCCCTAGTGAGATGACCCCAGTACCTCAGTTGAAAATGCAGAAATCACCGGTCTTCTGTGTCGCTCGCGTTGGGAGTTGGAGACTGGAGCTGTTCCTATTCGGCCATCTTGCTCCGCCCCCGATTTTCTGTATTTTTAATCGATATGTCTATTTTAAAATATTTTCTTTTTTTTTTTTTTTTTTTTTTTTGAGACGGAGTCTGGCTCTGTTGCCCAGGCTGGAGTGCAATGGCACCATCTCGGCTCACCGCAACCTCCGCCTCCTGGGTTCTAGCGATTCTCCTGCCTCAGCCTCCCTAGTAGCTGGGACTACAGGCGCCCGCCACCTTGCCTGGCTAGTTTTTTGTATTTTTTTTAGTAGAGACGGGGTTTCACCGTGTTAGTCAGGATGGTCTCGATCTCCTGACCTTGTGATCCGCCCATCTCGGCCTCCCAAAGTGCTGGGACTACAGGCTTGAGCCACCGTGCCCGGCCTAAAATATTTTCTTAACTTCATGCCAGAATGCTCAGCACTCTGGCCATTACATTTCTCTGTTAAGCAGTATCTTGAATCTTTGGAGTAGAAAACATTTAAGTAACTTCTAATTTCTGGTAACCGAATGTCATTAATAACTTTGAGGAGGAAGTGAATTATCATCACATCATTGCAAAGTTCTGGTTATGGATTTTAAATTTAAAATGTCATTTTAAATTTAAATTTAAACAGTCATTAGAAATTTAAAGTTAAATATTCTTAATATTCTTTTTGCTGACTTTCAAACGTACAATTTATTTTTCAGTCAGTCTCTCATAAGAAGTTCCAGTAAGCATTTCTCTACAAAGAATCCTCTACTTTGTCAAAAATGTTAAATGAAAATTATGATAAAGATTACTTTCAGTTTTTAAAGGAAAATTTTATAAATTTTAGTAATTGTGATCTTTACAAGGGTATTAATTTAATTTTGGAGTTTTTTGTTATTTAAGTAAAGAGGTAAATTCTGTTAAATTCAGCAATCAACATTTTACTGACCACATACTTTATATCTACTATTGGAAGGATTATGCAAGATGAATGAATGAACATGAAGATAACTAAGATTTATCATAAAATTTTAAAGAAGAGATAAAAATGTATGCACAGTTAACTAAAATTGGAATAAGAAATACTGATATAGCATTTTGTAAATATAGAGTAGATAACAACGTTATTTCTGACTAGGATATTAACCATGGTATTCTTTGGACAGGCAGTTCTCTGGATTATGGGTAAAAGCCTTAAAAGGAAATTGGAGTGAAGATTATCTCAAATAGCTAGAATGCACGGATCAGGAAATTTAGATGGCAAAACATGGAGCTGTTCTGAAAATAAATAAATAAATAAATAAAAAACTGCTGGCAGTACAGTTTAGTGGAGGAGTGGAAGTATAAGTTGAGTGATGAACAAAAAGCAAAAACAGACAAAAAAAAAACCGACGACTCCAACAAACACCTAAAAACAAACAGGATTGGAGGGGACACTTAGCAAATTTAGAAATTTATTCTGAAGAAGGAGTTGGGGCACAGTGAAAGAGTCTGTTTTATAATATTTCCCCTAAACATGAATGTGATAATCACAGTGGATTATTTAGAAAGCACATTAAATATTCAAAATATAGGACACAAATCTATACTCAGAGGCTAAGGTGACATTGTGGGCTTTTGAGCAAAAATAATACTAAAATAATGAAATAACAATGTAAACAGTGGTTAGGTGGCAATCTCCAAGCTGGAGATAAAGTGATCTTGAACTGTCATAGTGTCGTTGGAAATGAAAAGGAAGAAATACAAATAAGAGAAGTTGATATTTTTTAAATGTGTTGATTACACACTAAATCTACTTTCTAAAATAGTGATTTCAATAACCCACAAGTAAAGGGAATAATTATTAAAAATATACCAAGTCCAGTATTAATTCATTTACATAGTGTCTTATTAAATTAATACAACATCCCTGTGACAAATACTGTTATTTGTCTGATGTTTATAAAAGACACATTTGAGTTTAGATAAACAACATGTCAAAGTCAACAGTTAGTAAATAGAAAAGTGAAATTTCAAATTCCAAATGCCTGATTTCATATCCCCTTCCAAAATGACACTATATTGTCTGTGAAAAATAGGTAAATCACATGTGCTCTAGTCAGTTTTTGCTACTGTAACAAAATACCCAAAACTGGGTAATTTAGAAAAAAAATAACAAAAACAAAAAAACCACCAGAAAATATTTTCTTACAGTTTTGGAGGCTAGGAAGTCCAAGATCAAGGTGCTAGCAGGTTCTGTTGTCTGATGAAGGCTGCTGTTTGCTTCTAAGTTGGCACATTGTTGCTGCGTCCTTCAGAGGAAAGGAATGCTCTGTGTTCTATCTGGGGGAAGGCAGAAGAGCAAGAGGTTGAAACACTGTGTAAAGCCTCACTTACCTCTTTTATAAGGACCTTAGTTCCATTCACAAGGGAGGAGCCATCCTGGCTTAATCACCTCTGAAAGGCTCCACCTCTTAACGCTGTCACATTGGCCCTTAAGTTTCAATACCTAAATTTTAGGGGGGACACATTTGAACCATAGCAATGTGTGAGATTACAGGATGATGCACAAAAGTATCATAACTGTAATGATGATGAAATTTGATGTAGATTATACTGAAGTTCCAAGGTAATTTCTCTGAAAATAAACAACATGAATTTTTATAATATATAAGGCAAAAACTAAAAATTTAAGTAAAATGTTAATAATAGTTAAAAGTATTGAGTAGTTTGACAAAAATTAGGCACTATTTTAAGCTTTCTACATCCTCATGTAATCTTTATCATAGATGCATAACTTATTATTGCATTTACAGATGATAAAATTAAGACACACAGTGATTAGTTAAGTGGTTAATACTTAACAAAGGGAAGAAGTGGCAGAACCAAAACAAGGTCTAGGTCTAGTACATTAGAGTCTGTTACCTTCGGGTAATAATGTCTTCCTGAACAGAAAATTAAATCATTTTCTCCCTTTCAGATATTGAAGGGATCAAGAAAATAATGAATCAGAAAACTGTAGTGACACTAAAAATAAATTTAATTTCTAATGCTCTTGCAGAAGGAAAACCAGATAATTTCATCAACTCATAAATTGTTACCAGACTTAATGCCTGAGTATGAGAGTCAGGTTGATTACATATGGAGTATTTGTTATACAGCTTTATACATTTTATCATTTCCTCTGAATAATATGGAAAAACTTGAAAATTCGTTTTTTTCATACAACACAGGAAAAATGAGAAACAAATAGACATAGTGAAGTGAGGTTAGATTCACAACACAATATTATAAGAACAGTCCTTGTCCAACATGGTGAAACCCTGTCGCTACTAAAAGTACAAATTTACGTGGGCATGGTGGTGCACACCTGTAGTCCCAGCTACTCAGGAGGCTGGGCAGGAGAATCAATTGAATGCGGGAGGTGGAGGTTGCAGGAAGCCAAGATTGCGCCGCTGCACTCCAGCCTGGTGACAGAGCGAGACTCCTCAAAACAGACACACACACAAAAAACAGGCCTACATTTACAGAGGAGAATTGTTTTATCTAATTTAAATGAAATGTGATTGTATATCTGAAATCATATATTAAATAGAAAATGTAAGAAGAAAACACATGAAGCTCAAGACTGAAAACTCCAAAATCAAAGACAGAAATAGCATAAGTAATAACACACCTAACTGTGGATGCCCGGTCCTCTTATTTCCAAGCATCTCATCAGAATGTTTTTTAGTATTAATATTGACATGGGAATTACAATTGTGTTAGAACTTGTTTCCATTGCTTTGAGATAGTCTCCCAGTGAAATTAGGTATTTCTGTAACAACTCTACGGAGAGCACTTCAGAACATTTTCTTGCAGCAGGCATTTAAGAATATATATGGACAGTCACCATGTGAAATTTAGTCCAGAAAATTCCACTTACACAAAATAGTGCTTTAAAGCCCCATGTCAGGTTTTAAGTTCTAATTGATATTCTTGGCTTCCTGAATACCAGATAATTCTCTGTCTTCTTAAATCTGCCTCCACCCCTGCAGGTGTTCTATAAGTCTTATTATGCCTGAACATGCTCTCAACTTCAAGATCTCCAAATCTAAAATTATACTTTCTGATGATAAACCTGTCTTCATATTATAATTGCCATATTTCTTAACATCTATTGACCTTCATCATTAGTTTATCACCATTTGCCATTCTTTGACTGTGCACTGTTTTGGTAACCCAACCCCGCTACTGACTTTCCTTGTCCTGAGTCAATGAGAAAAATAATGGTTAGTCATTTGAAAACATCTTTTTTTTTTTTTTTTTTTTTGCCACTTTAAGAATACCACATTTCTATGACTTTCTGTCATTGCTGTCTAGCAAATCCTCACTTTTGAGTTTTTCTCACTTTCATTTCTGTTTCTGTTCTTAGATAAGTACAATCCTGCAAAGCCACACTTATTAGAGCCAGTAAGTGGGTGGTAACGTAATTGAATGTCTAAATCTGAACCTCTTTTTATTTTTGAAAATGCAAGAGGATACTATAAAACTGGTGTAAATCAGCCCTGTCTCAGAGAAACCAGGATAGATTATCATCCTAATATCATCCTGAATATATAAAAGACAAATTTACGAGAAAAAAACAACCCCATCAAAAAGTGGGCAAAGGATATGAACAGACATTTCTCAAAAGAAGACATGCATATAGCCAACAGATACATGAAAAAATGCTCATCATCACTCGCCATCAGAGAAATGGAAATCAAAATCACATTGAGACACCATCTCACACCAGTTAGAATGGCATTCGTTAAAAAGTCAGGAAACAACAGTTGTTGAAGAGGATGTGGAGAAATAGGAACACTTTTACACTGTTAGTGGGATTGTAAACTAGTTCAACCGTTATGGAAAACAGTATGGCGATTCCTCAAGGATCTAGAACTAGAAATACCATTTGACCCAGCCATCCCATTACTGGGTATGTACCCAAAGGATTATAAATCATGCTGCTATAAAGACACATGCACATATATGTTCATTGTGGCACTATTCACAATAGCAAAGACTTGGAATCAACCCAAATGTCCATCAGTAACAGACTGGATTAAGAAAATGTGGCACATAAACACCATGGAATACTATGCAGCCATAAAAAAGGATGAGTTCGTGTCCTTGGTAGGGACATGGATGCAGCTGGAAACCATCATTCTCAGCAAACTATCGCAAGAACAGAAAACCAAACACCGCATGTTCTCACTCGTAGGTGGGAATTGATCAATGAGATCACTTGGACATGGGAAGGGGAACATCACACAGTGGGGCCTATTATGGGGAGCGGGGAGCAGGGAGGGATGCCATTGGGAGTTATCCCTGATGTAAATGACGAGTTGATGGGTGCTGACGAGTTGATGGGTGCAGCACACCAATATTGCACAAGTGTACATATGTAATAAACCTGCACGTTGTGCCCATGTACCCTAGAACTTGAAGTATAATAATAAAAAAAAGTAAAATAGCAAATATATATATATATATACACACATATATATATATGATATTTTCCCAACCCATTGATATCATCCAAGAATTTATCCTTGGTTTTATATACATCTGTCCACGTTGGGCTTGCTTATCCATAATGATAGATTCAGGTATTTCTTGTCACGTCCTCATCCCTTTCTTTTCTTTTCTTTCTTTCTTTTTTTTTTTTTTTTTTTTTTTGTTTTTTGAGACAGAGTCTCACTCTGTTGCCCAGGCTGGAGTGCAGTGGCATGATCTTGGCTCACTGCAAGCTCCACCTCCCGGGTTCATGCCATTTTCCTGCCTCAGCCTCCCAAGTAGCTGGGGCTACAGGCAATCATGCCTGCCACCATGCCTGGCTAATTTTTTGTATTTTTAGTAGAGATGGAGTTTCACCGTGTTAGCCAGGATGGTCTTGATCTCCTGACCTCATGATCTGCTCACCTCAGCCTCCCAAAGTGCTGGGATTTTACAGGCGTGAGCTACCATGCCCGGCCCACGTCCTCATCCCTTTCTGTGGATGTGCTGGTTGAGACATATATATGTATACATTAATACAGATAAGCATATATAATTGTATATGATTATGTATTGTCCTATAATTAAAATATGATTATATATCATTGATTATATATGATTATATACATGATCAACTATGTTATATATAATCAACTATATATGATTATATATGATCAATTTATGATTATGATTATAATCGATTATATGATTTTATATACATAATTATATATATATATATAACAAATTTTGTAATGAAGATATAATGTTAGAAAGTGAAAAGCTAAATTTACTTTGGGATTGAGCTTACAAATTTTACTATTTCTGTTTTTAAAGTGACTATATTTTCTTATTCATGCTTAGTTGTGAAACCTTGGATTAATCTTAAAAATTCTTCCTTTCAGTATCTCCACATAAAATTAGCCATCAAGTCTGTAAATTTTTCTTCCACCATATTCCTCAAACTACTCCCCAGTTATGCATTATTAATAATACTGTATCAGTTAGTCCTAAACAGTACTTCTGCCAGATTAATCTTCTTGAAGCCTGCGTCCAATCATTTCAAGCCGTTGAACTATGTAAGAACCTTTATATAGTGTCTTCTTTTGGAATCTGACTGAAGTACATCCTCCTTAGCTTTGTATCTGTGGCTTTTCCTTTCTCTGGCCCCAAAATGTACTCTCCATTGCTTTCTCTCCCAATATTCGAAAATAGAAATCTCATACATTAGTGAGATCAGATGCTATGTTCATTTTGTTCCAACCTCCAGGCACCTTCCCTGTTGAAATTCCACATTCTTAATGACTATCGTAGTCAATCTCTTCCATGAGAAATGGTTTACTATCTTATCAGATATAAAACCTCCTTTCTTTAATTCCCAATAGCATTCTGCTTAGTTATTTTATTCTGTCTCATAAGCATTATTTGTGTACCTGTTTTATCCTTCTCATAAACTGCTATTTTCTAAAGGATCTGACAGGTTTGAACACTGGAACATCATGGTTACTAATATCAGACAATCATTAATTACTGTTAAAAGTATTGTACAAATGTGACTGAATATTTTAGAGTTATTTGTGTGACTGTAATGTAAAAATATTACTAGATTTCTCTGCAAACAAAGCTCTTTCCAGCAGTCAGGTAGCAAGCATCATTACACAAAATAAATAGTTGAACCGACTGATGCATGAAGAAAGTAAAGACTTTACTCATGGGCAAATCCTAGTCCCTGGTAGGGCTGGAAGAAGACACAGTCGTTGAAATCCTCTTTTCCTGTTCATTTTAAATAGAGCCCTCTATATGCATGCAAAGTGCTGCAATCATTAATTAAGTAGATTCAGTCTCTCATTTTCCTTAAATCATCACTGATTTGAGCTCACTGTTTTCTCAATTTAGGCCTAAGAAAATTATGGCCAGATATTCATTCTCCAATTAACCTAAAAGTGAACTGTATTTCATTGCTTGTAGGATGGTATGGGAAATCTGAGAGTCACCAAGAAGGGAATCCGACTTGAAGGTATATCTGAGTTTCTACTTCCATTGTATGTGAAAGAAATTCATTCTCGAAAGGTATGTGATACTGGCTTTGGTTTACTCTAAAAGATAATTTAGAGGTTATGTTTTAGCTTGAAATAGCAGGATAGAATCCCCTTATCTCTTCAGCATGTGTTTAGCTTCCCTAAGCTAAACACCTATGTTTAGAAATCAAATGATAAAATAATTGAAAATCAGTGGAGGTTGGTTTCAACCCGACAAATGTTAGAGAACCATTCTGAACTAACCTGCAGTGTTGCTTTTACTGCTCTGTAAAATGTGCCTCTCTATTTTCACTGGAAATTAAAATATAAAGTTATAGTAAATCCAAAGGGGGCATTTGATATGTCTTGAATATTTTTTTCAAAAAGGAACTGATTTGAATTAATGATTTTAATTCAACATATTATATATCTCATAAGCTTTAATAGACATGCATTTTCTAAAAGAAATGACAAAGAATTTTAATGTAGAAATTAAATTTATTTCTGGATGTACATTATGCAAAACAAGTGAGAATATCCTTCAAATATGTGTGTGTTCACATGTGCTACCTGTGTTTTATCTCTTACAAGCATGCTAAAAATTAATATTGTAGCTTAGATTTTGTTCATTTTGGCTTATGTACATTGCCTCTCAGAAGGTAGTAAATATCTTGGATATATCAAAAACTTACTAGAATTTTTCCTATCTCCTATTACATATCCCCCCGAGCTATATGTATATTTGTGGAAATAAGTTTAAGATAGAAATAATGGGAATTGTGTTATATAAAAGTTGAAAAAGGGTTATACTTATTTCATAAATATGAAAGTCTATTTTAGGCTAAAATAATGTTTTAATATTTTAATTGATGTAGAAGATTAGCATATGGGTTGCATAGTGAGCCATAATTTGAATAATTTGTATCAAAGTTATTTTTCCTTAAATATCAAAATAAAAACAGAACAAAAGATTGCTTTTCATAAAACATTTAATTAGGATAACTATATTAACTTCAAATTTCTTTTTTAAAATATGAAAACTGATACAGCTTCTAATATACTGTATTGACTCTATTCTGGTACTAGAAATTTTATTTTGATATTAATTTACTTTCCGGGTATCGGTCAGACAAGTAACACAGTAGACAGATTTATGAATACCTGACCTTACATCATTAAACGTTAAAAAAGTATTAAATTTAAAATAAAAAGTTTAGTTATTTTGCTTTATTTTGTTTTTGTGAAAAGGAAAAACAGAAAGCATGGTTACATATATTAGCGTATTACTTTGATTGAAAGTCATCGTCTTTGACAATTATTTACTGAGTTATTGTGTTCGGCACTATTAAATAATGCAGTATTTGAAGGAATTAAAACTTATACATGGAAATCAAGAAGCTGCTTAACATAGGAAGCAAGTGGGACTAAGCATAGGCCAAAACTTCTCTGAAAATGCCTCCTATTGTTAAGTCCAGGGACAGGAGAAATGATTTATCTCTGAAGTCATTTAGATGCATTTGTAGTGGCTACCTGGGAACAAGATTTAAATGATTGTGAAACCCTCTACGATCAGGCAGGTTGTAGAATTTATCTTCTCAGCCAGGACATTTCTGAGAGCATAATGATAGGTGTCAAATTAAGTTTCTCTTGAGAAACAGGAATATGTGTGGATTCCACCTATGGACCATAGAGGATAGAGTGCACTAACATTATAGCATGAAAGTGTGAAGTGGGGCCACTTGCACTTCCTAATTTCCATCCCTGAGAAAGCTAACTCCATGTTCACAAGCATTTCCAAAACCTACTGTATTGACTGAAGAATATGTGCTCCCCTTCACGTCCCAACCCTGATGCTGGTCCTTCCTGTGTCTTCCTTCATTATTGTTTGTCTCCCTATAACTACGAAGCATGGGAAAGGCAGGCACATTGGTAGCCAGACAGGAAATCTGGTGCAAGAACAGAAGTAGGAGCGGACTCATACACTTCTTGGAAAATTCTCTCCACATACACTTCAAAAATAAATATGTAAGAAATCTCCAGACTGCTTTCCACAGTGGCTGAACTACTTTATGCACCTAAAAGTTGGATAAATATTTAAAATAAAGAGGAAAATATATTTTATAAGCGCCTCTCACATTATGATTCACTTGTCCATGAATGCCTTTTTAATTCTAGAAAGCCAGCCCCAATTTCTCTTAGCCTTAGTTTGCTCATCATTAAGTGAGTTTGGTACAAACTTATCAAAGTACTTAACTCATAGGTTAAGGTAGAACACAAACATTTCAGTAACGGAAGTAGAAATGGGATTTTTAATTTTAAAAATTCTGTTATATGTTTCAGTCTTTTCACACATTTTCATAGAGTCAACAATTTTATGATAAAATTCCAAAGTTCCTGTAGTTGTACGGTAAGGAAATCTATTAGAAAACCTAAAAGGCACTTTGGAAGATTTGATGAAGCTGAGAGAAAAAAACCTGCTGGGTACAGGAATTTTGATTTCTGTGTGTGATTGTGTATGTTTAGCCTTCATTAATGCCACCCTGTTGCTGTCTTTAAATTTAGCCAGTATTCCCCTCTGACATACAGAATTTTCTTAAAGTTACTTTGTGGTAATGCAGGCATTTAGTCCTACACATGGGAAGATAATAAAGATATTTCTATTGGACAGAAAATGCAGTCGCCCATAAATGCACATTTAGTCACCTAACCTAATCCACTATGGCCTGGACCAACTTTACAAGCTCCTCTCACCCTCTCCCCATCACTAAATATCTACAGATATTTAGATATCTAAGTTCTATTATTAGCCTTAGCAATTTATACCCTTTTTCATGCTTTTCAAAAATTAACCTTTTCTAAGTTGTCCAACAAAATTGTAAACAAAAAACATATCATAGTATATCCAGGAAACATCTTAGAATTCAATGTATTTTTCAAAATTAACATTATTCTCAGGGAAGATTACTATAGAACATTTATGAAGTTAAATATGTAATGCTATTCAGAGAAGAACAATACAAAGCATGCGTAACTTGGGCTAGTTTATATAAATGGTAATGATTATAACATTCTGCATCCATTTTTAAGGCACTTGGTCCAACTTTAGGCCAAAACATTTAAAATATCAGGAATTTAGGACACCTAATCTTCAAGCTTTTTAAAAAACGTAACTGAAGTATGTTTCCCAAGGTTACACGAGTCCAAGGTAGTCATGTGGTCAAATTACATGCATTTAACTACTTCTAACCAGCAAAATTTGCATCATGTAGTTCTTCAGAACCTCTTGGCTGAGACGAACTGAACAAGCCTCTTGGTTTGTTTGTTTCCTGTTCAAGGATTGTTAGTTGAGGTGGTATCTCAGCACTACCACTGATCCCAGCTTCCTACATGGCAGACTGTTCATGGTGACAGAGGAACTACTGCCAGATAATTCAAATTCTAGTAACTGCACAGTTAAGCAAATAAGTCTTGAGTTCTCAGGACACCAGTATTAGCAGAGGTGAGCAAAAGGCTCTGTTTTTCCCATCATGTCCATTTCACTGTGATGTCAACCCAGTTCTTGGTTCCACCTGTTTTGCACCTTGTATGTTCAATTATTCTTTATAGAATTCAGACACAAAGCCATGGGGCCAGGCGAGCACAGCACATGTCTTTTTACATGATTACATGGCATGCTAATCTCCTCACCCTTTCATTTAGGTATCGTAGCAAATCTCCTCTATTTAGATTTCTTTCTTTCATACAAGCTAATTCATATACGTAGATATCTGAAGGCTTTCCTAATCGTTTTATTATCATGGTTATCATTATCCTATTAGATTTGTAATGCAGATAAAGTTTATGCTTTTAGTAATCACTTTAGTCAAGTTTTAAAAAGACACAAACCACTCCAAAGTCTTTACACTCAGAAAAAAAAAAATACTGTTAACATTTCATGAATATATCACAACTCTAAAATTATATATTTGCACAAATAAAAGAATAAATATAGATACGTGAAGGCTATTTGTAATTAATATATGTGATTTAATAGAAAAAATAATAAATTAGAAAATGGCTGAACTTAAATATTTCTTTACCGCAGAACCTTTTAAAATAAAACTTGTCTTTTTGGTTAAGAATAAAAGATTATAAATACCACTAAGAAGCTGGATGCTTTAGCTCCATGTTTTAATTTCAGACAGCATTTGTTAACTCCCTGCAGTGTAAATGGAGATGATTAGCTGCTCTCCAGTTTGTCCTCACTTCTCTTCATTTCCAGTTTGTTGATAATTATATTACTTTAACTTTGTCAGAATTCATAATATTTACATTCCGTTCTGCAACTTTAACGGCGTTGGGTCTTTGGCCTTGATTCTACATATAAATGGCTGCAGTTACACATCATCTCTAGTCTTCTTTATATTATGGATTTTCCATTTCTCAGTTCATTAGTCAAATCTTTCCTTCCTTCCTTGTATTCTTCATTAGTTTTGTTTGCTAGTTTTCATTCGTTTTATTTACCTGCATGGGGGATTTTCCGGGACAAGCCAGAAAATTTGCTAGGCTGATTCTAAAAGAACTGTAACAGTGCTAGTTGGTTTTTTAATCCTTGAAATATTTCATGCTTCGGGTGTCTGACTGTTGCCTTTATTCTTTTCTGGGAGTGTTATTAATGGTTCATGCCTTCCTTGCCTCAGATTTGGGAACGCACTTCTCTATTAAGTCCAAGCACTGAATACTGCCGTAAGAAATCTGAGGGCACCCTGGTATTTTTCTCCTTTTGATGACATGAATGTTCTGCTTGGATGCCTGCTGTATTTTTACTGTTTCACTTTTTTCATTTCAGAGAAATTTTACCTATTTTGTCACTTAATAGCTTTTCAGTTTTGTGTGTTGGTTTCTTCTACTTCAGAGAGAAAGCAATAATTCTTACGTTAGGTCATCTTTGTTCCCCACAGCCATCATAATTTCATGAATAATTTTTAACTCTATATTTTTCCTCTAAATACAAGTAACTGTCATCTAGAGTTTTTCTATGATTCCATTCTTTCTTTTTTCAAATAAATTTTGCCCTCACACTCTCTAATTCATATATTTTTTGTATAATAGTGAATCTCAGAATTTTCCTTTGGTCTGCAGTCTTCCTTTTATCTTATAATGATGTTTTACTGTCTGTGAATTTGGTTTTATTAAAACTATGTAGTATTTAAGTTTAATGATAGAAGCACTTTTCTTACTTAGTTTGATTACTCCTGATGAGTTACAATTTGAGGTGGGGGGCTACTGTCTAGCTCTTTTGTTTGTTTTGCTGGAGAGATCGTAGTTGGAAAGGGAAAGGCAGACTGTGACTGTTCTGTCTCTTCTGAGGTTTTGAGGTGTTTCTAAATGATTTGTGCCAACCAGTTATGGATTTTAATTCCATGGTTCTTAGCTGCACTTTCTATCCTATAGAATACTTCCATGGTGTACACAGTGCTCAATACTTAGGAGATTTTTCTAGCACTCTCTATATACTATCTGCTTTTCCTCTATCCAGATTAGTTTATTTGAGCTTGACTTTCGTGAATATGTTTCTGGAGATATGGGTTAGGGTACGGTAGGGATTCATGGTATACGGTGCTATGAAATAATCTTTTTTTTTTTTTTTTTTTTTGACTTTTGCTTTTTCTGTTTTATACCATAAACTTGTATTAAGAAATTGTTGGTTGTTTGAAAAAATTTAAAGAAGTAATTGTTAAAGAGTGAGGGAGATTTGTAAAAACCTTTCTGGAGTTTGATGTATTAGGTAGGATCCTTTCTTTCTCCGTCTCTTTCTTTTCTTGCCCTTCTCCCTCTTCTTCCTGTTTCTCTCCTTTTCTCTTCCCCTCCTTCTTGCCCTTCCTCCTCCTTCTTTCTTTCTTTATTTTGAAAAACCAATAGTCCCCAATACCGTAATTGGAGTAGTCTTTTTTTTACTGAATTGAAATACAACCTTTCTTATACAGTGTCTTCTCAAGCATAAACAGATTTATTTCCAGTAACTCTATGCTGTTCTATTGATATACTTGCAAGAAACCGAAAGTCTAGCTGTAAAATTTTTTTTTTCTAATTGATAGAGTGAGTTCTTTGTTTTTGCTACTTTTGAAAAGCTTTTGCCTATTGTGCACTTTCTTCTCAAAATAAACTTAATAATCAGTTGTCAAGTTTCATAAAAATTTCTGTTGGGAAGTTAATTATGGTTATATTTAATTTTTGGAGAAGGACATCTTTATGTTAGGTTGGTGCAAAAGCAATTGCAGCTTTTGCTATGATCTTTATGGCAAAAATCACAGTTACTTTTGCACCAAGCTGATAATATTGAGTCTCCTTATCTAGGAACATGGCTCTTTTCTCATTTGTTTCTAAACCTCTTTTGTGTTGTTCAGAAACATTTCTTAACAATCTTCTCCTTATAAGCATTGCATATTTCCTGTTAGTCATTTAGCATTTTTATTTTTAATTATTTTTATTCCTGACCAAACATTGCACTAAATGTTTTACATGTGTTAGCTCATTTAATCCTCACTATTTGATGGGCATTATTGTCAAGGAGAGTATGATTTGAAAGTAGAGTCAAAGGAATTGATGGCAGATTTGCATATGGTATATTAAGAGGAAGAGAAAATGTAACATGATATGAAGATTTTTTGGTCTCAGCAATTGCCACTAATCACTGCAAAGAAGAATTGGGAATGTAGGGGTGGGGGTAGGTTAGGAACACAGCTGTGGAACTATTAATTTTGTCTAATAGATGAGCATGCTGGTGGACATATGAGTCTAGATTTCACGTTGGAAGTGCAGGGTGTGTGTGTGTGTGTGTGTGTTATAAATGAGATTGGACAGGAATACCAAGGAAGTAAGAATAGATGGGAAATATAAGATGACCATGGAATGAATTATTGGGCACTCTAATATTGAAGAGTTTGAGAAGAGTGAAAGAGCCAGTCACGGTCTAAGAGGGAAAGGCCAGTGAGATAGGTCAAGAAGCCAAAAGAATATAGTATCCTGGAAGCAGAGAGAAGAAAGATGAAAGTGTTTCCAGGTTGAAAGAGTGAAAAACAGCCTCTGATAGGTCGAGTAACATGGAGACTACAAATCATTCCTTCTACTATTAACCTGATTATACTTTAGTCAGGGATAAATGTTATCATATAAATTACAGTTTAGTCAGGTATGTTTTTTCACATATTTGTAGATATCTATCAAGATGATTTTTAATCATTTTTGTTATTTAATATATTGAGTAAACGACATGAAAAGATACGCAAATGGTGATGTATCTTTTCTTATTGGGATGAACTTTTCTTGTTCATGAGGTAGCAGTCTTAATAAGCTGTTGAATTAAGTTTATTAATACTTTACTGTGAATTATTGCATATACTCAGTTTTAGTTTTTTTCTCTTTTTTTTTTTCTTACTTTTCTCTTAATATTTCATTAAATCCAGTCATTGAGAGACTTTAATTTTGGTCCTATACATTACATCAATTTTAGTAAGACAGGATTACTTGTCCTTAAAGGTATTATTTAATTCCATCATGAAATTGCCTAGTCATGGAGACTCTTCTGAGGCAAAATATTTGACTAATTTTCTAATTTTTTATATGAAAACTGTTCTGTAATATTCTAAATCAACACAACTCGCTTTTATTACATTTTATTTTCATACAAAATTTTCCCTTTACACAGACATATCATTTAATACCTAATATTGCCTTTTTGCATTTTTCCTTTTTATTTAAACATTCTGAACAGTCAATTGTCTTCCTACTATATTTTTTTTTACTTAGAAAGAGTTTTAGTTTTAATCAATTAAATATTTTTTATATTTTTGAATTCCTTTTTCTACTTTTCTTTTTTATATTATTGTCATTTTTCTGATTTATCAAATTTAATGCTTGAATATTCTGTTTTCAATATTTTCTATTTCAAGTAAATCTGCCTTAGGCCCTGAAGTTCATATCAACTGTTTAGGCCACATCTCATATGTCTAATAATATACTCTGACTTTTTTTATTTATAAGTGAGTCCTAATATTTACTTTGATTTTCTTCTTACTCAAAAGTGGTTCTAAAAGGAAGTTAACTATTAAATTGTGCATGGGTTAACTTTGCTTTGGCTGTTTTGTTATCCTTATCCCCTTGCATCAAACACAACTTCCATTTGCTTCATAATCTTCAGAGTTTTAAATTTTTAGTTTGCTATTTCACTATAGTGCTGACCTAGAAATAACCCAGGGGACATGTCTATTTTGGTTACCAAATTATTACCCAGCCAATAACCTATAGCAAGGCAATCAAAAACAAATATGTGCTGTTGTTAATGATTTCTACACAACATAGTATGTTAAGCTTTAATTGGATTTGAATTTGATTTCACAACAACCCTGTCAGGTGGACAATGTAGATCGTTTTATTCCCATTTTGCAGATGAGTCACTGGAGACTTAGGAAGTATAAGTGATGCGTCCAAAGTTTCAGGACTCCAAGGTGAGCCAGAATTCAAACCTCAAGTCACTTCTTCCTCTGTACACCTTATCTGAATAAAAGTAGATTCTACATTGTGTGCCTGTAAATAGACTATTTTAATTAATCTATAGCAAATATTTACACTATTTCTGACAGCATTAGACATAATGGGACTTGAATGTTTGCAATTTTGATAAACTTAGCCTATTTATGTTCCATTTTGCAAACATTTGCAAATAATTCATCTAAACCTCTTTCTAGGGGTTGCATGCATCCTGCTGGTTAAGAGACACCCAGTGGTGAACATAGAAAAGGTAGCACTCGTTTGCATAATACAATGCTTTTTAATATTTTTAGAGCCAGACATCTTTAATTGGGTCCACTAAAAGCTGAGGAAAATATGTAAATATAAACATAAATAAATTAAATCTTTATGCAAATTTATGTGGCTCAGATATGCCCTGGAACCAACCCATGTACCCACTGATGTAAACTCTGAAACCATTCACATACCTACTGATTTTAGTTCAAATTCTTTTTAACATTATACTTTGCAATTTACAAAGCATTTTGATTCTTATGACTGTATTTAATCCCTAATGCTAGACATAGGAAGATATCGTCTTGTATATGGCAACTCACTTGCCTCAAATCATGCAACCTAAACGTCAATGCTATGACTGGAATGAGATCTTTCAATGCTGATTCGTTGCTTTTTAACAATTCACACTCTACAAAATATCTTTTTTACATATTCTTCAGGAAAAGAAAATCTGTCTTTCGATTTATATCAGTTGAATGCTGAACTGCAACCTTAGAAGAAAGTATGCAATAGTTTCAGCACTTTGGACCAGGTTAGGAGTGGGGGAAAAAAAAAAAAAACAATGCTATGGTAGAAGACCCTCATTAAAACTGGGAGACAGTTTGAAGTTCCTAAATAATATGTGTAGGCAAGCTTGGTTGCAGAGGTACAATATTCTTTGGACTTAAAAACAAACAAAAAAGCATGTCAGGGCAGCTTTAAAAGGAGTTCTTCTTACTGTGTATTTTTTTCTGGAGATTACACCATTGTCTATCACTGGTGAGATCTCTCAGACACTACTGAAGCCTTACAAGAAATGAAGATTCGTTCATCACCTCAAATTTAATTGCCCTTATAAACAAATACTTTAAGAATTACCTGTGGTTTTTCATCTTTGTCTCCACCAACACACACACACACACACACACACACACACACACAGAGAGAGAGAGAGAGAGAGAGAGAGAGAGAGAGAGAGAGAGAGAGAGAGAGAGAGAGGATATAACCCTATACTTTTGTCTTTCCCCAAGAAAGATGAGAGATGATGATACAGCAGACCTAGAACAAAAGGGAAGCTTTTGCTCAGATTGCTATTCTGTATCTGCTCAGATTGCTATTCTGTAAAGTACCAGATTTGTGTGAATAACAACCTATTGCAGAGAATCTGTAACAGCAAAGTATTAAGAAAAGGGTAACACTGAGATGCTAGCCAATATTACGTAACTTTAAATTCCTTAAAATAATGTAATATAGCAATGTCATTCATTGTTAAGAGTTTTCAGACCAGCCAGGCGCAGTGGCCCATGCCTGTAATCCCAGAACTTTGGGAGGACAAGGAAGGTGGATCACTTGAGTTCAGGTGGATCACTTGAGGTCAGGTGTTTGAGACCAGTCTGGCCAACATGGCAAAGCCTTGTCGCTACTAAAAATACAAAAATTAGCTGGGCATGGTGGCTTGCACCTGTAATCCTAGCTATTTGGGAGGAGGCTGAGGCATGAGAATCACTTGAACTCAGGAGGCAGAGGCTGCAGTGGGCTGAGATGGCACAACTGTGCTCCAGCCTGGGAGAGCGAGTCCCTGTCTTTAAAAAAAAAAAAAAAAAAAAAAAAAAAAAAAAAAAAATCAGCCCTAGGGTAGCACACAAAATTATGTAACAGAAACCTTTTACTACATCTTGAATAACTCCTGCTACCAATTACTAAGTACTTTTCAAGCGTTAATTGCTGAAGAGCCTGGGACATATTCTCAACCAGTGCTAACAGCATTCCATAGTAAGCAGACATTAGCCTACTCATCAGAATACTCTCACAGCTGTGAAAGAGCACTTGGCTCAAACGAGTTAGGTAACTTATCTGAGTATCAGGAAAAAACGTTGTTGGGCAGGAATGCAACTCCAGGTCTGTCAAGCTTTGATCCTTGTGTCCTTAACCACTGGGAAATTCCTACAACAGTGAAAGGAATCCGCAGTCTTCTCAGTAAGAAGGTGAAGGGAATGTCTATAGAATTCTATTATTATTCCTGTTCTGGGTAACATTCTTGGCTTACTGTAAGAGTTTTCTTGAGATTCATGCTGTGTAGTTTTTCTTTAAATAGGTACTTAGGCTCTATAATTTTTTTTTTTTGTTTGCGTAAAGAAACATGGAACCATATCATATTGATGCCACTCTCCAGTGAATAGGAATTTTAAAGAAGTATCAGTGTTATTTCCCTTCCTTCTCCTCCTCCTGCTCTTCCTCTTCCTCCTCTTCTTTTTCTTCCTCCTCCTCTTTTTCTTCCTCCTCCACTTCTTCCTCTTCTTCTTTCTGTGGAGACAGAGTCTAGTTGTGTTGTCCAGGCTAGAATGCAGTGGCTATTCACAGGTGTGATTATTGCACACTGGAGCCTCGAGTTCCTGGCCTCAAGCAGTCTTCCTGACTCAGCTTTCTAAGTAGCTAGGATTATAAGCACCATCAGTATTATTTCTTTTAATGAAGCCAAAAGAAATTGTTCTCCATTTAGTATATTCCTTCACTACCCCAAAATCACATATTTGCACATATGTGGGCTGACTACTGCTATACAGAATCCTCTAAGTCATGATGAAGAGACAGATTTACTAAAAAATTCCTTTTTTCCCCCAAAGCCCTAGAAGCAGACCACAAGAAATATATTAGCAATACTTACACTAGTTCAGTGTTTCTCAGTCTTTTCTGAATATGAACCACAGTAAGAAACACATTTTTCCCACTCTGAACATTTCGAATCTATTCTAGCCAGGCCCATCTATTCTAATTTAATTATATGCAGGTGCACATATATGTATAAATAATTGTTGTAACCAACTAAATTGATTCCATGATCCTGTGATATGTTTGATCAACAGCTTCAAAAACCATTGCCCCCTCTAACAGCTACTAAAATAAACACATTCAATAAGTTTGTGGCAAGATATTTTGTCTCAGGTGTCACATATGTAATGGATTCTGCATTATTAAATATGAAACACTTGTTTATTCCAAAGAATAAAGTTAAAAAGTGTAAATTCTATAGAGCAGCAATCTTATGTTTTGATCACTTCATGCAACACTGCCTCTTGTATATTAAATGCCCAGTGCAATTTTTAAACTTTTTATTACAGTGTGTTTACATACAGACAAAAGTACACATTTCAGTGAACATTTACTTTATTGGGTGAATGAATGATTCACATATTCAAAGAATATAAATTAAATATTTGAAAAAATACTTCTCCATCACTTTAGACAAACAGAATGCTTTGCATATATAAGAGTTGATCTCATTATTCCTCATCTTTTATTCTTGTTTCAAAAGTTTTTACCAATATAAACAAGGGTGAATTAGATCCTAGAATGAAATTGTATTGTCTGAAATACAATAGTCATATTCTTTCAATAGTTATGGTGACTACATGCTCCAAAAAGATTTGAAGAGATCTAACTTTGAATTTTCTGGGCTTTATGGCTTTATTATGTTCCTATCTGTGTAAATATAACTGATTCAGCACTCGTATCCCCCTGTCAGTAGTATGCACCAAAAACAACACAAAATTGGGGACAGGATGGTAGCACTTCAGCTGCAGAATGATACTGTTCTGTTTTTTATGACTATGGAACTATGGTGGTGCTTGATGAAGTTGCTTTTATCAGTTAAAGTTATTCTTCTTTAGAAGTCAGGTCTGGGATCTGAGCATGTGAACAATTAATAATGACAATATTTTGACTTGAAATCCGGTCCTCTACACTAAATTACTGTTCATGAATCAATCGTGTATTTGAATTGGGCTTTGAAGAATGACTGGATTGGAATTTGAATTGGACTTTGAAGAATGATTGGATTGGAATTCAAAATCACTTGATGTTTGTAGGAAAAAAAAAAAATCATTTATAAAAGACATTATTTGTCCAGGAAGCTGTGACTAGGTCAGTTTGGTTTGATTTGAGAAATTATATAAAACAAGAGTCTCAAACCCAGACAAACACACCCTGAAGTGTGTTCCAAGATTTTCCAGGGGGTACACAGACATGGATATTTTATCTGAAATTCTCAATTTCAAAGGCACCCTTTCTGAAATTTAATCTGCCCTGAGACTCTGAAGCTTGCTACTCAGGGTTTTTCCAACTTTTCTATTACCACCACATTTCCCTTATTTTAAAAATGTAGACCGGGCGCGGTGGCTCACGCCTGTAATCCCAGCACTTTGGGAGGCCGAGGTGGGCGGATCATGAGGTCAAGAGATCGCAACCATCCTGGCCAACATGGTGAAACCCCGTCTCTACTAAAAATACAAAAAAAAAAAAAAAAAAAAAAAAAAAAAAATAGCTGGGCGTGGTGACGGGCTCCTTTAATCCCAGCTACTTCAGAGGCTGAGGCAGCAGAATCGCGGGTGGATCACCTGAGGTCAGGAGTTCGAGACCAACCTGACCAACCTGGTGAAACCTTGTCTCTAATAAAAATACAAAAATTAGCCGGGCGTGGTGGTGTGCACCTGTAAACCCAGCTACTAGGGAGACTGAGGCAGGAGAATTGCTTGAACCCGGGAAGCAGAGGTTGCAGTGAGCCGAAATCGGCGTTGCACTCCAACCTGAGTAACAGGAGACTCCAGCTCAAAAAACAGTACCAGATGCTGGGTATGAACTACTGAGGGGCAACGTTCACATTCATCTATGCTACACATTCATGGTAAAATCTCTCTGACTCATTATTTTTGTAAAATACTTAATTATGATAACACTAATACATCATTTGAATTGAACAACGCAAACATTTCTCTGATAAAAGTGAGGCCGAGGCCGGGTGCGGTGGCTCGCGCCTGTAATCCCAGCGCTTTAGGAGGCCGAGGCAGGTAGATCACTTGACATCTGGAGTTCACGACCAGCCTGATCAACATGGTGAAAACCCATCTCTACTAAAAATACAAAATTAGGGCATGGTAGCACTCTCCTGTAATCCCAGCTACTCTGAATGCTGAGGCAGGAGAATGGCTTGAAGCCGGGAGGCAGAGGTTGCAGTGAGCCGAGATCACGCCATTGCACTCCAGCCTGGGCAACAAGAGCGAAACTGTGTCTAAAAACAAACAAACAAAAAAGAGGCCGGTTTTACTGATGATTGAGGAGGTGATAAGGGGGACATGTTCTATCATTAGGATAAGGTCAATCTAGAGCTCCATATCCTTAAAGTATTCCACAAAATGCATTTTAAATCTACACTTGATATTGTACCAGCATCAGACATTTTATTCCTTGCAACTATTAAACTGTTGATATTAAAAATTTCAAATATCAGCTTTATAATATTCAAGATGCCATAGTTTTAAAAAAAGATTTCATAGAATGTGCGAGCAAAAAAAAAAAAAAAAAAAAATTGGAGAATAAGGATATAAAGGAGTAGAGAAACATGAATTTGGAAAGCAGCATAGGGTTTCAGGCATGCAGGGTTCAAGAGCTAAAGAATTTGGAATTCATCCTCAAGGTGCTGAAACTCTAAAGTGTCAATCAGCTTACACTTTGTTACTCTACTGAATTTCAGATTAAGAAATATATTTCTTTAGAAATATCAAACAGACATTTTATTAACTGAAGAAAGCACTTCATTCTTTCCTATTATTTTTGTTTATGGAGGTTTAATGCATTAGACCATCACTGTTCCTAATATTTCTGAGAAAGAGTGTGTTAGAAATTTTATTAATGGCATGGTACCAAGGCACAAAGATATGTAATTTGTTAAAAATAGAAACACTTGGTATCTTCATACTAAAATCCATCCCTCTTATTTATTATAAATTAAGAGTATCTTTATTGTCTGGATGGATGTTTTATAATTTTCTTTAGATGTGGCATTGTTTCTTAAGTAAAATCATAGAAAAACAAACAAAAGCAAGGTAAAGCCCAGGGGCAAGGAGGTCTTCCTTCTCTAATGGCAGGGGTTTGCAATGCCCTTGGTACCCTGCACTGTAGCTTGAAAACCCTGCCTTTGACAAATATCTCTCGATCATTCTGTGCTTTTCTCATCGTACACTCAGTAGACTAATCAAAAGAAAATCCAGTAACAAATACTGCAGATAGTTCTCTATACACATTTCTTTACTATACATTTCCTCCTCACTGTAAAAGCTCATCGTTTATTGTCATCATGACAATAAGGCTTATCATTTATTGTCATGATTTCACCTTTCCGTGAGCTTTCATCATACTTTTCCTCCGATTTTCCTTTGGTTTGCATTAATAAAACAATTGAAAGATTTAGGTATAATCTCCTCTTGTAATATTCTATATGCCCAGCAATTGACATCTCCTTTGAATAAATAAGTAGTCTCCTATAAATAAGAACTTGCTTTGAAATAGCACATTTGTGACAAAATGAATAATCTTTATCCCTAATTTACTAAGATATAACAAGACTCTGGCAATATGAAGCCCTAAGGAAAGAAAGAAAAATATATATTTGACATGGTTTTGGTTTCATCCATTTTATTAAGATGCTAAGAACACAATTTTTATTACAAGTGAACCCATAGGTTACCTTTGATCACCTTGCCTTTTTAGAAACTTAAAAAATTGGCTGGGTGCTCTGACTCACACCTGTAATCCCATCACTTTGGGAGGCCAAGGCGAGAGAATTACTGGAGCCCAGGAGTTTGAGACCAGCTTGGACAACATGACAACACCTTGTCTCTACAAAAAAAAAAAAAAATTTGCCAGGCACGGTGGCGTGTGGTGTAGTCCCAGCTATTCACATGGCTGAGGCAGAGGATGGCTTGAGCCTAGAAGATGAGGCTGCTGTGAACAGAGATCTGCACTCCAGCCTGGGTGACAAAGGGACACCCTGTTTCAAATAAAATAATAAAATAACAAGAAATTTAAAAAATTCAGCTTCAATCCTTGTTCTGTATTCTGTGGATGATCCAATTATGCCCATAAGATTTCTGTGGATTTCCAGGGGACTTAAGTCACCTCTAGCTTCAATTTCCTATCTCAGCTGAATTCTTCTCTTTTCCCCGAATCATATGAAAGTTCTTTCCTTGGTCATGGCATCCACCCAAATATAGATCTCTGTCATTTCCTTAATCTCTTTACCCCCTAAAAGGTACACACAGAACTGACTACCGTTTTAAGGAATTGGAGAGTTAAACTTTGGTATGCAAATAATTTGAAACGCAACATAGACAACTTACTCTTTAAAATTGTTTTACTACATTGCTGAATCACCCTTGCCATCTTACCTATCCTCTATTTTTGCCCTTGCTTTCACGATGAGAACATCCTTTCATCTATACGTTTGTATATCTTTATATTTAAAAAGATGAAAAAATATCACCACTTTATTAATAAAAGTTACATCAGATAATAAAACAAAACATGAGACAGATCACAAATTTTATGTAGATATTTCTGTGTTTTCAAAATTGTTATACCAAGTATCTATCATAGGACCAAAGTGTGATCCAGTTTAAGGCCGCAGTTTTAGTGCCCTGTCCCTCAGGGCCAAAGAGAATCCTGTGATTCGTTCTCTTTTCTTCTCAGTTACAGGTCCTTTCTTTTTTTGCTAAAGAAAGGTTAGGTCAACCTACATAATTAAGGAAAGAAAAGGGGTTGGAAGAGGGAGAGAAAAACTGGAATGTACTGTAGTTATTTGCCAGATCCTGGAAAAGTGAATATGGACAGGAAAGGAATTACGGATTTATAATCTTTTCATCATTTTTTCAGATATGCAAATAAAAGTTTTGAACTATTGAAATGTACTTTGTGCAGCTGAACTGTTTCTTTGACCCTGGCACCACTCTGAAACTGAATTACGTGGTCTAGTCTTGAACCAAGTTACGAAAGTATTAATTTTGAAATTTGAATGACTAGAAAATAAGGAAGTAAACAATAAAAGGAACAGTCAATTAAATGTCCTATTTTTTCCTGTGTCTGATATTCACTACTTTATTTCCACAGATGCTCTTGTAAAGATCACTTAAGTAAAAGTTATTATAGCAGTATTTGCTCTTTTTTCTGATAAAATATTTGTTAAATTCATTTTCTCTAACTTTTTCTTATTTCTTGAAATGCAAATTAGTGCAAATATTCTCCTTCAATTTATCTTAGGTATAATTAATGGCTGTCTGCTATTTCATTTCTTGCTGAGAACTATTTGAAGTGAATTATTTAAACAAGCTAGTATAAAGTATCATTTTCTTTCTGCTTTTTATCCTCTAGTACTTGTGGAGGACAAAATGTGATGTATTAATGCATGTTTATTTTTCTTTTACTTTTCCATCCATTCCTTTTCTAAGTTTTACTGAATCTAATGCTGCAGTTTACCACATTTTTAATTTTGTCAGGGAGGAGGACAAGAGAAAGTGACCACAAATAATGCAAATGCCTGCAAATTAACAATGACACCTACTTTTTCTTCTTAATTCAGTCTCTATATAACACAATGTCATTTTTGCCTTCCTCATATATCTGCAATTTGCTGTCAGCTTGTCATGTTTTGTTTCATGCAAGTTACCATATGTTTCCAGTGTTGGTGGTCCTCTTTTGGTCATCAAAAATTAAACCAGGGAAGTAGAATCAAAATACTCCTGCCCATGCCAGGTAACAGAGTTTATCAAAGAGATAAACTGGAAAATAATGCAATCTAGTAAAATGATTTTACAGAGAAATTAATTACAATATTTCCCAGTGCTTTATATTTTATTTGGAATAATGTGAAATTGGCTAAATAGTTAATCAAACACCTAATCTCATATGCTATTTCAAAATTAATGAATATTATGGACAACTACATAACTTCTAATGGGAAGTATATAAATATTATTTTTGATTAAGTACTTTATGTCCATCTATAATGTTATTGAATTTAATTTAATGTTTTGGTTTAATCATGGTGAGATTTGTAAACTATTTTTGTTGTCATGACAGTTACAAAAAATAGTTTAATTTTCTAAAAGTTATATGTAATGATGGATTCAGTTAGCTTTTGCTGGGAAAAAACAAACAAACAAAAACAAACAAACAAACAAACAAAAAAAAAAACAAAAGAAAAAAACAACCTTTGCCCAAAACTTAATAGCTTAAAACCGGAAGTATTCATTTTCTCAACTTTGTTCAATAGGCAGTTTTCCTTGTTTACACAGACTGACCTGGGGTTGGATAACCTAGAGTACCCTAACATACATGTCTAAGTTGGTATGATGGTTGAAATGGTACTCCGTGTGGTCTCTCATCCAGTAGGAGGTTACTCCAAGCTTGAACATGTGGTGGCAGAATGGTGCCCTGCAGCAATAGAGAGCAAGTCCCAAAGTGAAAGTATTTCTCAATCCTCTGCTTGGGGGCAAGTTTAGTAATGTCCCATAAACCAATGCAAGTTACAAGGATGAGTCCGGATTCAAGTGATAAGAAATTGATTCAACTTCCTGGCTGGAGGAATAGTAAAGTCACCTTGCAAAGGGAAATAAAGCGATGGGAAAAATTTGCAAACTACCACAAAGGCTGTCATCATTTCTTGTCTTAATAATTTTATAGCTCTTCTTTATTTTGTAGTTTACTAATAACGCTTTCTCTGAAAGACTGAACTGTGATTGTATACATTTGTTTTTAAAGGGGTGAACATTTGTTAAACTTAAGATTAATTTTATTTTTAAAATTCAAAATCAGATAAAATTTCTAGATTTTTGCTCTTCCATGATTACGACAGAATTTTGGATGGCTTTTGAAGATACAGAAAACCTCATTGAGGTTTTTGAAAAGTCCTGGTTTAGGGACATTGATGACTTCCCGTAATTTTAAAGTAAGCAATATAAGTATTAGAAATATTGCATGCTGTGGTCACATCAGAAGTGATTTCTGTGGCATTAATGTTAATTACAAGGCATCTGTCATGCTAACCATTGTTCATCCTTTTGAATTCATGTTTTGTTGTTCTTATGGGAATTATATTGGTAGATTAATTGTTACATTGATTGCCCTATAAAGACTTAACATTTGACTTCATGTTATATTAAAATGAATATCAGTAAAATAAGATATTTGCCAAATCTATTTTATCTACCATCTTTACACATTAAAACACTGTAAGTGAGGCTTTATTGTTGTAATGCACTGTGTATGCTGTTTACATTGGTACTCAATTCAATTGATATTAAGGATTTTCATGTAATCATCATAGTCTTATCTTCCCCAAATTTTCATTTATTGGTAATTTTGCTAGGTCTACAGACCTCTGAAACTTGATTCTCTTTTATTTTCTACTTTAGGCAATGTCTTACTGCTGTAATGTAACCAATTATATCCATAATTAATGTAAAACTAGGTGTGCTGTTTCTGGAATTACCATTGAATGATTTCAGTTTTCATTTTATGGAGTTAAAATAGCCTTATAGTTTTCAAATGTAGCCACAGAGAATACTGACTAAATACTTTGATCCCTTTTTCAGGAAGTGAAATAAATTCCATGAATAATGCATTGCCATAGCTATGGCATATAAAGCTATATAAACCTGAGAGAGATTTGTTTTATTTTTTCTATTATAAAAATACTTTCATTTTATTTTCATTTTCTTAGACTCTGTTGCCCAGACTGGAGTGCAGTGGTATGATCATGACTCACTATATAGCCTTGACCCCTGGGCTCAAGTGATCCTCCAACCTCAGCCTCCTAAGTAGCTGGGTAAACAGGCATGTGCCACCATGCCTGGCTAATTTTTGTACTTTTTGTAGAGACAAAGTCTTACTATATTGCCCAGGCTGGTCTCAAACTCATGGGCTCAAGCAATCCTTCTGCCTCAGCATCCCAAAGTGATGGTGTTACAGGTGTGCACCACCACACCTGGTCTTTTTAATTTTTAAAAATTTTCTTTGATTTTTTGTTTAGACGGTATTTACCATGTTGCCTAGACTGCTCTCAAACTCCTGGGCTCAAGCGATCCTCCTGCCTCAGCCTCCCAGAGTGCTGGAATTACAAGTGGGAGCTACAACATCCAGCCCCTATATTTTCATTTGAAAATAGAAATGCTGAATCATTTATAGGTGGCCTTATGAGTTTATTATTCCTTTTTTCACAAATGTAAAGCCATTATTAAAAAATAGCAAACCGGCCGGGTGCAGTGGCTCACACCTGCAATCCTAGCACTTTGGGAGGCCGAGGCAGGTGGATCACTTGAAGTCAGGAGTTCGAGGCCAGCTTGGTCAACATGGTGAAATCCCATCTGTACTAAAAATAATATAGCTGGGCATGGTGGCGGGTGCCTATAATACTAGCTACTCGGGAGGCTGAAGCAGGAGAATGGCCTGATCCCAGGGGGTGGAGGTTACAGTGAGATGAGATCATGCCACTTCGCTCCAGCCTGGGTGACAATATATATCAATATACATATGTATATAGATAGATATTTGATTTTTTGATATCTATATATAGGGAGAGATATTTTGCTACTTAACGAAGTAGGCTACCTATAATTTTCACTAAAAACCAATAAGACACTGGTGTTTCAGGATGTCATCACTAAAGAATTAGGCTTCGCTGGAAGTTTTTAGAATCATTAGGTTGTAATATTTTGGACAAATAATTTTAGTTTGGCACTGATAAGAATCCACTGACATATTGTTTACTGAAGTGATATTTGGTTTTCTCTGCAAGTAGTTTGAGTTTATCCTAGGACTTCTAGTCTATGAACATCTAACTTTTGTGCGTCGGTATGTGTATATAGTACAGGATTTTAAAGATATCCATGTCCTTTGTAATATATGTAATTTATAATCTTGATATCAAAACTATCTAAAACTATCAAAAACTAATCTTGATATTTAGTTTTTGTGGGATTGGTGAAAAGTTACATTTTATCTTTAACCCTAACCTCCTATATTTCATGAATGCATGTAATTCATGTTCATTTCTTCTAACTTTTATTTAAGTTTAACTATTTTCCCTTATGTAATGTTTCCTATTATGTTTTCTCTGTTAATTTAAAGTTGCATTGAGATGCATTATTCCCTGTAGAAACTGCTTCTGACATGTTTGGACATTTAATATAGGTTTATTTTCTTTTATATTTATGATATTTTATTTCACCACCTATCGCAGGTAAAACTGGGTATCCAATGTATCAGGAGGTTCATGGCCTTTGACATGTGTCTTGTAAGATATCAGTCATGGCTGGCCGCGCGCTGTGGCTCATGTCTGTAATCCCAGCACTTTGGGAGGCCGAGGCAGGCGGATTACGAGGTCATGAGTTCGAGACCATCCTGGCTAACACGGTGAAACCCCGTCTGTACTAAAAATACAAAAAATTAGCCCAGCACGATGGCGGGCGCCTGTGGTCCCAGCCAGTTGGGAGGCTGAGGCAGGAGAATGGCATGAACCCGGGAGGCAGAGCTTGCAGTGAGTCGAGATCACACCACTGCACTCCAACCTGGGAGACAGAGAGAGACTCAGTCTCAAAAAAAAAAAAAAAAAAAAAAAAAAAAAAAAAAAAAAGATGTCAGTCACACAGAAAGAAGCAGCATACTAGCATACTAGACCAAGGGAGGCCCTGAGCAAGTGCTCATTGTAAGAAGCACGAATATGACGGAGACTGGAAAGGAAGTTTGGGGTCATGTTAGTTATCTCAATGAAATTGTAAAGAAAATTTAGGTATTGCTTACTGAGAAATAGAGAGACCTTTTTCTGAGCATTTAAGTGCTGTCATCAGAATTGTATTTAGGAATAGTATTCTGATAGTTATGTCCAGAATAAATATGAGATATGTGGAAGAAAATTTAGGGTCGGCGTTTCACTGTACTTCCTTATAAAATATAGTTTTAGTTTGGACAGGTGAAGCTTGAATCCCAGTGAGGCATTTTGATAGAAGTATTCAGCAGGCCTTTGAAATATTGAATATCAGTAAGTCATAAAGCCAGAGGGGCAGATGAAGGAGCCAGCCAGCCACATGGGGAGAGAGTCAAAACTCTCTAAGTAAATGGCAATTGAGTGAAATCGGAGAGGATGTTAGAACTTGGTCAGAACTTGGTCAGAACTTGGAAATGATGTTCTGGGAGGAGGAAGATGGCTTTAAGGAATGACCATCAGAGAAGCAGGAAAATTAAAGTATGAAACAAATAAATATAAAATTGATTCATTTATGTCTGTGATAGAAGCTTCTCTGAAAGAACCACAGGGTCAGCAAAATACACTTGATTTAATAAATAGAAAAAGTAAACCTATATAAGCGTGACCTGGATTAGTCAAGATTCCATGTTCAATCAATTCAAGAGAAAATTTCAAATATCCAAACCAGTGTTTTTGCAGAAATGTTTAAATTTCATGTTAGAAGGTATATTATTTTGTCTTCCTTTTGGGAAAACTTTTATAAAATGTCTTTTGATTGTTAAGAGGTGTATTTGAATAAAAAAATTAAGATAGCATGATAGGTTCGTCCCCCACATTTTGATTCAATTACAGTGATGTGTGCACCTTTAAGTTGCAATCTTAGAGAAAGAGAAGACTTTTAAGTCACAACACGTGTGAAAAAGTATTCTTTGTAAATCAGTGTAAAGAAGTTGACAGATATTTCTAAATAATTGGGGGAAAATATCAATGAACTGTAAATGAAAGGCGGCCTTGGAAAACAGCATTTGAAAATGTTCAAACAGCTACAAAATTATCTTTTTCATCTGAAAATATTTTCTTGATGCTTTGAGTTTAAAAATACCCGTTTTCTAAAAGAGATAGATAATAACAAAATACTATAAAGTCATAACTTAAAAACTATGTGTGAAATACAGCATGCTAAGTAAAAATTAAAGTCAGCTTCAAGTTTCCATAAACTTGCAAGTTACTCTTCTCAATGTCTTTTCACTTTTTCTACCTTTTGTCAAATGGGTTTGGGCCATAAATATTACCTTGAGTGAATAGGGGTTTTGATGGCAAGTAAAGTTATTCTATTAGAGAAACCAAAGTTAAAGACTGAGAAATATCTGTCACCCTAGATTTCATATGAAGTCAATTTGTAAGGTTGAAATTTTGTTCTTTTTGTAAAAGACTGCAATGAAATTTGGAATCGTGTAATCTATAAAACAGCAAAATAAGACGAGGGTGAATCTGAGTGTGAAACAGGTAGCATGTTATAATTAACTCCAGTAAAGGTGTTAGGCTTTTCAACAATTGTTCTTGTGTATGTGTGTGTGTGTGTGTGATTTGAATCCCTCCTGAGGTTGAAATTGTATTAAAACTCCCAGAATCCTATACTTTTATCAGAAAACATAGATCACCTCCATGCGGAAGAGGAGAGTCTGTAAAGAAAGATAGATATAGACTCTTAGCTTAAATAATACACACAATGGGGAATCAGATACATATATCTCAACAAGGAAGTTGTGTTAATAGTAGTTAAACTAGATACATTGACCGAGCACATATGAAGCGTCTAATAAATGGATGACAAGGATGAGAAGATAGGGATGATGATGATGATGATGATGATGATGATGGTGATGGTGATGATTTTCTTGTGTTTCTAAGTCAATTCTCACATCATAAGTGGGGGTGTGGAATCTTATATGTACAAGCTTGCTGACTGTATCTTTTCTGGTTGGAGGCTGGCTGCATCTTCACTCTACCTCCGTCTTGAACATTATCTTCTAAATCTACTCTTATTTGGCCGCCTGTAAGATTCATGTGGTAAGGGGTTAATATCCAGAATATATAAGGAACTCACACAACTCAATAGCAAGGAAACAAATAGCCTGATTAGAAAATGGGCAAAGGACCTGAATAGAAATTTCTCAAAAGAAGGCATACGTATGGCTAAGAGATAAAATTTAAAAATGATCAGTAATCATCAGGGAAATGCAAAATTAAACCACATTATATTCTCATACAATCTCATACAATCACCATTCTCATAACTTCCACCCAGCGATTACTTACTGTGAGGCACTCCCAAGTTTAAAATCTTTCCATACCTATTTCATGCTATTTAATCTTCATAATAAATACGATTAAAAAGTTATTTTTACGCAACAAAATTTAAAAAAAAAAGATGGCCTTAGTAATGTGGCCAAGATCATACAGTAAGTAGCATACCTGGGAATATGAACTATACTGTATTGACTTCAGAACCCAAGCTTTATTTTTCTCTTTGCTTACCTAAATTACTTCTTCCTTTCCTCATTCCCTTCCCCCCCTTTTCCTCCCTTTCTCCCCCCTTTCTCCCCCATTTCTTCCTCACTCTCTTTCTTTGTCCTTTCCTTCCTCATTCCCTCCCTTTATCCTTCCCTTTATGCCTGCCTGCCTGCCTGCCTGCCTGCCTGCCTTCCTTCCTTCCTTCCTTCCTTCCTTCCTTCCTTCCTTCCTTCCTTCCTTCCTTCCTTCCTTCCTTCCTTCCTGTATTTAGCTGTAGAATTTTGTTCTTTTTAAATTAAAATATATATGTATGTACAGTGAAATACACAACTTAGAAATGTAGTTTGTAAGTATACATTCTTGTAATTCACATCACAATCAAAATGTTGCTATTTCCTAAGGCCCATTTCAGCCAAGTCTCACCCTGCCAATAGCAATCCCGAGCAATTACTATTCAAACACTTTAGACTTCCAAAACCACAGGTCAATTTTGCCTACTCTTGGCCATTGTAAAAATGCAGTCATAGTGTATATTCTTGTGCTTTTTAATCTTAGAAAAATTTATTTTATTATCCATGTTTGATCATTCAGCAATGCATTGCTTATTATTGATGAGTATTTTATTGTAAGAATATATCAAAATGTATTAATAAATAAAGATACTATATTATTTTACAAGCCTTTCTTCAGACATATAAATTCAGTACTCTTGGGTGAATACATAGGAGATAAATTTCTTGGTCATAGAGTAGGCAGTTTTAACTTTGTAAGAAATGATCAGTTTTTTTTAAGTGGTTGCATTTTTTTACAATACTACTAGTAGTGTATAAAGAGATCCCATGGCTCTACAACCTTGCCAACACTTAGTATTATTAGTCTGTTTAGCCTTTTAAATAAGTATGTGTGAGATTTCTTTGTGGTTTTCAGAGATATTCACATTTCCCTGATGGCAAATGATGTTCAGCACTCTTTTATATGCTTACTGGACATTTATATATCTTTTCTTCTTAATTGCATTTTTAAATTTTGTTCATTGTTATTGGATTTTGTGTCTTTCCTACTGTAATTTGTAAGAATCATTAACATATTCTTGATACAAATCCTTTCTCAGATATATATGTTGTAAATATATTTAATGAGTCTACATTATGTCTATTCATTTACTTAATAATGTTTGTTTTTGAGCAGAGGTTTTAATAAAGTCCAATTTCATTTTTAACTTGTAAAGACAGTGCTTTCCGTGTTCTGAGAAATCTTTGTAAATATTTTCTACCATGTTTTCTCCTAGAAGCTTTATAGCTGTATCTTTTATGTAGAGGCCTATGAACCATTTCAAATTAGTTGATGTGCATGGTTTCAGGGTGATTGACATGTATTTTTCTATACTCTCCTCCATTTGTTTAACAGACTTTTCTTTATCCATTGTATTGTTTTGGCCACTTTGTTAAAAATCGACTTATCTTACAAGTTGGGGTCTTTTTCTGGATTCCGTTCAATTGACCTATATGTCTTTCCTTAAACAATATAATTCTCTCTTGATAGTTGTAAATCCTTAAATCAAGTTTTACAGTTGATATTGAAATCAAGTAGTGTAAGAGATCCAAATATTTTTTCAAGATTGTTTGAACTATTCTGGGTTCTTTTTAGTTCCATTTTAAAATGTTGATTTCTACAGAAACACACACACCCACACACACCAGTTAGAATTTGATCACTATTCCATTGACTCCATTGGTCAATTCATGGGAACATTAACATTTGTAACAGTATTTTGTCATCCAATACATTGAAATATTTATGCATGTAATTAGGCTTCATTAATTTCTTTCAGATATATTTTATAATTTTCAATCAACAGATCCTGCATATATTTTTTGAAATTTGTTCTGAGTATTTAAATTTTTTCATGTAATAATAAATGGTATTAACTTAAAATATTCTTTCTCATTTTTAGTTACTAATATATAGAAATACAATTGACTTTGGCATACTGATGGTATATTCTATAGCACTGTTAAGTTCACTTTTGTTTCTAATTGTACTGTTGGGGATTATGTAAAAAATGTTCTGTAAATTATCTTGTCTACAAATGAAATCGTTTTTTCAATCTTAGTATTATGTATTTTATTCTTCTTTACTCATCCTGGGTAAGGCCTGACTACAATATTGAATAGGAATGACAAGAGAAGATACCTTCACCTTATTTCCAATCTAAAAGGAAATTTTAGTCTTTTCTATTCAGTATGATACTCATATCTACAGTACAATTTTCATAAGAATGTATCACTGTGAAGAAAGTTCCTTATATAACTAGTGAACTGAAAGTAACTATCGTGAATGTGTTTTAAATTTTGTCAAATTATCTTTCCATATCTATTAAAATAATCTTTTTGTTTGCTCATTTTCTCATCTGTAATATTATGAATTATATTGATTCATAATAAATGTTTAAATCATCCTACATTCCTGGGATAAATCCCTCTTGATCATGATAAATTTTTATTGATTACTAAGATCATTTTGTTAACATTTGGTAAGAATATTTTGTAACTTCATTTTATTGTAAGACTTTTATGTAGTTGTATTATCACCATTCACTTTCCCTCCTAAAATGAGTGACAAAGTCTTGTGTTTTTTTTTCTCAAAGAGTTGGTCTAAAAGTTTGAAATAATTTCCCAACAAAGCCACTTGTGCTTATACTTTTCATTATTGATAAGGTTTTAAATTACCAACTGAGCATTCTTCTCAGATATAGCTATTTAAATGGATCAGATATAGCTACTTAGTTGTTCTATTTCTTCTTATGTCAGTTTTGGTATTTTTTATTTTTCAAGGAATTTTTCCATTTCACCTAATTTGATTTGCTTATGTACATGAAAGTCTTTATAATATCTCCTATTATTTATTTTGATCTATATTATTGTCTGCTTTTATTCTAGAAAGGGATAATTTTGGTTTTCTCTTTTTTCTTCTGTGTTACTTTCTGTAGGAGTTTTTTATCAATTTTATTGATAATTCAAATAAGATACTTCTGTTTTTGATACTTTCCTCTATTTTTTAATTTTATCTTTCAGGAACTTCTCTTATTTTAATTATTTATTTCTATATATTTATCTTGCAATTTAATTTACTCCCTTTTTTACTATCTTCTTAGAAAACATTATTGTTTATAATCTTTTTTTCTCTATTCAATACAATTTTAAGATCTATATGTCTCTCAATTTTTGGCTTTCTCTATCTATATCCTCAAATTATAAGATTTTTTAAAAAAAATTATTCAGAGCCAAGTGCGGTGGCTCACGCCTGTAATCCCAGCACTTTCGGAGGTTGAGGTGGGCAGATCACCTGAGGTCAGGAGTTTGAGAACAACCTAGCTAACATGGTGAAACCCCATTTCTACCAAAAATACAAAAAATTATCTGGGTGTGGTGGTATGAGTCTGTAATCCCAGCTACTCAGGAGGCTGAGGCAGGAGAATCGCTTGAACCTGGGAGGCAGAGGTAGTAGTGAGCCGAGATCAGGCCATTACCCTCCAACTTGGGCAATGAGAGAGAAAATCTGTCTCAAAAAAAAAAAAAAAAAATTCAGTTAAAAATATTTTGTATTTTCCCTTGCACTTTATTTTATCTGTTTATAAGTATGCAATTAATGATATGCTTGGGCTTGTATCTTTTATTTTGATACATGTTTTTAAATTTGTCTAATTTTTTTATTTGTTTGACCCCCTTTTATTACTTTAGATTAAGTAAGCAGCTTTAGTGACCTAATCTATTTCCTCTTTTAGGTTTTTGGCTATATTTATTTGATTTCTCTAGGAATTAGAATATGCAGCTTTAATGTACCCTAGTCTCCTTGAATTAACATTGTATGGGTCTGTATGTATTGTAAAAACCTTCCAATAGTATAGTTTTACCCCTTTCTAAACTTCATATATTATTGCATACATTTTCTTTCTTATGTTGATTAAACCCACAAATTCTATTACTTTTGTTTAAAGAAACTCATAGCTCTTAAAACCAACAAATGTAAAATATGATAAGTATTCATTCAAATATTTACTAAATCTGACATACTTTAATCCTTCATGTAAATCCAAACTTCCATCTATTTCTCTTTGAACTAAAGAACTTTCCTCAATATTTCTTGTACTATACACTGGCAACTCTCAGCTTTTGTCCTGGGTATGGATCATGGATTGCTGCTTCTCTGCATGTCTAGTAGTTTTTATTGTTTTCCATACATTCAGAATACTGTGATATTAAGAGTCAGGATTTTATTGCCTTGCTTAAAGAGTGTTGGCTTTGGTTTTGGGAGGACGTTAATCTCCTGCCAGATCAAATCTTCTTGAGTCTTAGGTTGAAGCTTATGTAGGCCAGGCCTACAAGTAGTGTAACCCTAGACTTAATGTTTGGCTTTTCTGTGGTTTCAATTCTGAACTCTGGGTGTTCAGTGGAGTCTCTCTCCACCTTCTGGTCTGAACCTAAACTACCAGCAGCATCTGACTGTACCTCATAGTTCCCCAGTAGCTGTTCTCTGACAGCGTTTGCGGAGCACTGGTCCTGTGCATGTGCTGTTTTATCTTTGGCTACAGACCTAATTGGGGAATTATGCAGAATTGCATAGCTCCTTCTCTGTGTAGTTACCTCCTGTGCAGTACCTTACCGGCCGCACTCCAAATTCCAGCCACCTCAGCAACACCAGATTCTCTTCCATTCTGTGTATTGGTTGCTCTGTGTTTGGCCTTCACGTTCTTACCCTGTCATTTGGAAAGTACCTCAGGCAGAAAACCTCAATAAAAGTGGAATACACCCCATTAGTTTTCATTTTTCATATATCACATTTTGTACTTTTTGATGTCCATGACCAAAAATGTATGTTACCCTCAGTTATAGTTTATTTTACAGCAGATGGTTAAATCCTGCACTACTTAGTCCATGAAAACTGGAAAATAGAGCCTAACTCCTTAACTAATATTTTAAAATTTCTTACTGTATGAAATTAATTTACAGAGTGTTTTGAAAAGGAATGATTGTGGACAGATTCTTGATTGTAAATTATACTCTGTATTGACATTGATATACCATTACTTTAATATATATGGCAAGGGACAACACCATGTCCAGAATATCATATAAGCAGAATTATATAGTAGATAGCTTTTGAGACTGCCTACATTCAGTTAGTACAGTGCATTTTGATATTTGCTCATCTTGCATTTATCAGTAATCTTGTTGCCTTTCATAGGCGAATAGCAACCCACTGCATGGATTGACTATAAAGAGTTTCCTATTCAATTCACCAACTAGAGAACATTTCTTTTTGCATCTTTTGGCAATTACAAATAAAGCCGCTATAAACATTTACAGAAAAGTTTTTTATGGACATAGTTTTCATATTAATCGAATAAATACCCAGGATACAGACTGCTGGGTCACATAGGAGGTGTTTAATTTTCAAGAAACTGAAAAAATGTTTTTCAAATTATATCATTTTCCATTACCAAAATGATTGCCATATTGCAATACATGTATAAGAATCCTTGTTGCTGTATATTCCTGTTAATACTTGGCCTTTGCAGAATTGTTATTATTGACATTTTAAAAGGGCACTTAGTGACAATGCACTGTAGTTTTAATTTGCATTTTCCCTCTATCTAATAGTGATTTCATATGTTTATGTGGCATCTGTATATGTTTTAGATGATAGATGTCTTTGTTGGAATATTTTTCCCATTTATTACAATTAGGCTTTTGCTTTATTATTGAGTTTTGAGATTTGCCTACCTATCCTGCATACATGTCCTTTGTCTTATATGTGATTTTTCAAATTTTTTTTTGAAGGGATCAGCTGGACTTTTTATTTTCTTTTTAGTTTTCTTCAAGAATCAGAGCATCCCTAACAATCTTAAAGTTTAACAAATTTTTCACATTCAATTTTATGGTTCATGATTTTGGTACTATAGCTAAAAAAAATTTTAAGATCACAGCAATATTTTTATATATTTTCTTCTAGAATGTTTCTAGTTTTAAGTTTCTGTCTTTCCTTGGAGGTACCTTTCTCTACTTACATTTTTTGGGTCGTTGCTTGCCTTGCAATAAAACTCTTAGATGGTCACAAAAAAAATTTGTGATTTTTGAGATTACCTGGGGGTTTTAGTAATGTTGTATCAGTGAGAATGACGTATTTCTACCTTTCTCCCAAATGAAGCTCACAAATAAATACATACATAAATATATTCCTACTGATATCATGACATTATCATTAAATACGCTTCCAAATAAGTGGAGAGTTTTTAGTCTACATAATAATTTAACATATTTCTCAGAAATTCTACAATATCACAAAATTATTTGTAATGTCTGGTGGTTATAACTAGAATATATTATAATTGGCTACAGAAAAATGTCAATATGTGTTGATATATACACATCACCATCTGGAAAAGATAGTGTTCTAAATATAGAATAGAAAAGATAGTACTCTAAATAGAGGTTGTTGAACCAGTTTTTAGAGATAACGTATGTTTACACTTGATACTACTAAAATTGATAAAAAGATTTATTAAAATAAATATTTTAAGATTTGGCTCCTGAATGTAGCTGAATTGCACTTGTTTCTACCACTTTGATCTTCTAAAGACGACTGATAACAACGAGGATAATCTTTCCAACTCTTTGCTGAAAAGGGACGAAGTTGGAAAATGCTTAATTATAGTCCTCTTAGAAAAGAATTCTACATCTCAGATCAATAATTCCCCTGTAATTTAACATACTTTCATGAGACCATGAATTTCAGGAGTTAATTCACCTTATGCACCTTGTATTAACTAGTTTGAACATTTTATACATGTTGGAGAATTTTTGAGATTACATTATTTTATTTAGAAATTGACCCATCCATTACACTACCTAGAAATTATTGACATATGTATCAAACTGACAAATTTAATTTGGAGTTAAAAGTCTAAGTTATTGAATAAGATTCTGTGTAATGCTATATGTTAATGTGAAATCACTGGGTGTCTGTGGGTGGACATGAGACATTTAGTTTGATCATTGGGATTTCATTATTTCCAAAGACTTGTATTTGTGAAAACTGAAATATCTCTTCTCTGGAATTCTATTCTACTTTTATATGCAAATGAAAAGCAAAAATAATGGTATTCATGTGTGGCAGACAGAGTCTGAGTAAAAGTTGAATACATTTATTCTTATGTATATCACATCCATTGTCCACTGGGATTTTTCTGTCATCTACATTAGGTATATGTTGCTAAATTGTGATTTGTCACATATTCTTTTGATTTTTATTGCTTTAAATGTCTTTCCTTAGACTCCATTTAAGCTTAAAAGGACATTTTTGGGTGTACTTTTTAGATCACTTCTGAAAAATTTGCAGGGTCAATATACATTTCGTTAATCACCATATTTACTTTAACCCAGGGATGTGGATGAAACCATTCTGTTCTCCATCTCCTGAAACCTAAATAATCATGAAAAACTTAAGTTTTCTAGATGTTATACATCATTCACTCTACTAAACAATATCCTGAAACCTAAAGAATCACAAAAACTTAAAGTTTTCTAGATGTTATACATCATTAACTCTACTAAACATGTGCTTTGTGTACTACTGCTGGAAAATAATAGCAATAATAATATACTAAAATTATGTATATATTGAGTGATTGCCCTGTGTAACATAGCACTTTGCTTTTTTACTTTTTCATGTAATCCTCAGAAAAGCCTGGTGATATTGGTGTTATTATTATTCCATTTTAGAGAGGAATGAAGATGAAGAATTGAGGCCCCAAATTATAAAAGAACCTGTGTAATGGCACATATCAAGAAAGTGGTAGGGCTAGAATTTGACCTTATTAAGACAGTTTTAATACTCTCCAGCAACATGCACTACATTACTAGGCCGTATTGTCATAGGTATAGCATATAAACATTGAATATCTTCAGGGCTAACACAAATGAAGCAGCCTTTTCCATCATCAATAGCATGTCTCTTCATTCCCTGTCTTGTGCCTCATCTTCAGGGTATGTTGAATTCTTTGTTGATCTCTAGTTTACTATTGGCTCTGGAGTTGATGTCACTGCATCTGTTGCTTCTTCTCCACTTCCTACTTTCTTAAATTTTACCTGACACATCGTTATACGTCATGGTAATTGGCTCAGGAGCTACATCCTTCAGCGGACTTTCCTACGTTGTTTTCACCAAGCGTAATTGAGTAGCTACCCTCATGTCTGCCCCAGATTACTTTCTGCAAATCTCCATGACACTTGTATATGTACTATAATTGTTTGTTCATTTTCTTATTCGAAGAATGAAAAAATTAAAGCCATAGTCTGCTATTTAGCTCTTGCATCGGTCTCTTAGTTCGTACTTGATAAGTTTTTACTATGTGGATTAATTATTGATGGTTTGTAAAATAAAACATTAAATTTAGATATCTACCTGTCACAGTCTTAAACCCTGAAACTTAAAGAAGCTTCCACCTATTACATTGCCCAGTAAAATACGATGCAGTATCTCTTAACCTAATGGAGAGAAGATTAGAAAAGTCAATTACTATCTCCTTTCTTCTGACTGAACGTGTTATTAAAGTAGTTGGGGCTTTTAGACAGTAACTGATGATGTGAATTATAGAGTAAAATTTATACTTTTGGTGAGTGGAAGAGGCCCAGGAAAGATAGGGTTAACTTGAATTTTCATGAGAAAATACGTTTGATAAATAATTCTCCTGTTTATTTATTTATTTTATTTTATTTATTTTTTATTTTTTAATTTTTTAATTTTTTGAATAGCATCTTGTTTCTACTTTGTTTTTGTTGTTGTTGTTGTTGTTGTTTGGTGGGGGGAATTAGAGGGTTCTGACTTTCTTTTTTTATTATACTTTAAGTTCTAGGGTACATGTGCACAATGTGCAGGTTTGTTACATATGTATATATACATGTGCCATGTTGGTGTGCTGCACCCATTAACTCATCATTTACACTGGGTGTATCTCCTAATGCTATCCCTCCCTCCTACCCACTCCCCACAAGAGGACCCGGTGTGTGATGTTCCCCTTCCTATGTCCAAGTGATCTCGTTGTTCAGTTGCCACCTACGAGTGTGAACATACAGTGTTTGGTTTTCTGTTCTTGTGATAGTTTGCTAAGAATGATGGTTTCCAGCTGCATCCATGTCCCTACAAAGAACACAAACTCATCCTTTTCTATGGCTGCATAGTATTCCATGGTGTATATGTGCCACATTTTCTTAATCCAGTCTGTCACTGATGGACATTTGGGTTGATTCCAAGTCTTTGCTATTGTGAATAGTGCCACAACAAACATACGTGTCCATGTGGCTTTATAGCAGCCTGATTTCTAATCCTTTGGGTGTATACCCAGTAATGGGATGGGTGGGTCAAATGGTATTTCTAGTTCTAGATGCTTGTGGAATCGCCACACCATCTTCTACAATGGTTGAACTAGTTTACAGTCCCACCAACAGTGTAAAAGTGTTTCTATTTCTCCACATCCTCTCCAGCAGCTGTTGTTTCTTGACTTTTTAATGATCGCCATTCTAACTGGTGTGAGATGGTATCTCATTGTGATTTTGATTTGCATTTCTCTGATGGCGAGTGATGATGAGCATTTTTTCATGTGTCTGTTGGCTGTATGAATGTCTTCTTTTGGGAAGTGTCTGTTCATATCCTTTCCCCACTTTTTGATGAGGTTGTTTGTTTTTTTCTTGTATATTTGTTTGAGTTCTTTGTAGATTCTGGATATTAGCCCTTTGTCAGATGAGTAGATTGCAAAAATTTTCTCCCATTTTGTAGGTTTCCTGTTCACTCTGATGGTAGTTTCTTTTGCTGTGCAGAATCTCTTTAGTTTCATTAGATCCCATTTGTCAATTTTGGCTTTGTTGCCATTGCTTTTGGTGTTTTAAACATGAAGTCCTTCCCAATGCCTATTTCCAGAATGGTATTGCCTAGGTTTACTTCTAGGGTTTTTATGGTTTAGGTCTAACATTTACATCTTTAATCCATCTTGAATTAATTTTAGTATAAGGTGTAGGGAAGGGATCCAGTTTCAGCCTTCTACATATGGCAAACCAGTTTTCCCAGCACCATTTATTAAATAGGGAATCTTTTCCCCATTTCTTGTTTTTGTCAGGTTTGTGAAAGATGAGATGGTTGTAGATGTGTGGTATTATTTCTGAGGGCTCTGTTCTGTTCCATTGGTCTATATCTCCGTGTTGTTACCAGTACCATGTTGTTTTGGTTGTTGTAGCCTTGTAGTATAGTTTGAAGTCAGGTAGCATGATGCTTCCAGCTTTGTCCTTGGAGACCTACAAAGAGACTTAGACTCCCACACAATAATAGTGGGAGGCTTTAACACCCCACTGTCAACATTAGACAGATCAACGAGACACAAAGTTAAAAAGGATATCCAGTAATTGACCTGAGCTCTGCACAAAGTGGACCTAATAGACATCTACAGAACTCTCTACCCCAAATCAACAGAATATATATTCTTCTCAGCACCACATCACACTTATTCCAAAATTGACCACATAGTTGGAAGTAAAGCACTCCTCAGCAAATGTACAATAACAGAAATTATAACAAACTGTCTCTCAGACCACAGTGCAATCAAACTAGAATTCAGGATTAAGAAACTCACTCAGAACTACTCGACTACATGGAAACTGAACAACCTGCTCCTGAATGACTACTGGGTACATAACAAAATGAAGGCAGAAATAAAGATGTTCTTTGAACCAATGACAACAAAGATGCAACATACCAGAATCTCTGAGACACATTTAAAGCAGTGTGCAGGGGAAATTTATAGCACTAAATGCCCACAAGAGAAAGCGCGAAAGATCCAAAATTGACACCCTAACATCACAATTAAAAGAACTAGAGAAGCAAGAGCAAACACATTCAAAAGCTTGCAGAAGGCAAGAAATAACTAAGATCAGATGCGAAATGAAGGAGACAGAGACACAAAAATCCCTTCAAAAAATCAATGCATCTGGGAGCTGGTTTTTTGAAAAGATCAACAAAATAGACCACTAGCAACACTAATAAACAAGAAAAGAGAATAATTAAATAGACACAATAAAAAATAATCAAGGGGATACCACCACCAATCCCACATAAATACAAACTACCATCAGAGAATACTATAAACACCTCTACACAAATAAACTAGAAAATCTAGAAGAAATGGATAAATTCCTGGACATGCACACCCTCCCAAGACTAAACCAGGAAGAAGCTGAATCCCTGAATAGACCAATAACAGGCTCTGAAATTGAGGCAATAATTAATAGCCTACCAACCAAAAGATGTCCAAGACCATACGGATTCACAGCCGAATTCTACCAGAGGTACAAGGAGGAGCTGGTACCATTCCTTCTGAAACTTTTCCTATCAACAGAAAAAGAGGGAATCCTCCCTAACTCATTTTATGAGGCCAGCATCATCCTGATACCAAAGCCTGGCAGAGACACAACAAAAAAAGAGAATTTTAGACCAAATCCTTGATGAACATTGATGCAAAAATACTCAGTAAAATACTGGCAAACCAAATCCAGCTGCACATCAAAAAGCTTATCCACCATGATCAAGTGGGATTCATCCCTGGGATGCAAGGCTGGTTCAACATATGCAAATCAATAAACATAATCCCGCATACAAACAGAACCAAAGACAAAAACCCAAGTTTTCTTTAAATCTTACAGAGAGGAATAGAAAAGTGTGCACACAAATAGTCCTTTAACTCCACTGTAAGATATATCTACCAAAGTAAAAAAATACATATATATATATATTTTTTCTGAAGAATAAGAACTTTTTTTATCTTCTAAAATTTAAAATATATATAAATGTAATTTAATTCTACAACAACTATGACCCAGAATTCTGAAAACTATCTTGAAAGAGTATAGACAACTCACATTTTTCAATTTTAAGGATTACTTTAAAGCTAAAGTAATCAAGAGTATGCTACTAGCATAAAAGTGCAGAAATAAATTTAGCACTCTAGGGTCAAATGATTTTTTCTTTTAAAAAATTATGAATGACACATAACCATAAATATTTATGCACTACTACATGACATTTTGATACATATGTAAGTCCTGTATTCACAAAGTCAAGGTAATTAGCATAGCCATCACCTTAAAGATTTATCATTTCTTTGCCATAAGAACATTCAAAAACCCCTCTTCTAGCTATTTTGAAATGTACGATACATTATTGTTAACTCTCTTTAACCTACTAGGCAATAGATACCTAGAACTTATTTCTCCTAACTGTAGCTTTGTGCATATTTAATAATTTCTCACCATAGTCACTTCTTTCCCTGACTCTCCCCATTTTCTGTTAACTACTATTTTACTCTGTACTTTCATGATAAAAACCTTTTAGATTCTACATATGAGTGATATCTTTCTGTGCCTGGCTTATTTTACTTAATGTCCTCCAAGTTCATCCATGTTGTTGTGAACAACAGGATTTCATTTTTTTTATAGCTGAATAGTATTTCATTGTACATACTTACCATACTTTCTTTATCCATTCATCCACTGATGGAATTTTAGGTTGATTCCCTATTTTAGCTGTGGGGAATAGTGTTGCAATATATGTAGGAGCGCAGATATCTCTTCAATATACTGATTTCATTTCCTTTGGAAATATAGCCAGTAGTGGTATCATTGGATCATATGGTAGTTCTACTGGTAGCTTATTGTATCCGGAATTGGTTCCTTCCAGTGGGTTCTTGGTCTCACTGACTTCAAGAATGAAGCTGCAGACCCTCACGGTGAGTGTTACAGTTCTTAAAGATGGTGTGCCCGGAGTTTCTTCCTTCAGATGTTCAGATGTGTCCGGGGTTTCTTTCTTCCGGTGGGTTCGTGGTCTTGCTGACTTTAGGAGTCAACCCACAGACCTTCGCAGTGAGTGTTACAGCGCTTAAAAGGTGGCACGTCCACAGTTGCTTGTTCCTCCTTGTGGGTTTGTGGTCTCACTGACTTCAGGAATGAAGCTGCAGATGCTGTGGTGAGTGTTACAGCTCATAAAGGTAGTGCAGACCCAAAGAGTGAGCAGCAGCAAGATTTATTGAGAACAGCAAAGAACTAAGCAAAGAACACAGAATGGAAGGGGACCCAAGTGGGTTGCCACTGCTGGCTGGGGTGGTCAGCTTTCATTCCCTTTTTTGGCCCCACCCACATCCTGCTGATTGGTCCATTTTACGGAGCACTAATTGGTCCATTTTACATAGTGCTGATTGGTCCGTTTTTACAGAGGGCAGACTGATGCATTTACAAACTTTTAGCTAGACACAGAGCTGTGGTCAGTACCTTTTCACAGAGCACTGACTGGTGTGTTTTCAAACCTTTAGCTAGACGAAAAAGTTCTCCAAGTCTCCAACCTACCCAGAAGCCCGGCCAGCTTCACCTCTCATTATCAGGGAACGTCCATGGTGTTTTTCATAAGAGTTTTACATTTACTAATTTACATTCCCACGAGCAGTGTATGTGTTTGCTTTTCTCCACATTCTTACTGACATTGAGTATCTTTTGATTTTCATGTAACAGTCATTTGTACTTGAGCGAGGTGACATCTCATTAAAGTTTTTATTTGCATTTTTCTAATGATTAGTGATATTGAGCATTTTTTTCGTATTTGTTGGCCATTTGAATGTCTTGAGAAATGTCTATTCAGGTTTTTGGCCCATTTTTAAATGAGGTCATTATTTTGTTGTTGTTGAGTTTTTTGAGTTTCTTATATATTTGGGATATTAGCCCCTTAGAAGGTGTGCAGTTGTCATATATATTCTTCTATTCTGTAGGTTTGGGGTTGTTTGCTACGCAGAAGCTTTTTAGTTTTTCTAATCCCATTGTGTTTATATTTTCTTTTGTTGCCTATGTACTTCGGTTTCATACAAAAGATGCTTGCCTAGATCAATGTTATGGAAATTTCCCCCCATATTTCCTTCTAGTAGTTTTGTAGTTTTGAGTCCTAAGTTTAAGACTTTTATCCATTTTGAATTACTTTTATACGATAGGAGATAAGGTTCTAATTCATTCTTAATATGATTTGGCTCTTTGTCAGCACCCAAACCACATCTCAAGTTGTAATCCCCATATGTAAAGGGAGGGACCTGGTAGGAGGAGATTGGATCATGGGGGCAGCTTCCTCCATGCTGTTCTCGTGATAATACTTGAGTTCTCACGAGATCTGATGTTTTAAAAGTGTCTGGCAGTTCGCCCCTCACTCTCTCTCTCCTGCCTTGTGAAGGAGGTGCCTGCTTTTCCTTCATGTTCTGCTGTGATTATAAGTTTACTGAGGCCTCTCCAGCTCTGCAGAACTGTGAGTCAATTAAACGTCGTTTTATTTCTTTTTTTTTTTTTTTTTTTTTAATAAATTATCCAGTCTCAGGTAGTTCATTATAGCAGTGTGGAAATGGACTAATACAATTCTTCTATGTATGTATATCCAGTTTTCCTAACACCATTTATTGAAGGAGTTGTCTTTTCCTCATTGCGTGTCCTTGACACCTTTGCCAATATCAGTTGGCTGTAGATGTGTGAGTTTATTTCTGGGCTTTCTATACAAAGCTATAGTGATCAAAATAGCATGTTACTGGCATAAAAATAGACACATAGATCAGTGGTCCAATGACTTTTGACAAGAGCATAAGGATTATTCAATGGAAAAATAATAATCTCTTCAACATAAAGGTGCAGGATAAGTGGATATTCACATGTAAAATGACTTTTGACCATTGCCTACACTATATTCAACAATTTTCTTATAAAGGATCTAAGACCTAAGTATAAAAACTAATACTATAAAATTGTTTGAAGAAAATATAGGGGTATTACTTCAAAACTTTGGATTTGACAGTGGTTTCATAGATAAAATATCAATATCAAAAGCATAAACAACAAAAGAAAAAAATTATACTTCCTTATAATTAAAACATATTATAGGACAGTATCAAGAAAGTAAAAAAAAAATCCTACTCTGTGAGAAAATATTTTCAATTAATATATCTGATAAAACTGTAATATCCAAAATACATAAAGAATCCCTATAATTAAAAACAAAAAGGCAACTCAATTATAAAATGAACAAATAACATGAATAGACATTTAACCAAAGAAGATATAAAAATAGATACCAAGTACATAAAGACATTCAATATTGTTAGCCATCAAGAAAACACAAATAAAAACCACAATGAGATATCATTGCAGTTCCCTGGAGTAACTGTGACACAAAAGACATACAATAACAAGTACTGGTGAAAATATGGAGTAATTTGAAGAGTCACACATTATTGGTTGAAATGTAAAATAGGACAGCCACCATGGCACACATTTTCACAGTCATCCAAAAAATAAAAAGTAACATACGGCTTATCATTTCTACTCCTAACTTTATAGCCAAAGAGTTGGTAACAAGTGGTCAAACAAAAACTGGTACACAAATGGTCATAGCAGCACTATTTACATTAACCGAAATGTAAAAAACCTAAAATGTCCATCAGTGGATGAATGGATAAAACACGGAAATCCAGATAATGGAGTATTATTAAGCTATAAAAAGATTGAAATACTGTTACATGATATGGTATTTCAACATGAATGAACCTGGAAAACATCATGTTAAGTGAAAGTCTGACCAAAAAGGTCATTTAGTATATAAGTCCATTTATATGAAATATCCATTATAGTCAAAGCCATGGAGATGGAGGGCAGGTTAGAGGTTACCAGTGGCTGGGGGTAGGGAGACATGGGGAATGATGGATTAAAAGATACAAGATATCCTTTTGGAATGCCAAAGAATTTCTGGAACTTGATAGTAATAATGTTTGCAGAACATCGTTGATATATTAACTGCCACTTAATTATACACTTTAAAATTATTCTAGGGTAAATTTTATGTTACATGATTTTCACTACAATAAAAAATTAAGCAGCTAATACAAAGCTAAATTAATTTAAGAGATTAATAATTAAATTTTAAGATACCCTGAAAAAGTAAAAATGTATTCCACACTCACATGCTGAGAAGTAAAAGATTTTCTCAATTATATATCAACAGAGGTCTTGCATCTTCAATTCTTATTCATGGGTCAAACGTCAGTGGCTACACAGAAACTCACAGTATTTATCTCAAAGAATAGTTCTCCTTTCCAAAGGACATACAGATTTACTTCTCATAAATAGTAGAGAAAAAATAAAAAAAAAAAATTGCTAACAAACCAGAATTTCTGTTTTTCTTCACCAAGGAAGAATAAATCCTATAATCCCCCTGAAATATATCATCAAATTCTCAGACCATTAGGCTAAATTTGCAATTACTACAAATGAAGACTCAGCAAAAATAAAGCTGTTGGGCTACTTGGGAATCACTGACCAAACCAGGAGACCTGTTTCTATTTAAATAGCCTGTGAAGTACACCGCTTAGTCAATGTAGCTTAATGAGATCTGACAGCTGAATCCAACTGGGGATAATGGGGAAACCTGAAGAACTTTTCAAAATATATTTTGAAAAATTGAAAACCTGACTCTCATATAGATATAAAAACGAACATGTCAAAGATTTATTATCTCTTTAGTATTATAAATGTTTAGATGGCAGTGCTAGTTCAAAGAACATTTTGTAAAACAGGGTTTTTAACACTGCACTAGTAAAGACATCTTGAAATAAGTTTGCTGAGTTAGAGACCAAACTCATTAATATCTTACAGGGCAATAAACTGTAACCCTTGGGGCCACTTTTTTTCTACTAGACAGAAATCGGTAATATAGGATGTATCTTTGTAGAGTCTAAGCACTTAATTATTATTAAACAGCCAAGTCAAATAGATGGTTGTTATTTAAATAATTAATGTTCAGCTTAAACTGATACATAAGACCCAATATGACATTGAAATGACCCACCTTTTTGCCTTATTTCCTAGTTTAAATTTTTAAATATTATATGATTATATGCACATAAAAAATAAATTAAATATATAATTGAAGACAATTGACAAACAGGAAATGATTTGTAACAACCAAAAAATTCATATGCTTTAAAAAATATTGTATATACTATTTGTCTCAAATGTTATATACTTCTTATGTAACAATTACTTCTGTATTTATAAGAAAGCATAAATACTCTATTAGAGAAATTGGAAGGTTTACAAAGAAATCACAGATAACCCTCAAATACGTGGCTAATATGCACAAGGAGGGGAAAAAACTAAACTCACTGGTGATCAAGAAAATGCTTATTTAAAGTATAATCACATACATTTGTTTACTTTTCAAATGAAATTTTTAGTGATAGCTTTCTCATTGTGATAATAGCACTCACAAAGTACTAATGGGAATATAAATTGCTTCAGTCTTTCTGGAAACAATTTTATGTGTGTCTTAGCAGCTTCGAAAACTTTCAAAGACTGCTGTGTAACAGATTTATTTCTGGAAATATGTCCTAAAAATACAGTGAATAATTTAGTATTAATTCTAAGAGTCAAACTCTGAAAATAACATACAATTAGGTAAATGTGATGTAATGTTAGTGCTTTCATTAAAAATAAAATGATCAAATAATTTTTAATTGTGTGAGAAAATGATCATGATAAGTTAAAAAGAAATTCCATAATATCTGGTATGTTGTTAGATATAAACTACTGCTGTCATTTAAACTCGGGCACAACCTCAGAACCTCTTTAGAAAAGAGCTGTCAAACAGCTGGAGTTTTGTGAGAAGGGAACTTCTTTGTCCCAGCTGAGTTATCCATGTCATTTTAAATATACTCTGCACATATTGACTAATTAGAATTGTAATTGGAGGTCAGAGAATGAATGGTGAGTTCCTTTGTAACTATGCTAGTTGGACAAGGCTTAATGAAAGGTGATTTTTAAACTAGGTCTTAGCCAGATGTCTAAAATGTTAAATGGAAATACGATTAGAACAATATGCTATAGACAAGGCAACTTCAAGGAATTAGCAGGACACTTCGTTATCCCATAGATAGAATACCATGCAAGAAAGCAAAGGATTCATTATAGAAAACTAGAACACTTATGCATAAGCTTTAATATGGGAAGCCAATTTGAGGACTGTAGAGAAAAATAAAAACAAAATAAATTGACTGCATTAGCATAAAGCCAAGCCTCAAATGCTAAATAGATAGTCCCTATTAGTAATAATTTATACTGAAAATAAATCTTTCTTTTAGATAAAATAAACATACATTATTAGGTAAAACCAAAAACATATGTGTTTCCTACAGTGAATGTTGTATTCTAATTTTAAGATGTCTCCATTTTTACAAAAATTGTCAGCAATGGTAGGAATTTCATATGTATCTAATACAAACCACTGCAGGTTGCAGTTTAAGCCTCTCTCCACTCTTTACTGATGTTGATAGAGATCCTGTGAGCTATTTGTTTCTCGTACACTAAAAAATCATATATCTCAAAGTATTAAGTGTAGAGAGATAGAAACTACTTTCCCTGGTTTCTGTAAAACTATCCAGTATTCTTGGGATAGTCAGGGTTTCTTTGTTTCCTCTCTTATGAATATCAATTTCTCTAGTTCTGTTTTCTTTAATGACAAAAATCATTTCTTTTTACTTTCAACACATGAAAATCAAACGCGTTAGGTAGGACCTATTTTTTCAGTAAATGCTATGAATATGTAACATTTTACCTCAATAATTCAACGATACTCTTCTATGGTTCCTCAGAGGTGGTAGAATACTAAGAAGCTTCAGATTTCTGGATCCAGTTCGAAAGGCTCAGGAGTTAGGCTGAGTGCATCAAAAAGAAAGAGTAATTCTCCAATAATCTCTTGTTCTTAGAATACTCCATTCCAATACAAGGAGGAAATAAGTCCCAAACAAACAGGTTGCTCCTCCCTTAAGAAATTGGGATTGTTTTTAATTTTGGAGGTTACAAGACTAAAACTAAGCTCTGAAGCCTCCAAAAGAATGAATGAAATGACACATATATTTTATGTGGAAAGCTGGAGATTTATTAGATTTTTAATAAAAAGCCTAGAAGGATCATGACCAAGGAACTGAATGAAACTAGGAAAAGTCGAGATTTAATAAGGCTGAATCTTAGCCTTATTAAAGGCAAAAATCAACCCTTAAAAGAATCAATGTAATAAGTCTCTAACTCTATCTGTCCAATATAAAAGAGGGAAAATTTGATGGAAGATATAATCTGGAGGCACCTTTCATAGACTTTTATAGAAAATGCCCAACATAGAATAAAATAATGCTAGACATACAAAGTGGCAAGAATACGTGATCAAAAATCAATAGAAAAGCAGACAACAGGAAAAAAAAATACAGATGATCTCAGCATTAAACATACATGATCTTTAATGAATATTCTATTAGTTATTATAGTAAAGATGTTCACAACAATTTCAACAGTAACTTGGGACCAAATATGAACTCTAGTATTAAAAACAATTCCAAATTAAGGAAAACACATTGATTGGTTTGAGCAGCAAGATGCAGAAAATAACAGTATCAATCTATAGATGAGGCAAAGTGAAATAAAAAAGTAAGAAGATAGGCTTAAACTTAATATCAAAACTATTAAATGTAAATTGAATTAAAGCTCCAATTAGAAGACAAAGATTATCTGTATGAATAAAGGGAAACCCACCTACGTACAGAATAAAAAGTTTAAATCTAAAGACATGGATAATTTGAAAACAAAAAAGATAAACTAGATATATGTGTGCATCCACCAAATGTAGATTAGTATAGCTATATTAAAATCAGACGAGTCTACTTTTGGTGTTTGTGTGAGATAACGTCTCACTCTGTCACCCAGGCTGGAATTCAGTGGCATGGCCAGAGCTGTCTGCAGCCTCAACCTCCTGGGCTCAAGTCATCCTCCCACATCAACCTCCTGAGTAGCTGAGATCAAGAGATGTGTACCACAACCCCTGGCTAATTTTTTAAATTTTTTGTAGAGGTGGGGTCCCACTGTATTGCCTAGGCTGGTCTCAAAATCTTGGGCCCAAGCCATCTGCCTGCCTTGGCATCCAAAGTGCTTGGATTGCAGGCAATGGCCACCAGGCTCAGCAGATGAGTCTAGTTTAACACAAAATAATATCAGTAGAAGTATGGAGAGACATCTTATTGATACAATGGCCAATTCACAAGAAAGATTAAGAAATCTTAAATTTACATATGTCTGATAACACTTTATACGAAACAAAAGTTGAAAGAAAAGAAAGGAAATATCCAATAAGCAACAAAATAAGTTTTAAAGAAGAACGCATTTTACAGAAGTTTCTTAGGTCAATTGGAATTTTTTAAATATAAACTAGTTTAATTCAGAGTCTGCCACTTGCTTTGTAAAGTAATGGTGTACATTGGTTGATGGCATTGCCTGTGGCTGCTGTTGTGCCGTTGCAGTAGAGTAGTTATGATAGAGACCATATGGCCCAGAAATTCTAAAGTATTTATTATCTGGCCTTCTGCAGAAAAAGCTTGCTGACTTGAGTTAGTTCATTGTATCTCTGCAATGTTTAAAATCTTGAATTTGAGAATTATAACATGGTTATGTAAGACAATATTGTTGTCTTTTTTGTAATAACCCACAAGGGTTTAACATGAAGGAACATTGTACACTCCAAGTACTCTCAAATGGCTCATGAAAAGTAATTTTTATTTATATATGTGAAAAGAGTGTTGAGAAATTAGAAGGTAAGAATCGAGAGCATATATGGATAATGACATTTTTCTAAGTAGGAAATGATTATTTGTTGAACAAGAAACATTAGATATTCTCGTCTCTTGAATTCTCATACAGAGGACTTGTAATATGTTGAGAAAGTTGCAACAGAGAAAAGTGAATGCAGAGTTTTAGAAAAGGGCTCAGAATTAATTGAGCAGAATGGGAATCATTTCCAGCAATTCTCGGCCGCGGGAAAAGGTGTAAAGAAATATGACCTAGATAGTCATTTAAGATTGGCATTTTTTAATCTATATGGACAAGCGGAGAAGGAGAAAGCTGGTTAAAAGTATTTGAGGCCGGGCGCGGTGGCTCACGCCTGTAATGCCAGCACTTTGGGAGGCCGAGGAGGCAAATCATAAGGTTGGGAGATCGAGACCATCCTGGCTAACACAGTGAAACCCCGTCTCTACTAAAAAAAATACAAAAAAATTAGCCGGGCGTGGTGGCGGGCGCCTGTAGTCCCAGCTACTCGGGAGGCTGAGGCAGGAGAATGGCTGGAACCCGGGAGGCGGAGCTTGCAGTGATCCGAGATGGCGCCACTGCACTCCAGCCTGGGCGGCAGAGCGAGACTCCGTCTCAAAAAAAAAAAAAAAAAAAAAAAAAAAAAAAAAAAGTATTTTAAAGAGAAGGATTATAATGATTAACTAGAAAAACAAATATTGAAAAGAAAGGAAATGTAGAGCCAGAAGAGATGATAGATGGGGAAAGAGGATGAAAGGATTGGAAGACCTAATATTTAAAATATTGCAGTAGGAGCACTTGAGGAAGTGAAATGGAAGGACCAGGCAACTGGAGAATAGAATACTGAGTACAGAATACAGAGACTTCAATTTGTGATTGTGAAGGCGGTCTCCTTTCTTATTTTAGCATGTGACCATAGAAGTTGGCTGAGGAAGAGTTGAGTAAACATAGTTTTAGGTGCGAGGTAAAATAAATGAAACACTAGGTGTTGAAAACACCAAGGATAGGGGTGCTGAGGAAGAGAGTGAGCTGGGTTATGAAATATTCATAGGAATGTGTGTTTGTGCAAAGGAGGCACAGAAGGAGGGATGAAGAGATAGCTATTGCCATAAATGAGGTTAGGAAGACGATGGAATAAATTGATGATATGATTTTTTTTTTTTTTTTGAAATAAAGGAATTTTTAGCAGACAAAGAAATGACAATGTGAGTGTGGAGTGAAGATATATAATCTACCCCTGACTGAGAAACAAATGTTTCTGATAATTAATAGCCTTTAGGGAGGGATACAGGCGGATCAGTACTCTTAAGGATTAGTCTATTAAGGCAAAGAAGAAAGCAATATTCTGAATAATGTTTAGGTCATAAAAAGTTTTCTTTGATTTTTTGCATAGTAGATATGCAGTCAACTTTTATTAAATTCCTTGTTTTGATAGTATGAAGAATATAGAAAGACTAAGTTTATTTCTTTTAACTAGAGCCAACATGGTTTGATCACTGGTTGGATATAAACTAAGCTGAAATCATGTGGTTAAATCAGTGCTGTAGAAGGAGGTTGGTATTGTTCGTTTAAATGCAAAATGGAGTGTAGGAAAAATTAGAAAAATAATTATTGTTTGAGGCACATAGAGTTTTAGATACCAAAAGCAGTATGGTTCTGTGACAAATTTATGTCTCCAAGACACCCAGATATAAGTGTACTTATATGCATTATAATAAGATATAATATCACAGGCCCACATCAATCCTGTGTTTTGGATTGACACAAATATTCCTTGTTGTTCTCTCAAATTAAATGTTTTAAATTCAGAAACAATTACTTTTTGATGTATATTTGTATTAAGAGAATTTGACATGGTCATCTTATTTCTGTTTACATAGCATGCAAGTTCTTAGTTTAGATTTTATGGATCACTAGATGGTCTATAAATTTGAGACCCCAAACCCTTTAAAATTGCATGCAAAATGTGCATGTATATTCAATTTGAGTTTTTGGATGATGATACTTTTCATCTGATTCTCAAAGATCTATGATATAAAAAAGTTAAGAATCACTACCTTAGTGGATACAAATATTGCTTAAAATTAGAATGACATGGAAAATTGAGGATGGTAGTGGAAAATGGAACTAATAGTTATAGTTTTCACTTTAGCTTTTTAAAATATGTATGAAGCACCTTGACCTAATGCCTAGCACATGATCATGAAACAAATACTTACTAATATTATGTAAACGTATTATTTCATTTAATTAAAATAACTAATGAGGTATATATTTCATGCCAGTTATACGGAATAGAAACTAAGTCTCATGTGTGGTCTACTTTAAATGAGTATCTTGAATTCATTCATTTTTTAAAAATTCTACAGCTAGTGATCAATCTCAAGAACGTGACTGAAACATTTTTGTTCCATTATGGTAATGTAAATTACCTAAGGTCTCAAATTTTATAGTTGTGATGAAGTATATAGATTAGCAGGGAAAACATTTTTCTCCAATCTCAAATGCCATTAACCTCATTTCAGGATGGATATGGTTATCAAATTAGAAAAAACACTTTCATTCACCTGGTTGTTTGATGACCCTCTTGTTTCATATGTACTTTCTCGCTCTGTCTTGTTTTCAGTTCTTCCCTAGTATATAAGATAGTAGGCCAGTAAAACTACCTTTTATATAAGTTCATTAAAAAAAAAAAAAAACAATAGTTTAAAAGCACTGAAGAAAGGGTCAAGCTAATAGCAACAAAAGTATAAGAACGTAACTTCCTTGTTTGAAAGATGTTCAAAGTCAATTTTCCAAAAATTACTTTTCTCACAAGATAACCCATAGTAATACTAATCATTAGTACTGCCATTTCTTAGTATTTAGAAAGATAGTATATAAAATCTAAGTGCCATTAACACATCATCAGAGATTTCAGATTTAAGGGCTTAGGAACAATACCACTAAAACAAAGTCAAAGCAGTATCTTCCTTGAGTCATATTTTATATGGATATAAGATTAATTCTAAAACTGCATTTAACCAGGTCCCTTAAAAATTTATTAATAGCAATATTTCTTCCTTTTAAAGAGTAGAATTTAGGAGTATTAGATAAAGGATTAAAAGCCTGCCTGGAGGTTATAAACACTTAATCATTCTGATTCTCTCTTACTCTGCTGTAATATATATTACATTAACTAAATTTATATTACTACTTGTATTTGAAAGTGTGAAATAGTGAATATTATATTTTTCTCCTCTGTCATGTCAGAATGCACAGACCCTTTATGTTTATATGAATTCAAAATAGAACAATCCTAGTTATCATCCATACTGTTATGTCAATATAATTGACAGTGATGGAAGATTGTGTATATAGTCTTCTGCCTATATTATAAAAATATATTTGACAATTTTTCCTCCTAATTCAAATTTAATCCCGTTTGAACAAAATCCGAAATTGTATGGCTCAGAAAGAAATCTGTATTTGACATCTACCATTCAAAAAGACAGTGACGAAATGAAAATGAATCTAGCAAAGCCCCTAAGCTGAGTAACTTTTCTGTTTGGACCTGTCATCTCTAGGCCAAGATCAAGATATTAGTGAACAAATAAGTTAAAGGATAAGTTTTCACAGGGGCCGGTTGTTAGTTTTCTCTAAGGACTAAATTCGGAAAAAAAAAAAAAAAAAAAAAAAAAAAAAAAGGAGCATGAAGCATGAGGATCCAGATAGTAAATAACAGAGTATTTTCTGAAAAATCAGTTATTTCAATATCTACATGATTGTTATTGAGACTGTGAATCTACTTTTTAGATGCCGGAATTGGCTTTCATGTATAGTCTATTTGAGATAATACACATGACTTTAACCTGCCCAAAGCTGTGCAGTGAAAGAAACTATATCCATGATTCTGGTATGTTAACATAGGTTACAGCCGTGGATTCTTCACTTTTTTGTTGTCACTAATAAAGTATATCCACAAATTATTTTTATTGTGGAGAGATAATAGATATTTATGGAGTCATCCACTCCAAACTCCTGCCACTGTATGCTGGTTATCTTTATTAGAAGTTGGTTAGAAAAAAAGTGTAATATAGGGAAAAAAAAGTAGTGTCCTCTAAACAGTTCAAAATGTGCATGCCCGTTGTTGTGATAACCTGTAATTCAGTATATTTTAGCTTTTGAATAGCTGGCTATCGCTATCTGTAGTTGCATTGTTTTAATGCAGCATATATGAACAATAAATCACTTAATATGTGGCAAAGTTTGTAAATGCTGTGTTTTATGGATTTTTATCTAAATTCTCAAAGAAGACCAAAGGTTAACACTTCTTTTCCCCTTTCCCCGCTTGCTCCTCAGGGACATATTGAGGTTCTTAATAAAGTGTTAGCACATAGCTTTTATCTCTCTGATTTCTAGGGAATTCAACCTAAGATGGTAATTAAGATTAAATTATATAGCAAGAGAAGCGGCACAGTATCTTCCTATTACATTATTTTATTTTGCAGAGAATTTTCCCCATTAAATGCCTAGACTGGTAACAAGGACCATTTCTTTAACACATAAATTTATTCGGAGAGATACATGGCCTTGTAGGCATTTGTAAAAGCAATTCCCATGCATTCTGTGGGCTGACCATTTAAAACTACCTTGTAGATTATTAAACATATTTCTCATGTTTCTATGCATGTTTTGAGTACATGACAAACAAACACAAAGTCCAATATAGAGGTAGATCATAGAGGAATACCAGCCTCTTTTTATGAGGTCTGAATGAAGTGCTGCTACCATTATTAACCTAAGTGTTTGGTATAATACTTAGAAGCATACTCAGTTAGATACTGGAAAGATTATATCAAATCAGTGACAATTTCATTGGCAGAATATATACAGCTAGTTAAATAGCAATATAGAAAATATATAAGCCTATAAGATGTTATATTTCATAATCTTTTATCTTCTTTTAATACTTTTTTTCAATGTGAAATGAGTTTCACTGTAACTTTGAGTAGTTTGGGCAGGATAATCTTACAAACTCATCGTCTCACAGCATGGTTTCTCTGCATACTTTTTCCATGGAGGTCACTTTGCTTGCTGTAATTTGACTAAATTATTTGGATGGCTCAGTAAGAAGAAGCAGATCACATGGATGCTGTGACTATACATGGTTTTAAAATAAATGAAAATAATAAATGTTATATAATACACAGACATACAGGAGAAAAAGGCACACAAATTTATTTATGTGCACATGGACATAGAGGTCTCACAAATATAGGCACTCAAAGAGGGGCCAGATGGTTGAAGCTTAAATACCTTATGAGGCGGGGGCAGTGTGGGACTGTAGGCAATTTTATGAGGGTTATAAGTAATTATAAGGAGAATGAATGAGCTAGCAAAACCAGACAATCGTTTGTAAATGATTATTTTTGGAAACTCAATGGGACTGAAAAGTTATGGAAAGGTGAGGGTTGGAATTGCACTGTGATCAAAGGTAGTCTTATTAGGCAGGTGAATTATCATAGGTAATGTCCTCATGCTGCCCTCAGAAGTGTAGATAAAAGGCCGGGCACAGTGGCTCAAGGCTGTAATCCCAGCACTTTGGGAGGCCGAGACGGGCGGATCACGAGGTCAGGAGATTGAGACCATCCTGGCTAACACGGTGAAACCCCGTCTCTACTAAAAAATACAAAAAAAAATTAGCCGGGTGAGGTGGTGGGCTCCTGTAGTCCCAGCTACTCGGGAGGCTGAGACAGGAGAATGGCGTGAACCCGGGGGTCGGAGCTTGCAGTGAGCTGAGTTCCAGCCACAGCACTCCAGCCTGGGCGGCAGAGCGAGACTCCGTCTCAAAAAAAAAGAAGAAGAGTAGATAAAAATTCTGTCTGGGCATGGTGATGACTTCCGGTCTCAGCCTCTCTCTCTCTCTCTCTCTCTCTCTCTCTCTCTCTCTCTCTCTCTCTCTCTCTCGTGCTTAATCTTTCCTAGTTATTTGCTTATATTCCTAAAGAGGGAAGTTTAAGACACTTGCCTTTATTTGGGAAAGAAGTTTCCTTCCTCAGATAAGGAGGTTCCAGAGAATTCCTCCCTGCATTTGGGGTTCTAAGTGGTGAAGAAACAAGAGAAAATTAGGAAGTTAGGCAGTTTCTACATCTTTCCAATTTATTTTAATTTGAGGTGCTCAACATGCCAGAATACCATCCTTCAAGGTATCATTCTATATACCCCAGTACTTGTATTGCTTTTTTCTTACCACTAGCTTACTAGCAATTTAATGACTTTTCCTTCATTGGCTTTGCAATTATTCATGTATTAATTGATTATAATAACAAGATCACCCTTGAGTCAAATTGAAAAGACAGATATGTAAAGAAATAATACAGAATGATGTATGTGTTAGGAGCACTATTGGTCTAGAAATAGCAGAAATGAGGAAGTGACTATTTCTCAGTAGAGTTGTAAAAATATAATTTTAACTGGCATTTGAAGTTCACCAGATAAAGAGGAAGGCATATTATGTAAAGGGGACAGGATTGCAAAAGTTGAAACTTATGAAAGAACATGACCCAATTATCAATCTCTTGATGGTTGAACATCATTGAACTTTATGAGGATAGAAGTAAAGAAAAGATAGAAGATAGTAATGGGGACATAGACAGGTGTCATAGTGAAGAAGTCAGTTGTGTCATTCTGGAAAATTTAGACTCTGTTTAATATGTGAGAGGAAACCAGAAATAGTTCTGTTACTGCTGGAGGGTGTCCGGATTCTTGGCATGTTGAACAAAGAATTGCACAAAATGCCCAAAAAAGCGAAGAAGGAATGAAGAGGTATATTGAAAATGAAAGTACACTCCACCGTGTGGGAGCGGGTCCAAGCCTAGGGGCCCAAGGGCCCTGTTATATAATTTATGGGGGTTTAAATATCCTCTAGAGGTTTCCGTTGGTTACTTGGTGTATACCCTATGTAAATGAAGAAGATGAAGTAAAGTTTCAAAGTCATTTACTCGGTGTCCACCCTATGGAGAGGATATTTCCTGTCGTAGCTGAAGTGGGAATTGGCCTTCTGTTCCCCGCCTGCAGACCCTATTTTCCTGCCACTGTTAAACAGAAGGCAGAGTGGTGGCATATAATTAAATGATGAAATTTGAATTTTTAGAATAATAGCCTCAGAGACAGTATAAAATACTAATTAGAAAGAAAAGAGAGTATAATAAGGAATTAGTTCAGGGTATTTTAGAACAGTCCAGGTGAGAAGTGAGCCCCTGAACCAAGCCAGTGGGTGTAGAAAACATGGAGAGAACAGAGTGATAGAAAAGTTGTAGAATTATTAACAGTTGATGTACTACTTGTTGTTAAAGCCACGGGAGAGCATTATAAATCAAGGGCTACTTAGATTTTTCTTTGCAGAGCACATGGCACAGGACATAAATTAACAATCACTTTAGTCATGCAGTGAAGCCCTGCTACTGAATATCTGCTCTGTTTCAGTCACTTATGCTAAGCAATGAGAATGCAAAAATGAATGCATAAGACTTCTAAGAAGCTGTGACATGATGATTCAATGGAATCATTTAATCAGTTTCAATTGAGGCTCAAGTAAATACACACCACATTCCAAAGTAAGATGTGAAACTGTCACGTAGGACTTGCAAAAGAAACATGAGAAACTAATTTCTACTACCTTCAATGCCCACCCAGACTAGGGATACACACGTAAAGGAATTTTACAGAATTTTTAGAGAGATAATTTCACATATGTGTCCCCTGCTGTCCCCCAAGGAAGAAGCATGTCCACCTCTAGCACAGGAAAAGCATCAATAGTTTTAGTTGGAGAAGGATAATATATGTCCCCTGGGACTTGGGAGGCATAGTGGACCAGTGTTTGACTCAGCCTGAGAGATTTAAAAGGTTTTGACACATTGGTCTGGCTTTCATTCAAAGAGTTTAGCAGACAGAGGATACTGTGTTTACCCTGGATCTGTCTTCCATTTAAGTGGGCTACCATTAGGGGTAAAGAGACTCCTACATGGGTGGACCCTTAGATTCCCAGAGGTATGAAAACAGCCTTCAGCCACCAGCAGCAATAGGTGGATTCTATTGCACAAAGGATCCTGCAGGGTAGGGATCTCTAGCAGTCAGCTATTGTCATCAGTGAATCAAGAGAAGCAGCATTCCAGGAAAGAAGAAGCAGAGTTGCCTGTAAGCATCTGCAGGCTGGTGTAGTGCTAACACTAGCTCAGGACAATATTAGTGGGGTAAGAATACTCCCTTTCCTTTTATATTTCCCCTGAACTCTGACACATCTGATATGGCAGAGAAGAAAAAAGGAAGAGTAGAGCTGCTGAGTGATCAGAGAGAAAGGTAATTATGCCTCCCTTTGACACATGAAGACAGCTAATGTCAGCAGCCCCCAGCCAAGGGAAAGAAGGGGTTATTTGAAGCTTTTGGACTGTACATTAAATACATGAATTATTACAAAGAGAACTTTCCATTTTCTGAAAATATGCTGAAAACTCATTGGGTTTTGATCAGGTTTTATCAAAAGGGATAGGGAAGAAGTCATCCAACTGAGAGAATAGGCAATGGAGGAATTCCAACTTGAAGTCTCATTTAGTCTCATGGGTTTACATTTGGTTTCCATACTGATTAGAAAACTTGCAGTTTGATGTTGGTTACTTAACCAAAATTTGACTGAGTCAGGAGACCTAGCTTTCAGCTCTGACCTGTATAACTACGAGCATATGTTTTCAACACCCTATGTTCTGTGTTCCTACCTGTATATTAAAGATTCAACTCACTGATCCGTGAAATCTGATATTAAATTCTAAAATTCTGAATATTGAATGAATAATATTTCTTGGGTATATTTCACTGTTTAAAAGATCATGAATGACCAAACCTAAGATAGTAATTGAGTTTCCCAAAAGTCTATGGAACAAATGAATGTAGGCCACAATTTTTACTTTATATAATGCTTAAACTAGAGTATTATAATTATAATTATCACTTTTATTATGAGATCTACATTATGGTTTTAATAATTTTGATAGTAGTGATTTCTTATTTCATTGCCCGAGAAGCATGAATACAAAATTATAAGCAGTACATTTTTTGAAAAAAATGTATAGAGAAAGGGCATATTTGAGGTTGTCTAAATAAATGCTTAGGGAGCCTCCAAATGAACATCACTTACCATAAGCTTGTATCTGGAATACATTTTGAAGGAGATTATTATATATAATAACATGGTTAGGAAACTAAGTGAAGACTATATTAAATTCTTGTAGCACTAGAAAAAATAATATAGTGTTAGTACACTAGAGGTTTTCATTCTTTATAACCTAAACTGGTGTTCTGAAATCAAGTGCTATTTGGATTTGTCAAATGTTTCTTGTTATAAACCCTATCTGAGTTTAAAACCAACCACTTGTACACAGCTTAGTAAGATGAAATATTTATGGACCAACTGTCTCCTTAAAAACTGCAGAGTTAATCATAAACCTTAAGAGTGCTGGCGGGCGCCTGTAGTCCCAGCTACTCGGGAGGCTGAGGCAGGAGAATGGCGTAAACCCGGGAGGCAGAGCTTGCAGTGAGCTGAGATCCGGCCACTGCACTCCAGCCTGGGCGACAGAGCGAGACTCCGTCTCAAAAAAAAAAAAAAAAAAAAAAAAAAAAAAAAAAAAGAGTGCTAAAAGATTGTCAGATGTTGGATTCTCTTGAAATTTCTAGTGAACTCCACAAATGAGGTCAGAATATGCCTTCTATTATGTTCAATACTTGATTTTCTTTTGTCAAAATTTGGAATACAGTTTACCTCATTACTGTTTGAAACAGCAAAAACAACAGCAATAGCATAAGAAATAGTGTATTCAAAACTCTAGTTTAACATATGCAAATGAAACTTGAAGAAAACAAGTGAATATTAAAGTATTAGAATACATGTAAGAGGGGATTTGAAAAAAAAAAAATACCCTGAGGAATTTTACACTGAAGCCTATTTCTAACAAATGCCATCAGGAGGGAGGAAGACCATTTTCTGAATGTTTGCTTGTTGGAAATTTGCAATTATGTTTGCTAAAAATAGTTCAAATTTACTTGTAAAACAACATAAGCTTTTTTACCTCTTTCAGACTTCTAAGATACTAGGGTGATGAAGTCTCTATGATTTTGAGCTGAGATGAAATATAAAATATTTTGTTATGCATCTCTCGAGAGGCTATTACGATGTCCATTAGTTTTTACACTTAGTAGCCAGGCTGTATTTGATATTGCCTGTGTTTTTTTCTTGATTAAGGTTGGATATTGAAAGAGTTTACCGATCACAACATAGTAGTAATTTAAATGTATGTTATCCCAGACCTTTGGATTTTCTTATTAAAGATTTAAAATACAATATGCAAAAATGTATAAAACTTTAGGGTAGTATAGGAGTGTAGTTAAACATTTTGCTTGATAATAACAAAAACCTCAATTTCAATGTCTCTGTGAGGTTGGGAAATCCACCGGAAGATTGGATGAGCACTACTTTATTTACAGTTTTAGGGAGTGTGAGGGCTTGAATTGTTTGTCCATGTAGGGGGTATTTGTGTGGGAGAAATGTGTGCCAGAAAACAGTCACTCCAGAAAGAGAGCTTTGCTCGTATTTCAAAACTAGAGACATCTTGCTGAACAACAAAGGAAGGAAATATTAAGTCATTTTCAAAGTGCAGTGAAATTTCTTGTAATTAAAATGGCAGCACTGAGCCTAGGACTAAGCTATAAAGAGACCAACATACACAAAAATACATTCTATATTATTGTAATTTTAATTATTCTTTTTATCAATATTTTTGTAATCATTTAAAATAAAGGCCTTAATGAATTATTGCCACTGAGGAAAAGCTCTTCATGATGAGACTTAGGTGATCAAAATATTTTACCAGAAAAATTAAGAAATTTTATAAGAAGTTAAGAAATTTTATATAAAATTTCTTAGATTTTATTAAGAAAATTCACTTAATTTGTTTTGCATAAATGTAACTTTATTTCTAATTCGACATTCACACTGATATATTTGAGTTTATATAGAAACTGAAAATAGTTTTTTATCATCTCCATCTAAGAGTTAACCCAAGTGATTTCTGATATAAAATTTTTTACATAGGACCCTAGGTTACAATTCAAGATATAACAATTCAAATGTAAAATGTGATTTATATTTTAGTTTTTCTGCCTGACACAGTCAAAACTGAGGTTATAACAAGCTGTTCACCAATATTATGAATTCAGAACAATATTTTCAAGTAAACTTAGGGTCATTCCCTACTAACCTCAGAAAGAGTCAGTGGCTTAAAATTATGACGAACATAATTTATTATACAAACCAGGACATGTTTAAGTTTGAAAGGAGGTACCACACAGCAGTATGCAAGAGTCTCTTCCTGGAGGCTTGCAAGGGATTCTTTTGTGCTTTCACTGACAACTCCAAGTTCAATCATGTCATATTAGTAGCTTGAAATCAGCCAAGGTTGAGTTATTTACACCACAAAAATTTCCAAGTGCTACAAGTCAGGACTTTTGCTTCTGAAGAACCAGCCACACTTTTACCAAAACACTGGTGGTTATTTAGGACAATAGTGCAATGTGAGACTGTCTCAGGAAAAGTCCATTGTGTAGTCACCCTGTATGGAATTTATATAACCCAACTATCAAAATTTAATTTAAGGGTAGGCCACAGTGGCTTATGCCTGTAATCCCAGCACTTTGGGAGGCCAAGGTGGGAAGATTGCTTGAGCTCAGGAGTTTGAGACCAGCCTGGGCAACATGGTAAAACACTGTCTCTACAAAAAACACAGAAATTAGCTGGGCATGGTGGCAGGCACCTGTAGTCCCAGCTACTCAGAAGGCTGAGGCAGGAGAATCGCTTGAACCTGGGAGGCAGAGTTTGTAGCGAGCCAAGATCTTGCCATTGAACTCCAGCCTGGGCAACAGAATGAGATTCCAGCTTTAAAAAATTATTTAAGGCATTGGTAAGTGAATAAAAGCATGCAATATAGGAAAATTTCCCCAATGGCCCATGGGAATTAGGTCACCACTGTATTTAAGAAAAACGTACATGGAAAAGTTTAACTTTGGCTTTTCACGGTCAGATTCTTGGAGAGAGATGTAAAGCTGAGATCGAGGCTTTTAATAGCAATTGTTCAGTTTTTTTCTACAAAGCAAAAATGCCTTCCAGTAGATACGGATCAGGATCTTCACTTGGACAGCTGAGGTTTTAGAAGGGGACAAGGCTGTAGAGGGTTTACAGAGCAAGTCAGGATATAAAAACCCCAGACAAGGAGGTCAATCTGTGTGTTTCATCTCTAGCAGAAAACTAGGAAAAAATTATTTCTATATATTGGACAAGCATATAGGAAGTTAGAGGAAAAGCTGTCTTGTAAAATGAACAGGAATCTCAGGTTTGTTCCACTACCTAAGTCAAAATTGTAATTCCAGAACGCACCTCCAGTGAAGCAGCCTAAATGTCTCCTGTTGGCCACATGAGACATCTTCTTCAAAACATTTTGTTTTTTCTTGGTATTGTTGGATATGACACTATCTATAAGTCTTCATGGAGATAACTGTACTATTATATATTAAAGCTCACATTTAACAATTCATATGAACCAATCAAAAACAAAATGATTCTCATCTAAAGTTTTTAGGCTGAATTATAGATAATAGTAATAATGTAAAGAAATTTCTAGAGAACACGATTCACAGATCCTTTTAAGATTTCCTTTATTAGACAGTCAACTGCTATACATCATTTCTTATGAAAGTGTGGTATAATCTACATTCACATTTTTCCCATTTTAAGGAAGAAAGTTATAGTCTTCAAACAATCCAACCTTAGCTGTTAAAATACCCAGCGATACTAAAACCCTTCAGGGAATAAGCAAAGGGATAATTTGAAATATTGTTCTATACTTATTTCTGTTTAGCTTGAAGCTTGAGCCATCTTGATTTAGATTTAGAAAAATTGAAGCCATAATGGTTCATTTTAAAATGTAACTGGAATATTTCTCAGGACTATCACATTTCTCAAAATACACTGAAAAAAACCTTATGTGTAAAATGTGTACATATCCTTTAGATTAATTTTTTTTTTTTTTTTTTTTTTTTTTTTGAGACGGAGTCTTGCTCTGTCACCCAGGCAGGAGTGCAATGGCATGATCTCGGCTCACTGCAAACTGCGCCTCCTAGGTTCCAGTAATTCTCCTGCCTCAGCCTCCCGAATAGCTGGGATTACAGACATGGACCACCACAAATGGCTAATTTTTTATTGTTAGTAGATACAGGGTTTCACCATGTTGGCCAGGCTGGTCTTGAACTCCTGACCTCAGGGGTTCTGACTGCCTCAGCCTCCCAAAATGTTGGGATTATAGTTATGAACCACCACGCCTGGACTTGATTTCTATTTTAATAAGAAGTTAAGGTGTTCAATGAAATTATGTCATCAAATATTTATTCCGTGTGTAGCCAATACTTATTTTACCTTATATGGTGTTTAAAATTTTTCTCCCTTTGTTAACAAAGACTTGTTAAATTATACATAAATATTTAAATAACAAATAACCAGACATGAGAGCACACATTCTTTCTCAAAATTATTGAAAGGATATCAAGCAAAATCATATGGAGACTATTGACCCAGTCAAACCTGGGCTGACCCCACAGCAGTGTCCCCAGTCAGATGACATCTTGTTCATATGTCATCTGTACACTCACTGGGGATGGTGAAGATGACAGCATCATGTCATAGCATTTTGTCCTCCAGAATGTTTGACTTGAAGAACTCTCTACACTATCATCAGAAATTTATCTGACACCGAGATCAATGACCCAAAGGCAATCTGGGTCACAAAAATCACAAGAAAGTTGAAAGCTGAATGTGCAGTTTACCAAGGAGTGTGCATCATGGTCACCTTGTGAGTTATGCAAATATACAGCAGCTCAGTATTGTCTTCAGAGGGCTGCATATATTTCTGATGCCATGACTCGTTTAGAAATAATTAAAAATAGTATGAAGAGAAGTAAATGGATATGATGCTGTCTCTGGAAACTTATGCTAAGGAATTAGAGAGTTACACAATGATTGCAGCACCAGAATGTTTACATTAGCACCGCTTCTAATATAAAAAGTGGAAATTTATTAATATTTAAGAACAATTGAATTATTTAATAAATTAACATGTTTAATAAATTAACACTTATTACAAAATAAATTTGAGCCATTAAAATAATAATCTCAGATATTTGAGGTGTGAAAGTGCTTGCAATATAATACTTTGGTAAAACCTAAAGCTGTTCTCTAATGCAGATTAATTCCCACATTTATGAAAAGAAATCACAAAATCTGTGACTGTATCATAGAAAATATACAAGAATGAAACACTTGTAATTGTGTTTCATGATATAGAATAGGATTTTGTGATTATTATTGTTTTATATATCCTTTTCTATTTTACTCTTCTATTTTTGATTTACAGGTAATAAATTCTGCAGACCTGTAATGGCACTTAAGATATATACTTAATAATTTGAAATAAAAATATGTATTATATTTCAATTATTTGAGTCAATTTTTTCTTTAAGTTATAGTCAAGATGCATTCTAATATATTTTTAATATACTTCAGGAATTCAGATGAGGATGTGTTATATTCCAGACTAAATATGTAACTAGATTTTTTAAATGAGCAATACAAAAGTAATGAATGCAAATGCACATATAATATTAATTTAACAATCTTTGTAATTTTCTCATGTTCTAATAACATACACATATATACCACCAAGTAGAAAAATATATTTATTTTTGTTATAATTAAAAGCAAGCCAATGATAAAATGTATGGGTTCTACAAAGAAAGTATAACCAATACTTATTTAACTACTATCCCCTAATTTTGATACACAGACCGACAGTGCTTTGTGAAAAACTGTCTGTGACTTGTCAATGAGTAAATAACTCCCTATTGTGTCATAGCAAATATGGCAAGTATTAACTATTTGAATGCCAGCCAGATTTTTACTTGAAATTTGGAAAGTCACAGGCAAAAATGGTGTGTAGCAATGTTAAAGGCAGTACAGAGAATATATATATTTATATATGTATTTTTAAATATAAATTTTATCACTGGTTTGCTTTTAACTATAGGAAAAAATATATATCTGTATGCTGGGAGTAGGGTAGACAATACATACAGAAATTGTGTATAATTTATATGTATAATTATATATATATATAATTTCTATATGTATTGTCTACCATATTCCCAATATTTTACTTTAGTTGTTTCTGTTCCTTTCACTATATTTTATCATTAAACTATTCAACGATATAATGTATATTATCACTGAAACTTAGCAAATTTGTGGAAATATAAACAGTAGATATAATTTCCCAAAACTTTCAAGAAAAAGGAAATTAGGCTATAACTTTATTTTATATGAATATATAAGTGCATGATAATTCTTTTGAAATGCTCTAATTGACCGATTTTGAATAGACTAAATTTGATTTTTTTCTAGCAACTGATATAAAATAAATGCGGAAAGAAGCTAAATATAAAAATAGAATGGGCCGGGCGTGGTGGCTCACGCCTGTAATCCCAGCACTTTGAAAGGTCAAGGCGGGCGGATCACGAGGTCAGGAGTTGGAGACCATCCTGGCTAACACGGTGAAACCCTGTCTCTACTAAAAATACAAAAAAAATTAGCCGGGCGTGGTAGTGGGCTCCTATAGTCCCAGCTACTCGGGAGGGAGGCTGAGGCAGGAGAATGGCATGAACCCGGGAGGCGGGGCTTGCAGTGAGAGGAGATCTAGCCACTGCACTCCAACCTGGGCAACAGAGAGAGACTCTGTCTGTCGCAAGAAAACACAACAAAACAGAATGACTTTTTCACATCTCAAGAATATATACCTTGAGCAAAGAATATGAGATAAACACAAAATGAATAGATAAAGGCTCTGAAAGATTCTTAAATATATGCAGCAATTAAAATGAAAACATGTTAGATAAATGAGCCCAAACTCCTCACACTACAGATGAGTGGACCAAGATCCCAAAGAGATTTTACAAATGTATCATATTCACAATCCCACTGCTGCTCATCAATCATCTAAAACTCCCTGAAGCATGAGGAGTAAAACATTGACAACAAAAATACGGTAGCAGTGAATGTTGAGGAAATTAAGAATATTATGCATAATAGCATCATGAGACTAGGAGATAGCAGAACAGGACAAGCACTAAACATTAAACAATAAAAACGATTTCTATAGCCTAAACGCTCCGTATAACACCATTAATCTCCAGTTCACTATCTATTTCTCTTATCAAAATCTTATAGCAAACCACATCTTACAATATACAGCGGTGGCACTAGTAGGCTGATAAATAAAATTTAAGTAATAACACTACTCATGCTTCAATGCTTTTTTCCTCCCATGGGGTTATTTTGCTCGTTGATCTTATATTCATTTTGAGCTCTTTTATCATCTTATGACATATAATACTTGCTCAGTATTAAAACTGTCACTTGATGGATACACATACCCCAGTATGCATATTGTCAAGGATATTACTTAATCCATAATATACTATACAAGAAAAAATAATAGTAACTCTTACCTGGAAAGTGGGAAAGATAAAAGGACTATTATCTACCACACTCATTATAGTCCAAAGTAAATAAGAAAATAAAAATATTATAAGACAAAGTGAAACCCAGTAAAAACATAAGATGATATGATTAATCAGCCTTTAATCTTTTAGAACTAACTTGAATTCCACTTTTGTTCTAGTTCCTTCCCAAAAGTCATTTAGCTAGTAAAAAGAACTCATTCTAGCTCTTCATATTCTATCTTGCAATAGTTCCTCTGCTCCATTTTGTGGCTATAATGACTTAGATCCCAGAGTTGTCTTTGTGGTTACCAGTTCATGTCAGATCTGTGTTTCTGAAGTTTCATTGTAATTTACTTCATTTTTACCTCATCTACTTAGGCATCGTGGATTTTGCTCTTAGTTGCTTTGATCATAGACAACTAAAAGGGTCATGGTGACTCCTTTTCTTTGCTTAGGATAAGACAAAAACTCATCACAGTGACCCATCAGGTCTCTAACAGTTTCTTTACTACATTTTCACATCATAATCTTCTGTGACATGTTGTCTAGAACTAAATTGATTTCAGTTCCCTATTTTGTTCTTTTCCTTCTGCCCCAGTTTAATCTTTCCCTAGTGCAGACATGTCCTGCATTTCTTCTTGGGTCCCTAACTGGCTCATTCCTACCCAGTATTTTTCAATCAGTGCAAATATCGTATCTTGAGAAAAACCTTTTTTAATATGCCTGTTCATATTAGGTGAGTCATCTTGGTGCTTCTGTAGAGGTCTGTAACATATTATCATCATATTGATTCCACTGTATTGCATTAATGTCTCACCCACCAAAAAATGGGAGACCCTGAAAAAAAAGGTACATGCCTGTTATATTTGCATTGCTTCATCCCTGCCCCATAGTAATGGATCATTAAATTTTGGTTCAATTTATATGAACTGGTAATATTCCAGACTTTGAGAGTTTGATTATGATGTCTCTTAAGACAGACTTATTTGGGTTGAGTCTGGTTGGTCATCTTTGATCTTTATGTCCATGAATAATCATATGTTTCCTTAGGTTTGGGGAGTTTTCTGTTATTATTTCTTTGAATATGTCTTCTACCCCTTGGCATTCTTAAGAGACTCTTGAACACTAGTAACTTAAACAGTTGCTCTTTTGATGTTCTCCCATAGTTCCTCTAGACTTTCTTCGTTCTTTTTCGTTCTTTTTTTCTCTTCTGATTGTGTATTTTCAAATAGCCTCTCCTTGACTTCACTGATTCTTTCTTCTACTTGATCAGTCCTGCTGTTGATCCCCTTTACTGCATTTTTCATTTGGCTTATTGTAATTTTCAAGTCCAGGATTTCTGTGTGATTTTCTTAAAAATTTATTTCAATATCTCTGTTAGTTTTTTTTTTTTTTTTTTTTTTTTTTTTTTTTTTTTTTTTATAAATTGCTGAATTGTCTCTCTGCATCTTCTTGAACCAGGTTGAGTTTGCTTAACCTTTTTACTGTTTAGGGAAATACAGGGTGCAGTTTGCAGCCAGTGCTAACATTTACTTTTATGTGAACACGTTCTTTGAGGTTAAAGCAAATCTTACTGATTTGCAGTGTGAAAATAAAATGTTAAATCTTTTATTGTAGCTGTTTCTAAACAGAGCTAACATCCACATTGTCTGTTTTGAAAAAACAGATTCATCAAATAAATCTTTGGCCAAGAAATATTTGAGACTGATGTTAGCATCACACAAAGATATGCTACGTTTTCTAGAATTTGACATTTTCAGTGATCAAGAATTCCTATATTTTGTAAATGGAAGTACCACTACTAAAAACAGAATGCTATAAAGAAAATGATTTCTTTTGTTTCCAAACTCAATATACTAGAGCGATGTAAAAATAATAATAAAAGCAATATATTTCTTGGCAAAGTTATCTTAGGGTAAACGCTGCCACCATAAGTGTTACTGGCTAGTATTCTCAGGACAAATGGGAAAAGGAGTTAAAAGCTGTTTTGAAATATATGAGAGATCACAAATGTCCATCACTTTAGGGTTGATCTTTGTTGCCTTATTTCGTCTGTTTGGTGAGGTCATATTATCCTAAATATTATTGATGCTTGTGGATATGCAATGACACCTGCATATTGGGAAATTAGGAATTTATTCTAGTCTTTGCCATCTGGCTTTTTAGTGCCTATTCTTCACGAGATTCTAGCAGACTGATTATTTTCTCTCAGCCGGTGGTCACTGCCTCTGTATCATCACCAGATAATGCTCTAAGCCCATTTTTGTTAATAGTCTGCGGTTGTTGTGTTGCCTCATGTTCAGCACTAGATGACAGCGTAAACTGAGGTTCGCCACATGTCCACTGTGGGTATTTTGTTCCCTAAGGAAGGACCTAAAAAGGGAAATCTGGCAGTCGGGTCCATGGATTTCTGTCTGAGACTGGGGCAGATCCAGATGCTCCATCCATAGTAACCAGCCTAGAATCAGGTACCGCAGAGCTCCGCTCTACTCTGTCTCATTGTGAAAGACCCGATGCTGGTCTCCAAAGCGATGTTTTCTGTCAACCTCCTCCTTTCCTTAAGCACAGAGCATCCCTCTCCATGCTGTGCTGCCTAAGATTGAGGGATGGATTAAGTAGCTATTCTCATAGTTACCATGCACTGTAATCCTGGGTCATATTTGAAGTCCATGGTCACTGGGACCAGGGCAGCTATGGCCTCCTTGTCACTGAGGTTCGCCTGTGGTCTGAGGCTGCTGTAAACCACTGGGTAGTGCTGGCTGGAACATGAGACCATACTGCTGGGGCTGTAGTTTGCCTTTTAGAGCTGAGGCAAGTCCAGGTGACTCTGTGTGTGTGTGTCTGTGGCCCTGGTCTGGAGCCAGAGACTGTGGGATTCTGCCCAATACTGGCTTCATCCTGGGTTTCACCCTGGTAGGCCTGGCACTGGGCTCCACGTCAAAGCCCTGCGCCTGCTTCCCTCTCGCTTCCTGAGAGAGTTTTGTCTCTTTCTGAGTTGTGCTTCTTGGAGTTGGGGCAGGGGTGAGGATGGCAATGTGACTCTGTCCTTCCAACCCTCTTCAATGCATCTTTTCTTGTTTTTATGCTAAAATCAGGTACTTTGACCTCTCACTTGGTTTTCTAAGCTCTTGTAAGGCTGCCTTGGTGCTTGGATAGTTGCTAAATTTGATGTTTCTATGGGGAGATGATTGCTGGAGGGTCTTATTTGGCCATCTTGCTCTGCTTCTTCTTTGCTGATTTTTATTTATTGATTCATTTATTTTATTTAGTTATATGCATATTTTTTTGAGACACAATCTCACTTTCTCATTCAGGCTGGAGTGCAGTGGCATGATCATGGCTCACTGCAACCTCCGCCTCCCAGGTTCAAGTGATTCTCCTACCTCAGCCTCCTGAGTAGCTGGGGTTTCAGGCGCATGCCTCCACGTCTGGATAATTTTTGTATTTTTAGTAGAGATGGAGTTTCATCATGTTGGCCAGGCTGGTTTCGAACTCCTGGCCTCAAGTGATCCACCTGCATCAGTCTCCCTAAGTGCTGGGATTACAGGTGTGAGTCGCTGTGCTCGGCCTTTTCTGATTTTTAAATCTTTTCATAGACAAACACATTTCTGTGTCCTGCTTTATTTTTAACCTCTCATAAACTACTATACTTTTATTTACACTTTACAATTGGTTGAAGAAAGTTTTAAATTGCTTTACTTTTGGTGTGTAGTGTTTAATACCTTAACTTCCATTAAACACAAAACAGTGGAAACAAAAACTAATGCAGAAAAATTTCATGAAACAATTCCAAAAGAAATCTTATTTTTCAGGAAATGTATAGTTTAAAATTTAAGAGAAGAGATGTTTCTGTACAAAATATGAATGCAGGCAAGTGTTCGTATAAATGAAGGTGATAAGGGATTTCTTAATTTTGGTTTTGTTTACTTATTGTGATGCAGTGAGTGCTTAAATATATAGGATTTATACTTCTCACACTTTACTTTTTCTAATTCAGGAAGCTCTGTGCTTTTTTGTTTCTTGAAGTATTACTTGAAACTATTTTTCTTGACTGGGATTTGCCTCATTTTTTTTTTAAGTCTAGGTTTTATCCTCATATATCATGATACATCTTTGATGATGGTAAATGATTTTTGTATTTATTCAAGGTACTTGAAGTTTTAAAACTTGACTACAATAAAAGAGACTAAATATAAGAAAATATTTGAGTGCTATAATGTAGATCATATATATATATGTACTTTTAAAATTAAATATGGGAATTAGAATAATTTTTTATAGGATACCTTTGCAGAACTGAATTGCTCTAATTACTCCTGTGCTTTGAAATACTGTGGCTATTTGTCAAATGTGGGTAATCAACCTTAAATTAATTAAACTTAAGTAAAAATCTAAAATTATATATTCATTCCTATGCTGAGGAAATCTCTATGGCCAGTGTATACTGCATTAGATAATATAAACCTTCACATTATGACAGAAAGTGCTATTGTACAGAACTATTTAAACAATGTAAGGCAACTGAAATGATTGTGAAGTGAAGAATAGTTTACGTATTAAAACGTGTATCACTTTTGTAACATTTGACCTTATCAGTAAGGTCCTTACATTTTAGCCTGTTAATATACGTGTTTTTAAATTGCTAATGGTTTATCTGGAGAAGTGAAGTTCATTCTAAACAAAGTCACCTTAATGGATATCAGTAAATGTAGTCATTAGCTAATTGATACTCATGTGATCATGCAAGGAGTAATGGGTCACAGATTTAATTCTCTCAAAAACTACATTATATCCTCTGAGTAGTGCCTATTTTGTTGTGCATCAATTGCTTAGAGTAGGAGTTGGTCAAATTAATTTAATCAATTATCTTTTAACATGTGTGAATAAAAGCAGATCTTTAAGGAATAATTTTACCTTGAAAGTTCAAAAAACTTTTAGTCTACTTTCGTTTTGCTTATGAAATTTAGAGCCTCTGACCATCTTCAAATGCCCAGTTGGTTTGTAATATATTCTTTCTATATCCTAAAGAGTTAGTCCATACCCTCATGCAACGGAATAATTCATTGAGCATTTATGGAGTCTGTCACTCCATCCTAAAGTGAATCCTCAGCGTGAGAATGGTGTGATCATTCTTTTGTTCAGCATTACATTGCTTGGTTGGTATGAACATTACACTTTGGTCAATTTATTGACAAGTAAATTTAAGAATAACTATAAACATCTAGTTAGCTCAGATAACTTATACTTGGCATTGATCCAAATGAACAGACTGGTTTTGCATTGTTCTTACAGAGGTTGATAAAATATTATGTTCAGTAAAATTTTCTAAGGGAGTAACTAATTGTAGAGCTTCAGGAGAAAAAGTATTGGTCATATATATGACCTCCACCCGCAGAGAAATATTTACACTAAGGTCATTCTTTTTTTTTTTTTTTTTTTTTTTTTTTTTTTTTTTTTTTTTTTTTTTTTTTGAGACCGAGTCTCTCTCTCTCACCCAGGCTGGAATGCAGTGGCGCAATCTCGGTTCACTGAAGGCTTCCCCTCCCGGGTTTACACCATACGCCATTCTCCTGCCTCAGCCTCCCCAGTAGCTGGAACTACAGGTGCCCGCCACCATGCCCGGCTAATTATTTTTTTGTATTTTTAGTAGAAACAGGGTTTCACCCTGTTAGCCAGGATGGTCTTGACCTCCTGACCTCATGATCCACCCGCCTCGGCCTCCCAAAGTGCTGGGATTACAGCGTCCCAGCCTGTAATCACAGCACGTGAGCCACTGCGTCCAGCCACACTAAGGTCATTCTTTAACAAGAACATAAACTGTCAAAATACTTATTTTCCTTAAAAAAAATTTAAATGAAATGATATTTAAAGAAATATATATAGAAAAGTTTTGAGTACCAGTTCAGATGTCTATATATTAGCAAAAGAGGCAAGGGAAAGAAAGTCAATTTACTTGGGAAAGATATCCAGTGGTTTGAAAATTTAAATGAAATTTTATATTGCAAAAATGTGTTTTTCTATTCTAAAGTAAAATAACTTGCTGCTTTTAAAAACATTTTTGTGGGTCCAATTCTATTCATGTGTCTTTTTGATAAACGCAGTAGGTATTTTATCTATGGTATAATTGGAAAACTTCACAACAAATTGAAAATTACATTTGCCTTATAAAATATAGTATTTCAAATCCATATACCGGAGGTTACACAAGGCTAAATGTCTTTTTTTTTTTTTTCGTAACATAAAAAACTAAAGTATAGAAGGTAGGCTTTTAGCACGTTTTGAAATCAAACAGGAAAATACAGCTAAATATATGACGTGATGATGGTTAAGCTTCTTATTGAATGTTTTCTAAGGTTAAAAATCTGCTGTCTGCCTTTGCATGTATGCTACATAATTTATAATGTCTAATGACTTTTGGAAGTGAGTTGCCAGCATGAAGAAGTCAAGGGCATGTTCTTGAATAGTTTCTATAAACTGACCTATTTATCATTTATTTCTATTATGCTGCATATAGTCCTCACACTTGAAGGTCATCTAAAGCTTATCTAAAACACTTTAAGATATACAAACTGCAGTTTAATATGAGTTTTCCCTGCTTGCAGGTAAACTAATCACAAGACCATCACGTTAATCCAGTAAAATTTGTATATTAATTTGTATTCTTTTGAACGTATTTCATAAGAGATCAATATCACAGCATTTAGATAAATTTTGAATATTTTTTTACTTAATATAATATCAGCATTTTTTTGAAAAGTAGCAAACCTTCTATTATATTTCTTCATATCCTGTCTGTTAACCTAATGAGGAACTTTGGATCTTTCAGAATGTCATGTGAATTTCTACAGTTAGTGCAGAGTTTTGACCTATCTTTTGCAGTGTGATTTTGACTTCGTTCCATGAATCCTCCAGTAGGTCAGAGGATTCCCAGGAGATCAGGGAAGTACAGGGCATGTGTTTGCAGAGTGCAGAGGACTAGTACATTTCCCTCTTTAAATGAAATATGTCACCTTAATGATTAATGGTGTAACTTTAACATCCTGAGAAACTCACAAGGACAGACCTACTTTTCATTTCGTTATAATCTTCATACATGGGGGAAAACAGAATTTTGTTTATATTTAGATGTACAAATGATATTTAGTATCTATATTCTCTTTTAGGATATAATATAATACTTCCAAAATATAAAGTGACCTCATCATTAATGACACTTCTTTTGAATAACACAACCTCACTACTTTGGTGGTTGTAATTAGAAGTCCAATTTCAATCAAAATGTCATGCAAGGTTTTTATTCAACAAACAACCAAATTCTTCTGCCATTTCATTTGCTTCAAGACACTGCAGCAAATTGTTCATTTATTGATCTTGAGTTGGTAGATAGATATGTCTATATATCTACATCTTTCCAGTTTCAAAAATATAAGAATATAGTCAGTAATTAAAACAAACAAAGCTCTTCTTAACACACATTGCCACAGAAATTTGTTATGTAGAGCTTCCTAAGGAGATCATGGAGGAAAACAATAGAAAATGCTACAAAAACAGTTTTAGAGTAAAAAGGGGAAACCTGTTTAGGTTCTGTTTGGTTTTTGTTTCCTTTATTTCTTTTTTTCTTTTTTTCTGGAGATAGGGTCTCACTCCATTGCCTAGGCTGGAGTGAGTGGAGTGAGTGGCACAGTAATGGTTTACTGAAGCCTCAACCTCCTGGGAGCAAGTGATACTCCCACCTCAGCCTCCCAAGTAGGTGAGACTAGAGGTGTGTACTACCACACCTAGCTAATTTTTGTTTTTTGTGGAGATGAGTTTTTGCCATATTGCCCAGGTGGGTCTCAATGTCGTGGGTTAAAGCAATCAGTCCACATTGGCTTCCTAGTGCTAGGCTTATAGGCATGAGCCACCACGCCTGGCCAGATATCTGTTCAGTCTAGCTTAATATTCTGTCACCCTAAAAATAATGAGAATGTCCTGGCCATATTGACCAGAGAAATATATCATTTAAACAATCTTCTGTAAGTATTTAATTTAGCTGAAATTGTATTAAGAGTAAATATCAGACAGTTTGATGATATAGCTTCTGTGAACCCACAAAGTTGATAATTCAGATTTTGTATAGTGGATAGATTCATGTAATTGAGAAATGAGACAAACAGATTGTAAGATACACTGGGTACTGTAAAAACTTAGAGATGCTCATTGGATGGAGCATTTTAGAAATATTGGTTGTAGGAAACTACATCTTTCTAATGTAAAATCATACATTGTTATATTCAAAATACATTGTCTTATGGGTTAAAACCTTCAGGGAGGAGAAAGAGAGCGAGAGTAATTCCAACTGAACATCAAAAACTCATAGTAAGATTTATATATCATATATGCATATGAGGGATTTAATATTAAGCATGAAGCAAGTTTTTCTGAAGGAGCTGAAATTTTTATATTTAGGTATCTTGTAGAATGATACGTCAGAATGCTAACAAGTTCCATTTAGGGATCTTCCATTTTTCACCCCCTGGCTGGTGTTAAAGTGCACTTTTTCTGAGGGAGAGACATAATTAAGAAGCATATGCAGTCAAGGATTATATGGCAAAAATCTGTGTCTCATATATGTACCTCTCTTACATCTTTCTTAGGATTGCTCTATGGAAGACTTTTTAATGAATTTAATAAAGTAAATCCTGGGCTCCAAGGTTATGGTAAAAATATGGATGAAGCATATGAAAGAATGAAAGCATTTTATATATCATATGCTTCTGCCATCTGTCAAGTATCCCAGCTTTTCCTAAAGTATATCTGTTAAACAAAGTATGTCTTCAAGAAAAAATAAGAGGTATATCAAGCAATCACTTAGTTTTACTAAAGATTTTTTAGGCATGTTCCCCCCAAAGTGAGAGATGTAATATATTTAATGAATAGATAATAAAATATTTGGCAGTTTTGTTGATTTCTGATTAGCTCATTAGTGCAAAATTGAAGGTTGTATCTAATTGGGCTGTTGTCAAATATAATGATGATAAATCAGTGTGATGGGATTTTTGATGGAAATACCTCAAAATCTGTTCAATTAAGTGACATTTTTATGCCAAAATCTCTTTATTTCTACTTATTTATATGAATATGTTTCTCATTCCACACATTATACAGCAAAGGTAGCATATATCTAATGCTGAACCTCTTTCATTCATTAATAAGTTACATTCATCCAAATACAGTGAATGAATTGCAGAAAAATAATCTAATTCATTAAAAGAATATTTTTGGATGATTTATGTTTTTATTATATTTTTAAAATTTTTAATTGTAATTATCTTTGATAAATTTATACTTTTTTAAGTGATGATAAAACAAATTTGTAATGTAATTATCTTTTTATCATTGAATACAAATTTTAATTTTATTTTTACGTCAATCCACAAGCAATTTTTTTAAATGTTGGTGTTGGGCATCAGAAGGAGTAAGCTAAAAGGACAAGTATGTTGTGTTGGGCTTACAATGGAGATAATGGAAGAGATGCAGTTGTTAATCATGAAAACATCTTTGAATGAGCAGGAGAGAGGCTAATGAAGTGGATGTGACAAGATCATAGGAGGATAGATCAACGACCTAAGAGTTCAAAGTATCAAGAAATTATCTATGTGGTCACTGAAATTACCAGCAATTATGACTGCAGTGATTCCTGGGAGTATGGCAGTGGGTGAACCAAAAGAGGAAATCCTCCAGGAATGAGGGCTGATAAGTGTAGTGACTTGTGTAGTGTCGTGATGTGAACTTTAAAGGTTAAGAAGGAGGTAGACGAGAGAGAGAATTATCTGGGATTACTAGTGAGATACATAGAGGACACCCACCCACCTCCTTGCCCATTGAAAGAAAGAGCAAAACCAGCCAAACTGGAGAACTAATAAAAAAGCAGTGCATGATTTTTCTGAATCTAGTTCAGTACTTCACTTTGTGGATCAGGAAGTTATTCTGAACTTTGTGCAAATTCATAGTCACTTCATTGTGAAGAATTGTACAGTGCAGAATGTGAATATAAATGAATACAGATTGGTTCCCTACACTTTCGACAACTTTAGTAAACTGATCACTCACATTTAGAATAATGAATCTCACACATTACAAATTCCTTCTCCAGAAAAAAAAAAAAAAGACGACATTATGTCTTTCACATTCTAAAATGGTAAGTATACATATTCATTTCACTTTTAAATATGTTTAGTGGAAAGGATGACATTTAAAATATTTTTATCTTGTCAATGTTCTTAATGTAAATCATTCATAGGTATCAAATTAATGTTTTCATATACAAATAATGGGAGATGAAACAAAATTTAGAGGAATATGACACTAAAAGCTGGATTCAATTTTTAAAATGTTTTTTAACACTATTCATTCATTTCATTTACTGCTTTACTTGTTTTTGACCTAAGAAAACGTCTGACTATGTCCCTAATGCTCTATCTACACCTGGTTCCCAGTACCGTTAGGTGAGGCAGGCCTCAGTGCCAACAGTGCAGGGCACCGTTTTATTTGCCCCAATTTATAAGCAAATGCTTTAAATGAACATATTTAAGCTTCTCAGGGAGCAAAGATCAAATGCTAGCATTGTGGGAAAACATGTTTCCGTATAAATTTCTTTGCTTGCTTTTATCAGGCAATGAAAATTTTATAATGTAGCATTTTTATTCTGCCTTAACTGCCAGTAAACTCAAAATAAAATCCAGGGTTCAACTCTAGGAACAAGCTGATTACAAGCAACAAGATAAGTGCTTAGACACATTGATTTCTCATAGTTTAAAAAGTCTTCAGTTCTGTTGATAGATTTTAGTGCCCAATTTAAGACTGTGTTTAAGGTTGTAACATATTTAATATATTTTTGGAAGAAGTACTGTTTTAATACAAGCATAAATATGTTTTTCCTTCTTTATGTTTGCTCTTCAGATTGCATCATTTTTAAATGTCTTATGAAAAACAGAACAAGTAAGAAAAACTGTAATTTTTTACATGTAAAAAAGATTTTTAAAAGTCCTATGATTATTTCTCCACTAAGAGAGGGTTCACACTTGGAGAGAAAAAATTATTTGTATCAATATTTGCTAATGTTTATTAGATGTGGAAATTTCTAGTTGTTTCTACAGTTTTAATATAAAAATAAGCTATTTATTATATTTATATTACATATATAAATAAGGCATCACTCAATTACATGTGTGATTTTATTTTAGAACACAGAGTCTGCAAATTTACTAGAGTTCTCATTAGATACCTTTTTACATGACCAATGAACTATATCTCTATACATAGACAGATATATAGATACAGATATAATATTCTTTCTCATTTGAAAAAAAATTACTTGAAGAAGAAGTGACTTTCTGTTAAGTCAAAAAAAAAAAAAAGAAAAGAATCGATCAGCTTTGAGGCCTGAAGATTACTTGTTTCATATACATATCAACTAGTCTTTGTAGGAAGTGTAATTGAAATCTCTTTTTTCTGAATGAAACTAGTACAAATAGTACAAGTAAGCCCTATGCTTTTATCTTATAGTAATATATTACAGTTGCTTATGATTCCATGTAAGATCTGGTAATTCATAAACAAAAATTAAATTCGCAAACACTTCTTCTTGACTGATACACACACACACACACACACACACCTTACACACACTTATTTTTTAGAAGCATATGATAATACATGTTTCTAAGTACTATCTTGTTCTCTAATTTCAAGTTACCTACTATTTTATTCTTAATGACAGCATAGTTTATTCTATATTTACTTCCTAACGCTTACCACCATACTCTAGCCTTCTTTTATTTATTTTTCATGAATAATGAGTTCATTGGTTATGCAAAAAGATGCCTAATGAGAACGTTGCATCTAGTAAATTCTCAGGCTGTATGTTCTGAAATAAAATCCCACAGGCAACCTAGCTATGTCTTAAGTTACAAAAGGATGTATTTTCATTGAATTTCTATATTTGCAAAAGATAATGAAAAGCCAGTATGGTGAAGTAAATTCGAAAAACAGGGAGTTGAAAAAATAGTAGAAAATGAAAGCTGAAATCAGAATTTCCCTTAGAGACAACTGGCAATAGCTGAAACCTGAAGCTCTGGGGACTAACGGCTGGATCAACAGGAAAAGGAACATCAGGCCATTGGAGTTACAAGTACTGTATCCTTGAGCCTCTTGAAAATTTTGTCCTGCCCCCTGGACTTTATATTATCTCCAGGTTTGTGCTCATCTGTAGTGCTTAGCAGGTGCAATACAAACTTTCTCTAGACGAATGCTTCCTTAACCCTTAATCCTGGTTCCTTAGACTTCTCCCATTTTTTAATTATGATCTCAACAATCAAAAAGACAATCAGAAAATGGGCTACCTCGAGTGAAACTTAACAGAAACAATTATTCACAAGTTTAGATTTTTCAATTCAGTGATTGAAATTTTCAGATATAGAATATTAAAATTACATATACATTATATATATCAATGCTTCAGAAATGAACAGTGGAATAAAAATAGCAAAACCCAATGACAGTAAAAACAATGTATCTGACAAATCTGATTTGGAAAAAATGCATGACAAAAATTTATTCATAAATCAATATTTTAATGAATAACTTAAGAGCTGACTAACATAGCTAAGAACTGCTAGCACAAGATAATGAAACCATAAGCCAGCATGCATCATAGAGAGACAGGGAGATGGGAGAAATGAGAGAGCATTAAAGAGACATGAAAGGCAGAATGAAGGAAGATATATGTAACACATATCTAATGTGAATTCCATATGGGGAAACTGTAAAGAATGAAGAAGAGGCCCTATTGAAGAACTAACAGATGAGAAGTTTCCCAAATTTAATAAAAGACATGAATCAGGCTGGACACAATGGCTCATGACTGTAATCCCGACACTTTGGGAGGCTGAGGCAGGTGGATGACCTGAGGTCAGGAGTTCAAGACCAGCTTGGTCAACATTGCATAACCCCAGTCTTTACTAAAAGTACAAAAATTAGTTGGGAATGGTGGTGACTGCCTGTAATTCCAGCCACTCGGGAGGGTGAGGCCGGATAATCATTTGAACCCTGGAGACAGAGTTTGCAGTGAACCAAAATCACACCATTGCACTCCAGCCTGGTAACAGACTGAGAGACTCTGTCTCAAAAAAGAAAAAAAAAAAAAAAGAAGAAAAAAAAGACATGAATCATTAGATTCTGTAATTACAAAGCATTCCAGGGCATGTTTTACAAAGTTAAATTTATACCTACATTTAACATAATGAATTTTTTTCCTTTTTATGAATTCTTATATAAAATGAATGCAAGTCTAATACTATGCGTTATTTATTTTAAAATTATTAAAAACAATGTTTTTATATAATACTAGAATTGTTTTGAAAATGTTATGGGTTTAGTTGCTATATCTTTGGTTTCCAAAATTCACTGGAGATTCAATTTCAAGATCAGAAGTCGGCGAACTATGGCTTGCAGCTGACTGTCTCTTATTAAAATATAATATTTTGGTATAATATAGACGTGCCCATTCAGTTCTTGTTTGTGGCTCCTTTTGACCTACAACAGCAGAGTTTAATGGTTTTGACAGAAACTTCATAGCCTACAAAGCATAATATATTTACTGTCTGATTTACTGTCTCTTGAAAATAAAAGTTGGCCGATACCTGCTCTAAATGAAGCCATTTTGATTAATTATTCCTGAGGAAAAAACATGATGTTAGATATCACTGCCTTTGAGTATGTTTTTTGTTTTGTTTGTTTGTTTGTTTGTTTTAGTTTTCTTTTTCTTTTTTTCTTTTCTTTCTTTTTTTTTTTTTTTTTTTGAGATAGAGTCTCGCTCTGTCGCCGAGGCCGGAGTGCAGTGGCACTATCTCTGCTCACTGCAAACTCCACCTCCTGGGTTCAAGCAGTTCTCTTGCCTTGGCCTCCCGAGTTGCTGGGATTAAAGGCGTGTGCCATGCATCTGACTAATTTCTGTGCTTTAAGTAGAGAGGGGATTTTGCCATGTTGGCCAGGCTGGTCTTGAACTCCTGACCTCAGGTGATCCCTCCACCTCAGCCTCCCAAAATGCTGGGATTACAGACTTAAGCCACCATGCCAAGGCTGAGTATGTCATTTAACATATACATCTCTAGCTTAATAATTATCTGGCAGTATATCAGAGTTATAAGAAAAGTCAACATGATTAAAGGGTGGGGAGCTGACTTAAGACAGGGAAGATGACTTCAGGGAACTACAAGGCAGGAGCCTTGGGTGCAAAGGAGCACTAGGACATGTAAGTCCCTATAGAGGAGAGCAAGGGCTGTTCTATCAGATCAGGCCAACTTTAATAACAAAATCTGGCATCTCAAGGGTTAACTCAAATACAAAAATTATTTATCTCTCCCTCCACAATCCGGTGGTATTTGTAGGACTGGTGGCTCTGAACCTTGCAGATATATGGAGTCCCATATTCTTTCCATTGTGTGATTCCATATTGCTCTAGGCCTCAGATGGAGAGGCTAGCACACTGCAGGTTTTTATAGTCCAAGCTTATAAATGTCCTGTATTACTTCTGCCCACATTCCACTGATTATAACATGGTAGTATGATTATGACTGCATATAATAAATATTGGAAAATGTAGTTTAACTGCAGTATTGTTTTTCTAAAAAGTTGACACATTTTTGTGAGCAGTCTTTTCCATGGAAATTGGGATGTAGAGGGCAAACATTCTAATTTATAGATTTGTAAGTTTGACATAGGCTGGAAAATAGTTCAAAATTATTTCTTTGCAACAATTGCAATTTTCTCCTTGATCTGTGATTTGGGACCACACTCCAGATCTAAAAGATTCTGGCTGGGAGCTTTTTGGAAGTCCATCTCTAGTCCTGCACCTCAGCTGGGCTGTTAGAGTCATTCTACTCAAGGAGTGATCTGCAGACCAGCTTTGTTGGCATGACCTGGAAGCTCGTTTGAAACATAGAATCTTAGGTTTCAATGCAGGTCTTCATTTAGAAAGATCTTCAGATGATTTGTATGCACATTATTGATTTGTAAGCATCGGGTTGCAGTAATCTTCTTAGTCATGCCATGTGCTATTTGGTCTGACATATTCTGAATGTTTGCCCACCATACATGATATACTTACTCTTTTGATATAACTAGACATATTTATGTTGCTTCTGGCTCGCAATCTTGCCATCAGTAGAGTTTCCTGTAAGGAGGCTAAGGGACTTCGCTTATCTTACATGAATGTAGAAAAATACCAGAAGTTTGAAATTACTCCAGTCATTGAAAAAGTAATCTCAGGAATATTCCCCCCACCCCTCATTTATTTAATTGAGGAAGAAAAGGATAAGAATTTCTAGAGATCTTCAAACTAATGACTATAGAAGTTGAAAGAGAGATTATCTCTAATATTTTTCCTGCGGTATTGCCTTATCAGGTATAGCTAAGGTATAACCACAATTAACAAAATGCTTCAAAGCATACAAAATCATACACAGTGTCTCATACAAGTACAGTAATTGTTACTTGCAAGGTCATCTCCTTGTTGCTTAGCATTCATACATGTGTTTACTATGTTCCTTTAGTAAATAATATGGGTGCTGTATTAGTCTGGGTTCTCGAGAGAAACAGACCAATAAATAGATTTATTATAAAGAATTGACTCAAGCGGTTAGGGAGGATGAGAAACCGCAGGATCTGTAGTTAGCCAGTTGGAGACCCAGGAAAGCCTATGATATCGTGCTCAACCAGACATGAACACCTGAAAATCAAAGTGTAAGTTCCAGTCCTGATCTGAATCCAAAAGCAGCAGAAGACTCATGTCCCAGGTTGAAGACAGTGAGGCAGAGAGAGTGAATTCTCTCTTATTGTACCTTTTTGTTCTATTTAGGTCCAGCTACCCTGGGGAGGAAAAAAAATCTGCCTGAATGGGACTACTGATTCCAGTGTTCATCTCATTGAGAAATATTCTTACAGACATACTCAAAATAATGTTTCACCAAATATTTGGACACCCATGTCCAGTCTAATTGACACAAAACTAACCATCACAGGTAGTATAAACATGTTGTACTTACTTGAGTTTATAACCAATTGTTTATATTTTGTAATTCCATTATTATTTGTAATTATAGGAACATATTTGTCATAATTATTATATCTCTGGTTTTTCTCATCTGTTTCTACAGAAATTAAGTTACAGCATAAATCCACATACAGTCAAGTAAATATGTGGCCCTAATGTTTTCAGGTATTTGAAACCCTTCATAATCCTAGCAGATTTTAGGAGAAAAAAAAAGAGATTTTTTTTTCAGCAAGTACAAATGTTTATTTAATTATGGTACATGAAAATGTATCTGTGGAAAATAATCTTAAAGGCACTTTTTTCTCTTAAGCTTTCTTTATCCTCCTTCAAGTTAGAGTTTTATTGGAAAACATGTCCAACTTATTTGAGAAAGGTGAATTTCTTATTTAAATGTGATGTCATTTTAAAATTTTAGAATATAGAGGCTTTTTGTTCTTTTTACAGTACCAATTCCCACCAAGATAAAAGAAAACCAGTTTAATAGAGGCTTAGTTCCCTGCTTACTTTCTAGTTTTCATTATTCACGATACTCATATAACATGAACTATGTATCATATACAAATACACATCTGGGATACTCTCTACATACACACATTATCATTGTTAGCATCATCATTGCCGTCATCACGATAGGTCGTTACTAAATTAAGATCATGGTAGCTAATAGTTTCAAAAGTTTCACAAGCCTTTTACATAACTCATGACTTGTTTTTTTTCCAATCCATAAGAGTGCAATACTACAGAAATGAACTAGCATTTTATTAAAAGAGAAGTGGGAAAAAATCTTTGTACAGTGTTTGTTTTGAAAAATCTACCAACCCACCACTGGGTAGTTCCATTCTAGAAAACTTAATTATTTCCTTGATCTGTATAAATAAGTGATTTAAAATAATTAATTCCGTTAAAATTTGATTTCTTTGGGCATACAAATTGGCTAAACCATTCATCCATTGATAGAAAATCACTGCTTTGCCTTAGGTCGTTGGCTTTAAATCTGCAGATTGTCTACTCTTCTATATAAAGTAGATTTTCACATGTGCTCTACATTTCTTTCTGCTAACCAAAATAAGACACAGTGTCTACATTCTACTTAGTCACCACACAGTCTCTTTGACCTCATGAGTTGGGGTACAGCTCACCCATGCTCCTATAGTGAACATACTGGCTGGACAAGCAGTAGCACTCAGAGTGGATAGGGTTGGAAACCTGGGGCTGGTGTGAGGGCAAGGTTACCCTCAAGAACAACTGAAGAGGCAGCTGGAATGGTAAAGTGGCAACCCAACCTAGAAGTGCTAAGAGCAGGATATCTCACAGTTGCTGAAAATGTTAGTTGAGAGGAAAAGAAGAAGCATTTTTGGGAATTTCGTGCCATCTGACTAAAGCAACAGCAGTGTCTGATTTATCTGGATCTTTGTGACATTAGGTAGAGATAGTACTATTCCCTTTTAGGATAATGATTCTAGAAGCATTTATTTCCTAAGCCCACCCATGGATGAAGGTTGCGTTGGAGCATTTTGACTGATAGAGGAAGTGACAGAATATCCCAGATTCCCTGTAAATGGAATTTCATGTGCAAAACTGCTCCCTGCAGCATCATTCTGTCTACATACTCATCAATCTCATCAGTATTATCAGTTGGGGGAAAGAGGGCGCCAGCAAGGAGACTACTCTTATTACCGTATAGCTTTAAAGAGGTGGACAGAAGCCAGAGTGACAATGAAAAGTCACACAGGATTCTCAGAAGAGATTCCTAGCAGTGACTTCCATGAGTAGATAATTTATAACCGAGAGTAAACCAAAGTTGGAAATTCTCAATAAAAGTATTAGAGTAGAAATGCGTAAAGTTGATTGATAAATAGACAATATCTCTCTCCTGCGTTACTTCACATTCAAGTTAAAATGTGAATGCAGAATTTGAGGACATCAGGTTAACAGCTCTAGATATGTTTATTTTCATAATATCACTTCTTCCTTTAAAATAAAAATTTCAATAACTAGATAATTTGCATTCTGAAGGAAATGAATTTCAAGTATTAAAATAATTTTTACTTTTTATTTCAAAGAATAAAATAAACACTTGTTTTGTAGCTTCAATGGGTCAAATATTAAGGAAAGGAATGACATAGCTGCCTTGGGCACAGGGATGATGAATAACCATTAAATAATAATTTGATATGACTTGTTTCACTGAGATGAATTTTTACCAACCTTGCTCTGGGGAAGAAGAAGAAGAAGAATGAGGAAGAGGAAGAAGGAAGAGAAGGAGGAGGAAGGAGGAAGAGAAGGAGGAGAAAGAAGGAAGAGGAGGAGGAGGAAGAAGGAAGAAGGGGAGTAATAGCTTCCTAAATTTTGTGTGATCTGAACACAAATCCATATGAACCCATGTAACCTGGATATTGTAATGTGCTCACTTCAGCTCACTCACTCAACATACATTTATTGAACATAAATTGTGTGTTGAGTGTGACACAAACTATACTTTCAAAAGTCTGTATGAAAAAAAGGAATTGACAGCGTACTATGTTTTCAGGACAGTTCAGCTAAGTAGAGGTTACAAATCACATGAATGATTAAAACAAAATAAGACAAAAAGCCTACAAAGAGTACTATGATAGACATCAACACTGACTGAGGAACTGAAGAGTGGGAGGTGAATTTTAACTCTGGAGGAGCAGGAAGTCTTCACAGAGGGCAGAACTTTGACCTGGACTAGGAAAATGTCTACAGTTTTTCCTGATAAAGAGACATGAATAAGAATTTCTGGCCTGGGAAACTGAAGATGAAAATAAATAGAAGTGGTATGTAGTTGACAAAAATGGGAAATTTGGCTTACGCTTAAATGATGGAAGTGAGGTGAAGTAGACATAGAAAAGTAGAACTGGGTCACATTGTGAAGAGCCTTACATGTTGTGAACATGAATTCGTTTCAAGCTGAGAGTGAGGAATCAATCAATGTTTTGTTTTGTTTTCATTCTAGTATGCCAATAGGTTTTAAAAGTATTTTGAAATAACACTGGATATGAAAAATCAAGTGGTTATTGCGATGTGGGTTTTGAATCTATTATAGAAGTAGGCATGGAAAAACAGGAGAAGAGGTATTCAAGAAATATTTCTGAAGCAGCTGATTGAATATTTAGGAAGATTAGAGGATCTGAGGATAATGTAGATTTGTTGGCAAATTCTGTATTTCCATGCTTGAGAAGAAAATTTATCTTCTAAACTATATAAACTTAGGTAACAACATACCAAATTCACATCATCTACGCTGAACAAAATAGGTCACTAATGATGTTCTTTCAGAATACCAAGTAGGGCGATTTGCATAGGCAATACTTTCTAAAATGTGTAGGCAGATGACGGTTAATAACAAATCGTCCTTGTTTAGAATCTGAGGGAACAAAATGAAACAAAACGAACAAGTTCGTGCTACCAACACCTGGATGATAGCAGCAAAGTAGAGGTCACATCTTACACTTCAAGCTTTACGTGTTTATGTGTGTGAGTAGAAGATGTTTCTTTTAGTGACCAAAATGCTTAAAGCCATTTTAAAGTCTATTTTGTTCAATTCAATTTCTTACTTTTTATATTGGTTTGACAGTTCAGAAAACCTAGAATTAGATGAGCCCCAAGAAACACCATACTTCCTCGTGGTTGACAGGGCATATTTGAAACAGAATTTCAGAATTCCAACATGGATTGTTAGCTTTTTTAGCTCTGGCATTTGAAGCTAGTGACTTCATCTTTCTGTACTGCAGTGTATTTATTTGTGAAACAAAAGCGATGGGATCCAGTATTATTAGTAGTAAAATACTGCAGTTAAAATGAGGAATAAATACTAAAAGCAGACGTTGCTGTCAACAGAGGGTAGACTCTGATCTGTGCATTTTGCATGTGTTGTCTCATTTAATCCTTGTAACAAGCCCGTAAATTATGTACTATGAGCGCTGTTTTACAGATGAAGAAACTGTGACACAGAAATGTGGGGTGACTTGCCAAGTCAGCATTTGGCAGCTCCGGGGCTTGAGCTCAGTCAGGGTCCCCTGTCTGTCTTACAATCATGTTATTATCTTGACTCGTCGTGGATGGTTTTATTGTAACCTTCATAAGTAGATGATCTCATATATGTAAAGTAGTTAGAGCAGTGTCTGGCATTAAGGGCCAGTAAATGTTGGTTGCTGTTTGTACAACTGCTATTTCACTACGACTTAATGTAATGGTTAAACTGGAAAGAATGAGTATCTGAAGCTAAATCCTTAACTAAAACACCCATATCTTCTCAATAATATTACTAATGCTTTTTTAGGGAAATCTCTATCACAGCAGCCTGTTACTGTTAATATTCTCCGTTTTTATGTTTGTTAATTATCTGGTTTATTGTCTGTCTGGCTACCAGATTATGAACTTCAGAAAAGAAAGAAGTCTGTCTCCTTTCTTTCTCTTTTGTACCCAGTGGTTAGCAGAGAGCTGAATATATTATAGGCACTCAGTAAATATTTGTTATAAATAAAGTGAAGGCAATAGAAATAAAAAGAAAAAAATCATTTTTCCATTGGTCACATGCATAGCCTATCACAAAAAAATATTAAAATGAGAAGAACATTTTTCATTATTTTTCTCTAACCATTAGAAAATTGCAGCCATGCCCTTGGCATGAAGAATATGTTGTGTAATAGAATTGTAAGCAGAACCTCTCAGGCACACTTAACAGTCTCATTGCCTTTCTCACTGGATCACCTATCTGCTTTGTCTAAAGAGTGACATAAGAAGGCGGATATGTCCTCTAGAGCTAGAGCCAAGTCCAGGTCAGCTCCAGAAAACCATGAGATACCTTATTTCTGTTATGGGGGATTTATTGACTTGGAGGAAAAATAATTACATTCGAAGATGAAGATTTTCTTTTTCCAAAAAAAGGTATTTATGCTAGTATATCGTGCTATATATTATACATATTATTTTATATAGATGCTATATATTATATATGCTATATACTACATATTTATGTATTTATATATAGCGTAACATGCTATATACAAATATTATATTTTTATACTAGTATATCATGCTATATATTATACATATTATTTTATATAGATGCTATATATTATATATGCTATATACTACATATTTATGTATTTATATATAGCGTAACATGCTATATACAAATATGATATTTTTATACTAGTATATCATGCTATATATTAACTACGTTCTTACTTTTACAAAACTTAAATGTCTGATTCCTACTCCATGAAAAAATATCACCAAAATATTTAAATATGTCTATTTAAAAATCTTAAACCACATATTAGCTTTCAGAATTTTGGAACACAGGAGTATAATATAAAGGATATAAACCAGACAGTGGAATGGAGTAAAATATTAGTATCAGTTATTTTCTCATTTTCTCATATACAGACCTTTGGAGAAACAAACACAAGAAAGAAGATGTAAAACTTAAGGATTAATCAATTCTTTATTTAGGGAAAGCATTTCTTAAGTGCCTTTCTTTATTTTTGTTAAGAGGTGATATGTTGGTGCTGATTCTCACCTAAACATGTATTTGAGATCAGATTTGTGAATTGCTTAGGATTGTATCTCCCTTAAATGACTGAAAGATTTTTCATCATTATGTGTATTTTTATTGCATGTTTGTTTTAATTAGTACTGAGTGGATAGTGTGGAAAAAGTCATGTGTTAAACCTCAAATGCATGAGCAATGGGTCTAATCCACAAAGATAGCATGGTACTGATATAAAATACAGAAATGATTATGTGATTTGTGGATGGAAGTGATGATCTTACAGGCATCAAATTTCATTTATCAAACATGAATACTTGATTTTGGTTCAGCTCACTTGATCACATGAAAATAAATAAGTATAGCATAATAATATATTGATGTTCTTTGGAACACAGCATAGAGAATAACTCACTACCTCTGAGAGGTGTATGTTTATGGTTCTACTAAGTAAAAAGATTATGGGTGCTATCACAGTGAAATTTTAATCTAGATATAAAAATTTAATTCTGACAAAAAGAATGAGAATTATATGACAGGAAGGGAAGAGTGCTAGAGACAGAGCTTCAGTAAGATCTCTGTGGTTAGAGTAAAAGGAGATTGCTGTGTTGCAAACAAAGATGTCGAAGGATTAAACTTTTAAACGTTCAATTCTTTTTTTCTTTTCTTTTTTTTTTTTTTTTTTTTTTTTTTGAGACGGAGTCTCACTCTGTCGCCGGGGCTGGAGTGCAGTGGCCGGATCTCAGCTCACTGCAAGCTCCGCCTCCCGGGTTCACGCCATTCTCCTGCCTCAGCCTCCCGAGTAGCTGGGACTACAGGCGCCCGCCACCTCGCCCGGCTAGTTTTTTGTATTTTTTAGTAGAGACGGGGTTTCACCGTGTTAGCCAGGATGGTCTCGATCTCCTGACCTTGTGATCCACCCGTCTCGGCCTCCCAAAGTGCTGGGATTACAGGCTTGAGCCACCGCGCCCGGCCTTTTTTTTTTTTTTTTTTTTTTTTTTGAGAAAGACTTCCACTCTGTCACCCAGTCTGGAGTGAAGTGGGTGCAGTATGGACTCACTGCATCCTCTGCCTCCCAGCTTCAAGCAATTCTCCTGCTCAGCCTGCCGAGTAGCTGGCACTACAGGCGCCCACCACCATGCCCAGCTAATTTTTTGTATTTTTAGTAGAGATGGAGTTTTGCTATGTTGGCCAGGCTGGTCTCAAACTCCTGGCCTCAGGTGATCCTCCCGCCTCAGCCTCCCAAAGTGCTGAGATTGCAGGTGTGAACCACCATGCCCAGCCTAAACTTTCAATTCTACCAAGTCTATCTCTCTTTTAAATCAAGTAAACTATCCATTGCCTTCTCAACCTATTTTTTCTATCTTAATATGTTTAATAAAGCAATAATCCTTATAATATACTTACATAGTCTATAAATTGTATATACAAATGCTTATGCTGTTTTACTCTACTGTTCACAGAAACTTATGTTTAATATGTCTAGTAACTCAAAAACATATAGTGTCATATATTTTAAAACTCTAAACCAAGCTCATATATGCTATATCATACAAATATTGAGAGAAAGTGAACATAATTTCGACCTCTAGTTTTTTCACAATTTTTTGAACTGCAAGATGTTTTATAGACTTCTCCTGTTTCTTGCATTCAAATATTCAATTGTATTTAATTCAAAGCTCCTTTTTAACATACTTAGGTTGAATTTTGCCAAGATTGAATAGAATTGTGTGTGTGTGTGTGTGTGTGTGTGTGTGTGTATTCATATATGAACCATCATCTTTATGTCATTATCAAGAGACAGCAGTATTCTTCTTGGGTATAAGATAGCTGTTTGCAAACCATCTTTAGTCCATGAACTTCTCTTTAAACAGGATTTGGATGTATCACTTGATTAGGATGATGTAATTAATTTTAAATATTTTAGATTTCTTAGGAGATAAATGTCTGCAGCATAGTTACACCTATGGAAAAGAAAACTAGACTTTTTTCTTTTAAAACTGCAGAAATAAAACATATGTATATAAAATATACATATGTATATAAAATATATACATATCTCCAAATCACAAATTCCAAATCCTAATATTGAGAGTTTTAATATAACTTACATATGAAAGTACTTGATAATTGACATTGACATAGACATGACATACTGCCTAGATGGTGAGGATGATACTGGAGGAGACTTTCGCAGTATTTCAACATCCACAATGCAAGCACCAAGGGAGCAAGTATTTTTCTATATTTTGATCACCGCAATGTCCCCACCTCTAGAACAATATATTGTACATAGTATGCAATGAATATTTATTGAATAAATTAATACAGATTTGTAAACGATCACCCTACTTAGGTTTTAGATCAGTAAAATGAGAATGTAGGGATTTGGATGTTACTTGTCTGAGGGAGGTATGACAAAAGCCTAGTATGTGAGCTGTTAAGGCAGTGTTGTTGTCCTTCAATAAACTATTTTTACTGTTAAATGCTAAATTACTGAAAAAAGTCAACATATAACAGAGGTATATGTCCTAAAGCAGAATTTACAAAAATCTTATATTCTATATACTTCCTTGCAAAATCCTTCTATGGTTTACAGAGCATTTCCATGAAATTGAATAATATGGTACTGTAATATCAATTTTACTCTGAAGATTTTTTAGCTACTGAGTAGATAAAAATTCTTTCCTTCAGCAGCATGCTGAGTAATAGTCACATAACTGCATAGACATGGCTGTCGTGGTTCCTTCTCCTGGATGTTTCCTTTTGTGACAAAATCAAGTTAAAAAAAAAAAAATCCCAAGTAGACACATACAATTAAATTGCTTTGTGATAAGTGCTTTAAACAAACTAAATGGAGAGTGGGAGTTTGAGGATTGAAAGACTCTGTAGTTACACTGATTAGATGAGCCAATTTTGAGAAGGTGGCATTTAAGCTGAGATCTGAAAGTTGCAACTTAAACTTAAAAAGGGACTTTTGCCTTTGGGATGGCATCTGGAATATCTGCAGAGGCAGGCATAGAGGACACTGGGAGAGAAAGAGGAAAAGGGTTACTACACCTTGATGTACAGCAATCAGTAGACTTGGAAATGCTTGCATCTGATAGTACCACTTACAAAAATGAAATATGCTGTCAAGTAATTATTATGAGACTCTCAGTTTTTTACACTGTCCACCAATGATTGGGATATTAAATTAACTGTCTAGTATAAAGCAAACAAATTAAATTTTTGAGAATATGTAAACAAATGCAGTATAATTTCATGTAAATTTGACTATATTTCTATTTTCTATTTGATTTATTTATTTTATACATGTTTCCCAGGATAGTCCACTGGTCTTACAGTCTGACAGGAATGTAACAGTGAATGCAAGAAATCACATGGGGCAGTTAACTGGACAGCTGACCATAGGTGAGTGTTTTGGGTAAAGAAAGATTGCTCCTACTGTGCTTGGTGTTTTTGTTGTTGTTGTTTTTGTTTTTTGTTTTGTTGTTGTTGTTGTTTTGAGACGGAGTCTCACTCTGTCACCAGGCTGGAGTGCACTTTGGGAGGCCAAGGCGGGCCGATCACGAGGTCAAGCGATTGAGACCATCCTGGCCTACTGTGCTTGTTTTAATTGAGAAAAGTAAAAATATGTTATTTCTCTGATACATAACCCAGCATCCCATTACAGCCCAGTTTTCTTGTACATGATTTGACGTGTCATAAGCTGCTCATGTTTCCTCTATTTAGTAGTTATTACTCTTGTCAATATATTATTATGAGATTGAATTATATTTATTTTGCTGATCATTACTCTTGAATTATGAAATGCACCATTTTTCTAAGACATATTTTCATAGCATATGTTAAATTATAATAAATAAACTTAAGGAAACGTGAGATGATATAACATTTTTAGGTCTATGTCCCTTTTCTAGGGGAAATATTTTCTAATAAATTGTATCTGCTTATATAAATTAGAAATTACATGAGTTGAGTATAATAAATATTAACATTTATCAATTACTTCTATATTTGATGTTGAAATTATGTGTATTTTAAGATTTATGGGCTTTACGTGTTATTAACAAATTAATGGTGAAATATTAATTTTTTCTCATCTCAAATAAATATTTTAACTTAGAGATTTATATCAAAATACAAGATGTGATTACTTGACTCAGTTTTTATAAGAAGGCAAATAAGTAATTTGTAATGTAAAGTTTTGATATGCATGTAGATTCTGAATTATTTTTATAACACTGTATTGGTTCTGTGGATAAATTGCTTAACGTAAACATTACATATCTCTTTATACATACATACACATATATATAAAGAGATAGAGAATGAGAAAGAGAAAGAGGGAAGTAAATTACAGCTTTGAGGACTGAGGTATTGTTATTTTAATGAGAAACTAATCATCTTTAAATGCAAATGTATGTTTCCAATAGTTCTAATTAAATTATGCAAAAATATTACATTTGAAATATGAGCTTTAAAAACATGAATCTGGATTCTGTGTACTTAATTTGTAGGTATATGTTTTTTAATATTTGTTTTCATGAAACCAAAAGGGAAACATTTTAGCATATACAAATTTTCTAAATATATAATTTTATTTGTAAAAATTGTTTCGCTTTACATCATAAAAGTTTGTCATTACATATCTATTAATTGCTACAACTGGATAATGTTTTGTGATAATTAGAAATATAGCAGTTATAGAGGGGTGCTATTAGCAAATGGATTCAAGATTAAATAAAAGAAATATGTGTATGGATATAGAACTAATTCAGAAGCAAAAACCGTCCACTTAAATATTCGTACTAATTCACTCCTGTTATGTTGGAACTAAAGAAACTATAGGCCTATGGAAACAGGCCTAACCTTGGTAGATTTTCCATATCCTAATTTTCTTAAAGTTGAGAACTCTTCAGCCAGATGGAACTTCCTTTTGCAATCAGTCTTTGATATAAAAAGTTCTCAGTAGAAATGTCAAAATGTAAATTAAGAGTCGGGCGCGGTGCCTCATGCCTGTAATCCCAGCACTTTGGGAGGCTGAGGCGGGTGGATCACGAGGTCAAGAGATCGAGATCATCCCATCCAACATGGTGAAACCCCACCTCTACTAAAAATACAAAAATTAGACAGGCATGGTGGTGTGTGCCTGTAGTCCCAGCTACTTGGGAGGCTGTGGCAGGAGAATCACTTGAACCCGGAGGTGGAGGCTGCAGTGAGCCGAGATCGGGCCACTGCACTCCAGCCTCGGCAACAGAGTGAGACTCTGACTCAAAAAAAAAAAAAAAAAAGTAAATTAACTGCACAATGGTTATATACCCATGCCCACTGTCAGACACAATAGCTACATAATTCCTGCCTATAGAGCAAAGCAATCATTTGATTATATGAAGTACAAATACTGTTTGCATTTCACTGCATGCTTTCCTGCAGGAAATAAAGAATATAGTGTGCTAGGATTTTCAGTTACCCTTCCAAACTGATTGTAATTTTATATTGATATTTGCCAAATCAGAGAAAAATAACAAGAGGAGGAGGGAGAAAGAAAAAAATGTTAAGCTGAGTTTTAAATGCAGCAAATTATTAAGTTAATAACACAGCAGCTTATTGTGCAGAGAAATACATTTATTCCAGTGAGGATTTAACTTAAAAACTATTTAATATCCTGGTCCTTTGAGTGTATTTTTGATGATTTATGTATTTTTACTGGTTTGCATATTTTAATGAACATAGAACAAAAGAAGACTAGGGCTGTGTGAAAGGAGATAATGTATTCATTTTTGAAACAAAGGCACAGGGAGCTACTTAGTAGTTGGTTGGGTGCCAGCAAACTAGTTAATCTTTTGGACCCTCAGTTTTCTCATCTCTAAAATGGGGATAATGACACATTTTGAATGCGGTTATAAGCATTATGGTGATGTCAGTGTCTACAAATGGTAGGCAATTGTATATTGAATCTATTACTGTGATGATGGTGAGTGTAATTATTGGTATCACTTACATTACAAATACAGTGATATTATGGGAGAAATCTCATGATGGTTTTCTATTCTGTGTATTTGTGTGATATTAGATAAGGTTGAATTATGATACTGTTGAGAGGTATGTTACAAAACACAACACAGAAAGTGTATCCCGTGTTCAGAAACTCTTCAATCATGGAAGAATAAATTTACCTTTATGTAGAGTTTGAAGACATACTTGAATGAGGCAATGTAGGAAATTAAAATTTATTTCTAAAGACTCTAATTTTAATTGTGTATACATAAAGTAGCTGTTCTAACCCTCCTTGTCTATTTCTTTTCTTATTCTTTCAGTTTTTATGTGTATAGCCTTGATTATAGTAGAGTCATGATACTATTTTTGCAATATTAAAAAAAAACTACCACACAAACTGAATAGTTATGGAAAAGAATTTCAGTTACTCTTCATTTTCTAAGTAAAACAATTCTGTTGTCTACCAATCGAATGCATCGATTTCTGTTAGAAAGGTATACTCAGTTCTAAAAATATAACAATTTGAATATTTTTCCAGATTTTATTCTCATTGTACCATTTTCCTCAAAAATGTATCTAAGTAGTTTCAGCAAAGCAAGTATCAATTTCTCTTGTACCCTACCTTTTTCTTTCTCTGTAAGCCTAGCTTCCTACTAATTCCACTCGCAAGGATATATGTAGTTCAGTGATTAGACCAACCCATGTGGTAACTCTAATCCTGACTCACTGATACAATTTTAAATCAAATTATTTCTAATACAACAAATGCAAAAGAGAAATATTTTATACATACACTGGCTCAAGCATAATAAAAACTAAATCTAAATATTTTAAAACTTTAGGAAGACAAATCAATTTGACAAACAATTTTGTGAATTGATAAAGTTTCAGGCTTTATGAATTTGACCAGATAATATCCAGTTTCCCCCATTAAGTCTAGGATTCTAATTTTCATGACCTTCATAACATTGGAGGAGATTGCGAACTCAAGATTTCTTCCTCCAAATTTCTCTTCTTAGAATAAAGCTGAAAGAGAGGAATGAGATTGTTGTTGAGAAGTGGTTAAAGAAAGTACAACATCCCAAGAGGTCAGACTCCTTGAAGAAAAAGCAAGAACTTTCTTAAACAAGTCTCAGAATCATTCTCCAGGTCAACATTTTCTATTATTTAATCTATAATTACTATGTTCTTTAGCAGAATATTATTTTTCTTTTATAGGTGAAAAAAGTATGTGACTTTACGTGTGTTATATATTCATATATGTTGATAACATGATGATATTTTCCATGACTTTCTATCAAAAAAGTGGGTAAAAGATGTAAATTATGCACCATCTTTGTGAAGTTTATTTTATTATCTCAGGAAACAACTACAGTATGTGATATATAGAATAAAAATCTTTATGGTAGTATAAATAAAATATGATATAGTTTTGATATAGACTTTGTTTACAACATTAATAATAATTCTGTAGTAATTTGGTTCACTGAAAACGTAATACTCTTTCCCACAATATCATGAGGATAATTATATATTATTTATCAATAACATTACATTGATATTTAACAGACTATATTTAAACCACTTTTATAAGTAGTTAACAAAGTATAGGTTGATTTCAGTAAAATAATTTATCCTTTAAAAATCTTAGCCAACCTGGCTGTTTTTAAGCTATAGATTGCATTTTTCTTATGTTACAGAAAAGATATTTTATTTTTGATAAAGCAATGGCTAAAACCTAATATAATATTTTCCTTTCTCATGTGCGTTATGCCATCATTCTATAGCTGAAGGATAAAAATGAAAGGAGGATAAATTCAGAAACTGGAAAAAGAATAATCTTAACTGGTAGAGCTAGCTTTGTGTTTTTTATTTTGTTTATTTGTTTGTTTTGTTAGTGTTCTGCATTTCAATTTTAGTCACAGTGACTTTTGAGATACTTACCATGGCTACTTATGGGGTCCTATGTCATAAACAAGAAGAAGTTCCACAATCCCACATCTATATTATTATCCCAGTAAAACATTAAGGTTAATTGGGTATTAAAAAACTGAATGTCATTCTGAAATTTTAGTTTTAGAGTGTGCCTAAAAACCAGTGTTATGCTTTAAATAGGATCTCCTATTTCATTATAGGTCTCCTTGTTTAATGCTCAATAAATTTGGAAGAATGAATTCTGAATGAATTAACAGCTAGGAAAGGCTTGCTGTTATTGTCAGAATCATTTACTTGTCTTTGATATTCTCATTTCTACTTATCAAAAATCAGTGGCATAACCAAATTGTATAAAAATCTTAATTATAATCTTTACTTTCTCATTTTCTGTTTTTCCTCAGTAATTCTTGAAACTTAGGCCTTAAATAAGCCTGACTGTATGTTAATAAGGAAGAATGTCATTTGCAAGCAATTAAACAAAGTGATATTTTTATTTATTATGATTTTCCTTTTTCATATTTTACACTTTGAGCAATTAACATCACTTAACAATAGAAACTGTTGTAGACAGCTTCTGTAGCAGAGTTGACTCTGGTTTCTTCAGAGATCTGAGGTGCTTGCCTTCTTTTTCCAAGAAGGTTTATCAAGTCATGGAGTGGAGATGATGATAGTCAGATGGGCCACAATAAAGGTATCAAGATTAATCATTTGCACTTCTCAGAGTGTGTCAATCAGCTACACATTTAAAAATAAAAAAACCTCTCTCTCTCTCTCTGTGTGTATATATATATATGTGTGTATATATATGAGACAAAAGAAGATTTGTTTGTTTAGAAAATTAACCATTAGGATTCCGAAAGTAAATAATTTTTAAAATTTGTTTTCCTGTATTTTTTGAGTCAATATCTGTTAATACGAGCATCCATGTTATGAAATAACTTCCATTTTAAAATTATATAAGTTTATGAAAAGATTCACATATATGTAAAGTTTCTATTAGTAGGTCTTTACTCATAAGAAGGCATATCTATCTTATAGAATAATTAAACTACAGTGATGCTCCTGGTAATAAAGATGTAAAAGGAAATATAACCAAATGACCCCACTATACTTTAAAAGAATGCATATGATCTTATGAGAAACAAACACATTTTTCTCACATGTGCTGAACAAAATATACATTTTGTTTAATAGAGAGAAATGTGGATGACGTAATGTGCACTATTTTTAATAACTCTACATTTAAAGAAGCATTGAGCCTAGTAATCCTCTGACAAAATGCTTTAAAGAAGGCTGGATGCATGACAAAAAGGGCAGTTATGTAAAATAATTGTGGAAGGGAGACAAAGAAACAGAGCATGTTTATTGGTCCAACTCAATTCACACTTACTTGCAAGACATGGTTTGTCTGTCTTTTAAATACAGTTTAAATGATATATAATTGGACCTGTGTTTGCCATTGGTCAGTTGGGGTGAGATCTTAAAACGTTAGTTGACTATGGCCGGACCTGTTCATTTCCATAATAGCATGACCTGATGATGAAATTAATATTGATGAAATTCCTTTTAAAAAAGCTGAAGACCTTCCCTAAGACTCTTAACTGGATTAATGCCCCTCTGCCCGCCTCCAACATCCTTCAACATCCAAGAACTCTCTCTCTCTTCTCCTCTCTCTCTCCTCCCCTCTCTGCCCCCACAACACACACACTTGCCCCAAGAATCAAAGCAAGGAAAGTACTAGGAAGCAAAGTCAGGTCAGGACAACTTTTAGAAAGATTTCCGAGTCCACACACATAAACTGATTAAAACCTCAGCATTCTAATATCTTCAAAAACTATTTTTAGGAAGGACATATACTTCACCAGTTAATAGCATGGATTCTGGAGACTGCTAAATCCCAGATCTGTCAACTGCCAGCTATGTGACCTCATGTACATTACTCCAGGCATCCATTCCAGGTTTCTGCAGGGATAATATGAGTATTCGCCTCATACAGTAGATGTGAAAATTAAATATGTTAATATATAATAAGGTATTGAAACACTTCCTGGAGCATAATATGCATTATGTATAAGTTAGTGATTGTGATTTTTTTGTTAGCCCTGCATGTGTACTACTCTATACACATGACCAAGTCTCTGGGATTTAGTTGCCTTGTGTATGAAATGAGTCTATTTTGCTAGATTGTCTCCATGACTCTTTTCTGTTCCAAGTCTAAATATTGAAAAGCTACTTTTTACCTTTGGATAAGGGAGTCAGTTGATGAATCTCCTGGTCCTTACATTGCTCAATATTTAGTTGTCCTGACAAAATGCCATCTGATTTGATTTTTTGACATCTTAGTCATACAGCATAGGCACATATTTTGCACAAAAATTTAAAATGAAGAAGGTAAATGAGCATGTCTAAATCAACATCCTAGTTATGGTTTTACTCTTTCATCAAGTTTTGGCTTATAAAATGTTTTTTTTTTCCCCAATGAAATTTAATCCACAAAATAATTTAAGTCCAATTAGCTTATTTTTGTTAGTGCTAAGCATAAGCATTTTTTTGTTCCTAAATGAATAGAGAAAACATGTAGACGAGGGTCTTATAATAAATATTTAAAGGCCTTGAAAATGACATGTAATCTTGCATTAAAGCAATTACAGTGAACACCTGGGGATCGTTTAATTGACTGCAGATGGTATAGGACGTGTAAAAACCAAATTTACGTTTTTTGTCATTGACTCTTTTTTTTTTTTTTTTTATACTTTAAGTTCTAGGGTACATGTGCATAACGTGCAGGTTTGTTACATATGTATACTTATGCCATGTTGGTGTGCTGCACCCATCAACTCGTCAGCACCCATCAATTCATCATTTCCACTGGGGCCTATCATGGGGAGGGGGGAGGGGGGAGGAGGGAGGGATTGCATTGGGGAGTTATACATGACTCATTTGTTTTTAACTTAGAGAATGTCGTAATCGTCTGGGATAATTTAATAAGAATGAATGTTTGATGTAAAGTGAGCTGTGCAAATCTTGAAGGGTAGATCAACAAAACACTTAGGTTTAATACTACATATACACTTCAAATGATGAAATGCATTGTTGATTTTGGGTTCATTATTATTCATGTTAATAAATTTATAATTAATCCATTTGAGGAAATTGTAAGTTGAAGTAGATACCTGTGATAGCAGGAGAAGGATGTCACACTTTAGAAATTAGAACTCGCAGTCTTTGTAACTCAGGTGTAATGAGAATTATGTCTGAAGGCAAGACACTAATGATTATGTTTTGAAAAGTTGTATCAAAGGATTATTTATATTATTTTTTAAACATCCTGACTCATTATACCAATTCCTCAAAGTTGTGCATTGTTTGTGTCCTACAAACAGAAATATGGACTGGCTCAAATATTTAATTAAATTCACATTTATTTGTAGAGATACAAGTGCAGAATCAGGGAATACTACAGATTTTCCTTCCTGGAGGACCTAGACTAAAACCTGAAGGAGACGATTTGGCTGGTCATCTTCAATCTTTGCTGGCTTGCTCCTTCTCTTTCTAAGTACCCCATGCGCTTGTTTAACATCAATCACTGCAGTTCTACAAAGCCAGCTCCACTTAACAGTGCTCTGTGCTATGGTCTTAAAGACCATTCTTGCATGGTATTGGCCTCTACTTCTTAAGACCAAGGGTACCTAATCTGCTAAAATAATTCATGCCTACGTGTCAATGAATTCTATATCTTTGAAATTTTTCCTTTTCCAGACAAAATATATGTATTTCAAACTATGACCTTTGGTAACAATATCTTTAATTGTTAAAGTGATTCTAGTCTTGAGGGTATAGAAATCAGGGTGATAGGATAAAGTGAGAAACAGTGCCTCTTTTAAGACATATTGTAAAGGTGTCCTCCTCCTTTATTTTAGCACTACTTAGGCCACTCCATCTCCTTATATATTAATAAAAAAGGTGATGCAAGTCTATTTCAATAAATATAATGCATAGACTATTTCTTAAGTGTGCAATACTGCAGAAATCACTAAGCAGATGAATAAACATTTTATTAATTTGGTAATTATATAAATTTATCCAAAATATGAGTATATCTCTAGTGTTTGAATTTTAATATTAAAGTAATTGTAATAAAATAGAAATGATATATTACAGGGCCAGTTAAAAGATAAAAGCAAAATAAAGTAACAAAAGAGTGGTTTTAAATTTTCTCTTTTAGATATTTCATTAGACCTTATGACTACATAACTTATCTGAAATTAATGAGTCTATAGCTTAAACACTTAACCAAGCATTGTTTTTAATGAGGCTCCCTTTGTGGGACCTCAGAATTGCAGGTGCATTGGAGTTCCATATATAATTGACTTATGGAACATGCAGTTTTATGTTTGCCTTAATAAGAAACGTGTCTTTGGAAATTTGGCTAATGGGGCATAATGTTCACAAATGTAAGGTTATGGGAATAATTATCTGAAAACATCAGGAGGCAGGAAGCTAAATAAAATGTAGGAGTCCATATATATACAGAAGATCATTCACTTCAGTATTAGGGTTCCTAAATGAGGTGGCACCCAAGCCCAGATGACTGTCCAACAATACTAATTGCCTGGTCATGGGGTAGAGAGAGAAGCTAGGGGGAAACAGTTACTTATGATCTAAGTCTGTTAACTACAGTAGCATTTTTCTCCTGACTTTCACTTTGGATTTTGTATCTATTCTTGTATTTAGTTTTGGAAAAATTCCAAGTCAGATAATGTATATACCAGAAAAATAAACCACGGTGGGAATAGAAACTTGAGCAAAGGAAGAGGAGAAAATGAACCCCAGCTATTCTTCTGTTTCCAGAAGACATTGCCTTTGCCATATTTCATCTTTCTACAAAGATTATTGAATGCAATTCAAAGACCAGCCTGCCACTTCAGGGAGGCCTGCATTGCAGACTAAGAAAATATGCTTTCTTTCCTCATATCTCTTCCAGAGGTCCTTATGATTCCACATCCTTATTCTTCTCACTTGCGGGTTCTTAGCTCACCTAACCTGTAAGCTACTAATTCAATCAGCTACCTAAAGCACACTAGAGTATTATAGGTAAATATATCTGGGGAAGAAAGCCTTCAATATTACACATTAAGAAATTGACCATACATATTTTCACATTAGAGGCTTTGAGAAATCATAAGTCACAAGTATAATGACTAAAATAAAAGATACAGACAGTACTAAGTGTTAGATTGGACACAAAGCTACTGGAACTTTGATATTCCTGCTGCTAAAATTGCAAAACATTACACCATTCTGAAAAAACAGTTTACCTATTCCTATCAAGTTACACATGCAACTACCATATGGTCCAACAATCTCACTCCTAGGTGATTGCCCAAGTTAAATAAAAACATGTTTACGCCATAAAGTTTATAGAGATATTTACAGCAGCTCTATCCACAATTGCCAACAACAAGAGTCAACTCAAATATCCTTCAGCAAGACAATGGATGAATACACTGTGATATATTAACACAGTGGAGTGGTATTCAACAACGTTTTAAAAAAGCTATTGACATTATGTTAGGTAAAATAAGTCAGTCTGGCAATTCATATACTATATGATGGCATTTATATGACTTTCTTAAAAGGACAAAACTATGGTAAAACCAGATTCATGTGTAGTTCATAGGGATGGCATGGAGGAGGGGTTAGGTACAAGGGGATAGCACAAGAGAGTTTTTGGAGGGTGATGACTCTGTCCTGTATTTTGACTGTAGTAATGATTACACAGCAATCTGCTTGTGGTAGGATTCATAGAGGTATACACCAAAAATTGACTATTTATTAACTTGAAAAATTTTTAAGTGTTTCCCAAATTTACATGATGTCTGTCTTTTTATATATATATAAGTTAACATTCTGAACACTAATATTTTCTTCATGCAACTATTTAATACTGCACTTCAGGTCCAGGGGGGAATTTATCCTGTATGCCTGGGTTTTTATAACCCTACTTGACACATGGTAGCCCCCAAGTAAGTGTGGAATAAGTCATTAGAATATGTTGAACATTTTCTCCAAGACTTATTTTTTTAGATCTTGGTTTTCATGAGATAATTTTCCAAAATGTGTGTCACTACTTTATTCTGGCTCATGATTCTGTTTGTTCTTTACTTCACATTTCTGAAATATGGAGGCATTCATAATCTTCATATTCAGGAACATTGAGTGTCTTAGAATAATGCCCACATTTCTTTTACTGGTGATTTTTGGTTCATTTGTGATTATATTGTTACTGAATATTATTTAAAGGAGTTTCTTGTTCTTGAACCATCATCCTTTTCAAAATAAACCTTATGATTGCATAGATCTTATCAAATAACTTGTGGAAACTTTTGACAAGGTCTGTGGTATGTGTGTAACTTTCTTTCTTTCAGAGGTATCATCAAATGTATAATAAATGCTTGTTGGTCTCAGAGTTCTCATTATTGAAATAACTCAATCCTTATTCTTGACTTAAAGCAAGTTTGGACTCGTCTCATTTCATTTTCACTCTTAAGGCTGATAAAATTATTTACAAATAATTTCCGGTTGAGATAGCTATCATTGCTGTTGGCTTCGTCTGTTTTTATGTCACCTATATCTGCTATCTAAGTTGTGCTGTGTGCTCATTATACATACAGTGAAGGTTTATTATACATGCTTCTTTAGCATATCACAGATATGTGGATAACAGCCAAATCTATCCTTCTGACTTTTTCTCTCTTCTAGCATAAAACCCAATGAACCAATTATTATGATTTTTGTGGTTATGCCTACACCTGACTATCATGTTGATTTCTAATTCAACATTCATCTATCACTGGGTATTTTAAAAACACTAAGTGGTCATTTAGCTCATCCTCAATTTTTAGTATTAAGAGATAGTGGTACCTAAGTTTATTTTCAACACTAATATTTCATATTTGCCGAGAGTTTTTTTTAAGTTTAACAAAACTAATCAGCTTACCTTCAAAACCCAGCTTTTCTTTTTTATATTCTCACACATAAACAGCATATCATTTAGAATAGCCCATAACTTTTTTGGGATACAACAAATACATCACCTCTGCTATGAGTAACTTTCTTAAAGCACGATAAAAATAGAAATTATCTATCATCTTCATTGGTTAAAATCACATTATCACATTGATAAGAGGAAAGAGATGAATGCAAGTAATGTGAAACTACTGCAAACTACATATGCTCCACTGAAAACGTGTATGATTCTTAGGAATGAGTAGCTTTAAAAGAGAATGCATTTAGAATGTAAAAAAAAATAATACGTGGCAAAGCTGATTTAGTGTCAAACAGAAGTTCACTGGCTGCACGTAGAAAATGATGAACACCAAATATGCCTTTGCAAAATAAACCAAAGGAATTCCTTTATGTAGAGAATATTTAGCAGCTTGAGGAAAACGTTGGTAGGGTCACAGCATAAGTAACAAGAGCAAGTAGTTTTGAAATAAAATCTGATAAGTGTTTCCAAGAAAGAATATTAGGTGCTGTTACAAGTAATTTAATGATGACTATGATTTTAAATGGGCCTTCTGGCCTCCTTCCATTCTCTACTTTGCTATGCCTTTTTCTCCCTGACCATTTTATAATTTTTATGGTGACATAATAAAAGCTTTTCTGTGTCAGACCTTCCATAGATATGAACTTACTGTTTTTCTGTCTTTCTACATAGTCAACATAATAAAGTAATAAATAAATATTTTAGCATAATTGAGCTTTCACATAGGGAAATATTTCAAGATGCATGAAGTTACATAATATATTCTAAATGGTGACCCTGAGTTTTAGCATAAAGCTAGGGCAGCACAACTAGAACATTTAAAGGATTTTCCAGCTCACTGCTCCTGCATCCCTTTCACCTTCAGAGCTAGAAATATTCCCTCTGTGTCTGCCCCTAGCTCGCACCCACCATAGTACCTGGTGCTAATCTTATCTGCTGACAAGGAGAATACTGAACCTTATTGCAATGTCATTATTGGTTCTTTTCTGTCCTTGGTATTTCCATCCCCTATTAAATGAATTTCTGGATATACTAGTGTAATAATTAATTATCTCCTTTGTCAGGAAAGGTGGTTTGCATATGAAAGGCCTAGGTTCAAGTTCAGTCCATATTGTATTATTTTTAAATACAAGTTCAACATGTTTGTACATTATTTGTTCTGAAAAGTTCCTTTAAGTTTGAGCTAAGGGTATCAGAATAGTATCTAAGATGTGCTTTATTATGTAAATTAGAAATAAACTGATGAATAGGTACAAGTTGACAGTGTCCAGTTGACTTCTCTGTGCCTCAGTTTCTTCAACATAAAATGACCATTTTAATAATATCTTTCTACTGGAGCTATGTTGATGATTGAGTTGGGAGAAGTGAAATTCTTTTCACATCTGAAGTACTAGAAAAGCGTTAGCTGCTATCACTAATAGTAATAATGTTTATTTCCCAGTGGGAGAAAAAGCAGAAGGTAGTTTTTACTCAGAGTCACTCTACTTTATATTGGATGGTGTGAATGATTATCCAAAGTAATATTTAATTCTAGCATCTTTAGTTTGTTAAGGGTTGTCACTTGATTTATCAGCATAGGCAGGTGGTTCCGTGGGTCATGGCATTCATGAGACTGCTGCTGGGTGCTAAGCACAATTAAATTACCTATAGCATCTGTGCCTTTAACAAGTAATTGACAGGACATTAAAGTTTTATAATCATTCCCTGTTAGTTTTCTGACGTTCCAACAGCTCCCTAATTCTGGTAAAAAATAAATTAGTCTAGATGTGACTGTTTTAGATGAATATAAAAATGAGTAGTCAATTGAATTCTATTAATTGAATTATTTTACATGAGTATTCATTGAAAATAGACATTGAAAAATCATCTATAGAGTTCACTATAGTATATATCTTTTTCTTAAAGTTATCCATTCTCTATAAAATTAACTTACAGATGTAAAGCAATTCAAATGAAAATACTAGTGATGATGAAATGTTTCCAAATTATTCTCATTTAAATGAAAAAAATGTGAAAAAATTTTAATAGTGTGCACCAAATAAAACAAGCACCATAATTAGTACAGAGTAGAATTCGTATAGCTATTTAAAATCAATAACAATATAATAAGGATAAAATGTACAAAGGAACCATATATCTGTGGTAATTCGATGTAAGACCAAGATGTCCTTTAAAATCTCTGTGACGCGTGCACGATGGCTCACACCTGTAATCCCAGCACTCTGGGAGGCCAAAGCAGGTGGATCACAAGGTCAGGAGCTCAAGACCAGCCTAGCCAACATGGTGAAACCGTGTCTCTACTAAAAATACAAAAATTAGCTGGGTGTGGTGGTGCATACCTGTAATCCCAGCTACTGAGGAGGCTGAGGCAGGAGAGTCTCTTGAACTCGGGAGGCCGAGGTTGTAGTGAATGGAGATTGCGCCACTGCACTCTAGCCTGGGCGACAGAGCAAGACTCCGCCTCAAAAAAAGAAAAGAAAAAAAAAAATCACTGTGACTGAGAGAGGTTGGAATTACTGATTAAATAAATTAAGTAGGTAAAATTGGTTAATAGTTTCGAACCAAATATTAAGTCTCTTCATCTTTATACAATTAAACAGTAAATTGCCCATGGAATAAAGGTTTCATTTTTCAGTTCAAAACAATAAATAATGGAAAAAAGCTGTTAGAAGAATTTTCTGATCTTGTGGGAGAGCATCTTCCAGAATACATAATCTGTCAGAAGCTGCAGAAGGAAAGATTTATTGATTTACATGCATGAAAGATAAGATTATTCTGAAAGTCAATATTCCCTAAGACAAAACTGAAGTGGCTGGACACGGTGGCTCAAGCATGTAATCCCAGCACTTTGGGAGGCCGAGGCAGGTGGATCACGAGGTCAGGAGCTCAAGACCAGCCTGGCCAAGATGGTGAAACCTGTCTCTACTAAAAATACAAAAATTAGTTGGGCGTGATGGCCGGTGCCTGTAGTCCCAGCTACTCAGGAAGCTGAGGCAGAGAATTGCTTGAACCCGGAAGGCAGAGGTTGCAGTGAATGGAGATTGCACCACTGCACTCCAGCCTAGGTGACAGAGCAAGACTCCGCCTCAAAGAAAACAAAAAACAAAACAAAACAAAACCTGAAGTAATGTAAATAACAACTAAAGTACCATCTCATTGGAGATTCTAAGAAAGGCTTACAGGAAGTGGTGGCAATAGCCTTCTCAGTTTGTTGGGGGACTTCTGTTACTGGCATACATTTACCCCAATCTCTCCTGGGTTTGAGACCCCAACTCCACCTTTTTTTTTTTTTTTTTCCTTCTGAGATGGAGTCTCACTCTGTAGCCCAGGTTGGAGTGCAGTGGCATGGTCTCGGCTTGCTGCAACCTCCACCTCCCGTGTTCAAGTGATTCTCCTTCCTCAGCCTACTGAGTAGCTGAGATTATAGGCACACACCATCACACCCAGCTAATTTTTTGTGTTTTTGGTACAGATAAGGTTTCACCATGTTGGCCAGGCTGGTCTTGAACTCCTGACCTCAAGTGATCTGCTTGCCTCGGTCCTCCAAAATGCTGGGATTCCAGGCAAGAGCCACCACGCCCGGCCCCACTTCTTATTTGAATCTAAACTATGATAACTAACTGTGGGATTACGTATACACAATTGTAATGGTAATTCAAACAATGTATATAAAGCACGTTGCCTATTACGTCGAAACTGCAATGTGTAAGTTACTGCTGCTGGTATTTTTATTTCAGTGCATTGGTTCAGTATTATTTTGACTTAAGGGATATTTATGGGTGGCACCATATGCCAGGCACTGTGGTAGGAATGGATACACAACACTGAGCAAAAACAATTGCCTCTCCTGAAAATTATAGGTGTCAACTGATAATTATAAACCATATGTATAAATTTACATTTAAAATTTATACATAACTGCAAAGGAAGCTTTTAGTAATTCATAGATTGTCTTTCAACGTATGCTTTCCCTGTTGAAAGCTACCATTTTTCTAGAAGTAGATTAAATCTCCCTTCCCTGGTTTTACACACACATACACATATACTTACACAATGACATACACACATAAGACATTGCTTATAGACTTTTATCTACATTTTGAGTATGCAGGAGTGATTTATATTTCCATTTATCGGCATATTTTTTCCTTCAAGGCTTCTAGCCTCCGTATTTCATGAGTTACCTCTCCTTGGGCTTCCCCATGAAATTTTATTTTATTTTTTCCATGTTAGGCACACCAGATAAATCCTTTACTGAAACTCTAAGTTCATGTCCAAAGACTCAGGATTGTGTTCTCTCAACAATTACAACATGGTTACTTCCAACATCTATAGCTTAAGATAATAAATTTTGAAATGTTATTTCCTTTTTTGCTTCCCACATCTTTAAATGATAGAAGTGGCTACAAGCTTTTATTAAGGTTTGATTTTTTTTTTTTTTTTTTTTTTTTTTTTTTTTTTTTTTTTTTTGAGTCAAAGCCTCGCTGTTGCCCAGGCTGGAGTGCAGTAGTGCGATCTCAACTCACTGCAAGCTCCGCCTCCCAGGTTCACACCATTCTCCTGCCTCAGCCTCCCGAGCAGCTGGGACTATAGGCGTGCACCACCACGCTCAACTAATATTTGTATTTTTTTGTTAGTAGAGACAGGGTTTCAACATGTTGGTCAGGCTAGGGTTTTATTGTCTTATAACACATACACAGAAAAGTAAACAAATCTCAAAGACGTCTCCTAAGGGATTTTTACAAAGTGAAGGCAGCAATACAACTAAGATCAAGGTCAAGATATAGAACAGCACCACAGAAGCTCAGGACTCTACCATCTGCTTCCTCTCAGTTATTACTCTCAAACCTAAACTGTTATTTGATTTTTGAAGTGTATATACATAAATTCCCATATTATACATTATTTTGCATCTGACTTATTTCTCATATTATGTCTCTGATAGTCTGCAATGATTTTGCATAGTTCTTCATTACCATCATGCATGTTATTTCCATTCATAAATACACTACAATTTATCCATTCTACTCCTATTGAAGTTTTCAGTTCAGGAAAGTAATCCGGGGGGCGGAGCAAGATGGCCGAATAGGAACAACTCCAGTCTCCAACTCCCAGCGCGAGCGACACAGAAGACCGGTGATTTCTGCATTTTCAACTGAGGTACTGGGGTCATCTCACTAGGGAGTGCCGGACAATCGGTGCTGGTCAGCTGCTGCAGCCTGACCAGTGAGAGCTGAAGCAGGGCGAGGCATCGCCTCACCTGGAAGCGCAAGGGGGAAGGGGGATCCGTTTTCCTAGCCAGGGGAACTGAGACACACAACACCTGGAAAATCGGGTAACTCCCACCCCAATACTGCGCTGTAAGCATACAGGCATTCCAGGAGAATATATCCCACACCTGGCCGGGAGGGTCCCACGCCCACGAAGCCTCCCTCACTGCTAACACAGCAGTCTGCCGCGATCTATCCGCAAGGCAGCAGCGAGGCTGGGGGAGGGGCGCCCGCCATTGCTGAGGCTTAAGTAGGTAAACAAAGCCGCTGGGAAGCTCGAACTGGGTGGAGCTCACAGCAGCTCAAGGAAGCCTGCCTGTCTCTGTAGTCTCCACCTCTGGGGACAGCGCACAGCTGAAGACCAACAGGGGAAGTAGCGGGAGCCGGTGCAGACGCGAACGACTCTGTCTGACAGCTTTGGGGAGAGCCGCGGATCTCCCAACGCGGAGGTTGAGATCTGAGAACGGACAGACTGCCTGCTCAGGTGTGTCCCTGACCCCTGAGTAGCCTAGCTGGGAGAAATCCCCCACTAGGGGCAGTCTGACACCCCACACCTCACAGGGTGGAGTACACCCCTGAGAGGACACTTCCAAAGGAAGAATCAGACAGGTACACTCGCTGTTCAGCAATATTCTATCTTCGGCAACCTCTGCTGCTGATACCCAGGCAAACAGGGTCTGGAGTGGACCTCAAGCAATCTCCAACAGACCAACAGAGAGTCCTTCTGACTGTCAGAAGGAAAACTATCAAACAGGAAGGAAACCTATACCAAAACCCCATCAGTTCGTCACCACCATCAAAGACCAGAGACAGATAAAACCACAAAGATGGGGAAGAAGCAGGGCAGAAAAGCTGGAAATTCAAAAAATAAGAGCGCATCTCCCCCTGCAAAGGAGCGCAGCCCATCACCAGCAATGGATCAAAGCTGGTCAGAGAATGACTTGGACGAGAGGAGAGAAGAAGGCTTCAGTCCATCAAACTTCTCAGAGCTAAAGGAGGAATTACGTACCCAGCGCAAAGAAACTAAAAATCTTGAAAAAAGAGTGGAAGAATTGACGGCTAGACTCATTAATGCAGAGAAGATCATAAACGAAATGACAGAGATGAAAACCATGACACGAGAAATACGTGACAAATGCACAAGCTTCAGTAACCGACTCGATCAACTGGAAGAAAGAGTATCAGCGATTGAAGATCAAATGAATGAAATGAAGCGAGAAGAGAAACCAAAAGAAAAAAGAAGAAAAAGAAATGAGCAAAGCCTGCAAGAAGTATGGGATTATGTAAAAAGACCAAATCTACGTCTGATTGGGGTGCCTGAAAGTGAGGGGGAAAATGGAACCAAGTTGGAAAACACTCTTCAGGATATCATCCAGGAGAACTTCCCCAACCTAGTAGGGCAGGCCAACATTCAAATTCAGGAAATACAGAGAACGCCACAAAGATACTCCTCCAGAAGAGCAACTCCAAGACACATCATTGCCAGATTCACCAAAGTTGAAATGAAGGAAAAAATCTTAAGGGCAGCCAGAGAGAAAGGTCGGGTCACCCACAAAGGGAAGCCCATCAGACTAACAGCAGATCTCTCGGCAGAAACTCTACAAGCCAGAAGAGAGTGGGGGCCAATATTCAACGTTCTTAAAGAAAAGAATTTTAAACCCAGAATTTCATATCCAGCCAAACTAAGTTTCATAAGTGAAGGAGAAATAAAATCCTTTACAGATAAGCAAATGCTTAGAGATTTTGTCACCACCAGGCCTGCCTTACAAGAGACCCTGAAGGAAGCCCTAAACATGGAAAGGAACAACCGGTACCAGCCATCGCAAAAACTTGGCAAAATGTAAAGACCATCGAGGCTAGGAAGAAACTGCATCAACTAACGAGCAAAATAACCAGTTAATATCATAATGGCAGGATCAAGTTCACACATAACAATATTAACCTTAAATGTTAATGGACTAAATGCTCCAATTAAAAGACACAGACTGGCAAACTGGATAAAGAGTCAAGACCCATCAGTCTGCTGTATTCAGGAGACCCATCTCACATGCAGAGACATACATAGGCTCAAAATAAAGGGATGGAGGAAGATCTACCAAGCAAATGGAGAACAAAAAAAAGCAGGGGTTGCAATCCTAGTCTCTGATAAAACAGACTTTAAACCATCAAAGATCAAAAGAGACAAAGAAGGCCATTACATAATGGTAAAGGGATCAATTCAACAGGAAGAGCTAACTCTCCTAAATATATATGCACCCAATACAGGAGCACCCAGATTCATAAAGCAAGTCCTTAGAGACTTACAAAGAGACTTAGACTCCCATACAATAATAATGGGGGACTTCAACACTCCGCTGTCAACATTAGACAGATCAACGAGACAGAAAGTTAACAAGGATATCCAGGAATTGAACTCATCTCTGCACCAAGCGGACCTAATAGACATCTATAGAACTCTCCACCCCAAATCAACAGAATATACATTCTTCTCAGCACCACATCGCACTTATTCCAAAATTGACCACATAATTGGAAGTAAAGCACTCCTCAGCAAATGTAAAAGAACAGAAATTATAACAAACTGTCTCTCAGACCACAGTGCAATCAAACTAGAACTCAGGACTAAGAAACTCAATCAAAACCGCTCAACTACATGGAAACTGAACAACCTGCTCCTGAATGACTACTGGGTACATAACGAAATGAAAGCGGAAATAAAGATGTTCTTTGATACCAATGAGAACAAAGATACAACATACCAGAATCTCTGGGACACATTTAAAGCAGTGTGTAGAGGGAAATTTATAGCACTAAATGCCCACAAGAGAAAGCAGGAAAGATCTAAAATTGACACTCTAACATCACAATTAAAAGAACTAGAGAGGCAAGAGCAATCACATTCAAAAGCTAGCAGAAGGCAAGAAATAACTAAGATCAGAGCAGAACTGAAGGAGATAGAGACACAAAAAACCCTCCAAAAAATCAATGAATCCAGGAGTTGGTTTTTTGAAAAGATCAACAAAATTGACAGACCGCTAGCAAGGCTAATAAAGAAAAAAAGAGAGAGGAATCAAATAGATGCAATAAAAAATGATAAAGGGGATATCACCACTGACCCCACAGAAATACAAACTACCATCAGAGAATACTATAAACAGCCTCTACGCAAATCAACTAGAAAATCTAGAAGAAATGGATAATTTCCTGGACACTTACACTCTCCCAAGGCTAAACCAGGAAGAAGTTGAATCCCTGAATAGACCAATAGCAGGCTCTGAAATTGAGGCAACAATTAATAGCCTACCCACCAAAAAAACGTCCAGGACCAGATGGATTCACAGCTGAATTCTACCAGAGGTACAAGGAGGAGCTGGTACCATTCCTTCTGAAACTATTCCAATCAATAGAAAAAGAGGGAATCCTCCCTAACTCATTTTATGAGGCCAACATCATCCTGATACCAAAGCCTGGCAGAGACACAACAAAAAAAGAGAATTTTAGACCAATATCCCTGATGAACATTGATGCAAAAATCCTCAATAAAATACTGGCAAACCGGATTCAGCAGCACATCAAAAAGCTTATCCACCATGATCAAGTGGGCTTCATCCCTGGGATGCAAGGCTGGTTCAACATTCGCAAATCAATAAACGTAATCCAGCATATAAACAGAACCAAAGACAAGAACCACATGATTGTCTCAATAGATGCAGAAAAGGCTTTTGACAAAATTCAACAGCCCTTCATGCTAAAAACGCTCAATAAATTCGGTATTGATGGAACGTACCTCAAAATAATAAGAGCTATTTATGACAAACCCACAGCTAATATCATACTGAATGGGCAAAAACTGGAAAAATTCCCTTTGAAAACTGGCACAAGACAGGGATGCCCTCTCTCACCACTCCTATTCAACATAGTGTTGGAAGTTCTGGCTAGGGCAATCAGGCAAGAGAAAGAAATCAAGGGTATCCAGTTAGGAAAAGAAGAAGTCAAATTGTCCCTGTTTGCAGATGACATGATTGTATATTTAGAAAACCCCATCGTCTCAGCCCAAAATCTCCTTAAGCTGATAAGCAACTTCAGCAAAGTCTCAGGATACAAAATTAATGTGCAAAAATCACAAGCATTCTTATACACCAGCAACAGACAAGCAGAGAGCCAAATCAGGAATGAACTTCCATTCACAATTGCTTCAAAGAGAATAAAATACCTAGGAATCCAGCTTACAAGGGATGTAAAGGACCTCTTCAAGGAGAACTACAAACCACTGCTCAGTGAAATCAAAGAGGACACAAACAAATGGAAGAACATACCATGCTCATGGATAGGAAGAATCAATATCGTGAAAATGGCCATACTCCCCAAGGTTATTTATAGATTCAATGCCATCCCCATCAAGCTACCAATGACTTTCTTCACAGAATTGGAAAAAACTGCTTTAAAGTTCATATGGAACCAAAAAAGAGCCCGCATTGCCAAGACAATCCTAAGTCAAAAGGACAAAGCTGGAGGCGTCACGCTACCTGACTTCAAACTATACTACAAGGCTACAGTAACCAAAACAGCATGGTACTGGTACCAAAACAGAGATATAGACCAATGGAACAGAACAGAGTCCTCAGAAATAATACCGCACATCTACAGCCATCTGATCTTTGACAAACCTGAGAGAAACAAGAAATGGGGAAAGGATTCCCTATTTAATAAATGGTGCTGGGAAAATTGGCTAGCCATAAGTAGAAAGCTGAAACTGGATCCTTTCCTTACCCCTTATACGAAGATTAATTCAAGATGGATTAGAGACTTAAATGTTAGACCTAATACCATCAAAACCCTAGAAGAAAATCTAGGTAGTACCATTCAGGACATAGGCATGGGCAAGGACTTCATGTCTAAAACACCAAAAGCAACGGCAGCAAAAGCCATAATTGACAAATGGGATCTAATTAAACTAAAGAGCTTTTGCACAGCAAAAGAAACTACCATCAGAGTGAACAGGCAACCTACAGAATGGGAGAAAATTTTTGCAACCTACTCATCTGACAAAGGGCTAATATCCAGAATCTACAAAGAACTCAAACAAATATACGAGAAAAAAACAAACAACCCCATCAAAAAGTGGGGAAAGGATATGAACAGACATTTCTCAAAAGAAGATATTCATACAGCCAACAGACACATGAAAAAATGCTCATCATCACTGGCCATCAGAGAAATGCAAATCAAAACCACAATGAGATACCATCTCACACCAGTTAGAATGGCAATCATTAAGAAGTCAGGAAACAACAGGTGTTGGAGAGGATGTGGAGAAATAGGAACACTTTTACACTGTTGGTGGGATTGTAAACTAGTTCAACCATTATGGAAAACAGTATGGCAATTCCTCAAGGATCTAGAACTAGATGTACCATATGACCCAGCCATCCCACTACTGGGTATATACCCAAAGGATTATAAATTAGTCTACTACAAAGACACATGTACACGTATGTTTATTGCGGCACTATTCACAATAGCAAAGACTTGGAATCAACCCAAATGTCCATCTGTGACAGACTGGATTAAGAAAATGTGGCACATATACACCATGGAATACTATGCAGCCATAAAAAAGGATGAGTTTGCGTCCTTTGTAGGGACATGGATGCAGCTGGAAACCATCATTCTTAGCAAACTATCACAAGAAGAGAAAACCAAACACCGCATGTTCTCACTCATAGGTGGGAACTGAACAATGAGATCACTTGGACTCGGGAAGGGGAACATCACACACTGGGGTCTATCATGGGGAGGGGGGAGGGGGGAGGAGGGAGGGATTGCATTGGGGAGTTATACATGATATAAATGATGAATTGATGGGTGCTGACGAGTTGATGGGTGCAGCACACCAACATGGCATAAGTATACATATGTAACAAACCTGCACGTTATGCACATGTACCCTAGAACTTAAAGTATAATAAAAAAAAAAAAAAAAAAAAAAAAAAAAAAAAAAAAAAAAAAAGAAAGTAATCCATCAAACTGGAATATGGTCAAGGTAAAATATGTCAAACTCTGTGAATGAAAACCACAGTATAGTCAAATAGCTGCTGCAAACACATGGCCAATATACTGCTTACCTCACTAGTACTTTGTCTCATCTTCTTAATGACATTGAGCTTCTTAAAGGAGCTGTAAATTATTCATGTTACCTTGCTTGTGCATACCCAGGTACGCTGTACTCATTTAATCTTCATATTAAACAAATATGAAATGTAAAAAAACCCTCTTTTTAAATGTGATAGATAATAAAGATCTATCCTGACATTTTAAAAAAAAAAAAAAAAAAAAAAAAAAAAAAACCCCAAAGGTTTGCATATTGGATTATATAGTTTGCTTTGTCAGATTGAAGAAGGTATAATAGATGGTTTAGGGGAAAAGTTTCTTTTTCAGCCCTGAACTGTAGTGGGTTAATCCTTACATGAGAAACATTGGTTGACATCATCGGCAATGTTTAGACTGGTTTTGCAAAAATAAAACAAAGCTGAAACATTTATTAATTGGACATTTCTTACATAACCTCTGCATAAAAAACAGAATAACATTAAATTTTAATTTTCTGAAAAACATTTTAGCAGATTGCTTGGAAAATGATCCAGGTACATTGCTTTCTGAAGATCTGACAATACACAAAAAGCCTAGAGAACATTGCTTAATGACTAGTTAGTATGTTGAGGGGGAGTCTGCTTCAATTGATGTCTCCAGTGAATCTTTGACATCTGTCATTTTGTAATCTACTTATAGAGTGGTTCTCTTTAAGAAGTGGAAAAAAAAAAGTGTAGGATGCCACTTTTGTGTGTAGTTAATTAAAAGCTGCTGCATGTATTTAGAAAAATGGATTTATCTGAATTAAAAGGTTATCCAGAGAGAAAACCAATTGAATAGATAGACTTGATACGTATATAGATAATAGATAGACAGACAGACAGGTGTATGGATGAGAGGATATAGGTTCCTATTAATATGGAGGCTGAGAAGTCCCGTTATGGGATCTCTGCAAGCTGGAGACCTGGAATTCCAGTAACAAGGCTCAGTCCAAGCCTGAAGGCCTCAGAACCAGGAAAGCCAAAAATGTAAGTCTCAGATGGAGGCTGAATGGCTGAGAACCCGGTGAGGATGGTGTGGACTGGTGTAGGTTTCAGAGTCCAAAGGCCAGGGGCCCTGAAGTTCTGACGACTAACTAAGGGTAGGAAAAGAAGTGTGTCCCAGCTTCAGCATAAAAAGAAAGAATTTGCTTTTCCTCTATCTTTTTGTTCTATCCAGTCCCGCCAATGATTGGGTGGTGTTCACCCACATTGAGGGGAGGTTTTCTCTAGTCAGTTCAGAGATTCACACACAGTCTCCTCTGGAAACACCCTAACAGACACACCCAGAAATAATGCTTTACCAGCTCTCTAGGTGTTCCTTCATCTAGTCAAGTTGACACCTAAAATTCACCATCACAGGCCAGATAGGCAAGTGGGAAAAAAAAAAAAAATCTGATTTTTACTTTGCATGCTTCACGGCAGGTCAACGATGGTTTTGGAAAACTTAGGAAGGACTCACATTCACCCATAGTAGACCTGAGCTGCTCCAATAACTTGCCTCTCAAATCAGGGAAGAGACAGAATGTAGCATTCCATGTTATGGGTATGCTGGTATTTGGTATAAAGGGGAGACATGGGTGTTAGCCAAAAGCAAGGAAAAAAAAAATCACAATTATGTAATAAAGAACCCAAAGAGCAAGATCCGTCTCTAAGCAACAGATATGACAGAAAGAACACAGACCAATTACCCCATCTCTTTCTTTCCTTTTATGCCACATTTTCCTAAACAACACCATTGCTGGAGCAAAGGTTCAGAAGTTTGGCAAAGACGGTCAGAAACCAATCCCAGATTCAGAGACTGAGTTATTTATTCTCTGTCAGCTTGGAAATGCCTGGCATTTCCAATGTGCACTAGACTGTCTGCCCTCTCTATATATTTATAAATATTATTCTTCCTTCTTGGAGCACTCTTTCCCCCAGTTCCTTTCCTAGATAATTCTTACATGTCTCTTACACTTTCCTTCCATGTAACTCCTGTCTGATTTACATGCCCCTGCCGTATGTTTCAATAGTGCCCTCTAATTCTCCCCATCCATACTAAGTGTATTCTACTGTAATTACCTGATTCTTTCTCCATAGCCCTCATTAGTTAATAAGGTCCTTCACTATAAAGGCCATGTTTAATTTAGCAATGGTTTGTGGTGCTTACCTCCGGTGACCTTCACCTCTATTCATCTTCATTCAAACACTTCCATGGTAATGACTCAGCCTTGTGATGACAGAAAATACTCAAACTCTGACAAGAAAATTATACAAAAGATGAAATTTAGGAGCACATCAAATTGAATCCAGGGAAATAAAAATTTAAATACATATGAGTGGGAGAGATTATAAATCTTATATATTATTGGCATGAAAATCAAGAGGAAAAGTGTATTAAGTATTAAAAACAGAAAAGCATTCTATGTTAGCTGAGGTAAATAATTAGCTTATCTTTAGCTCAATAAAATTTCTCATTTATGAACCTAGATAAGCAAAGATCTCCTACACTCTTCTTGTCTTATAGCACTTACCAATTTGTTTAATATTCAAATAGCATCTACTTTAATATGTCTTTATTGATTGAAAGTTAGTTAAAATTCAAACATACCTAAATATATCTGTTAGTTGGCTTTCACACTGCTGATAAAAACATACCAGAGACTGGGCAATTTACAAAAGAAAGAGCTTTATTGGACTTACAGTTCCACATGGCTGGAGAGACCTTACAATCATGGTGGAAGGCGAGGAGAAGCAAGTCACATCTTACATGGATGGCAGCAGGCAAAGAGAGAGCTTGTGCAGGGAAACTTCCATTTTTAAAACCATCGTATCTCGTGAGACTCAGTGACTATCATGAGAAAAATGCAAGAAATACCCGCCCCCATAATTCCATCACCTCCTGCCAGATACCTCCCACAAGATGTGGGAATTGTGAGAGTTATAATTTAAGATGAGATTTTGGTGGGGACACAGCCAAACCATATCAGTATCATTTACAAATATTAAGACTTTAGGTAAATGTACTTTTCTGCTGTTTTAAAAAGTGTCAGGACAGATCTTTTTCAGAAGGAGGAAGATGACTTTGTAAACACCCACAAAAAAGAATTCAATTTAACTCCTATATTAGCGTAATGTTACAGAATTACTAAGGGATCTTTAAATTTCATAAAATATCTTGAGATCCATAGAAAAGTCTTAATCTAATATTTGCGTTTATTCTCATACAAATCTAGCTTTAGAATAAAACTTACTACATTGATCTGCCTTTTGTCAATGTAGGGTATTAAAAATTCTCCAAGTTTGAATATTTTCCTCATTTTTTTTTCCTTTGTGAAACCCAATATGAAATAGACAAGAGTTGGTACATTCGTTATGTATGACTGCTGCAACAAATGACCACAAACTTAGTGTCTTACACCACAATTTATAATTGCATAAAATTATTATGCAATTCTGAGAGTCAGAATCTAAATGGGTCTCAATGGGCTAAAATCAAGATGTCAGCAGGACTGTGTTCCACTCTAAGAATTGTGGAGGACAAACTGTTTTTCCCTTTACAGTTTCTAGAGGTTATACTTACCCCTTGGCCTATGACTCTCTTCCATCTTCAAAGCCAGCAATGACTGGATGAGTCTTTTTATATTTCATCACTCTAACACTGACTCTTTTTTTAGCCTCCCTCTTCAAATCTTAAGGACTCTGTGATGACATTGGGATTATCCAGCATATTCTCCCTATTTTAAGGTCAGGTGGTGAGCAATCTTAATTCTATCTGCAACCATTGTAGCAAAGCATAATCACAAATGCTGAAGATTAGGATGTGGGGCTTTCTGAGGGGTAGCATTATTCTGCATTATTATGGTTTGGTCCATTAAAACTTAAGTCTTACATATGTTTTTATATTTTAAAAAGGTACAAAGATAGTATACCTTTTGCAAAAGACAGACCTAACAGTTTCGTTTTTGTTTTTAAAGATTTCACTAGTGATACTTCTGATAATCTCGAGATCATAATTTCCATAAACACTTTTTTTACAAGAGTCTGTGAAGGTATAATTTGTGTAGTTAAATTTTCCTACTTTAGTATAGAGCTTTGTGAATTTTGACAGATGCATATAGTCAAATAACTATAACCAGAATCAAGAGGTATCAAACAAATATATTATGCCCCTTGGTAGTTAAACCTAGCTTCTAATCCCCTGACACTTCTCATCAATTTCTAAATCTACAGTTTTATCTGATCTGAAATATTACATAAATACAATCACACAATATGTAGCCTTTGAGTATGGTTTCTTTCACTCAGCACAGTGGATTTGAATTTATTCATATTGTTGTAGGAATCAGTGTTTTGTTCCTTTTTATTGCTAAGGAGTATTATGTTGCATGGATGTACCACAGTTTCTTTATCCGTTTGAAAGTTAAAGGACATTTACATATTTTTCAGTCTTTTTTGGTGATTCCTGATATAAAGCCAGTAGAAGCTTATGCATACAGGCTTTTTTTGTGAACATTAGCTTTCATTTGATGACATAAATACTTGGGGAAGGATAGCAATATCATATGATAAGTGTAGGTTTACTCGTATTAGAACATTTCAAAATGTTATTCAGAGTGGTAATATAATTTTGTTTTTATACCTGCCTGTATGAGCATTTCCCTTCATTCTATAGCCAAACCAAAACGTGCTATTTAACCATTTAAAACATTTTGCCTAATGTGTATTTACTAGTTTTAATTGTCATTTTCCTAATTACTCATTATATTGAGCATCTTTTTCTGTTTTTATTTTCCATCTGCATACCTTTTCATCTGTTTGCATAGTTTATGGATTTTATTTGTAGGTTGTTTTATAATTATTCAATTTTAAAAGTTATTTATGTACTTTGAGGCCAAGTTTGTAATCCAATATGTAATTTTGTAAATATTTTCTCCCGGTCTGTTACGTATTTTCATCCCTTTAACAGTCTGTTTTAAAGAGCAGTTTTTAAATTTAATGAACTTTAATTCATTCATTTTAGAATGGATCATACTTTGGATCCCGTATTTAATAAGATTATTGACTCACTCAAGGTCACCAAGGTTTTATTCTATGTTCTACTAACAGGCTTATAGTTTATAATCTATTTTGACTTAATTTTTATATATATTCCAGCATGTTTTGTTGGAAAAACAAAACAAAAATAACAACAACAAAAAACCGAACTCTTCTAAATTGCATCAGAATCTGTGACCAGAAAATCATTTATTTTATATGTTTAGGTCTCATACTGGGCTGTCTACCTTGTCCCATTGGTCTATTGGTCAGTGCTTTTATAAATACTATGCTGTACATGGTTCTTTATAGTGAGCCATGAAATTGGTTAGAGTGAGTTGTCCAATGTTCTTCTTTATGAAAATAAATTTGGCTATTTTAGATTATTCAAATTCCCACTAACAAATTTAGATTCATTTTTCAATCTCTACAGAAATTTATGCTGGGACTTTTATTGAGAATGCATTGAATATACCTGTTTAGGGAAAATCTGTTATCTTAACAATATTGAGTCTTTTAATCCATGAGCACAGTCTATCCCACCATTTATTTAGGTCTTCTTTGGTTGTCTTCTTTAGTAATTTGAAGCTTTCAGCATACAGAATTTGCATGTATTTAGGTTCATTTAAACCGAAGTAATTACAGTAGCACCTGTTATCCACATGGGATCTATTCCAACACCCCCAGGAGGTGTCAGAAACCATGGATACTACCAGACCCAATTGCTATCAATAAGAATACGTTTCTGTTTATGCCTTCAACCCCAAAATTCAATGTGTTTTTCATCTGAATTGAGCACTTATCACACACTGGCTGTAACTTTTGTAGTTTGAGTTACAACAGCGAAACTGGTATCAGTTTCTTTTTCCTTCTTTAGGATTGTATGGATAGCAGATTTGTTCTTAAGATCATAGCATCTTCAAAATCCAACTTTTTTCATCGTAAGTTGTGAATTTTCACATTTTTTCTTTAAAAAAGAAACGAGTTTATTTCTTCATTCACTTAACATTTGTCAGAATATTAGCAGCACAATTTTATAACAACTAAGTTTACTAAGATTTAAAAAGATCTGGCTTTTTTTCTCTTTTTTTTTCAACTTTTATGTTAGATTCTGGGGTTCATGTGCAATTTGTTGCTGAGGTATGTCGCATGATACTGAGGTTTGTACTATAACTGAATCCATCATTAAAGAAGTTTGTGTACTATTCAGTAGGTAGTTTTACAATCCTTGGCTCTCTCTTTCCCTCCCTCTTGTATTCCCTAATGTCTGTTGTTCCTTTTTTGACTTAAAAGAAGCACTTTAACAACTCTCTTTGGCAGAACCAAATTGCCAGCATTGCTAATCTTGTGCTTTGGAGCTATCATGGAGTATAATAAGGGCTACTTGGACACAGTCACTACAGTACTATGACAGTTAATCTAATAACTGAAAAACCTGCTAAATGACTACAGAGTGATAGCAGAGACAGCATGGAGATGCTAGACAAAGGGCTGACTGATTCATGTCCCAGGTGGTACAGAATGAGATGGCATATGATTTAATCATGCTACTCAGAACAGCATGAACTGTTGTTTCTTTCTGGAATTTTCCATTTAATAACCACAGATAAGTGAGGACTACTGTAATGTATTATTGTGCTATAAAAATGATTAAGCTTAATTCCTAATAATTCCTTGCCAGTGTAAAGATATACAATTAATTTTTTGTATATTGACCTTGTATCCTGCAAACTTACTAAAATAACATTCCTTTTAGTAGCTTTATATATTTTTTTCATTTTATATTTAGAGAATCATGTCATCTGAGAATAGAATTTGTGTAAGTTTTTTCCACACTTTGTGTTATTCATTTATTTTTCTTGGTTGTATTATTCTGGCTAAGACCTCTAGTGTGATACAAAATAAAAGTGGTGAATGACATTTTTGCTTTTTAAACTGAAACTTAGGGGAAAAGCACTTAGGTTTTGAATATAAATGTGATGTTAGATTTAAGATTTCTGTTAGATTTAAGATTTCTGCCCTTTATCAGGAAGAGTAAATTTCTTTTCATTCCCAATTTTCTAAGGAGATTTTATAATAAATGTAATTGGAATTTTGACAGAAGCTTTTTCTGTAAGTACTAAGATGATTGTATGTTTTTTTTTTTTTTCATTTGATCTGGCATAATTCGAGGAACAATACTGATTGATTTTCAAAGGTTGAACATACCAGTCTTGCATTCTTGTGATAAACAACATTATGATGTATTATTATTTTATTTATTTTATTTTTTCTAATTTTTTTCTGAGATGGAGTTTCACTCTGTTGCCCAGGCTGGAGTGCAGTGTTGCGATCTCAGCTCACTGCAACCTCCACCTCCTGTGGGTTCATACCATTCTCCTGCCTCAGCCTCCCAAGTAACTGGACTACAGGCACCTGCCACCACACCTGGCTAATTTTTTTTTGTATTTTTAGTGGAGACAGGGTTTCACTGTGTTAGACAAGATGGTCTCGATCTCGTGACCTTGTGATCCACCCACCTTGGCCTCCCAAAGTGCTGGGATTACAGGCGTGAGCCATGCGCACCCGGCCTATCATTTTTATTAATATTGCTTTATTTGATTTGTTCATACAAACCAAATATGATTATCCAATACACTGAAGACAGGATGTTCTTCTTTCATGAAGGATATTGTTTTATCTTCTCGTTATATCTGTGTAGTTTTGGTATCAGAGTAACATTGGTCTCACAATAAGTTGTGAAGTATTCCCTTCATTTCTATATTCAGGAACATTTAGTTGAGAATTGGTATTTTTTGCTTGAATATTTAGTAGAATTAGTTATTATGCCTTTATTATGCCAGAGAAAGTCATCCGGACCTTTACTTTCCTTAGGAAAATTTATTTTATAACAACTGTATTGCTGTTTAATTTACATAATATTAAACATGCTCATTTTAAATGTACATTTTAGTGATTTTTAGCAAATTTACAGTTGTGCAGCCATTACCACAGTCCAGTTTTGAATCATTTCTCTTACCGCTGAAATGTACTTATTGTCCATTAGCAGTCATTTTCCTGTCCCATATGCCTTTCAGTGGTCCACGAATTTAAATTCTCTCTATATAAAAGTGCCATTTCTGGATATTTGGCTTAAAGTAGAATTTATTTGATGTTGAAATATTCGATTTTGTTTTCATTTTACTCACTAGCATGGCAAATATTTTTCCATTCTTTTAATTTTTACCTTGTATAGTTTTGGCGGCTGGTTTCTTTCACGTAGCATGCTTCTAAGGTGCATCCGTGTTGCAGCATACGTCATTAGTCTATTACTTTTATTTCGAACATATTCCATTGCATACATTTACTACATGTTGTTTATTCATTTACCAGTCAGTGAACATATAGATCATTTTCAGTTGCACTTATTAAGAATAATGACATTAAACACCAATGTACAAATCAGTGTATATACGTAGGTTTTTATTTCTCTTGAATTGATAACTAGGATTGAAATTGCTGATCCATGTGGTCAATTTGTGTTTATTTAAAACATAACCAATTTCTTTTTCAAAGTGGCTGAAAAATTTTGCATTTCAGGTAACTCCACAAAGTTGCCAACACTTTTTATTGTCTCTCTTTCTGTCTTTCAATTAATGAGGCAGGAGAATCACTTGAACCCAGGAGGCAGAAGTTGCTGTGAGCGGAGACTGCACCATTGCACTCCAGCCTCGGCAACAAGAGCGAAACTCTGTCTTAAAAAAAATAATAATAATTAATTTAATATTTTATTTTATCTTCTTATTGATTTAGTTGCTTCATTATTTTACTGATTGCCTTAATGTTCATAATATATGTCCATAGCTTATCAATGACCATCTTTTAATAGAACCCTAGAATGGTATACATCCATTTCTCTTCTCCTGAGTTTTTGGATACTATAGAGATACAGTAGCCCCAAACATTGTTATTATTTTTGTTTAAACTGTCATTTTTAAATGGATTAAATAATAAGAAAATTGTATTTACTCATTTGGTTGTCACTACCGTTTATTTCTCTGTATAGATTCATATTTCCATCTGATGTCCATTTGCATTCTCCCTGAAAAACTTCCTTTAACATTCACTATAGTGCAGATTGCTAGAGATGATTTCTTCAGTAATTCTACATCTATAATTGTCGTTTTCAGTTATTTTGAAGGATATTTTTATTATATATAGAATTTGGGATCATCCATTGTTTTTGTTATTGTTTTGGCATTTTAAAGATATTGCTCTCCTATCTTATCACTTGTATTTTTTCCAGTATTAATCAGCTGCCTTCCTTATATTTGTTACTCTCTGTACAAAAGTGTCTTTTACTTATGACTGCTATTAAAATTTTGACTCCATCACTGATTTTCAGCATTTCGATTATGTTTTTATTTGGCGTAGTCCTCTTTGTATTTTAGTGCTGAGGATTTGTTGAGATGTGGTTTCATGATTTTCATCAAACTTAGAAAACTTTATTCCATCATGTCTCCAATTATTTTTTCTGTCTTCTGATCCCCTTTTCTTCTTCTTCAGAGACTCCAAATTCAAAGTATATGAACTCACCTGAAGTTGTTTCAAAAATCACTGATGTTCTCATTTATTTCATTCTAATTTGTTCTTTATTATTATGGACTGAGTTCAGTTACATTTTCATCTGTAATGTCTAATCTGCTGTCAGCCCTATTCAGGGTATTCTCCATCTCAATGTAGTTTTTCATCCTAACGTAGCTTGATTTGGGTCTTTTTAATACATGTCCCTGACTTTTCTGCAGACAGCAGACAGTTATAATACATGTTTTTAATTTCCATTTATGTATATTTGAACACTTGTGTAAATACTGTCAATTCTGGGTCACTTTTAATTGGCTAAAATCATCATTATGGTTTATGTTTTTCTGCTCCTGTTTATGCCTAGTCATCTTTCAATATTTGATGTGCTTTTTACTTTTTGGTGCTAGGTATATTTGGGTTTCTATAAACATTCTTAAACTTATTTCTGGTTGCAATTAAGTTAGTTGAACAGGATTAACCCTCTGAGTTCTGCACGTGAGGTTTCTTTGGCAGATCATGGCATTGCTAGGTATAAAGCAAATTATTCCTCATTGTGAATTATGGTTAAAAACTTACGATACCAGTGAGCTTTTGCTTTGTTCAAATCTAGTAGGCACTATTCATAGCTGTCTTAAGATGGTAATCGACAGTAATCATGTGACTTACATGGTTTGTTTCTGCCTCTTTTGTATTATTGTCCTCCATTTCTTGATGTTCAGTGTCTTGAAAACCAGAGTTATATATTTTGTATTTTGTTCCTGTTTCAGATGAGAAAGTAACTTGGATCCCATAACTCTGTATTGGCCAGAAGCAGAAAAATGTATTTATTATTTTTATTATTTTATTATTCTTCGTTTATCATTTTGTTATTCCTAGCCTTGCCAGCATCATTCTTTAACCTCAGAATCCCAAACGTAAGTGAACACTCAAGCAAAGTGTGACCACAGTGAGAGAAGGTCTCTCTCAGCCTCTGTTCTTTATAGTACTCTTATTAATTAAACTAAGATTAGACTTGTAGTAGTAATATCACAGTATTAACTGAATTTTATATCTCTTCACTAGCAGGGGTGACTTACTCTGGTCTTATTTTTAATCAGACATCAAAAAATACCCAGAATATAATTCAGTATTCCAAACATTTCTGTTTTGATCAGTCCAGAGTTCCGCATAATCATTTTCTTGCTTGCCAGAATTGCATTTCTATCTATACAGTATAAGATAATATTTACTTATTAAAGTCATCTAACATAGTTGTCTAACAAAAAAAAAATTATTTATAAATGTTGATAAATCTCTTACCTATTCTGTTGTTGTGTAGTTTTTCACAGAACGTCTCTTTTATTTCCATGAGAAATATGTTGTTTTAATATATATTTTAAAAAACTATTCTCCCATCATGCTGACTTGTCAAGATAATTTGAAATTCTAATTGTGTTATGCAGCTATCCCTCCAGTTTCATTGTCATGTGAAAATTTAAATTAACATGGTATATTAATCAAAATGACTAATATTATATATGAATCAAAATGACTCATAAAACATGTTCAACGTGGGAGTTTCTTTATTAAACCAAAAGCATTTGCAACATATCAGAATAATTTTATGCAAATACAAAACAAATACATGTTGGACAGGACAAGGGTGACAAACTAGACAATCAGACAAGTTACATAAGTTTGTTAAGTTTGTCAGTGAAGTTATTTCTCAGTATTATATTTATGCTATTTCGGAATATACTAAGCTGTTGTTAGACAAAAACTTCTGTAACAAAGAACAGTGGAAAGTTTTCATGGCCACATTTACATTTAGAATACAATTTTCATTTGCAAAATTAAATTATGGAGAGCAGCCTGAAATAATTTAATAGAACTTGAAATAATCAGTGCTGTATTTCTTGAGAGATTATACTTCACATATTATATGTTTATGATGGGTATATATGTCTGGGTATATTGAAAGGTATGATTAAATAATTTTAAAGTTGCCACAGTTGCATATATGCTGAGATAGCATTATTTTATATCCTCTCATTCATTCAACTGTTAGATGAAAAATGGTCAAACACTGTAAAAAAAAATAAAGAATGCTGCATTTTTGGTAGGAAAGAGTGAAGTGATGATTTGTCCTTGCCTCTGCTAAAAATGAAACAGAATCACAAATAACAAAATTATTCCATGTAGTGGAAAAGGTAGACATATACAGGGCAGGAGTAAAATGTATATTTCTCTAATGTACCTTATGATTTTAAATTTCACATCATATGAATCCATTACTTTGTCAAAAAAGAAAACTTGATTTAAGAATAATACTATAGAAAAAAGATTTTGACAGCCTATAAGATACAGTCTTTCATAGACACATCTTTGGGAAACGTATTCCCTTCTGCCAATATAACCATAATTTGTATATTTAGAAAAGCTATCTCAGCATATATGTAACTGTGGCAATTTTAAAAACATTTAATCATACCTTTCAATAAACACGGACATATACACCAATGATAAACATATAATGTATAAAGTATAGTGTCAAGAAATACAGCACTGATTATTTCATGTTCTATTAAATTATTTCAGGCTGCTCTCCATAATAATTTAATTTTGCAGATGAAAATTGTATTCTAAATGTAAATGTGGCCATGAAAGTTTTCCACCATTCTTTGTTACAGAAGTTTATGTCTAACAATAGCTTACTATATTCTGAAATAGCATAAATATAATATTGAGAAACTACTTCACTGACAACAATTTCATTCTTATCTAACTAATGAAGATGAAGACTGAGAAGAAAAGTAAGGCAGAATCAGGTAAAATAGCTAATAATAAGCATATTCTTAGATAGAACTCTTGAATAAAAACTCAAATATATGTAATTTATTCACAGTTATTGTACGAGTGATTTTTATAATATAATTCTGGGAGTTAACAAAGACTTTCAATATCTTAATATGGGATATTGCGTTTCCAAATTTTATATAAGAAAATACTAGAGATCTAGTTATAAAAAATAAAAAGTGTGTAGCAATATGAAAATTATGTGTTACAAAGAAGAAAATTCAGGTTGGATAAGAATATTTGATGGTAGTAATCAAGCTGACCAGTGTTAACATTAAATACAGCAGTGTTCTTTACTACCTTATCATTATTTCAAATGCAAAAATTTGCTAAGCATAATAATTTGCTAAATAAAAAGATAATACAATTACCTATTTTCTGTTTTTACTGTAAACCACTACCTACATGAAAATTTATGAAGAAATATTTTCACTTGACCAGTATTTTTTTAGAAAGTACCACTTTATATATGTGCTTTGATTTTAAATACAATTGATTAAATGACATTTCTCTACAGGTCATAAGGATTTTGTATTATCCCCTATTAATAGTATGTTTACACGAAGTGTGACCTAAGGGTCATTAAGAAGTATCTTCTTTTAGCTTTCCTCTACTTCATTTACAGGCAAAAGGATCAGTTGTTTTTTTTTTTTTTTTTTTTTTTTTTTTTTTAAGATAAAATTTTGGGATTGTGATTACGTTGAGGAATCCTACAGGATATGGAGTTCAGTCATTACTAGCTAAAAGAATCATAGAAAGAAGCACATGAACTTTGTTTTTGGGCTTCTTGGAAGTCTGAAATATAATCAGGATTAATTTCCTATATAAAAACATTTGTGCGATGTTTCAGATACCTTTAGTTTCTCTCTTCTCATTACTATTTTTACCATTCTTTTTTAGTAATACAGTCTCAAGTTCTAGATGGACATATAACCAACTGCCCAGCTCAAGGTTACACATTTTCCTTGCAACCAAGTGTGTTTGAGTTTTACACAGTGAGATGTAAGTTGAGGTGTTGTGTACAATTCCAAATGATACATACCAAAGAATGAAATTAGAGCCTTATAGCCTACCATACATAAAAATCAACTCAAAATGGATTCAAGATGTAAACCAAATATGCAAATCATACAATTCTTAGAAGAAAACATAAGGGGAAAAGCTCCTTGACATTAACCTTGGCAATGATTTTTTGGATAGTGTTACATGCACAGGCAACAAAAGCAAAAATAATTGAGATTGTATCAAACTAAAAGCTCTCAGCACAGCAAAGGAAATAACAAAATGAAAAGGCAGCATGTGGATTAAAGGAATATATATTTGGTCATGTAGCTGATAGTGGTCAATATTCAAAATGTATAACACAGCTCAATAGCAAGAAAAATAATGAATAGCCCCATTTAAAAATGGATAAAGGACCTTAACAGACATCTTTCCAAATCAGACATAAAAATGACTCAAACATATATGAAAAGGTATTCAATATCAGTAATCAGAGAAATGCAAATCAAAACCACTATAACTTATCACCTCATATCTGTCAGGATGGCTAATATGAAAAAGACAAGTCCTAACAAGTGTTGACGAGGATGTGACGAGAAGGGAATCCTTGTATGCTATTGGTGGGAATGTAGATTGATGAAATCACTGTGGAACAAGTTTGGATATTCTTAAATAAATTAAAAGAAGATTTATATGTCATCCAACAATCCCTCTTCTGTGTACATATCTAAAGAAAATTAAGTCTTCACCTCATAAAGATACCTGCACTTGCACGTCCACTGCAGCAGTATTCACAATATTGAATTGTGATATTAAAACATTGGAAGTGTCTGTTGATAGATGAATCAATAAAGTGTAGTGTTTATGTGTGTGTATATGTATATGTCACCAAAGATGCAGAGATAAACCACACAGATATAAATCCTGGACGTAATGAAGCATATATTTTAGTGGGGTATTCAAAAATAGCCAGACAAACAGAAGTGATAAGACAAAGTAGGTTAAAGTGGAAAAACAGTGATGGGAGGAGTGGGACTGTTTCAGATATCATGGTCAGGTAAGGCCGCCAACAATGTAAAGGACATAGCAAGTTTCTCTAGAGAGGACACAGGAAGAAGATAGTGGTCAGGGCCGAGCTCTCTGAGCAGACAGCTCATTGTGAAAAGCTAAATAAAGCAATGAGCAAAACACACGAAGATCCTGCTGAGAACACGTCACGGTGAAGGATCAGAAAGTGTAAAAGCCTGTGTGTGCAGCAAAGTCAGTGTGGTTAAGAAATGGCAAAAGGATTATTGGGAATAAAGTAGAGATTGAGCTGAGTACTGAAAGAGAAGCAAGAACCGGAGAGGTCTTCCAGACCTTTTTGAAAAGGTAGAATGTGTTCTGAGTAATATAAGGAGCTGTTGAAGGGATTTGAGAAGGAATGTCTTACAGTTTGATTTTCATTTAAAAAAGTATGACTCTGGCTTCTGTGTGAAGAATATCTTTTGGAAAGTAGAGCAAGAAGACTGAAAGCAGACATACTCATAAGATTTGCATTTCAGCAGTCCAAAATAGAGATGATAGTGGTTTTGACAAAGGAGACACAAGAGGGGCCGGGCGCGGTGGCTCATGCCTGTAATCCCAGCACTTTGGGAGGCTGAGACGGGTGGATGGCCTGAGGTCAGGAGTTTGAGCCCATTTCTACTAAAAATACACAAAAATATCTGGGTATGATGGGGGATGCCTGTAATGCCAGCTACTCGGGAGGCTGAGGCAGGAGAATCGCTTGAACCTGGGTCATGGAGGTCGCAGTGAGCCGAGAATGTGCCATTGCACTCCAGTCTGGGCAACAAGAACCTCCATCTAAAAAAAAAGAAGAAATTAAAAAACAAGGAATCTGGAGGAAAAGTGGGAGTATTATTTTGGATGTATGTTGAAGGATGAATCAATGAAACTTGATAGAAGATTGGTTTATATAAAGAAGCTATAAATCAATATTTTAACTGCTTTATTGAGATATAATCCACATACCATACAATTCATCTGTTTAAATGTACAATGCAGTGGTTTTTATTATATTAACAGAGTTGTGCCACCACAGTCAATTTCAGAATTTTTCCATCATACCCAAAAGAATCTCTGAACCCTTTCACTCTCACCACTGAAAGGCCTAACCCACCCCTCTAGGCAATGACTAACCTACTTTCTGCCTCCAAAGATTTGTATATTCTGAGCATTTAATGTAAATACAACCATATAAAATGTCGTCTTCTATGACTGGCTTTTTCACCAACCAGAATGTTTTCTGGGTTATTAATGTTGCAGTATGTATCACTGCTCCATTCCTTTCTAAAGCCAAATAAAACTTTACTGTACGGATCCATTTGCCTTTAAAATCGGTTAAGGGAAGAAAACAGAAGAAATACGCATGTATTCTGTTTTCGACGGTTATATAACTGTCTTTACTAGGTTCTTTGTGTGAATTTGAATTACTTTCAGAATGTACTTGCTTTCTGCCTGAAGAACTTCCTTTCTGCATTTCTTATAACACAGGTCTGCTAGAAACACATTTGTGCAGTCTTTGTTTATCTGGGAATATCTTTATCTTGTCTTCATTTTTAAAAGATAGTTTGCTGCCTATAGTACTTTTGGTTGACTTTTTTGTTTTTTAATCTGAACACTTGGAATGTGATGTTCTGCTAACTTCTCTTCTCTGCTGTTTCTGATGAGAGGCCTGCTGTTAACCTTATTTAGTATTCCTTATAACCAATGAGTCATTTTCCTCTTGCTCCTTTCAAGATTTTCTCCGTGTCTTTGGCTTTCATCATTTTTAGCATGATACATTCATGTGCGGGTCTCCTTGTGTTTATCTTATTTGAAGTTCTCTGAGCTTTCTGAATATGTACATTATTGTTTTTTGATACATTTTAAGGAATTTTTAGTCATTACTTTTTTGAATATATTTTCTTCTCCTTTCCTCTACTACAGTATTCCTATTACACACACGTTCACATCCTCAATGGTGTCCTACAGTTCTCCTTTTTTTATTCTTTTTTCCCTCTACAGATTTTATAATCTCTATTATCTTTAATATCATTGAATCTTTTTTCTTCCAGTTTAAATCTACTGTGGAACACTTTTTCAGTCAGTATAATTCTCAACTCCAGAATTTAGGAATTTTTTTTCAGTCAGTATAATTCTCAACTCCAGAATTTTCATTTGATTCATTTTTATAATTTATATATCTTTATTGACATCCTCCATTTGATTAGACATTTCATCACACCTGCATTTAACTCTTCTGAATAGTTTTCTTCCACTATTTGAACATATTTATAAAGTTTACTTTGAAGTCTTGGTTAAGTCTGACATTTGCTCATTCTCACAAGCAGTTTCTATTGCCTGCTTTTTTCCTCATTTGTGGGTCAGACATTTCTGGGGTTTTTAAAACATTTCTCTCATAATTTTGTTGAACATTGGAAAGTTTAGGTAATATATTTTAAGAAATCTGGATAATCCCAACTCTGGATTTCCCCACTCCTCAACTCTTAGAACTTGTTGTTTACTTGTTTATGTGTTTAATGAGGAACTGGATTAATTTATTAAAGTCTATTTTTATTCTTTGCCTCTTCCCTGACCCACAGTTCCTCAGATGGTACAGTCTCAGGCATGTGTACTCAGCCACCCTAGAGTGACAGTGGTTTTAGCAGTGCTCTGTTTGACTTCTCTTTCCCTGACCCAGACCCAGCTGATAAGCTCTACCAGTTGCTGGCTGATTATTGGTTGTTTTCAGGAATGCTCTGGGGCATGAATTGCTCCATGGACTGATCCAGTAAAATCCCAACTTTTTTTCAGGGATAGTTTCTCAGCTCAGTTTCGAAATTTGTTCTGACTCAGAGCTCTTAACTGTCTCTTTCCCTGGCTCTCTCGCTAAACTAGCTACCCTGTAGCCTAGCAATATGTCTCTGATGAAGTTTTGGTCTCCTTTTAACTACTTTCATCACAACGTTATTTTATAAAGTACCTTTAGGTTTGAACTTCTTCTAGCACTGTTGCAAATAAAGCTTTCATTTGAATAGGCTTCAGAGCCCCCTGTTTTACATCCTGCCCCTCTCCTTGGGCAAAATGTCTGCACTATAGCTCTGTATCTGAAAGCAGAAAAAGTGGTAAGTTTCTCTCTCAGTAAAATCTCTGCATAGGAACTGAGCACTTGTCATGGTAGGAGTTGGAGAGTGACTTTAGTCTTCTTGACTAGCCTATCCTGGCCTGGACCCTCCATCTTATGAAAGAACCAGGGTCAGGGCCACTGGACTTGAGAAATGCTAACATCTCCCTCTGCTGGGAAGATACTGTGAGATAGATGAAGGATTCCTGTGTTCTTGGATGCACCTACATAAAGTGGAATTTCCATCATATTAGACTGGGATGGGAAGGAAGTAAAGAGCTTCATGGCTAAAATGATATAGACTGTCTACTTCTATTGTTTTAATAAATTTTCTTCAATAAATATTTCTTCATTTTCTGCATGTCCTTTAGACAATTTCCTGAAGCATTAAATTGTTGTTTTTAAAGTAATTTTAAGCTATTTTGCTGGACAGCATGTCAGCCAACCTTTCACATTGTCATTACAGAAAAGGAACCTGAGACAAGGAACTCTAGTGGTAGAGGGTTAAATTACTGGGGAGCACTGTGGCCCCATTTGATAAGAGGATTATAGAAATAAAAAATAAATTGGCAAGCATGAGCAAATCAAAGGTTTTATTGGGACAGACTAACATCCAACGCCTATTGGATCTCTAAACTAGTCATATAATTAGGAATGTGGATTCCAAGGTGAATATTACTGGACATGGTGAGAATTTGGGATTCAACATGTAAATATTATTTAAAATCATGATCCTAAATGAGAGCTCCAAGATAAACGAATATAAGTAGAGAAGGAGTTCCCTCAAATTCATTTTTCTTTTGTGCTGGAGACTTTTTACATACAGCACGGTTCAAGAGTCTTTACTCTGAGCTCTGTGACATGTAAATATTTAGAGAATAGAAAGAAGATGAGAGAGCAGGGATATAGGCCCCCCTCCCCTACAAAAAAAATGGTTAGTAAGATAGAAAAGTCAAGAGAGTATGATTTCACAAAAGTACTATGAGAAAAGCTTTTAAGGAAGAAGATAGTGTTTGAATGAGTCAGATGCTAGTGAGAGAGATCACATGAAATGAGGTCTGAAGCCACTGAATTTTGAAAAAAAAAATGTATATGGTAGATACTGATAAACTCAATTGAAGCTGAGTAATGAGGATGAAAGTCAGATATTTTTAATTTTTTATTTTATTTATTTATTTTTGAGAGAGAGAGAGAGAGAGTCTTGCTCTGTTGCCCAGGCTGGAGTGCAGTGGCATGATCTCAACTCACTGCAACCTGTGCCTCCCGGGTTCAAGCAATTCGCCTGCCTCAGCCTCCCAAGTAGCTAGGACTATAGGCGTGTGCCACCACACCTGGCTAATTTCTTTTTTTTTTTTTTAGTAGAGATAGGGTTTCACCGTGTTAGCCAGGATGGTCTCCATCTCCTGACCTCGTGATCTGCCCCCCATGACCTCCCAAAGTGCTGGGATTACAGGTGTGAGCCAATGCGCTCGGCTGAAAGCCAGATTTGATTGATTGCTTGAAGTAGAAAAATTGTGTAGTGCAAATACATAACTAAAGCATTTGCTGTATTGCATAGGTTGAAAAAAACTTAAATGTTATAAAGTCTAATTAAAAAACAAAATTACTACCTCTTAGTCAATATTAGTTGATGGAGACATAATGATAAAACATTTTATTGCCATACCAATCATTAGTGTTGAGATGCTATATTTTATAAAATACTAAATCTTCATGCTCTTATATATTCTGGTATAGTTTTAAGTTAGAGGGACACTTTTGTTAAACACATTTTGTTCTAGTAATATCATGTAAACTGATCCAAAATCATGAAAGATTAAGCCTACATATGGAAGAGACATAGTTTAAGGTACTTCTCTTCTTAAACACTGCTTTCCTTTATTTGGAAAATATCTGTTTTTAATGCAAAACAATGCTAGCTACTTTTAAATAATGTACTTTTGAGGACCCATAGCTTCATGGTGAAGCCTCTAGTGAGGAAGTAGCATTGATAGTGTAATCAAATCATCCATGTAGGTTTGGGTTAATCAGCTCTGTATGGGTGTTTAGTAGTTCCAATATATAATAATATTCTTTGGTACAGAAACTTTATATCTTATTCATTTTCATGTATGTGTCATTTAGACTAATAATGCCTGAAATATAGTGGATGTTTAATAAACAACTTTTCAATTGATTGATAATACTCTGGATTACATAAGATTAAAAAATGATTTAAATATGACTTCAAAATAAATTAATGCTTCTTAGTTTCTAATTTATATCCAGGCCATAAGTGTATGAGTTATAAAAGTGCTATTGGGGATGGGAATATTTTATCTCCTGCGGATATGAGATCACAGATAATCTGTACACATTTCCCTGTGTAAAACTACACTCAGATCAAAATCCTAAAATCAGTAGTTACTCTTAAATATACATGAATTTGTTAAATTTTTAATCATTAGAATGATTTTTTTAAGATTCTTTGTTATTTGTGGAATAAATTTACATTATATGAAAATGATGATAGTTTTATCTCTAATTCTCCTGTGCATAATGCACATAGCATCATTTACCTTTCGTTTTCTAACATAAATCGGTATTTACATATTGGCCTTGTATTCAGAGACCTTGGTAAGTTCACGTCTTAACTCTAAGTGTTTCTTTGTGAATTCCTTGGAGTTTTTACATAGAGTCATTTCGTCTGGGAGTAACTTAGCTTTGCTTCTTTCCAATTCTTAAAATATTCAATACTTTTATTTCAGTCGAGTTTTATTCCTCTGGTTAGGACCTCCAGAATAATGTGGAATATAACTTAATAGGCATTGTTTTCTCCTTTCTTAGTTCACAAGGAAAGCTTTCAATATTTCACTATTATCAAGTGTTTAATACATAGATGTAGATTCCTTTAGAGGTTAGGATGGCATGTTTGGTAAACGCTTTTCTCATGGGTGGTGTTAAATTTTGTGAAACAATTTTTGTAACTATGCTGAGATAATATTCTGTGTTCTCTTTCAAACTCTCAAGGTAGTTAAAATATTTATTAATTTTCTAGTATAAACCACCTTCATATTCCCAGAGGAAATATAGTGTGCAAATGTTGTGCATAGGATTTTAATTTTATGAGTAAAATTATCTCGTAATTTTTATTTCATGTATTATCTCTGTTGAGTTTTGTGGCAAAATTTTACTAACTTCATGAAATCAGTTGGAGAGTGTTCCCATTTTTATTCTGTTCTCAGTAAGAGGTATAATTTTCTAATTATTTTCTTCCTGAAAACCTAGAATCTGTGTATGTGTGTACATGTAAAAATTTTTAACTATTTCTGTAATTTCTAGAATACTACACAAGTATCCAGGTTTTCTATTGCTTATTAAGTCAATTTGGTAATATTTTGTAGGCATCTACTCAAGTCTACAAAGGTTTTAAATTTATAATATAAAGTTGCCGTGAAATATTTATACCATTTTAATACCTGCAATATTTGTAATAATGTGTTTTTATTACTATTATTTGTGAATGTTTAATTTTTTTCTTTACGACACATTAGTCTTTTTTTTTTTCTTGAGATGGAGTTTTGCTCTTTGCTGCCCAGGCTGGAGTGCAGTGGCATGATCTCAGTTCACTGCAAACTCCACCTCCTGGGTTCAAGTGATTCTCCTGTCACTGCCTCCCAAGTAGCTGGGATTACAGGCGACTGCCTCCCCGCTCAGCTAATTTTTGTATTTTTAGTAGAGATGGGGTTTTACCATGTTGACCAGGCTGGTCTTGGACTTCTGACCTCAGGTGATCTGCCCCCTCGGCCTCCCAAAATGCTGGGATTATAGCCATGAGCCATCACACCTGGCCACACAATAATCAGTTTTATTGCTTATTGTAAGAAATCTACTTTTGTCATCCCTGATCTAACATATTTTATGCTATATTTCATTTCATTAATTCCTGTTCTTGTCTTTATTATTTTTACCATCTACATTTTTGTGAGAAAACCTTCATACTGTAATATTCTCTTCCCTTTTGCAAATTGAGAAGGAGCAGAGAGACCAAAGAATTAGTTGGACGAGTCCAGCTGGATGAGTAGATGAGTTTATTAGGGCTTCCATACAGGGCACTCCTGGATGGCAACAGGACAGCTTTGGAGATCCTCACTGCCTCCTGTCTCTGAATTGCTTTTAAGCTAATTTTCTGGTTCTTTGTCTACTGTGCTTGAGCAATAAGACTGATTTTCCTGGTTGGTTCTCAGATGCTCTCCAGGATGTGTGGATTCTCAGGGAAACCTGCTGCTTGGCTGGGCATCATGGCCTTGGATCACTGCACAGCCTTCAGGGTTCAGTCAGTGGACATATGCCCTTAAGCAAACTTGTGTGGAATCTGTAACACTACAGTCTATCCTGCTCTCTAGCTTTTGCATTCTTTCCTTCAATTTTGTTTGAGAGTCCCTGAGTAGAGTATGAGAGGAAGAAGTATACAGGCCTATAAGTGTACCCACGGCTTGTGCATACAGGCCACATCTACAGTATACATAGCAGCATACAAAGGAGAAACCCACTCTATTTATGATGCCTGCTAGTAAAACATCTCTCCAGTTTGAGGTTAGGTATGTAACCAATTTGAGAATGAGTCAGAAAAACCTAATTGGACTATATAATGACTCTGAGTTAACAAATAATTTAAGGTATCTGTAAAATTACTCTATTTATCAGGGATATAATTATCACAGGTATATTAGTCTGTTCTCATGCTGCTAATAAAGACATGCCCAAGGCTGGGTAATTTATAAAGGAAAGATGTTTAATTGACTCACATGACTGGGGAGGCCTCACAATCATGGCAGAAAACGAAGGAAGAGCAAAGGGGGACGTATTACACAGCAGCAGGCAAGAGAGCTTGTGCAGAGGAGCTCCCGTTTATAAAACCATCAGACATTGTGAGACTTACTCACTACCATGAGAACAATATTGGGGAAGCACCCCCATGGTTCAATTATCTCCACCTGGCCCTGCCCTTGTCACATGGGGATTAGTACAATTCAGGGTGAGATTTGGGTGGGGACACAGTCAAACCATATCAATGCCTTTAAGAGCTTATGTTGGTTCTCTGTTGATTTGGTGTTTGCGGATGCCCACCCACCTCTGGGTGGATACAATCTCCAGTGCACCTGAGTTGTATTAATTACTATTTCTATTGAAACAGTCACTCTAGTTCTGTCATTAGAAAAACACAATATTTTAAGGCACACCATTATCATTTCATAGGGGGAGGTATCAATATACCCAACAACTGAACTTGTTGCTGATTGCTGTTGTAGTCACAGACCAATCCACAAAGACATGAGCAGCTGCCATGGTAGGAGGAACAACAACCTGTAGTTGAAAACAGAGGTGTTTAGTAGGGGACCCTCATACATGTATCCATTTTTGTAACATTATTACCATTGTGTTTTCTCCCGTTGGCCCTATAAGGGAGGCCACTGTGGGCCTTAGGCGTGGCTTAGAGTGCCACACATGGCTTCCTTCCCTAGGAGGGGGCATTAATAGCCACTTGCTAAATTCAGGCCTTGCAAACTACCCACTCTATGACTGCTCTGCAGGTATTGGTGCTGCCTCATGTTGATATTGTAAGTCTCTTAGACCTCTACCAAGCATAGCTGGAACCACCTCCCTTCTGGCAGTCTTCACGGCACTCTCCAGTGCCATAAAACCAATCTAGTATGGGGGCAGTGTCCAGGCTCAAATTCAGGTTCAGATAGCCATCGCCACTTGGCAGATCCATTGGTGTTCTCAGGAGCACAGTCTGGCCACCTGCTTCAGGAGCATGGCTCGGAGTTTCAGAGATGACCCTGAGAGTTTGTCAGGCCTATTTTAAAGGCCGTGCCAACCCTACATAGGGAGCGATGCCATGTGTGGTAGTGGGTGACTTATTTTAAGTTTGTATCCCTTTAGGGAGATTCTTAGTCCAGGGCCTTAAAGACCATTCCTGGGACAGTACAGGCAATTGAGTTTTTAACAGGTCATTCGTTTTGTTGTTGTTGTTGTTGTTGTTTTTCCATTGAGACTGGGCATGTCAGGTTGTATGAGAAATGGAACTGCCAGTCTATATTTTGTTCTAGTGCGCAGTGTTGAATACCTCCTTTCTAGACCCCTCAGTGTACCAGGCCCTAGTGTTATCAGTGGGGTCCCCATGTGGTGGTTGGCCTGGTAGGTGGCTCCACTGCCATGCTGGCCCCATCCCTGCATTCAGAGTGAATAGGTCCAAGCACTTCCTGCAGTGCTTAAAGGACTAGTGATCCGGACACTCTTTTGTTGTAGATAAGTGTGTCATTTCTGCAGGGTGTGTAATTATGCCACCCTGGAGGTGGGCTTGGCTAGGAGGCCTTCAACTCACCCTCACCCTTTTATGGGATTTTTATAGTGACAGTCTGTTTTTGGTGATGGGCTCTACTTGTTGCAAGGCCCTTACGTGGCCAATAGTTGTTGCTCTAGGACTGTTTGGTGGGATTCTGCCTCCTTCCATAATTGAGACTAAAACCCTGCAGGTACCATTCTCCTTGGTTATTTTTGCCACAAATCCCGATATATCTCTGTGGCATCTCTAGTGACTTCTAATACAAAAGAGTGCTGTGGCAGAGAGGCCCCTAGTGCTTGGGCTAGTTTCACCGATATTTTTGGTTCATCAAATACCTCTTGTTCTGTATATGTGCAGTGATGATTTTTTTTTTTTTTTTTTTTACTTTTTGTTTATTAGGGCATAAAATGGGTAGAGGGTTTATACCAAGTGAGGAATGAGGATCTTCCAGTTGCCCAGTAAGTATAGGAAAACCTGGAGTTAGTTTTCTGTCTGAGGAACAGGCTGCTGTGAACCATGTTACCAATGACACTTAGAGTATGTTTCATGTCTTACCCATCTGGGAACTCTCGGGAACTTGATGACTATGCTAAGCCCCTATATATTTTGGGGATTACCTTCCCATTTCCTGTCTTTCAGGCCATCCATGACTATTTGTATTGCAGTCTCCTGATATGTAAGATACTCTGAAGTTAGCATGTTATCATTAATATGGGAAAACAGGGAGACTGAGGTGGCTAAAGAGAGTCTAGACAGGTCCTGTGCAACCAGACTGTGACAGATAGTGGGGCTGTGTAGGAATCCTTGTGGTAGCTCCTGGACAGTCCACCGTAGGCCCTCCTAAGCAAAGGCAAACTGGTCTTGTGAATCTTTTGCTAAAGGTGTTAACTACAAAAGGTGTTAACCCAAGTCATTCACAGTGTGGATGCTTTCCAGATTAAGGACCACTTGTTTTAACAATTGAGCAATATTGGATATGGCTGCATGACCACATGGCTTAGGTTATGATAATTTACCATCACTCTCTAGATGCCATCTGGCTTTTTCACAGAACATACGGGACTTTTGAAAAGGGGGCTTTTGGCTGAGCTGAGAATTTGTCTCTTATATAATTTCTGGATTGTTTGGGTGGTTTTAGAGTGTCCCCCTGGCAGATGATATTGTTTTACTTTTACTGCCTGCCTGGGCACACATGGGCATTTTTGCTGATGATTCAGAAAATTCAGCTGTTTTCACTTAACCAGTAGTATCAAATTAGCCTTGCTTATCAAAATATCAAAAAAAGATCCAATAGTCTTTATCTCAGAACTATAATCATGAGAAAGCATCATAAACTCATTATTTTATAAAAGACAGCAGGATCTAAATTATTTCTAACAAAATTGGGACCTGTTCACCTGGTTTGCTAACCTCAATAGATAATCTAATGAAGGCTATGAACCAAAATTTTGAGTAAAGCAGGTGCTATGGCAGTTGTATTCTAAAAATCTCTTTTACTTTTTATTTCCTTTAGCTTCACATGTTTTCAATATTTACATTTAGCCAGAACTGACTGAACTGTATAAGAAAAACAAAATCGGCCAGCCGCGGTGGCTCACGCCTGTAATCCCAGCACTTTAGGAGGCCGAGACAGGTGGATCATCTGAGGTCAGGAGTTCGAGACCAGCTTGGCCAACAAGGTGAAACCCCGTCTCTGCAAAAACCACAATAATTAGCTGGGAGTGATGGCTCATGCCTGTAATCCCAGCTACTCAGGAGGCTGAGGCAGGAGAATCACTTGAACCCAGGAGGAAGAGGTTGCAGTGAGCCGGGATCACGCCACTGCACTCCAGCCTGGGTGACAGAGTGAGACTCCGTCTCAAAAAAAAAAAAAAAAAAAAAAAAGCAAAAAAAAAGAAGAAAAACAAAATCTCCAAGTGGCCTTGATTTGGCAGTAACATTAACAGTGAGTTTTATCTCAAGACCAGTAATTTAAAAACAGACCCAAAGCACACAGAAAAGGAAACAGAGCCACGGGGTGCGGTGGCTCACTCACGCCTGTAATCCCAGCACTTCGGGAGGCCAACGTGGATGGATCACGAGGTAGTAGATCGAGACTATCCCGGCTAACATAGGGAAACCCCGTCTCTACTAAAAATACAAAAAAAATTAGCCGGGCGTGGTGGCGGGCGCCTGTAGTCCCAGCTCCTCCGGAGGCTGAGGCGGGTGAATGGTGGGAACCCAGGAGGCGGAGCTTGCAGTGAGAGGAGATCGCACCACTGCACTCCAGCCTGGGCGACAGAGCAAGACTCCGTCTCAAAAACAACAACAACAACAACAACAACAACAACAACAACAACAACAACAACAACAAACGAAAGGAGGAAAAAAAAAAAAAGAAAAGGAAGCAGATAGCTTTAAAAGATTTTACTTAATTCTATACTTGTAGGTTAACTGTTTGAGCTCTGATTTTTTTGTTGTTCTAACTTCCTCATCAGTTAAAATATGTGCACAAGAAAGGGCCGTAATGTGTAACCATCTGAATTGCTAGAAAATCTGGCATGCATTTGATCTTTTGCAGGAGTTTCATTCCTTTCTTCCTTCCCTGCTCTCAGTAGCCAGCCTTGCTGCAACAACAGCACATTTGGTATTCTTATGGTTCTTTAATATCATAGCTTTTTGCAATAGGTCCCTAGTCCCCACTGGCATTTTCCAAGTGTCCCTGTACTCACCTGGCAACCCACAGAAGTCAAGCAGCCAGGCAACTCCACCCCACATGCATGTTGCTGACCACCCCGACATTTCCCCCACAGATGTTCCTTCCAACTCTCTACGATCCTTGTCTGTATACCAGTTGTTACACAAAAAACTTGCTGATGGAATCTGTCCTGCCCCGCAAAACTAGGAAGGAGCTCAGAGACCAAAGAATGACTTGGCCAAGTCCAGCTTGATGTGTTCGCGAGTTTATTAGGGCTTACATACAAGGCACTCCTGGATGGTAGCAGGACAGTTTTGGAGATCCTCACTGCCCCCGTCCCTAAATTACTTTCAAGCTAATATTCTGGCTCTTTGTCTACTGTGGTTTAGCAATGAGATTGTTTTGCTTGATAGCATCTCAGATACTCTTCGTAATGTTTGGGGTCTGACACCTGCTCCTGGGCTGGGTACCATGGTCTTGGTGCCCTACCCACTGGCAGCCAGAAGGGTTCGAGCAGTGGACATACGCCCTTGAGTAACCTGGTGGGGGACCCATTACTGCATACATTTTGAGAATTTATGTTTTTGTCCTTTTATATATATTAATTTCTAACTTGTCAACTAAAATGTTGGACTACTAATTTTAAGATTTCTAATATAGTCATTTAAGGACATACATTTCTTAGTACTGACTTGGTAATATTTCACAAGTTTTGACAATAATATTGTAGTTATTCAGTTTGAAACACTTTCTAATTACAATTATTTAGAATTGGGTTCATGGCGTATTTTACAGTTTTTAAATTATAAACATAAAACTTACTAGTTACTTTTTGTTTTTCATTTCAATATTAATCACGCTGTAGCCAGATAAAAAGTTGTGTAATTTCCATGATGTAATATGTTAAAATTTGCATTATGCCAGAATTATAACCTGCCTTGTAAAATATTCAGTTGAAAAGGAGTACTTTATGGTAGTTGGATTAAGGTCATGTATGTGACCAGTATGTTAACGCTGATAATAATGTTTTGTTTCATAATTTACTTTTTTGTTTGTACTACTGAGAAAGCATTTTATAATCTCCTATTAAGATACAGGATTTGACATTTTCTTTCTGTTGTTTGGTCCAATATTCCTTTGTGTTTTGAAAATTATGCATTCATAATGATGCAAAATTTGAAATAGATTCTTGGTGATTCTAGTTTTTGTTGTTATGAATAACACCTAATAGATATATTAATTCTTTGTAACTACAGGTATACCAGCACAGTTCCATTTAGTATTTGCATAATATATCATTTCCTATCTCATCAATTTAATTATTTTTGAATTTTATGTTTTAGTCTTGTGTGATATAAACTCCCAATGATTGAATTTGTTTTTATATCCAGCCAGATAATAATTGACTTTTACCCTGGAGTGTTTAGTCCATTTGTGTTTAGTGTAATTAGTGACATATTTGAGTATTTCATGTTCTTTTCTACCTCCTTTTTTTGTTTTGTTCTCTTGCCTTGTAGCATTTTTTGGATTGTCTGTTATTTTTATTAATTATGTTTTTAAACATAATAATTTAGAATTATTCTATTATTTTAGTAGTTATGCTAAAAGGAACAGTAAAAACTTGATTTACAAATGTCTGTTACTTTGTATCTTAAGATGGTTTGGGATAATGCAACCTCAGAATGCATAACCTCTAATTTATTCTTTTCCCAGTTTATATTCCATTACTTATGTGCATTTTTCCCTATATTTCTCAAACTGAGACATTATTATTGCTTTTTATATTCAGTACTTCTTACATGTACTCACATTTTTCCACTACAGTTAAAAAGAATTCCTTCCCATATCTCTGATTTTTGTGCTGTCTTCATTTGCTTTTTTATGAAAATAGTCTTTTATAATTTTCCTCACATAAATTTGTGTATGATTAGTTCTCTCAGGTTTATTAGTCTGTAAATATCTTTGGGCATTCAATCTTGGACGATAATTTTGCTAGACATAAAATCCTAGAGATTGGTATTTAAAATTTTTTTCTTCTAGACCACTGAAGATATCTTTTATAGGTTGAATGATATGCCCCTCAACCCACCCCAAAATTAATATGTTGAAGTCTTAATGTTCAGTACCAGAATGTGTCCTTATTTTGGTATAGGATCTTATTTGGCAATAAAAATATCCAAGCTAAAATGAGATTAATAGGGTGGACCATACAATATGACCCCTGTCCTTGTAAAAGTCAGGAAATTTGGACACACAGATACATCAAAAGGGATGATGATGTGAAGAGATATTGGAAGAAAAGAAGTCTAGAACAAATCCTTTTCTCAGAGCCTTTAAGAAGGAACCATTTCTGCTGACACCTTTATTTTAGACATCTAGCCTCCAGAATTGTGTTGTTTACATTTCTGTGGTTTAAGTCACCCAGATGGTGGTCTTTATTATAGCAGCCCTGGCAAGGCACACCATATTCCATTATTTTATTTCAGTTTCATATTGAGAGGTCAATATCAGGTTAAATATTACTCTTTGAAGGTAGTTTATCTTTATTTTCTCAGTGTTGTTTCTTTTTTTATTTTGGTGTTCTGCATATTCACTAAGATGTGCATAGGTGAGGATTTTAATTCTTGGGAGTAGGCTGGGCATACACGGAGCTTCTTGCGTCTGTGTCTTTCATTATTTCGTTATGAATTTGTGTGTTTCATTTACAGTCTCCTCTCTGTCAGGAATGTCAGCAAATTTAAATTAGAAGAACATGTATGCTCAAGTGTTTCAGCTACATTTGTTGAACACATTTTCTTTTCTCCATAAAATTGTTTGGCATCCTTGTAAAATAATCATTTGAACCATGTACATGTGACTACATGCATTGAGTCTATTTTTGGACTTGCTATTCTGATAAACCGATGTATTCTATATCATTACGCAGTATCACAGTGTCTTCATTAAGGTAGTTTGATAGTATGTCTTTAAAACAGGTAAACTGCTTCAATTTTGCTCTTTTTAAAGATTCTGTTAACTATTCCAGGTCACTTAACTGTCTGTATAATTTTTCAGTTAACGTATCAAAATTGTGTTATACTGGATTTATCTATGTATTCTATATATTTTCTTTCACTTTTTATGTGAATTGTTTGAAACTCTTTTTTTCAATATTATTCTTATTACAAAGTAGCTTTTTAAGTCTCTTTATCCTCCTTGTTTTGAGGTTTACTTAGCAGTTATTAATATAACCATCCTAATGTCTTATTAAAACGTTTGCAGTCATATGTTTTAGCATGTCTGTTTTTATATTTAAAATGTATTTCTTGTAAGACTTGTGAACTTTAAAATTTTGTTTCTATAAAAATCTTATGGTAGTGTTTAGTGTCTGTCCATTTATATTTAAAATGCAATTATTGATATATTTTCATTTGTCTATCATCTCTTTGTTCCCTGTACATCTCCTCTGTCTGTTGTTTATTTTATCCTCGATTCCTGCTCTGTTTCATCAATTGAGCACTTTTTAACATTCAGTTTAATCTCCAGTATTGGCTTTTTAGTTAAGCCTCTTTTAGTCGTTTCACAGGTTCATGGACATTGTATTTATGCTTTTCCTAGTCTTCATTTCTCTCTGTTGTTTCATTTGGAGAGTTGTTGTATACACCTTTTCAAATTCACTAATTTTTTCTTCTTCAGAAGGAATTAGAATATGCTAATTTAGTCCATTTGCTGATTTTTTTTCACTTAACATATTTTTCAGCTCTATGCATTTCATTTTATTTCTTTTTTCTTATTTTTAAAATCAATTTATTTGCTAGGATTCCTATTCTGTTCATTCATTATGTCTATTTTCCTTTACATCTTTTAACATCTTTATAATAATGTTTTCATATCTTTGCTAACTCTAGCATGTGGAACAAATCTGGGCCCGATTCTATTGCTGATTTTTTCTCCTGGTTAGTGTCAAATTTCCCACAGTTTTGCACATCTAGTAATTTTTGGAAAGAATAAACGTTGTCGTCTCTCTTAAAAAAAAAAAAAAAAACTCTCAAAGCAGGAAGTTAGTTTATTGACATATCGACTTGCTCCTGTTCAAGTACAATTTTAGACTTTCTAGACTGAATCTAAAATAGTTACTATTTAAGAGTCCAAACAGTTTTAGTTCTAAACTGTGGCACTCAGGGACCTCAATTTCATGTCCAGGGTGCTTAGGGAAATACCAGCACTCTGGTTGGAAGCCCAATATCTAGAATTTTGCATTGATAACCTTTGTTCATCTCACACATTCCCTAGTAGTCTGTAATAATTATCATGTAGTATCACCCTGTGCATGTATGATGCAGTATTTGTACAAAGATTAAATAGTGCTTCTGTAAGTTTTCTGGAGAACCTTGTAAGCTCCGTCCCCTTTCTCCATTTCATTGCCCCACAAATTCTATCCACATCAATTTCCTGAAATCTCATCTCTCCTCCTGCTACCTGTCAACACCAATGGGCTCTGTTTCCCTGTACTGTGATTTGCAAGTGGTCCTTAGGAAGATGATGTAATAAATGTGGGGTTCCCATTGTATTTCTTTCTCTCAGAGATCACCATCCTGTTGTCTTTTGTCTAATATCGGAAAGACAATTACAGCAAATATTTTGTCCAGTTTTATAACTGTTTACATGAGAAAACAAGTCCAGGATTCGTTTTTCCACCATGGCCTTTGAGAGGCATGGTGCTGTTCGTGCTGCTAACCAATAATCCTTATGTTTAGCAGTGGGATTATTCATTCCTACATGTCTGAAAACAGACTGGGCAATGTTATTTTCATTTGCTAATGAAATAAAATGTGATGTGTTGCTTCCAAATGAAAGATGAGGCAGTGCTCAGTTGGCCATATCTCTTTCTGTTGTTGCCACAATCTTGAAAGACTGTGTTGAGATGAAGCCTTCATCATTTGAATCTCTGGGTGATTACAGTAATTGAAGCATGTTTCCTGACCCATGCTGGAAATGAGCATGAACAAAAAATAAGTCTTTGTTGTCTGGAATTTGGAAGATTTTTCTATTGCATAATAAACTAGGTCATCATTTGTTATATAAAGCTTTAATCCAAATCCCTTATCTGGTCGTCTTTTACAGAAACCAAACTCTGTGATACTTCTTTGGGAACCACAAATAATACTCTTCAAAGCAAGCAATTCCCAGCATTCCATATACACTAGCTGTAAAACAAAAATCAATAGTAACGCAGTTGCCTAACAATTTCACAATTTATTGTGATATTGTAATGAAACAATTATATAAGAGGATTTTTTAAATTGTTTATTTTGGCATTGATTCTTGTTCAGCATTTAATTCGCTGATTTATAACACTAAAAGCATGTTTCCACTAAATGGATTTCAGAAACAAGAAATCTTACTGTTATCAAGATGAAGTATAAAATATTTTTATATAAAACCTAAAGGTCAATAAGCATAGCTCAAATATTCTTATTAAAAAGCATAAGTGGTAGGATAAGTAAATATATTAGGAAGTACTCAAGAAAAGATAGAAACTCTTAACATTTTAATGAGATAATGCATTCTCCATTTAAAATGGTTTCTGTATAAGATTTTTTAGGTTAGAAAACGTAAATATATGTACTTTTAAAATGACTTTCAGTATGATATTTAAGTGATAAATATTCAAAATAGTGTATTTTTAAAATAGAGAAAAAATTTGAAATTTGATGTGGAACTTGTACTTAACTGGTACTAGGAGATAACACTACTAGTTGAATACATCTCCACATTTTACTTCCGCAACTAAACAAGTTATGTTATATATAGTTTAGAGGAAACATGCATAAAAATAAATTAGAAAACTTTGCACCAACTCTTTATAATTGTGTTTAAAGTGCAACATGAAGATCTGTTTTTAAGATGTTATTTGAGACAAAGTATCAGAAAATGCATGGTAGAAAAATGTAGTATGAACAACTTATGCAAAACTACCCTGATAGATGTGTCAAAATGTAGCAGAAGAACAGGGGTGATAAATGAGAAAAAGAAAAAAATTCTGAGGTGTTAGTTTTTGTTTTTTTTTTTTTAAATGAAACACATATTAGAAATAAAAAGTAGTAAGATGCAATGGAAAACATTTTAGTAAAATATTTTCAAGAAATGGGTTTGCAACTTCCACCTTCTACCCACATACCTTCCATAAATTATACAGCACCATTTTTGACAGTATCAACAATCTCCAAAATGAACTTAGCGAATGTGAGATTACCAGAAGACACCAGGATTATCATTTTTTGTTAAAAAGTACTGACCTGAAATGCAGTTCATCACAATCTCCTTTCATTCCTTGAGTGTTCATTGATTCTACGTTTAGGTAATAATTCTGATAGTATTTGTTCATTCATGTGATATGCCATTTTTTGTTTCTATTTTTTTCTTTATGAGTCCAAAGGGAAGTGTACCTATTTGAATGACTATGAGATGTAAAAAATATTTACAAAATAATATCTCACCCATCAACTTTGTTCTAGCTACAGTTTGGAAATGTTGCCATTTTATGTTTGTATGCAATGTAAAATGTTGTTCGATTGGGCCTGTTAAATAAAATAGTGGGTCAAGGCCATCTGCATTCACTTCTGTTAGACAATGTAGTCAATAGAAGTGGGATAAAGAGATCAATTTTACCTTATCCTCTAAAAATTCATAGAGGCCAGGCCCAGGACTGAATATCACATTCCCGGTGTTAGTTTATTAAATGGCTTGCTAGATAGTCATGCAAGCCCTTTATTAATATTACTATTTTAGGAATAAAAAGACCCAAGAACACAAGTGTTAGAAATACAATATTTATGCCATTAAGATCAGGTCTGAAATTGTCTAAATAGAAATGTAGTTTACCTAATGCAAAGGCTATGAGAAAATTTGCCTCAGAATATTTTTATACCCTTCCCCACAGCATGACTTCAGGAAATGCTAGAGCATACTTTTTTCTTTTAATTAAATACTGAGGATGTGTATGTGTGAATTGGGTGTGGGGGGAGATGCAGTGATTGTTGAAAGAAGATTTCTCAAACTTCTGTTTAATAAAGGTTAAGATGAGAGATACAGAGAATAATGCATGAAAACTCAAAGAATAAAGGAAAAGTTAAAAAAAAAAAAAACAAGTAAAAGAAATCCAATTTAAAATTTACAAAGTATTCAAGTATTCCTGGGGTGGTTAATTTACTGATTTATGTAATAGGAAAGTCCACATCTAGATTAGTTTTTCTCTGACTCCATCCAGCTGTGTCAGCAATTTCCCCAAGAGTGTCGTACTAGGCTGGTCTTTCCCTTTCTGCCCTTTCTTTCTTGTTCACTAACCAGCTGAATTCTCAAGCAAACTGCATCCATATGCAGGTACAGCTAGCCTTAAAAGCTCCAAGTTTATATCATGCTTGGCACCTATGGTCTTAAAAAAAATGTGCCTCTTTTTCAAAACTTGTATCAGAAGAGTGTTAGAGTCAGGTGCTTATGCTTGAATCAGTTGCTTTGGTCAGAGAAAATAATACTTACAACAGAACTGGACAATTACTAGTGAAAGACAGAGTCAGCCCCACATACCCCTGTGGACTGGCTATGGGAAGTATGTTGTCGGTAAAGGAGACGGAGGTGGAGTGACAAAGGAAGTAGGAAGCAGCAGAGGGATGTCCTGGAAGCCACTGAGGCAAAGATTTCCAGGAAAAGTAAATTAAAATGTGTCAAATTCTCCTAAAAGATCAAGTAAGGTAAAAAATCTGAGGATTGTCCCCTTGATTTACTGACTTGGAAGTTACTGGTAATAATAACAAGAGAGAATGCCTGACTGGAGTTGACTTTAAGGAGACTATGAAAGGAGGAACTGAAAATAGTGTTCAATAAGATACTTTCAACAAGGTTTTCTGCCAAGGGTCTTGGGAGGGTGAGGTACTAGGAGCAGGGGGAGACAGAAGCTGGCAGAGGAAAGAAGAGTCAATATACATTCTTTAGAAATTTATTTTTAATTTTGTTTTACATCATTAGCAAAAAAGTTCCCCCAAATATTAATCTTATGGAATGTCAAGTGGTACCTTCTCCAGCAGGTATAAAATTTAGGAATTTTATACCACACAAAGGAGCCACACAAAGACTCCCTTAGCACTTAGTAGCTAGCACTTAGGACTTAGTACTCAGACAGCCTTGGCTTGAATCCTAACGTGAGTGTATTACATATGACATATTAGAAACATTTCTTAAATCTTAGTGCCTTGGTTTCCGCATTGGTCTAATAGGGATCACCTCCCATGATTATTATGAGGATTAAATTAATTTATATTTGTAAAATGCTTTGATTGCTGCCTAGCATGTAATAAGTCTGCTAAATGGTTAACTTGAAGTTTTGTTTGGAAATCTGGGGACAAAGTAAAGAAAAAGTAGGCAATTCCTTTTCCAGGGATCCCATAAAACGGATTTTCTGCAAATGTTGTACAATGAGCTCTTAATGATTAGCACAGGGTAAAATAAAAGAACTCACAATGGGTATTAGTCCATTTTCACACTGCTAGTAAAGACATACCTGAGACTGCCTAATTTGTAAAGGAAAAGCGTTTTTTGTTGTTGTTGTTGTTGTTATTATACTTTAAGTTCTAGGGTACATGTGCACAACGTGCAGATTTGTTACATATGTATACATGTGCCATGTTGGTGTGCTGCACCCATTAACTCGTCATTTATATTAGGTATATCTCCTAATGCTATTCCTCCCCCCTTCCCTCACCCCACAACAGGCCCTGGTGTGGGATGTTCCCCTTCCTGTGTCCAAGTGATCTCATTGTTCAATTCCCTCCCGTGAGTGTGAACATGTGGTGTTTGGTTTTCTGTTCTTGAGATAGTTGGCTGAGAATGATGGATTCCAGCTGTATCCATGTCCCTACAAAGGACACAAACTCATCCTTTTTTATGACTGCATAGTATTCCATGGTGTATATGTGCCACATTTTCTTAATCCAGTCTGTCATTGATGGACATTTGGGTTGGTTCCAAGTCTTTGCTATTGTGAATAGTACCGCAATAAACATACATGTGCATGTGTCTTTATAGCAGCATGATTTATAATCCTTTGGGTATATACCCAGTAATGGGATGGCTGGGTCAAATGATATTTCTAGTTCTAGATCCTTGAGGAATCACCACACTGTCTTCCACAATGGTTAAACAAGTTTACAGTCCCACCAACAGTGTAAAATTGTTCCTGTTTCTCCACATCCTCTCCAGCACCTGTTGTTTCTTGACTTTTTAATGATCACCATTCTAACTGGTGTGAGATGGTATCTCAATGTGGCTTTGATTTGCGTTTCTCTGATGGACAGTGATGTTGAGCATTTTTTCATGTGTCTGTTGGCTGCATAAATGTCTTCTTTTGAGAAGTGTCTGTTCATATCGTTTGCCCACTTTTTGATGGGGTTGTTTGTTTTTTTCTTGTATATTTGTTTGAGTTATTCATAGATTCTGGATATTAACCCTTTGTCAGATGAGTAGATTGCAAAAATTTTCTCCCATTTTTTAGGTTTCGTGTTCACTCTGATGGTAGTTTCTTTTGCTGTGCAGAAGCTCTTTAGTTTCATTAGATCCCATTTGTCAACTTTGGCTTTTGTTGCCATTGCTTTTGGTGTTTTAGAAATGAAGTCCTTCCCCATGCCTATGTCCTGAATGGTATTGCCTAGGTTTTCTTCTCAGGTTTTTATGGTTTTAGGTCTAACATTTAAGTCTGTAATCCATCTCGAGTTAATTTTCATATAAGGTGTAAGGAAGGGTTCCAGTTTCAGTTTTCTACATATGGCTAGCCAGTTTTCCTAGCACCATTTATTAAATAGGGAATCCTTTCCCCATTTCTTGTTTTTGTCAGGTTTGTCAAAGATCAGATGGCTGTAGATGTGTGGTATTATTTCTGAGAGTTCTGTTCTGTTCCATTGGTCTATCTCTCTGTTTTGGTACCAGTACCATGCTGTTTTGGTTACTGTAGCCTTGCAGTATAGTTTGAAGTCAGGTAGCGTGATGCCTCAAGTTTTGTTCTTTTGACTTAGGATTGTCTTGGTAATGCAGGCTCTTTTTTGGTTCCATATGAACTTTAAAGTAGTTTTTCCCAATTCTGTGAAGAAAATCCTTGGTAGCTTAATGGGGATGGCATTGAATTTATAAATTACCTTGGGCAGTATGGCCATTTTCATGATATTGATTCTTCCTATCCATGAGCATGGAATGTTCTTTCATTTGTTTGTGTCCTCTTTTATTTCATTGAGCAGTGGTTTGTAGTTGTCCTTGAAGAGGTCCTTCACATCCCTTGTAAGTTGGATTCCTAGGTATTTTATTCTCTTTGAAGCAATTGTGAATGGGAGTTCACTCATGATTTGGCGCTCTGTTTGGCTGTTACTGGTGTATAAGAATGCTTGTGTGTCTGTTGGCTGTATGAATATCTTCTTTTGAGAAATGTCTGTTCATATCCTTTCCCCACTTTTTGATGGGGTTGTTTGCTTTTTTCTCGTATATTTGTTTGAGTTCTTTGTAGATTCTGGATATTAGCCCTTTGTCAGATGAGTAGGTTGCAAAAATTTTCTCCCATTCTGTAGGTTGCCTGTTAACTCTGACGGTAGTTTCTTTTGCTGTGCAAAAGCTCTTTAGTTTAGTTAGATCCCATTTGTCAATTATGGCTTTTGCTGCCGTTGCTTTTGGTGTTTTAGACATGAAGTCCTTGCCCATGCCTATGTCCTGAATGGTACTACCTAGATTTTCTTCTAGGGTTTTTATGGTATTAGGTCTAACATTTAAGTCTCTAATCCATCTTGAATTAATCTTCGTATAAGGGGTAAGGAAAGGATCCAGTTTCAGCTTTCTACTTATGGCTAGCCAATTTTCCCAGCACCATTTATTAAATAGGGAATCCTTTCCCCATTTCTTGTTTCTCTCAGGTTTGTCAAAGATCAGATGGCTGTAGATGTGCGGTATTATTTCTGAGGACTCTGTTCTGTTCCATTGGTCTATATCTCTGTTTTGGTACCAGTACCATGCTGTTTTGGTTACTGTAGCCTTGTAGTATAGTTTGAAGTCAGGTAGCGTGACGCCTCCAGCTTTGTCCTTTTGACTTAGGATTGTCTTGGCAATGCGGGCTCTTTTTTGGTTCCATATGAACTTTAAAGCAGTTTTTTCCAATTCTGTGAAGAAAGTCATTGGTAGCTTGATGGGGATGGCATTGAATCTATAAATAACCTTGGGGAGTATGGCCATTTTCACGATATTGATTCTTCCTATCCATGAGCATGGTATGTTCTTCCATTTGTTTGTGTCCTCTTTGATTTCACTGAGCAGTGGTTTGTAGTTCTCCTTGAAGAGGTCCTTTACATCCCTTGTAAGCTGGATTCCTAGGTATTTTATTCTCTTTGAAGCAATTGTGAATGAAAGTTCATTCCTGATTTGGCTCTCTGCTTGTCTGTTGCTGGTGTATAAGAATGCTTGTGATTTTTGCACATTAATTTTGTATCCTGAGACTTTGCTGAAGTTGCTTATCAGCTTAAGGAGATTTTGGGCTGAGACGATGGGGTTTTCTAAATATACAATCATGTCATCTGCAAACAGGGTTAGGGTACTGGCCATCAGAGAAATGCAAATCAAAACCACAATGAGATACCATCTCACACCAGTTAGAATGGCAATCATTAAGAAGTCAGGAAACAACAGGTGTTGGAGAGGATGTGGAGAAATAGGAACACTTTTACACTGTTGGTGGGATTGTAAACTAGTTCAACCATTATGGAAAAGAGTATGGCAATTCCTCAAGGATCTAGAACTAGATGTACCATATGACCCAGCCATCCCACTACTGGGTATATACCCAAAGGATTATAAATTAGTCTACTACAAAGACACATGTACACGTATGTTTATTGCGGCACTATTCACAATAGCAAAGACTTGGAATCAACCCAAATGTCCATCTGTGACAGACTGGATTAAGAAAATGTGGCACATATACACCATGGAATACTATGCAGCCATAAAAAAGGATGAGTTTGCGTCCTTTGTAGGGACATGGATGCAGCTGGAAACCATCATTCTTAGCAAACTATCACAAGAAGAGAAAACCAAACACCGCATGTTCTCACTCATAGGTGGGAACTGAACAATGAGATCACTTGGACTCGGGAAGGGGAACATCACACACTGGGGTCTATCATGGGGAGGGGGGAGGGGGGAGGAGGGAGGGATTGCATTGGGGAGTTATACATGATATAAATGATGAATTGATGGGTGCTGACGAGTTGATGGGTGCAGCACACCAACATGGCATAAGTATACATATGTAACAAACCTGCACGTTATGCACATGTACCCTAGAACTTAAAGTATAATAAAAAAAAAAAAAAAAAAAAAAAAAAAAAAAAAAAAAAGAATGCTTGTGATTTTTGCACATTAATTTTGTATCCTGAGACTTTGCTGAAGTTGCTTATCAACTTAAGTAGATTTTGGGCTGAGATGATCGTATTTTCCAAATATACAATCATGTTATCTGCAAACAGGGACAATTTGACTTCTTCTTTTCCTAACTGGATACCCTTTATTTCTTTCTCCTGCCTGATTGCCCTAGCCAGAACTTCCAACACTATGTTGAATAGGAGTGGTGAGAGAGGGCATCCCTGTCTTGTGCCAGTTTTCAAAGGGAATTTTTCCAGTTTTTGCCCATTCAATATGATACTGGCTGTGGGTTTGTCATAAATAGCTCTTATTATTTTGAGATACATTCCATGAATGCCGAATTTATTGAGTTTTTAGCATGAAGGGCTGTTGAATTTTGTCAAAGGCCTTTTCTGCATCTATTGAGATAATCATGTGGTTTTTGTCTTTGGTTCTGTTTATATGCTGGATTATGTTTATTGATTTGCATATGTTGAACCAGCCTTGCATCCCAGGGATGAAGCCTACTTGATCATGGTGGATAAGCTTTTTGATGTGCTGCTGGATTCGGTTTGCCAGTATTTTATTGAGGATTTTTGCATCGATGTTCATCAGGGATATTGTTCTAAAATTCTCTTTTTTTGTTGTGTCTCTGCCAGGCTTTGGTATCAGCATGATGTTGGCCTCGTAAAATGAGTTAGGGAAGATTGTCACTTTTTCTATTAATTGGAATAGTTTCAGAAGGAATGGTACCAGCTCCTCCTTATACCTCCGGTAGAATTCAGCTGTGAATCCATCTGGTCTTGGACTTGTTTTTCGTTTTTAGGCTATTAATTATTGCCTCAAGTTCAGAGCCTGTTATTGGTCTATTCATGGATTCAACTTCTTCCTGTTTTAGTCTTGGGAGAGTATATGTGTCCAGGAATTTATCAATTTCTCTAGGTTTTCTAGTTTATTTGCATAGAGGTGTTTATAGTATTCTCTGATGGTAGTTTGTATTTCTGTGGGGTCGGTGGTGATATCCCCTTAATCATTTTTTATTGCATCTATTTGATTCTTTTGTCTTCTTTATTAGTCTTGCTAGGGGTCTATCCATTTTGTTGATCTTTTCAAAAAACCAGGTCCTGCATTCACTGATTTTTTGAAGAGTTTTTTTGTTTCTCTATCTGCTTCAGTTCGGCTCTGATCTTAGTTATTTCTTGTCTTCTGCTAGTTTTTGAATGTGTTTGCTCTTGCATCTCTAGTTCTTTTAATTGTGATGTTAGGGTGTAAATTTTATATCTTTCCTACTTTCTCTTGTGGGCATTTAGTGCTACAAATTTCCCTCTACACATTGCTTTAAATGTGTCCCAAAGATTCTGCTATGTTGTGTCTTTGTTCTCATTGGTTTCAAAGAACCTCTTTATTTCTGCCTTCATTTCGTTATGTACCCAGTAGTCATTCAGGAGCAGGTTGTTCAGTTTCCATGTATTTGAGTGGTTTTGAGTGAGTTTCTTAATCCTGAGTTCTAGTTTGATTGCACTATGGTCTGAGAAACAGTTTGTTTTAATTTCTGTTCTTTTGCATTTGCTGAAGAGTACTTGACTTCCAACTATGTGGTCAGTTTTGGAGTAAGTACGATGTGGTGCTGAGAAGAATGTATATTTATTGATTTGGGTTGGAGAGTTCTGTAGATATCTATTAAGTCCACTTGATGCAGAGTTGAGTTCAATTCCTGGATATCCTTTTTAACTTTCTGTCTTGTTGATCTGTCTAATGTTGACAGTAGGGTGTTAAAGTCTCCCATTATTATTGTGTGGGAGTCTAAGTCTCTTTGTAAGTCTCTAAGGACTTGCTTTATGAATCTGGGTGCTCCTGTATTGGCTGCATGTATATTAAGGATAGTTAGCTCTTCTTGTTGAATTGATCCCTTTACCATTATGTAATGGCTTTCTTTGTCTCTTTTGATCTTTGCTGGTTTAAAGTCTGTTTTATGAGAGACTAGGTTTGCAACCCCTGCCTTTTTTTGTTTTCCATTTGCTTGGTAGATCTTCCTCCATCCCTTTATTTTGAGCCTATGTGTATCTCTGCACATGAGATGGGTCTCCTGACTACAGTACACTGATGGGTCTTAACTCTATCCAATTTGCCGGTCTGTGTCTTTTAATTGCAGCATTTAGCCCATTTACATTTAAGCTTAATATTGTTATGTATGAATTTGATCCTGTCATTATGATGTTAGCTGGTTATTTAGCTCGTTAGTTGATGCAGTTTCTTCCTAGCATCGATGGTCTTTACATTTTGGCATGTTTTTGCAGTGGCTCGTACCGGTTGTTCCTTTCCATGTTTAGTGCTTCCTTCAGGAGCTCTTGTAGGGAGGGCTTGGTGGTGACAAAATCTCTCAGCATTTGCTTGTTTGTAAAGGATTTTATTTCTCCTTCACTTTTGAAACTTAGTTTGGCTGGATATAAAATTCTGGGTTTAAAATTCTTTTCTTTAAGAATGTTGAATATTGGCCCCCACTCTCTTCTGGCTTGTAGAGTTTTTGCCGAGAGATCCACTGTTAGTCTGACAGACTTCCCTTTGTGTGTAACCCAACCTTTCTCTCTGGCTGCCCTTAACATTTAGGAAAAGTGGTTTAGTGGATGACTCACAGTTCCACGTGGCTGGGGAGGCCTCACAATCATGGCTGCAAGCAAGGAGGAGCAAGTCACATCTCACATGGCAGCAGGAAAGAGAAGAGGTTGTGCAGGGAAACTCCCCTTTATAAAACCATCAGATCTCATGAGACCTATTCACTGTCCTGAGAACAGCAAGGGAAGACCTGCCCCCATGATTCAATTACTTCCCACCGGGTCCCTCCTATGATATGTGGGAATTGTGGGAGCTACATCTCGATATGAAATTTGGGAGGAGACACAATCAAACCATATCACAGTGTATATTTGTATTTATATTTCATGAAAGCAGCTTATTTTGTTTTAAACTTAGTTTGTTTTTGGTTGGTTGATTGGTGTGGCCTTTGGCAATCCTGAACCGGGATTTCTAAACATAGAGTTTAGTTTACAATTTTGAATCTCACTTTTGTTTTCCCTGTGGAATTTTGAATCTTTTAGTAATACTCTTCTTCAGGGCCTTGAAAATACTGACAGACATGTAAGATTAAACTGTGGAGTTATATAGAAAAGAAAGGATGATCATGCCATGTTTGAGGAAGACACACTAGAAACAAGCAGCTGTATTCATTTTTATCTTTGTTTTGTTTTCTTCGAATTACTGCTAAATACTACCAAGAGGAATATTGAAAGATTCCTTTTTTTTTTTTTTTTTTTTTTTTTGTTTTTGAGGAGTCTTTGAGCCTCTTTGAATATTTTTATATATAGAAGAAAAATTTCCAATTCATGTATTTGACTGATGTAATGTAGAAAATACAAAGACTAGTGTTTAAATTACTGAATTCTCTCTCCTTGTCAGCCAAAGATGACTTGGCTGTTGATTAAGACTGCAACAGATGTGAAAGTTCCAAAAAAGTGATGGAGCCAACTCCGAGAGAAACAAGACATTGGCTTCATGGTTGTCCTTGGTGATGGTGCTGGTTTTTTTCTTTTAACAACGTATATAGAGGCCGGGCTCGGTGGCTCATGCCTGTAATCCCAGCACTTTGGGAGGCCAATGCGGGCAGATCACACAGTCAAGAGATTGAGACTATCCTGGCCAACTTGGTGAAACCTTGTCTCCACTAAAAATTTAAAAATTAGCCAGGTGTGGTGGCAGGCACCTATAATCCCAGCTACTCAGGAGGCTGAGGCAGGAGAATCACTTTAACCCGGGAGGTGGAGGTTGCAGTGAGCCCAGATCACACCATGGCACTCCAGCCTGGCGAGAGAGTGAGACTCTGTCTCAAGGAAAAAAAAAAAATGTATATAGAACATTTAAAAAACTAGAGAAAATATTTCCACATATATCTAATACTTCAATCTTTTTATGGAACCTGTTATTTTGCCTACATCTTTTCTTTTTTTCTTGTCAGTTCTCTTTCCTTCTTCTATCCTTGACTTCTCTTTGTTGATTGTGAGTTTATTGGCATAAACTTTCTCGGAGATGTTCCCAAGGAAGCATTTAGTCTTGGTACTTTAGTTAGCAAGTTGGTGTTTAAGATGACTAAGAAAATATAGCACTACCCAGATAATCCCATATCCCGTGATCTACTTGTTAAGGAATCAGAGCTCCATAACTGGAGTCATCTAGACTCACTGCTTTCCTGCAACACTGGCATCATCATTAGTGGATTAAGATTGAATGGGGCATTGTTGCACCTCTTAGCAACTGAACCCTGCCTTGACCTAGCTTAGAGAACATGTGATGTTACATGAAAAACAGATGAGTAACACAATGCATATTAGAATATAATAAAATCAGTTTCATAAAGCCTAACATATTAACTTTAAACATAAATATCCCTAATAACTGACTGCATCCCCAAGAACATATCTTGTCATTTTCCATTTGCAGGACAGAAAAGCAATGTATGTAAATGCAATATATTCAAAGATTATTTTCTGATTTAGAATATTTATTTACTATCAGTGCATTGCTAATTGCCTGTAATTTTGCCTTCTGTATGCTAATATGATGAATAAAGTGTAGTCTGCAGTATTAATTTTTATGTCTATTTTTCAATTGGATGGCTCTGCATGCATTTATTTATGGCTTAGATGCATCTCATCTATGTGTGTAAATATTTTCTTGTTTGCTTATTTGCCTTTGCTTATTGGCATTTAATGAACTAAGATTTCACCTCACTTTACCATATCCAGACACTGCTCCACTTATTTTTCTAATAGTTTATATGTCATGCAATACAGCATTTTATGTTAATAAGGTATTTTTCATATAATGACATTAAGTGTTATGCCAAGAAAAGTCTTGCTATTATGTGTGTGTAACGTTATCTAATGTACATCTATGCCATTAAAGTCAGTGATATATTTTTACAATCAATTATGCTCAGCAACTGAGTACATTTGAAGGAAGCAATGTAGTGTAAATATTGAGGTTTTATGTGTAGATATCTGAAAGATATCTGTAATATCTTTCAGGCAGTTCAGGGTTAATGTATGCTTGAGTCCCTCAGAGTAAGTCACATGTATTAACACATTGGCCTCTGGCACAGTTTTTTGAATATCACCCAATAGTTGGATTACTAGGGCTCATTGTCTTCCATGGCACAAAATAAGATTAGGCTATGATTAGAAGAAATCACACTCAAGTGAATACAAGCTGCTGAAATAATGTTTCCAAGATCAAATGCAATAACTATGACCAAGGACAATAGGTCTTCAGTGGTTTCCATATTTTCATTAAATTATATAAGGAAAGGTCTTTATTTTAAAAATTTTAAAAAGCATGAGTTATATTTTTCAAAATCTGTTGTTTTGGACTTGACAGCCCAAAAGTTTAATATTAGTTTTAATATTACTTAGATATCTCTAGTTGAAGCTTTTCAAATTTTTTATGTGGTCCTGGAAGCACATATATAATTTCAGAATATTAAAAAAATACATATTGCTTTTGGAGAAATTGGCTTATATGTTACTAGGGTTTAAAATTATCTTTTTTTCTCTTGTTCAATGCTCGTCAGCAGCTAGGATGGTGGGGAGGAGTAATTTTTTTTGCAGCCTATTGGCTAGCATTGGGAGTAGTGCTAAGGTGGGGTTAGGGACCAAAAACTGGATGAAAGCTTAAGTCAAGTATTCATTCAGCTGTTTAATATTCATCTACTAGGGCTGCTAGAAGCAGACACATTTCCTAATTTAAGGATATTTTTGAATACAAAGATGGATGTCCTCCTTTGAGCTCCTAGGTGTCATATATCTAATAAATAATGTGAATATATAAAGACAAATGAAAAGAACTATGCACAACATGTGTGATTCCTACTTCCCTGACTCAGCTGGGTTCTGTCTGATAAGAGCTTTTCATATAAATAGAAGATGAGGAATATTTCTTATCTTAATAGGAGTGAGAACTATAGATCCATATGCCAAACGTGTTATGCCCAAAGAAAGAAATTGGTATTATGGGAAGATCACTTATCGCTGTCCATTATCTCATATTTCTTCCTCCTCAGTTAATATTCATCTTCAAGGCCCAGTTAGATTTTCTTGCCAAAGCCTAATGCTGAAACTAATTGTGTTTTCCAAATATGGAAGCTGACTTTGAGTTTTGTGTATCGATTAGTGTGTAGAATTGGCCAATAAGTTGGTTTTGTAATTACATTTATTTAATACAGTTTTTCAATAAATCAGGAAAATTATTTTTTGGAAGATACATTACAGACCACTAAGAAAATTATATATATAATTTCAAGATGTACTATCAAATTGATTAAAATTCAGTTATATCAAAGGGTAGAAAACATCAATATTAGAATCTATGGCATGTAGACTAACTAAAGATTCATAATTGAATAATGCTTAACAAGTCCCCCGTGAAGTGGCAAGCATGGGTACTATTGTCTGCCCTGCAAAGGGAAGGCATGAGAGTCACTCAGTCCACAAGTACTTATTAAACATCCAGCAGGTGCCAGTATGATGCCAAGTTTTCAGCCTGCAACAGAGAACAAAGCAAACATTGTCTCTTTTTGTGGATATGTGAAGGGCTCTTAACTGGCTAAACTCATACACTATGTCAGGCATCTAGAGGTCACCTGTATGTCTAACCAGCCTAGCACAGAAATATGTTACCAAATTAGCCTCTTGAAAATGGTGACACTTTAAAAATACTAACTCAGATGCAAAAAATACAGAAGAGATAAATAAATTAAATAATATATGCATTTCTAGTCTTTTTCCAAAAAGTACATGTTAATGGTTTCCTGCATACCAGTTTCATTTTTAAACCTTTCCTCTGACCGTAGGAGCTGATGCTGTGGAAGCTCAGTGTAAGAGATTTGAAGTGAGAGCCAGTGAAGATGGCAGGGTGCTGTTTTCTGCAGATGAAGATGAGATTACCATTGGTGCTGAAAAGCTGAAAGTTACAGGTACTGTAGATGGAGGTCTTGGAAAATGGTTTACTTCTTTAAAGAACACAACTGCACAAGAAGCTACTTAATAAGATGGATAAAATAGAGTCTTACATAATCATAGCGTTTTTCAAATAGTCTTTAAATGGACGGCACTGGTTGTGGTTGTAGAAGAGAGTGCAAATATTAGCAGCCTTAATGACATAAAAATAAAGCCGTCTCTCAGGTAGAGGTAGGTGGAAGAAAATGATGTGGCTGGGCGGGGTAGAGATAAGTGCAAATTCTGAGTAAAGGTGACTAACAAATCATAATTTGGGAGTATTATTTTAAAATAAGAGACATGTGAAGGAACTAAAATGGAAATTTTAACTTTAGAATTAAGTAAGGGGGGAGTTATCATAAAAGTAAACTAAATTCATTTTATATAGCGTTCATAATTATCCTCAAAAGTATGTAAATAACAAACTAATGCTATGCATGTATTATTTCAAAATCATTATTATAATATTGGGGTCATTAAAGTCAACCAACAGCTGAAATTAAAATTTTAAAAAAGGTAAAAGTGGGACCAGGAGTGGCAAATAATTTGATGACAGTTTTAAGCGCAATCTCTTCTGAATTACTTGATTCACAACCATGAGAAATTTTATTTTGATAACATATTTAACAATCCTTTGAAAGTACCCAAGGAGGTCTACATTTTAAAAAACAAAAAGAAAATAATAAAGTATAGTTGACTTAATGTTTCCCAAACTTGAGTTTGGAAACAGCTCTTGAGTATCTATCCGTATTAATTTGGGTCAAACAGTCCTGTGGGTCATGTGAGAGCAGTTAGCATGGCAGTTGAAGAACATCAACTCTGTTCTTGAGCTGTTTGGGTTGAATCCTGCCTCTGCCTCAATATATTCAATTTTCAATGCCTCTGTTTTTCCCTCATCTAAATGACTGAAATGATAGTAACTTTAGCAGTCAAATTAAATGCATGTGTGTGCATTTGTGTGATGAGAATGTGCTCAGTCCGTAATGAAGATGTTGTGTTGGCTCTTTATATTTATTAATGATGATAATATTGATATTACAAATGTCGGAGACAAGAGGGCTTGTGTTGATTTCGAGAAAGGTGTGTTAAACTAATGCAGGAACAGAAAGCCAAATACCACATGTTATCATTTGTAAGTGGGAGCTATAAGTGATAAGAACACATGGACACATAGAGGGGAGCAACACACAAATAATCTGTACAACAAACCCCCATGACACAAGTTTACCTCTGTAATAAACCTGCACATGTACTCCTGAACTTAAAAATTTCAAAAGGCATATTGGCTGGACATAGTGGCTCATGCCTATAATCCCAGCACTTTGGGAAACAGAGGTGAGAGAATCGCTTGGTTCAAGTCCAGCCTGGGCAATATAGTGAGACCATGTGTCTACCACAGTTTTTTACAATGAACCAGGCATGAAGGTGTGTGTCCACAGTCCCAGCTACTCAGGAGGCTGATGTGGGAGGATAGCTTGAGTCCAGAAGGTCAAGGCTGCAGTGAGCCAAGATCATGCCAGTGCAGTCTAGCACAAGTGACAGAGACAGACCCTCTCTCAAAAATATATACAATAAAATAAAAAGATATGTTATTAAATGGTGATGAAATTCAACAGCGATTATTGAATGGGGACCCTCACTGTGTATCCGCTGGCCTGAATCAAATCCCACCACCCTTATCCCCACCCCGTCCCTCCTTTCCCTTGGGAGCATGTTCTGCTGAGAGGGTGGAGACTCCACCATTGGGTGAGTGTTTAGGATGGTCCCCATGAATACTTACCTGGTTGATGTCCATTTTTCTTTTTTTTTCTTTTTTTTTTTTTTTTTTTTTTTTTTTTTGAGAAGGAGTCTCGCTCTGTCACCCAGGTTGGAGTGCAGTGGCCAGATCTCAGCTCACTGCAAACTCCGCCTCCCGGATTTACGCCATTCTCCTGCCTCAGCCTCCCGAGTAGCTGGGACTACAGGTGCCCGCCACCTCGCCCGGCTAGTTTTTTGTATTTTTTTAGTAGAGACGGGGTTTCACCGTGTTAGCCAGGATGGTCTCGATCTCCTGACCTCGTGATCCGCCCGCCTTGGCCTCCCAAAGTGCTGGGATTACAGGCTTGAGCCACCGTGCCCGGCCGATGTCCATTTTTCTTAAGACCTCTTGGGAAGGCTAGGAAAGGAGGCATGTATGGAGGGTACAGATTGACCTTCTTGAGTCCTGAGTTAGGAGAGCAGGGACAAAGAAAGAGAGAGAGAGAGAGAGAGTTCTGCTTGGCACAGAACACAGACAAATCAGAAAGGACATTGGTTGTAGGGCCCTGAGCACTCACATTTGAATTGCTTATTGATGAGTAAGTGAGGTGCCCTAGGGTAGAAATGCCTTCAGGGGAACTCGGCAATATTAATAATCTTTGAACCCTGGTAATGCCTATTGGTCATCACTCTTGGGACCAACGTAAGCCTGAGATAAATTTCAGGACATTACAGAACTTATCAAAAATATATTTAAGCCATATTCAGATATTCTCACTGGGTACTTTACAGTCATAAGTAAAGGGAGATTCTAGAGCTCTTGGCAGCTTTTACGATCTCATGGAATTTTCACTTCTTCTGATATTTATATTACCTTTCCCTGTCTCATAATTGTTCCAGTGAAGTAAAGGCGGATAGTCACATTCATTTTCTGCTTTTGCTTAGTAGCCCGGATAACATCCTTGAAATGTTGCTTGGACTAAGTGCTTTCTTAGCCCAAATAGGCAAGAAAGTGCTTCCTGAAATATCTAAGTTTTTCTGCTTTTCAATTAAGTGCTTTAAGGCAGTTGTCTCTTCTCCCTCCCTTTCTATTTCTCCTTTGGTCTGTCTCTCTCCCTTCTTCCTCCTGTTGCTTCTCCTGCTTCCCCATCCCATATGTGTATAAAATGTTCTCAATTGATCTATATTTTCTAATCATCTCAGATACCCCTAGTTAATTATATGTCAGTGTCTTATGCATTCTGATGATCTTAATAAAATAATAAAGTTACAGCAGATTATTGTAAAAGGTTGAAACATAATACTTAGAATGAAAGAAGTACCCACAAACTGTGAGAGTGCCAGTAGCAAACAACGTTGACTTTTAACCTGATGCGGATGTACAATAGGCTGAACATTGTTAATGAATAAATGGTAAATTATAGAATATTTCATTTGATTAGAACTCTCCTCACTAAACAATCACATGTGTTTGTCTCCTACAAGAACCCATTTACCACTTACACACCCTAGAGTCACAAACATACACACAGGCACATAGACAAACTAATTCTTGCCAGGCCTTTACTCCTTTACCAGAATAGCAGATATGAAATTTATAACAGCTTCATTCTTTCCCATGATACTCCTTAAAGAAAGAAAAATAAAAAATATCAAAGGCAAATATAATTTAGAATTTCATGTGCTTAGAGGAAAAAAAAAGTGTGTAGCACAGCATGCAGTTTTAGAGCATTAAGATTGATTAGTAACCTCATATATACTTTAAAGTAGTGCTTGAATCATTTGACAAATAACAGTACAAAGAGACAGTGACTCCAGGGTGTTTCATATAAATTAGATACCTGTGCTGACAGGACTTCAGTTAGATGTGACGAGAGATGTGTGTGAAGTTTATTCTAGAATTTCAAATTTGTGGCATAAACTTATTTAAGCAATATTTATAGGAATTAAATTGGATCCCTTTCAGCTTTTTATTTTTTGAGCGATGCCATCTTATAAAGGAACTTGTCTTTCAGGATGACGTCAGTGGATGGATTCATTTAGACAAGGGGTGTGTCTGTACATCTGAGGCAAGATCAGTTATGACTATAGTAATTCACAGATCTAGGGTAGCTCATGATATTTACGTTCACTCTACCTACAAAGCAGCAGGGATTTACCTGATACATTCAGATACTCATGGATGCGGGGGGACAGAAGTAAAATGGTAAACACATACCTGAACACCACCACCTATGAATGCCCCATCACCACAAAGAGCAATCACATGCTTAAGGTTTGTAATTTTTCACTCTTGACATTACTTGTCTTGCCCAGCAGAAGTCTGCTTGAATCTTAATATCATGATATTTATTTGACCTTAACATGTCCTCTCTGTATCACTGAATATATAGGAGTTTTATACTTTAGCTCACCTATGCACAATTGAAAACTATATTTTTATTTTGTATTCCCTACTATTGGCCAAAGGTATGACTGAATCCAATTATCTTTTGAGACCTACTCAACAAGAACAACAAAAGGAATAAACCTTTACACACAGAAGTCTCTTAAATTTAGTGCTTTCAGGCAGAATCAGTCAACTGCACTCTGCAGTTTCATTCGTATTCCACGTAGTATATTAACTTTAGAAAACAAATTTCACGAATAAGCCACTCTGCTTTAACAAGTGAAAGACATCAGCTCTGTAGAATTGTTTCATGATAAATTAAAAGCTATTAGTTAGACTTAGACCTAGACCTGTTTTTTTTTTCTGATGTAAAAGAGGACAATAGCTAAATGTACCAAGAGAAAGCATATCTATTTTTTTAGACAGTAGCAATTAAAACTGACAACCTGAAAGTATCGTGAAATCCCACTCTGCATCCACCCAGTGCCCTAGTGTTTGTTTGAAAGCCAGGAGTATCAGTCCTTTGCCTCCATTCTAATTGAATGGTTAGAAGTCTAGACAAGTTCCGATGCTTGTTTGACAACAGAAGAAAGGACTTTCTGAAGAGCTGTCTTTTAAATTAAACACCGTGCTTCTGGGTTACACTCAATATCTTCTGGTTTGTTTTTATTAGTTCATCTTCTACATCCTTGTTCTTGTCTATTAAATTGGCACACTGCGATGGGGTCAGCTTTGGACTCAACCTTTCTATTAGATAGGCCATTGTTCCTCTTCGCTGTCCAAATGCCAAGAATGCGGTAACACTCAGGCAACAGAATGGAGCCACTTTGTCCAAATAGCCTGTGAAGAAATGTGATTAGGTGCTGAGAAAAGGAACGTGCAATCACTTCATTTTCTCTGGTGAAGCATTAAAGTTTGTAGACCTGGATCAGTCACTCAACTAGTTTTCTAGTTGCTTTTTAAACTTACTAAGAATAAAAATTTCCAAGACACTAAATATTAGTACCGCCTCACCTCCCTCTCAAGTCTCCAGGTGAATCCTGATTTCAGGTTTTGAAGTGTATAAATAATAAAGAATGCCATCTTCACAAAATAAGCTGTTTCCTCTAAGCACCTTACCAACAGACCTCTTCATGATTTATTTTTTTTTAAGTTTTAAATATTTCATATAGTTTTGTGAAAGCAAAACTTCTTGAAAATATCATTAAACAACAGAAAGGTGAAATGGGAGAACAGTCATAAAAGAGGACAGTTCATTCGTCCACCTCTACCTGCAGCCACCAAAAAAGTGGTTATATCAACTCTCTTCTCTTTATAGAGGTTTTAAAATTGTCCATTTGATGTTTAAAGTGTCTCTTATAGCTTTAGGTCTTAGACCCACAAAATCTCTTGGAGATATAATTTATCCTGCCATTGTATCAATAAACATTCTGATTTCCTATATATCATGATGTTAAAAACATTCATGGCTGGGCGCAGTGGCTCATGCTTATAATACCAGCACTTTTGGAGGCTGTGGCGGGCGGATCACGAGCTCAGGAGATCGAGACCATCCTGGCTAACAAGGTGAAGTGCCACTGCACTCCAGTCTGGGCGACTGAGTGAGACTCCGTCTCACAACAAAACAAAACAAAACACAACACAACATAGATTACTGGCCAGGTATGGTAGCTCATGCCTGTAATCCCAGCACTTTGGGAGGCCAAGGAGGGAAGACCACTTGAGGCCAGGAGTTTGAGACCAGCCTGGCCAACATAGTGAAACCCCCATCTCTAGTAAAACTACAAAAATTATCCAGTGTGCTGGTGGGCGCCTGTCATCCCAGCTGCTCGAGAGGCTGAGGTAGGAGGATCCCTTGAACCCAGGAGGCTGAGGTTGCAGTGAGCCAAGATCCTGCCACTGCACTCCAGCCTAGGTGACAGATTGAGACTCCATCTCAAAACAAACAAACTTAAAAGAACTGTATATCTAGAATATGGCATGCAAGACTTGCTCACAGTTAATTTATCTCCTTGCTGGCCATCATTCAGCGCTGGTATTTGCACCTGGATTGAAGTCTTGGTCTTCATGTATACATATATACACACATATGTACATTTTATATATATATATATATATATAAAATTATGTTCTATGTACTGTTCAGCCAACCAAGGACCACATATACAATGGTAGTCCCATGAGGTTATGATGGAGATAAAACTTCTTATCACCTAGTGATGTCATAAGCATCCTAAGGTCAGAGGGCAACATATTACGTATATGTTTGTTGTGATGCCAGTGTAAACAAACCTACTTTGCAGCCAGTCATAGAAAATTATAGCACATACAGTTGTGCACAGTACATAATACTTGATCATGATAGTAAATACTTACTGGTTTATTATTTACTATAATATACTGTGGTTTTTATCATTATTTTAGATTATACTCTTTCTACTTATAAAAAAGTTAACTGGAGAACATCCTCAGGCAAGTCCTTCAGGAGGTATTTCAGAAGAAGGCATTTTCATCATAGGAGATGACAGCTTCATCTATGTTATAGTCTCTGAAGACCTTCAAGTGGGACAAGTTGTGGAGGTGGAAAACAGTGATATTGATGAACCTGGTTCTTTATAGACCTGGGCTACAGGGTATTTTCTTAGTATTTAGCAAAAATGTTTTTAAGAAAATCTTTAAATAGGGAAAAGCTTATAGAATAAAAGTATAAAGAAAGAAAATATTTTTGAATAATAAGATTATTCAGAAAGAGTTTAGTTTTGTACAGCTGTACATGTTTGTTTTAAGCTAAGTGTTTGCAAAAGAGTCAGAAAGTTTTTTAAAAGCATACAATGTAAAAATGTTACACTAAGTTAAGGTTATTTTTGGAGAAAGAAATAATTTTTTTTTTTTTTTTTTTTTTTTTTTTTTTTTTCTGAAATGGAGTCTCACACTGTTGCCCAGGCTGGAGTGCAGTGGCGTGATCTCTGCTCACTGCAACCCCCACCTCCTGGGTTCACCCCATTCTGCTGCCTCAGCCTCCTGAGTAGCTGGGACTACAGGCGCCCACCACCATGCCCGGCTAATTTTTTAAATATTTTTAGTAGAGACGGGGTTTCACCGTGTTAGCCAGGATGGTCTCCATCTCCTCTTGTGATCCGCTCGCCTCAGCTTCCCAAAGTGCTGGGATTACAAGTGTGAGGCACTGCACCCGGTCAAGAAAAGTATTTTTAAATAAATTCAGTGTCACCTATGTGCACAGTGTTTATAAAGTGTACAGTAGTGGATAGTAAAGTTCCAGGCCTTCACATTCACTTACCACTCACCGACTCATCCAGAGTAACTTCTCATCCTGAAAGCTTCAGAACTGGAACTGCCCTATAAAGTTGTACCATTTTTTAAATCCTTTACATCATTATTTTTACTGAACCTTTTCTGTGTTTAGATGCACAAATATTTACCATTACGTTACAGCTGACTATAGTATTCAGTAGAGTTAACAATGCTGTACCAGTGTGTAGCTTAGGAGCAATAGGCTATACCGCTTAGCCTAGGTTTGTCAGGATTTTTGTAACTGCACTCTATGTTTGCACAATGGTGAAATCACCAAATGATGCATTTCTCAGAACATCACCCTGTTAAGAAACATGTGACTGTATATTTACATAAATGTCTGTGTATATATAAATGTATAAAATATATTTAAATATATAATGACAATACATTTGACTTATTGAATGAAATCAAAATCTTTGAATCCATATTATAAAGAAATAAATAAATATCATTTTTTACAATAGAATGCCAACTCAAAGTGTACAAGAAATGATGGAATTAGAAAAGCAAAGCAACATCTGACAATCATCTGAGTCATATTTATCTCAGGCAAAAATATCAATGGATGATAAGAGTAATGGGAGAAAGTGATATGAGACATGAATTTTTTTTATATGTTCCAAGCACATTTTTAAAACATTAATTTTAATAGGGGAAAAAGTAACTCCAGTGGGAACCTCTGGCTGTCCCAGTCTCAGTCAACTAGTGAAAGTAACCACCACCAGTAATGGGCCAAAGAGACATCAGGCAACATCTGATAAGATGTTAAAGGAAGAAAAAAATAACTTCTATATTATATCAGACAAAAACATGTAAGTTGAGCGTTTACCTGAAGATAGTTAGCACAATGTGAAACTGAGAAACATTTTGGAAGATATTAAGGTTGTGAATCACGGAAAAGCTGAGAAACTGTTGAAGGAAACTGGACCTTTTCTAGCTGTGTATACCACATGACTCTAGACTGGATTCATTGTCTACAGAGTGAATTACTGGAACAGATGGTTTTCTAGTTATCTATTTCTCTGTAGCAAACTACTCCAAAACATAGTGGTTGTAAAACAACGATAGCATTTATTTTGCTCGCAACCTGCAACTTGAACAGGCTTCAGTGGAGGTAGCTGATCTCTGCTCCAGTGGGCGATGGCTGAGACAGCTGAGAATTTGGGGGCTGGTATCATTTGAAGACTGGCTCACCCCCATGCCTGGAAGTTGATGAGACCTTAGATAGGACTATCTGTCAGAACATCTACCTGTGGTACATCCATGTACCTCAGTTTCCTTAATTCATGGTTTGAAGAGTAAGCCTTCAAAGAGGGAGAGAGGAGGAAGAGAGGAGGAAGAGAGGAGGAAGCTGTACCAAATTTTCTGAAACAGCTTCTACCATTTTATAAAAGGAGTGCTAAAGAACTTGCAGATATGTTTTAAAGCCAATCAGATTTAGCAAAGTTTGAATGAAGTCCCAAAGAATATACAAGAGTTTTTTAAATTTTGCACATGACTTTTCTTTAGGTTAAAAATTGTTTCAAACAAAAAATTGCAATAAAATTATTAATAAACCACAGGTAACATGTTTCAGAATACAAAAGAATTCCTCACATGTGTCTTGATCAGCTTAGGGTCCCATAACAAAATACCATGAACTGAGTGGCTTAAATAGCAGAAATTTATTTTCTGTTTTGTTTGTTTGTTTGTTTGTTTTTTGAGACAGAGTCTTGCTCTGTTGCCCAGGCTGGAGTGCAGTGGCATGATCTCAGCTCACTGCAATGTCTGCCTCCCGGGTTCGTGCCATTCTCTTGCCTCAGCTTCTTGAGTAGCTGGGACTACAGGCACCCGCCACCACACCTGGCTAACTTTTTGTATTTTTAGTGGAGACAGGGTTTCACTGTGTTAGCCAGGATGGTCTCGATCTCCTGACCTCGTGATCCATCTGCTTCGGCCTCCCAAAGTGCTGGGATTACAGGCATGAGCCAGTGGGACTGGCCAGAAATTTATGTTCTTACAGTTGTGGAGGCTAGAAGTTCGAGGTCAGGGTGCTAACATGGTCAGGCTCTGATAAAGACTCCTTACTAGCTTGCAGACAGCTCCCTTGTTGCTGTGTCTTCGTGTGTGTGTGTGTGTGTGTGTGTGTGTGTGTGAGAGAGAGAGAGAGAGACACCTGTTGTCTCTTCTTCTCATAAGGGCACTAATCTCATGAAGAGGACCCCATCCTCATGACCTCATCTAAACCTAATTGTCTCTCAATATACCATCTTCAAACTCAGTCACATTGAGGGTTAGGATTTCAGCATATGAATTTAGGAAGGACACAGTTCAGTCCAAAGGAACATGGTAAAATCGTATTAAATATTGAAGAAAATCAAAATTGAGTATACAATCTTAAGTTTCAACTCTGAAGACCTAAGGGGAAATAAATTACATAGTGCAGGTTTGTAGCTTTCTGATGGTATGAGTGTGATATCGTTCTAGATCTCTGAGATTCCAGACACTTCAATGGCTATGCGGTCCTCAGCCTATTTCCCTTGAATATCAATTGCCTTGGTAAAGGGTTTATACTAGCTGAATTCCAAACAATGGAAGATTGTAGTACCTATCTATGGCTGAAACACAGGCCTTTTGTGGTATTAAATGAAAGAGAATCCTGCAGTTTGGGTCTACTTTATTTCTCCCTTTGTTCTTCTCAGTGACAGTATCAAACCTATGGTCACTACTCTATGGAATGTATCATGTCATTGCTGCAACAGAATCTCACTCCCAATTACTCTGGCCAGGTTAGGAGCTCTGATTCCTCTAAGCCTTGCACTGGTGTTCAGAGGTAGGCTGGAGCTCACACTTTGACAGTCGAAACTTTCCTCTGGAAGAAGTTTTGAATAGGCTTACAGGCCAAGGTTCGTGTTCAGATTGAAGTCCCCAAATCCTGACTTTATGGGGGAAATGACCAACTAAACACTGATTATAAACTTTTATTTTGAGATAGTTATAACTGTACATACAGTTGTAATAAATAATACAGAGATAATCTGCAACATTCATCTAGTTTTTCTCAGTGGTAACATCTTATAAAACTGTAGTACCATGTTACAACTAGGATGTTGACATTGATCCAGTTAAGACACAGAACAGTTCCATCACTGTGGGCATCTCTTATCTTTTTGAAACCTCTCTCACTTTCCTCCACCCTCACGTTAACCCCGACAATCACTTGTTTATTCTTCATTTCTACAGTTTCGATGGTTTAAGAATGTTAATTTAGAATCATATGGTAGTTACTTACCTTTCCAGATTTTCTTTTTCACTCAGCATAATTTCCTGGAGATTCATCCAAGTCGTTGTATATGTCAGTAGTTGCATTTTTATTTCTAATTGGTAATCTATGGTATGAATGTATCACAGTTTATTTTAATTATTCATCCATTGAGGAACATCTGGGTTGTTTCCAGGTTTTGGTTATTATGACCAATGCTACTATGAACATTGTGTATGAATTTTTGTGTGAACAATTTTTTTTTCTTTATCTGAGATAAATATCTAGGGGTGTGTTTGCTGGGTCATATGGTAGATGCAAGTTTTGTTTTATAAACTTTTTTTGCAGAATCAATATAATAGTTCATATCCTTTCCTGCAAGAATTCAATTTCTTCACATCCTTTCCAGTCTGGTGTTGTCATATGATAATAGCTGTGTAGTAATACTTCATTGTGTTTTAAGAGACAGGGTCTTGCTGTGTTGCCCAGGCTGGTCTTGAACTACTGGGCTCAAGTGATCCTCCCAGATCATCCACCTATATAGTTGGGACCACAAGTATTTGTCACCTTGCCTGACTCATTGTGCTTTTAATTTGCATTTCCCTAATAACTAATGACATTGAATACCTCTTTATATGTTTATCTGCCAGCCATATATTCAGTTTAGTAAAATGTCTATAAATCTTTTGCCCATTTTCTATTTAATTCTTTGTGGGTGTTTTTGTTATGGTTTTGAGGTTCTTTCCATATTCTAGGTAACAGTCCTCTATAGGATATATATAGGTTTGCAAATATTTTATCCTCCTCTCGTAGCTTGTTTTCTTATTCTATTAGTCAAGTCTTTCATGAGACAAATTTTTAATATTTTTGAGGTCTAATGCACTATTTTTTTAATGAATTCTGCTTTTGGTATAAAATATAAGAACTATGTGCCTAACTCTACATAACAATATTTTCTACATTTTCCCCTAAACTTGTTATAGTTTTGTATTTTACATTAAATTCTATGATATATTTTTGGTTGATTTTTGTACAAGATGCAAGTTTTAAGTCAATCCTTTTGCTTTTTTTCTGTTGTGTATTCAGTTGTTCCAAGCTTTCTCTTCCTCCATTGTTTCTTTTTACACCCTTGTCAAAACTTCATTAGGCATATTGATGTGTATTTCTGGCTTCTCTAATGCATTCTATTAATCAGAATATCTATCTCTCTGACAATATCACATCTGATTACTGTAGCTACATAATAGACCTTTACATTAGGTAAAGTGATTACTCCAATTGTATTCTTTATTTCAATATTATTATTGTTATTCTTGGGCTTGGGCCTTTATATACTGATTTTTGAATATGTGTTTCTATTCTGTTATTATATATTGACTTTAGAATATGTATTTATAGTCTTCAAAATATTCTTGCTTTAATTGCCTTAAACCTGTACAAAAATTTAGGAGAACTGTCATTTTTACTATATTGAATCCTCTGATCCATAAAAATGTTCTGTCTTTTCATTTATTTAGTTTTCCTTGGTATCTTTCAGGAATAATTTTTAAACTTCAGCATAAATTATCTGCAAATGTTCTGGTCAGTCTTTAAATTTGCTTTGAAGTGATTATAAATAGTATGTTTTAATTTTTTAATTTTTAATTTCTGTGGCAGATAGTATGTGTATATATTTATGGGGTACATGAGATGTCAATGCAAGAATGCAGTGTGAAATAATTACATCATGAAGAATGGCGTATTCATGCCCTCAGGGATTTATCCTTTGAGTTATAATTCAATTATACGCTTTAAGATACATTTTAAAATGTACAATTAAGTTATTGACTATGGTCACCCTGTTATGCTACCAACAGTAGGTCTTACTCATTTTATCTTACTATTTTTTGTACTCAATAGTCATTCCCAACTCACCTGACACAGCCCAACTACCATTCCCAGCCTCTGGTAACCATCGTTTTACTATGTTCACGAGTACAATTGTTGTGATTTTTAGATCCCACAAATAAGTGAGAACATACGATGTTTGTGTTTCTGTGCCTGGCTTAGTTCATTTAACACAATTATCTCCAGTTCCATCCACGTCGATGCAAATGACTGGATTTCTTTTTTTTTTTTTTTTTTTTTTTTATGGCTAAACAGTACTCCGTTATGTATAAGGACCACATTTTCTTTATTCATTCATCTGCTGATGGACACTTAGATTGTTGCCAAATCTTCGCTGTTGTAAACAATGCTGCAACAAACATAGGCGTGTAGATGTCTCTTTGATATACCATTTTCTCTTCTTTTGAGTGTACACCCAGCAGTAGGATTGCTGGTTCATATGGTAGCTCAATCTTTTTTTCTGAGGAAGTTACAAACTGTTCTTTATGGTGGTTGTACTAGTTTACATTTCCTCTGATAGCATACAAGGGTTCCCTTTTCTTTGCATCCTCACCAGCACTTATTATTGCCTGCTCTTTGGATATAAAAGCCATTTTAACAGGTAAGATGATACCTCATTGTAGATTTGATTTGCACTTCTCTGATAATCAGTGATGTTAAGCATTTTTTATATGGCTGTTTGCCATGTGTGTGTTTTATTTTGAGAAATATCCATCCTTTTGCCCATTTTTTGATGGAATTTTTAGATATTTTCCTATAGAGTTGTTTGAGCTCCTTATGTAATCTGGTTATTAATCCATTGTCAGATGGGTAGTTTGCAAATACTTTCTCCCAGTCTGTGGGTTTTCTTTTCACTTTGTTGACTCACCTTGTGGATTGTAACAGCGAAAGCTTTTTAACTTGATTTGATCCTATTTGTCCGTTCTTGCCTTAGTTGTCTGTGCTTGTAGGGTATAGCTCAAGAAATGTTTGCCCAGACCAATGTCTTGGATAGTTTATTCGATGTTTTCTTCTAGTAGTTTCATAGATCTATATCTTAGATTTAAGTCTTTAATCCATTTTAATTTGTTTATTGTATATGGCGAGAGACAGGGGCCTAGTGTCATTCTTTGGCATGTGGATATCCAGTTATCCCAATGCTATTTACTGACAGACTGTCTTTTCTCCAGTGTATGTTCTTGGCACCTTTGTTGAAAATGAGTTCACTGTAGGTGTGTGGATTTGTTTCTGGATTGTTTATTATGTTTTATTTGTCTACGTGTCAGTTTTTATGACAGTACCATGCTGCTTTGGTTGCTATAGCTCCACAGTATAATCTGAAGTCAGGTGATGTATTCCTTCAGTTTCCTTCCTTTTGATTAGGATAACTTTAGCTATTCTGGGATTTTTTTGAGGTTTCAAATAAAGTTTAGGATTTTTTTTTTTTTTTTTTTTTTTTTTCTGTGAAGAATGTCAGTGGTATTTTGATAGGGATTGCATTGAGTCTGTAGATTGCTTTGGGTAGGATGAACTTTTTAACAACATTGATTCTTCTGATCCATGAACATCAACTAATTTTTTCATTTTTTGGTGTCCCTTTCAATTTATTCATCAATGTTTTATAGTTTCCATTCTGAACATTTTTCACTTCATTGGTTAATTCTTAGGTAATGAATTTTATGTGTGCTGTTGTAAATGGGATTACTTTTTTATTTCTTTTTCAGGTTGTTCACTGTTGGGATACAGAAATGCTACTAAATTTTGTATGTTGATTCTGTATCCTGTAACTTCAATAAATTTGTTTATCAGTTCTAATCATTTTGGGTGGAGTCTTTAGGATTTTCTAAGTATAAGATCATATAATCTATAAACAAAGATAATTTGACTTGTTCGTTTTCAATTTGGATGCCCAAATCTTTCTCTGGTCTGATGGCTCTAGCTAAGACTTCCAGTACTATGGTGAATAACAGTGGTGAAAATGGGCATCGTTGTTGTATTCCAGATTTCAGAGGAAAGGCTTTCAGTTTTTCCCCATTCAGTATGATACTAGCTGTGAGTACTGTCATATATAACTTTTATTATGTTGAGGTATACCCAGTTTTTGGAGGGGTATTTTTGATTCAGCATTGAAGCCATTGGATCCTAGGCTTTTCTTTACTGGTAGATATTTTATTATAGCTTTGATCTTGTTACTTCTTACTGGTCTGTTCCGGTTTTGAATCTCTTCTTGGCTCAATCTTGGCAGATGGTATGTGTCTAGAAATTTGTTCATTTGTTCTAGATTTTCCAATTTGTTGGCTTATAGTTGCTCATAGTAACTGCTAATTACCTTTTGGCAGTATCAGTTGTAATGACTCCTTTTTTCTTTCTGATTTTATTTATTTGTATCTTTTTTTCTTAGTTTGGCTAAAGGTTTATCAATCTCTTTAACTTTTTAAAACCCAACTTTTTGTTTTATTGACATTTTGTACATTTTAGAAAATTTTAGTTTCATTTATTTCTGCTCTAATCTTTGTTTCTTCTACTACTTTTGGGTTTGGTTTGTGCATGCATTCCTAGTTCTTTAAGATGCATTGTTTCACTGTTTATTTGAAGTCTTTCCCCTTTTTCAATGTAGGCACTTATATCTATAAACTTCCCTCTGAGTACTATTTTTGCTGTATCCCATAGGTTTTGGTAAGCTGTGTTTATGTTATTTGTTTCAAGAAATTTTTCCATTTCCTTCTTCCTTTGTTCATTGACCCACTAGTCATTGAGGAACACATGGTTTAATTTCTATGTATTTGTATAGTTTGCAAAATTCCTGTAGTTATTAATTTCTAGTTTTATTTTATTGTGGTCTGAGAAGATGCTTGATATATTTCAATTTTTTGAATGTTTTCAGACTTATTTTGTGACCTAATATATAGTCTATCCCTGATAATGATCCAGGTGCTGAGGAAAATAATGTGTTTTTTGTAGTCATTGAATAAAATGTTTTGTAAGTATCTATGATATCCATTTGGTCTGTAGTGCAGAATGAGTCATATATTTCTTCATTGATTTTCTCTCTCGAATAGGTCCAATGCTGAGAGTGCGATGTTGAAGTTTCCAGTTATCATTGTATGTGGACATATTTCTCTTTTTCATTCTAATAATATTTTCTTTATATATTTGAGTACTCCAGTGTTGGGTACATATATATATTTAAAATCGTTTCATCCTCTTGCTGAATTGATACCTTTGTCATTATATAGTGACCTTCTTTGTAGCTTCTTATAGCTTTTGTCTTGAAATCTATTTTGTCTGATACAAGTATAACAACTCCTACACTTTTTTTTTTTATTTTCATTGGCATGGAATATCTTTTTGCATACCTCTCTTTTCAGTCTATCTGTATCTTTATGGTCAAGTGTGTTTCTTATAGGTAACAGATCAATGGGTCCCGTTTTTTCATTTATTTAGCCTGTCAACATCTTTTGATTGGAAAATTTAGTCCATTTTTTTCGTTTTTTTTTTTTTTTTTTTTTTTTTTCATGGTCTTCTCTTCCTTCTTAATTTCATTCCTGTATTCCTTTAGTGAAGGTGATTTTTCTCTGGTGATAGGACTTAGTTTCTTGTTTTTTAGTTTTTTTGTATCTATTGTACACTTTTGGTTTGAGATTACCATGAGACTTGCAAATACTATTTTCCAACCCATTATTTTAATCTGGTAAGAACTTAACACTATTTGCACAAAGAGGAAGAAAACTACTAAAAACTCTATGCCTTGGCTTCTTTCGCTCACTTATAAAATTTTTGTGTTTTTTTGTTTGTTTGTTTGTTTGTTTATACCTTAGTGTACTGAGTATGTCTTGAAAAGTTGCTGTAGTTACTATTTTTGAATGCTTTATAATTTAGTCTATTTAGGATAAGAGTAGTTAACACACCACTGTTACAGTGTTAAAATAGTCTGTGTTTTTCTGTTTACTTATTATGGCCAGTACATTGTATACCTTTAGATAATTTCTTACTGCTAATTAATGTCCTTTCCTTTGTGGTCAAAGTAATCCCTTTAGCATTTATTGTAGGACAGAGCTGGCACTGATGAAATCCCTCAGCTTTAGTTTATCTGGGAAAGTTTTTATTTCTTCTTCATATATGAAAGATGTTTCTGCTAAATAAATACACTATTCTAAGGTAAACTTTTTTTTCCTTCAGCACTTGAGATATGTCATACCACTCCCTACTGGCCTGCAAGTTTCCACTAAAAAGTTGGCTGCCAGACCTATTGGAGCTCCATTGTATGTTATTTGTTTCTTTTGCAGCTTTTATCATTCTTTATCATTGACTTTTGAGAGTTTGATAATTAAATGCCTTGAGGTAGTGTTCTTTGGGTTAAATCTGCTTGGTGTTCTATAACCTTTTCGTACTTAGATATTGATACCTTTCTCTAGGCTTGGGAACTTCTTTGTTATTGTCCTTTTGAAAAAACGTTCTACCCCTATCTTTTCCTCTACCTTCTTTTAAGGCCAATAACTTTTAGATTTACCCCTTGAGGCTATTTTCTAGATCCTATTGGCAATATATTGTTTTTTATTCTTTTGTCTCCTCTTACTGTGTGTTTTCAAATAGCCTGTCTTCAAGGTAATTATGTCTCCAGCTTGATCAATTCTGCTATTAAAGAACTCTAATGTGTTCTTCAGTATGCCAGTTATATTTTTCAGCTCTAGAATTCCTGCTTCTTTGTGTTATCTTGAATTTCTTTGAATTTTCTCAGTGTAGCTATTTTAAATTCTCTAAAAGGTCATATATCTCTGTTATGTGTGACCTTTCTCCAAGATTGGTCCTTTTGCTATTTTCAGTTCATTTGTTGAGGTCATGTTTTCCTGGATATTATTGATATTAACAATGTTCTTTGGTCTCTGGGCATTGAAGAGTTAGGTATTTATTGGAGTCTTCACTGTCTGGGATTATTGTAGTCATTCTTCTTTGGAAGACTTTCAGGTATTGGAAAGGACTTGGGTGTTATGATGTAAGCTGTATCTGCTATAGGGTGTATCCCAAGCCCAGTAAATGCAGTGGTTCCTGCACAGTCATATAGGTTTTTGGTATCTGCATATTAAGCCTTGATGGTCTTGGACAAGAACTGAGAGAATTCTCTGGATTATCAGGCAGAGACTCTTGTTCTCTTTCCTTACTTTCTCAAAAAAAAAGAGTCTCTCTGTCCTGAAGGTGGGGGTGGAGTGACACAAGGACCCCTGTGGCCCCTACCACTATTGACTACACTTGGTCAGAACTGAAGCCAGCACAACACTGGGTCTTGTCCAAGGCCTCTGTACCTCTCAGCCATTGACAAAGCCAGCCAGGCCTGTGTCTTTTTCTTTTCAGGTCAGTCAGGTCCCCTGGGCTTCAGGTAGATCCAGAGGTGCCATCAGGGAGTCAGCACTAGAGTTAAAAACCTTAGAGTCTACCTGGTGTTCTATTTTACTGTGGCTGAGCTGGCAATCAAACCACAAGATGCAGTCCTTCCCACTCTTCTCTTCCCTTTCCAAAGGCAAAGGAGCCTCACTCAGTAGCCTTCACCACTCCAGTCCACAAGGAGTGCTGCCAGACTACTGCTGATGTTCCCTTGAGACCCAAGGACTCTTACATCAGCTTGTGGTGAATGCTGGCTGGCCTAGGATTCAGCTTCAGGGCAGTGGGCTTCCCTCTGGCCCAGGGCAGGTCCGTAACACCATCCAAGAGTCAAGTCCTGGAGTTGGGGACTCCAGGATCCTGCTTGGTATTCTACACCCATGTGGCAGTGCTGGCACTTGAGGTATAAGACATGGTCTTCCTTTTACTTTTCCCTCTGCTTTTCTCCAGTAGAAAGAGTTTTGTCACATAGCCAACACAGCTAGTAATGTGCTGAGTCTCACCTCATCTCACTCAATGCCCTCAACATAGTTCCTGGGTATTGCTGCTGGTTATTCAAGGTCCAAGGGCTCTTCAGTTAGCAGGTTATGAATGCTGCAAGGAGTGGGTCCTTTTCTTCAAAGTAGTGGATTCCCTTATGGCCCAGGGTCTGTCTAGAAATGTCATCTGGGAGCTAGGGCCTGGAACGGAGTCCTCATGACTGTGATCAGGACTTACCTTGCTGTGACTAAGCTGGTATCCAAGATGTCCAAGGTATCCAATGTCCTATCTTTAAGTGGAAGGATTGGATCTCATTTGGAGCCATGAGTTGTGCAGCCTGGGGTTATGGGACAGATGATACCAGTACTCCCTTGGCTGTCCCAGCTGTCCTTGGCTGTCCCTGACTTGCCAAGAGTTGGCAAGTTCTTACGGCCTAGATTGCCTTTTAAGTTTATTTGTAGACACAGAGCACTGTATCCCTTGGTGGTGAAGTTTGGGTCACTGGGATTGGTGATTCCTGCCTTGTTAGGGCTGGTTTAAATATTCCCCCTGTGGGTGGGCATCAGCTGAGTTTTGTGCAGTTTTACTTTCTGCTCTAACAGGACACTACTGAGTCCAGTGCCCCACAATTGCCATGTTCTCCCTCACCCAGCACCGAGAGTCATTCTCCTCTCCTCACTACTGCTGCGGAGTAGAGAGGATAGAGTGTAGAGGGGAAGGGTGGCATCGACCATTTTATCTCTTCATGGCCTCTTTCAGCCATACACAGTTAAATCAGTGACTATGAGTGCTCACATGATTGTTGGTTCTTATGAAGGTGATTTTTCTATGTAGATAGTTCTTAAACTGGTGTCCTTGGAGTAGGGGATGATTGGTGGAGCCTACAGTTCTGCCATCTTTCTCTACCTCCAGTATGGTGTTTCAAATTTTTGTTTCTACAGACTTATTGTTAACATACAAAATTAAATGATTTTTAATGTGTTCTTATATCCTCTGATCTTGTGACTTTACTGACTGCATTTATAAGTTATAGAAAATTGTTTTCACATTCTTTCGGATTTTCTATGTAGGCAATCATGCCATTTTCAAACAGAGGAAATTTTATATCTTCCTTTTTGACCTGTATGCATTTTATTTCTTTTTCCTGCTAGACTAAAATGGTTAGAAACTCAAGTGCTATTTTTATAAGGGAATGATGTGATTGGACACCATTGCCCTGTTGGTAATCTTAGAGGGAACTCATCTAGTCTTTCACTATTAAGTATGATGTTTGCTGTAGGCTTTTAAAAATATATTCTTTGTCAAACTGAGAAAGGTCTCCTTTATTTCTAGTTTCCTGAGATATTTTTATTATTATGAATTGGTATCATATTATGCCAAAAGTTATTCTTCATCAATTGATATAATCATATGATTTTTCTTTTTTAGCCTATTGACACAGTGGCTTCTGTTGGTTGATTCTTGAGTGTTTAAAGGATATTGCATATTTTGGCGGTGGTATATAGTGCTTTTTATGTATTGCTAGATTTTTTTTTGCTAATAATTTGTTGAGGACTTCTGTGTGTAATTATATGCACAGTATTGGTGTATAGTTTTTTGGCCTTTTTAATACTTTTTTTTAGTCTGGTTTTGGTATCAGGGTACTACCAATCTCATAAAACTAGTTAGTATTTTATCCTCTTCTATTTTTTGTAAGATATGTAGAATTTGTGCTAACACCTTTTTAAAATATTTAGTAGAATTCTCCAGCATCTATAGTTTTTTGGCTTCAATACTTTATTTTGGTCTGATTTTGGTATGAGGGTACTACCAGTCTCATAAAACTAGTTAGTATAAACCTAATTAGTATTTTATCCTCTTCTATTTTTTTTGGAATGTATGTAAAATTGGTGCTAAGTCATTTTTTTAACGTTTGGTAGAATTCTCCAGTAAAACTATCAGTGTTTGAAGACTTTTTTTTTTTTTTTGAAACATTTCAATTACAAATTCAAGTTCTTTAACAGTTACAAGACTATTCAGACTGTTTATTTCATGTTGACTGAATTTTAGTAGTTTGTGTTTTCTGAGATTTTTTGCTCATGTTTTTCTACGTTGTCTTCAGTCTTTCTTCTCCCTGATTACTATACCCATCCATGCCCATGACTACCGAAGATGGTTATTCACTCACCTGGCAGAAAGCCCTGTTCTCCTTTTACTTCTTTTGTATTCTTCAAAGCCTTATAGCTCTCCAATATTTTCCCCCACCTTAGAAACAAGTTAGGCATGCCCATGTTATTTCTGCTTTCTTCCTATCACATCATCCCTTTTAAAGAAAGAAGATAATTGTAAACAACAAGAACAGAAGAGATAGTGAAGGAGAAATAGTGAAATATCATGTTGTTACAAAAATATCATTTTGTTACACAAGTCAAAAAGCTTTGAATTTATTTTATTATTCATTTAGACAAAATTTACTGAATATCCACTGTATGCCTGCTACTCTATTATATTCTAGGAAACACAGTAGAAAGCATAATGGAAATTTATCCTGTTAATGTAGAATTTATGATCTGGGCGGGGGTTGCTTTTTTTTAAAGGGTTAGACAGTAAATATTTTAGGTAATTTTGACCATACGCTCTGTTTTAACTACTCCATTCTGCCATGATAGTGTGAAGGTAACTATAGACAGTATGTAAGTGAATACGTTATTGTGTTTCAATAATATAATAATTTATGTTAAAGTTTTAATTTAACATTCTCATCATGAACTATTATTTTTGTCTTTTTTAAAACATATAAAACAGTAAAAACCATTCTGAGCTCACAAGCCAGGCAACAACAGGTAGAGAACTTGGTATGGGCCAATGCCAATTTTCCAAATCCTGATTCAAAAAAAGAGGGATGTGAAATCAGGACATAGAGAAAATGAAGTCTTTGCAGCAGCCTATACATTTAAGCCGAGAGCTAACACTTGCTCGTGGTGTTTTTCCCCCAGATGTAAAGAGGATTTACCAAGAAGCAAACAGTGCTTAAATTTGAGAGCCCTGACAATTTGTTAATTTGTTGTGGCTCTGATGTATTTTTTAAATGGTGCAAAATAACGTACAGTAACTCAAAAACTTAAGAATTCTATTATTTTCTATGCCAGTTTCCTCTGTCACAGGAAATTATAGGTGCAGTTAAAGGTAATTTGAATGACACATATATTGAGATATAGTCAAATATATTCATGTGTTCACTGTCATTCATGCCTGTCATCTTTAGCCTTCATAGTGTAGAATTACTTGCTGGAATACTTCTACAGGTCAGTATGCTGGCTTTCCCTGCATCATGATGCATGTACTGGTTCTGAAAGTGTATATTCTGGAGGACAAAAATTACTTGATGAGTCACTAGTCTATGGAAAATATTCTCATTATCTAATTTGTAAAATTTCAAATATCTATTTATCTAATATCTAATTGTGCCTAGTGAAAATGGAAGTTTTTTCCTGTCAAGAATATGTTTGAAAATGCAGTGTATACAAATGTAAATGTAAAATATTTATCACTTGTTATGCTCATATAACATGACCTGTAGCTGTACTTCACACATGTGAAATAACATCTTTATACATAATAATGTATTGGATTCTATCATATTCTGATGCATATTCATGTACTGAATTCTAGTGGATCAATTTGAAATAGGAAGGAAAATTGCAACTAATACACACAGCCTGAGGAAATAAGTGTTCAGGTGGCATAATACCTAAATACATTTATCAAGTAGTCAATGTTGGAAAAGGGAAGTAAGTTACATAAAATTGTAGTGCAGTATAATGTAGTGGTAATTTTAAAATACATGTTGAGGTTAATATGAGTGAAATGATGGAGTAGCACCTCCAAGCTTTCATCCTCCTAGAGAAGCATTAAAAAACAAGCAGAAACTGTCAGAAGTAAATTTGTCAAAACCCCCCCAAAAAAGAGTGAAAGGTTTACAGCAACCAAGTGAATACTGATTTTAAAAAAAAAGTGACTTCCAAATGGTAAAAATCTTTGAGGAGTTTTTACTTGCCCCACCCAACCCTGATCCTGGCTGTATGGCAGTCTTCAGACACCAATAATTTGTGTTCTTAGAAGAGAGTTCTGGTCCCTGGTTCCAGAGGGAGCAGAGACCTTATGCCCAAATTATTGTATGCATCTCTTGTAATCTGTCTGGAGAGTACCTGAAAGAAAAGATGTTCATCTCTGTTTCACCTGTCTCAGAACTCTAGCCATAAAAGCTTCCTGGAAAAGTGGGACGGAATTGCTCAAAAAACAATGCAAGCTGAATTAATAACAGACAGATGTCAGGTTAAAAGATTAAATTGAAAATATAAAATAGATGATTAATGGATCAGGAGCAAACATTGTGGAGAATTTCTTTGGAAAATTGGGACATTCAAAATGACATGTGTATGGGGTGGGTGATTGAGAAAGCTGCACATATGCTCAAGGCAAGATACATGTTCACAAAAGAACTGAAGTCACTTTAAGCTTTCATCTTGGGCTGATTCCCAAGCTCAGTCCCCTGGCTGAGTGTTGAAAGAGTACCCCAATACAGAGCCAATCTGCAATAATTGAGAAAAGTGGATTTTTGATTCAGTTTTGTTTTGTTCGTGTGTTTGTTTTGTTATTGTTATAGCTCCTAGCATTCAAGCAAACCTTCTGAAAACACTGGCTGAGCACAAGGAAAAGAGGTTCAGAGACTGCACACAAAGCAAGATTCAGTCTTTAGAAAAAAGTTAACAAAAGTCACTAAGCAAATAAACTGCCACAATTTTTAAAAAGTGTTCAACAACAACAAAAAAAAAAAACAGCAAAATTCTCAAAAGGTGGTAAAAGGTGGCAGAATCTGATTTTAGAGTTGCCACTTTATAATATTCAAATGTCCAGTTTGCAACAAAAAGTCACAAGTCATACAACGAAACAGAAATAAAAAGGCTACTAAAAGGAACAAGATAAATGGACAGAAACCAACCCCGAAGAAATTTTAACAGTAGCTGTTCTGAATGGTGTAAAATGATATCTCATTGTGATTTTAATTTGCATTTCTCTGATAATTAGTGACATTTAGCATTTTTTCAACATGGTTTGTTGGTTTGCTGAAAAATGGTTTTCAAATGGTTTGTTGGCTTATGTCTCTGCCTTTGAAAAATGCCTATTTATGTCATTTGCCCACTTTTTAATGGGCGGTAGAATCGAAGCACTGTCTTCCACAATGGTTGAAATAGTTTACACTCCCACCAGCAGTGTATAAGCATATTTTTTTCTCCACAACCTCGCCAGAATCTGTTATTTTTGACTGTTTAATAATAGCTATTATCCTTAGCAAACTAACACAGGAAGAGAAAACCAAATACCGTATATTCTCACTTATAAGTGGGAGCTAAATGATAAGAACTTATGTATACAAAGAAGGAAACAACAGACTTGGGTCTGCTTGATACGGGGGGAGGTTGGTAGGCGGGAGCAGAGCAGAAAAGATAATTATCGAGTACTGGGCTTAATACCTGGGTGATGAAAGAATTTGTACCACAAAATCCTGTGACAAGAGTTTACCTATGTAACAACCCTTCACATGTATCTCCAAACACAAAATAAAAGTTAAAAAATTCTAAAACAGGCCGGGCGCGATGGCTCACACACATAATCCCAGCACTTTGGGAGACTGAGGTGGGTGGATCACGAAGTCAGGAGATCGAGACCATCCTACTCCAGAGGCTGAGGCAGGAGAATGGTGTGAACCCGGGAGGCGGAGCTTGCAGTGAGCTGATTCGCACCACTGCACTCCAGCCTGGGGGATAGGGCCAGACTCAGTATCCAAAATAAATCAATAAAAAATAAATAAATCATGATATTAAAATTAAAGTGATGAGATTGGTAACATATTGGCATTTGCTTTGCCATTGAAAAAATAGTCATTTACAGTAATTCATTTGCTCCTCAGTGTTTAGAGGATGTGTATTATTATCTTTACTCTGTAACCTGTGGTGTCAGGTTAAATGATTTATAGAAAATACACACAGCTATCAGTGGCAGACCAGGAACCAGACCTGTGCTTTCTCACTAATAATACTTCAGCCTCATTTATTCATTTTAATTTTATCTTACTTTAAGTCCTAGGATACATGTGCAAAACATGCAGGTTTGTTACATAGGTAAACCATGTAAACCTTACCTTACATAGGTAAACCATGGTAGTTTGCTGCATCTATCAACTTGTCACCTCAGTATTAAGCCACACATGCATTAGGTATTTGTCCTGATGCTCTCCCTCCACTTGACCCCCCAGATGGCACCAGTGTGTGCTGTCTCCCCTCCCTGTGTCCATATGTTCTCATTGTTCAGCTCCCACATATAAATGAGAACATGCAGTGTTTGGTTTTCTGTTCCTGTGTTAGTTTGCTGAGGATGATGACTTCCATCTTCATCCATGTCCCTGCAAAGGACATGATCTCATTCTCTTTTATGGCTGCATAGTATTCCATGGTGATATATACCATATTTTCTTTACCCAGTTGATTATTGATGGGTATTTGGGCTGGTTTCATGTCTTTGCTGTTGTGAATAGTGCTGCAATAAACATACAAGTGTATGTATCTTTATAATAGAATAATTTGTATTTCTTTGGAAATATACCCAGTAATGGGACTGCTGGGTCAAATGGTGTTTCTGGTTCTAGATCCTTGAGGAAATGCTACACTGTCTACCACAATGGTAACACTAATTTTCATTCCCCACAGTGGAAAAGTATTCCTATTTTTCCACAGCCTCTCTAGTGTCTTTTTTGTTTGTTTTGTTTTTTACTTTTTAATAATAGCCATTCTGAATGGCATGATACGGAATCTCATTGTGGTTTTGATTTGCATTTCTCTAATCAGTAATGCTGAGGTTTTTTTTTTGTCATTCTTATATATTTGTTGGCTGCATAGATGTCTTCTTTTGAGAAGTATCTGTTCATGTCCTTTGCCCACTTTTTGATTTTTTTCTTATAAATTTGTTTCAGTCCCTTGTAGATTCTGCATATTAGTTCAGATGGGTAGATTGCAAATATTTTCTCCCATTCTGTAGGTTGCCTGTTCGCACTGATGGTAGTTTCTTTTGGCTGTGCAGAAGCTCTTTAGTTTAATTAGATCCCATTTATCAATTTTAGCTTTTGTTCTAATTGCTTTTGGCTATTTCACCATAAAATCTTTGCCCATTCCTATGTCCTGAATGGTATTGCCTAGACTTTCTTCTAGGGTTTTTATGGTTTTGGGTTTTACATTTAAGTCTTTAATCTATCTGGAGTTAATTTTTGTATAAGGTGTGAGAAACAAATCCAGTTTCAGTTTTCCGCATATGGCCAGCCAGTTTTCCCAGCACCATTTATTGAATAGGGAATCCTATCCCCACTGCTTGTTTTTGTCAGGTTTGTCAAAGATCAGATGGTTGTAGAGGTGTGGTCTTATTTCTGATATCTCTCGTGTTCCATTGGTCTACATGTCTGTTATCATACCAGTACCATGTGAGTTTTGGTCACTGTAGCCTTGTAGTTTGGAGTCAGGTAGTGTGATACCTCCAGGTTTGTTCTTTTTGCTTACAATTGTCTTGGCTGTAAGTGCTCTCTTTTGGTTGCAAATGAATTTTAAAGTAGTTTTTCTAATTCTGTGAAGAATGTCCATTGTAGTTTGATGGAAACAGCATTAAATCTGTAAATTACTTTGAGCAGTGTGGCCATGTTCACAATAATGATTCTTACCATGTATGAGGATGGAATATTTTCCCATTTGTTTGTGTCCCCTCTTATTTCATTTATCAGTGGTTTGTAGTTCTCCTTGAAGAGGTCCTTCACATCCCCTGTTAGTTGTATTCCTTGGTATTTTATTATCTTTGTAGTGACCGTGAATGGGAGTTCATTCATGATTTGGCTCTCTGCTAGTCTATTGTTTTTGTATAGGAATTTTTGTGATTTTTGCATATCAATTTTGTATCCTGAGACTGTTGAAGTTGCTTATCAGTTTAAGGAACTTTTGGTCAGCTTCATTTCTACTTTGTGTCATCCCATGCATGTATATATAATGCATTTAGATTCTTAATAGTTATTTCTGTAAGAAGAAGAAGGGCTTTTAGGATCCAATTTATTTATTTGCTAGGTTATTATTTCAAGTAGACTTATTTAGTATGCTGGAAAAAAGTGAAGAAGAATGGGCATATTTGAATACTATATAATCTAACTTTCTTAACTAAATCACAGTTCCTCCTGGAGAAACTCTTTATCTTGATGTAGCTATGTAAATTGGAAACTTAAGATATCCCTAACAATGTCAAAGGAAGAGATTAAGATGAAGGATTGATGTTATAATCAATTTGATAAAATAATAATATAATCTTGGTCTTCATTTTTAAGTGTCTATTGCAATTTGAGAAAGCACTATTTTAGTTTTAAGTCAACTGTGTATTCATTAATCAAGCTGACCACTGTCTTCAAAAGGAACTTGCTGGAGTACATCAAAATAAATTTTATTCCTAATTTCACCTGTGGGGTTTTGTGTGGATGTGTTTTGCATAAGTTGGGTAAAATTGCCATGTTCATGTAAATAATAAGGAAGGCAATCTGTCATTTCACGGTAAAGGTAAAAAGGGAGACAGAGAGAGGAGAAAGAGGGAGGCAAGGAGAAAGGAAAAATATTTCAAGCTTGCAGGGGTTGCCTGCATTTTAAAATTATTAAGTAGTTGTATTAATTTTTTGGTGCTGCTGTTATAATTACTAAAAATTTCTCAGCTTACAAAACATAAATTTATTATTTCCAGTTCTAGAGGTTACAAGTTTGAACCTGTTTTCACTGAGATGAAATCAAGGTGATTGCTGGTCTGTGCTCCCTTCTGAGTCAATCTGTTTCCTTTGCTTTTCCAGCTCCAAAAAGCCCTTATCAATACTTAATCTCGTGCCCTTTCCTCCATCTTCAAAGTTAGCAACATCAGCCAACTATCTGTCTCCGACTTTTCTTCTGCCTCTCTCTTCCATTTTTAATAGTCCTGGTGATTATTTTGGCTCCTCCTAGATAATTCAGGATAATACTGTTTTTAAGATAATCAGTTGAGCAATCAATATCATTTGTCATCCGAATTCCCCTTTGCCTATTAACTGTGACATATTCACAGGTTTCAGGGAATAGGATAGAGATCATTGAAGAGAGGGGAGAGGACTATTATGCCTACCATTCTAACTGATAATTGATTTGTTCCATGAAAAATAGTTTTACTATTAAATTGGAAACTGCTAGAAGATGGAAGCAATAGTTACCTACTACGTTAGTCTGTTTTTGCATTGCTACAGAGAAATAACCTCAGGCTGGGTAATTTATAAAGAGAAGAGATTTCATTGGCTCATGGTTCTGCAGGTGCTACAAGCATGGCACCAACATCTGCTCAGCTTCTGGTGAGACCTCTGGAAGCTTACAATTATAGTGGAAGGCGACGGGAGAAACTAGTGTATTACAGGATGAGAGAGAGAGCAATAGGCAGGAGGAGGTACCACACTCTTAAAAACAACCAAATCTCATGTAAAATCAGAATAAGAACTCACTCATGAGGACAGCACTAGGCCATTCATGAAGGATCTGCCCCAATGACCCAAATACCTCCCACCAGGCCCCACTTCGAACAGTGCGGATTACATATCAACATGAGATATGGAGGGGACAAACATCCCAACGTTATCACCTACTTTCTTGAATTCAGTATTGGTAATTTCAAAACAAACAAAGATAAGAGAGTATAATAATAAATACCAGAGATTGGGAAGGGTGTATGGTAGTTTGGGGAATAAGGGGAGGTTGGTCAATAGGTACAAACACAGAGATAGAAGTTCTAATGTATGCTAGCAGAGTAGGGAGACTATATTTGGCAACAGTGTGTTATATATGTCATCATAGCTGAGAGGACCTGAAATATTCCCAGCACATCGAAATAATAAATATGTGGGTGATGGATACCCTATAAACACTGACTTGATTACACATTCTGTGTATGTAACAGAACTTCATATATACTCCATAAATATGTACTCGTATAATGTAACAAAAATACAAAAAAAATATGGAAATAGGAGTGATACTGTTTGTGCACTAGTGCTAGCTAGTTTGTTCTTTTTGTAATTCTGGGTCACTTAATAGCTGCATGCCTTTGGGTGAGTTCTTTACCCCCTCTGTGCCTTCATTTTCTCAACTGCAAAATGGGGTGTTATTTTATTTCTCTCAGAGTGTTGCTGTGAGAATGTTATTATTTGACTTAATATTGATTCAGAGCCGAGCACAATGACTGAAGTAATTTAAATGTTCAATAAATATTAGCTATGGTCATCAATAACGATACGTAGTAGTAGTACCAATTCCCTCTTGTGTGAGTTTCTGATCTCTTCACAAGGTCATTCTAAGGTTTAATGGCATCATGTATGAGAAAGCACTGTACAAACAGCTGGAAATTAAGACAAAGTAATTTTCTGTTCAAAATGTAGCCAAACTGAAAAAAAGAATTTGGCCTTATACGAAATGGAAGATAATTCCCCAAATTCCTTTCATGATTGTCCAACTAAATGGTATGAGCTGGTACATTTACTTATGAGTTCCTTTCCCCACTGTTTGCAGGGTAGCCTCAGGGTTGTTGACTCCCTGCAAGACGTTCTGGGGTGTTCCTTTGCTGCTGCTTCTGCTGAGTATGCTTTCTAGAGCTCTGAGAAGCAGAGAGATGCTCAGCACATGCTTGAGGTGGGAGGGAGTCAATGTGAGTCTGAGGTATTATAAGACCGTCCTTCACATCTGTGGTTGAAATCAGAGGTGAACCAAAGAAATCTGCTCATTTCATTCAGAAAATGGAATATATAGCTCTTGATCATGGCTCTGGATGTGAACTATCAACCTCATGTGACATGCATTGAAAAGTACGATGGATGATATTGAAGAATGATTTAATCACAATATAAAATGTTCATATCTGTCTATGTTAAGTAGAATAATCATTTATAGGATCAGCTTCTCATTTACCCACAAACTGTTTAACATCGCTTCATTTCCCACGTTTCAACAAAATTAGCAAATAATTTATGTTTCATTGCATGGCTTGTTTTAAGTTTACAACTGAAAAACCAAATGAATAATTAATCAGCAATTACTGATTATTTGCTTTGTTATTTTTGGTCTTTAGGACAAGTGAATCAAAACAAACTTCCAGAGTCAGTCTGTTTACTCATCACCCCTTTATTGTATGGCAGATGAAATAAATATCTTGGAATCGCAGGCTTAAAATGTATGTTGTTTTATTGCATTCTTCCAAAAAAGTTTGAATCGTCTCTCTTAAATCTTTGTAATTTGGTCGTTCTTGTTGTCAATACTTGGTGACAGGACTATCATGACTTCTCAGGACAGTGTGATCTATTTTTAGACAAGATTGACTGAAAAAAAGTCACTTTATCTCCAAAAGAGATAACATACTTCTATTTAAGATGACATTCAATTGAGTTACTGCTGCCTTTTAAAAAGAATGATAAACATTTTGTTGAGGTAGCTGGCTCACTTTTTAAAGAAAATATCTTTAAAGTAGAAACCTTTAAGATGAGATAATGTTTCCCAAATTTCTCTGCATACTAAAGAGAAGTTCCTAAAAACAAGGGGAGAAGAAATGAAGCTGAACACAACTTGAAAATATGGCTGCTAACTGGAATTAGCCAGTGAATATGTTATGACTCTTTAAAAACATAAATATTTATGCATATCTTATGGATATATAATGCTCATTTTTGTGTTACTCAATTCACTAGTGCTCTAACATTTTTAAATGGCTAAAACTATTTCATTTTGTTGAGTCGCAATAGTTTATTAGATAATTCCCTATTGATGAACATTTTGATCAATACAATGAACCTACCTAGTACTGTTCTCAACTTCCTTGTAGCTACATTTCTGTGCACATAAATAACTCTTTGGGATAAATTCCTTGAAACCGAATTATTTGTTCAAAGGGAAAGGATCCCAGAAGGTTTTCATTATTTTGCCTTCTCATGCGCAGTGAATGAGAATACAGGTGCCCGCTACCATGCCCAGCTAACTTCTTGTATTTTCAGTAGAGACGGGGTTTCACCATGTTAGCCAGGATGGTCTCGATCTCCTGACCGCATGTTCCACCTGCCTTGACCTCCCAAAGTGCTGGGATTACAGGCGTGAGCCACGGTCTCCCGCCTTCTTAAAATCTTTTAACTGACCTCAGACATCATAATGCTAAGCAACTATGAAGTATATATTGTAGTGCTATTTATGTATCAATGTATGCACATGTATATGACATAATTTAAAAAAATCCACATAGTCTTTTGGAAGAGAGAGATTGCTTTTTATTTTACAGATGAGAAAATTAAGATTTCAAAAAATTAAATGAGTTATTTAATGTCGTATTGCTAGTGAGACACCAAACTTATTTGGAACTCAAATGTTTGGTTATATGTCCTCTTTAATGTTACTCTATTAGAGAAACTACATACTGTCACATTGTATAGTGAACTCACAAAATAAATTTTGCTACACAATAACTTAACTGAATGGAAAAGTGTATCTGATGTTAAGCCTGATTTCTGTTATTTCATGTATGATTTTAGTCAGTTTAACAATAATAATAATGGCAATACCAAAAACAAAAACAACCCCCCCCCCCAAAAAAAACCCCAAAAATCCTGTATAATTTCAAAGAAGCATGGAAGTGTGGTAAGACATGTTTTTTAAAAGCAAGTAATTACTAAAAAAGAGCGTTATTTTCTATTTCAGTGAAAATAAGTTTCACAAAATTCATCACTTTTTAAGCACCCTTATAATGGCATCAGTTTGCTATGAGTCTAAAGTGGAGAATGGTAGTGAATAAAACTTTATATCGGCTATGACAGAGTGACATGTTGGTTTTTCTTATATTTAATATTATATATTCAATATTGAATATAATATAGTTGAATATAGTTAATGTAATTTAATTGAATGCTAAATATAATATTCAATGTTGAATATAAGTTAATACTAAATTTTATATTCAACATTCAATATTGACTTTGCCATTAGTTGAGTTTCCATAAGAAGGACATCTGTTGCTCTGTTTCTGGGAACTCTTTTAGCCACTAGGCTATTTCTCTATTTATTTCACAGTCACATTGACTTAGTAAAATTAGAATTTTATAATAATACTTGTTATGTGGACAGGAAAATCTGCCCGCTTAAATTTTTTGTGGAGGAGGTTCAGATTGCCTTATTCTTCCTAATATTCTTCTATATAGATTTAGAATCGGCTTGTCTGGTTCCACGAAACTATCACTGATGATCTGATTAAGATTGCATTAAATTTATTCAAAGTTTTTGGTAAAATTATTAACTTTAGGATAGGATAATCTTACATATGGTTATGTTATACTTCTCATATAATTAACATTTCTTTAATGCCTTTTGGTTAAATTTAATAATTCATTTGATAGCAGTCTCACAGAACATGCATTACATTTTTCTCAAGTCAAAGTTGTTTTCTAATTGTATTACATTTTCTGTAGATTCTTTTGGATATTTTTTCTGTAGAAAACCATATTTTATGTGAAGCCATGTTAGTTTTATTTTTACCTCAAAGCAATATACGTATTATAGATCTATATTTTTCCTTAGTAAGACAAGAACTATATATGGTATAGAGTTGGATTAAAGTAGTGAATCTAGCCAAATAGAAAACCACATTGTACTTTTGTGTAATGTTCTTAAGTGAAATATCACTGTTCTTAAATGAAATGTTTTAGTATGTCACCAATAAGTTTGACGTTGATGGAGGTTATGTTGTACATGACAACTTCAGGTGGAAAAATTTACTTCTGTTCTGATGTCCTAAACAGTGACAATTATTGTGGTTAATCATAATGAACTTTTTGAATGAACTGTCTCTATCTTCTGATACCATTCTGTAATGCTCTCCATCAGCAAATTACTATGGTGAATTTTATTAACTGTCTGCCATTAAACCAAGTTTATATTCCTGTGATAGATCTTAAAGGAATGGTCCTGATAATTCTCAATTTATTGCTGGTTTCCATATGATAATACTTTTATTTTTTTAGAAATTTGATATCTATCCCCAGGAATAAATGTGAGCCTTTAAATTTTCTTTCTTATGTAATTCTGATACCAAAACCTGGCAGAGACACACACACACAAAGAACATTTCAGGCCAATATCCCTGAAGAACATCGATGCAAACATCCTCAAAAAAATCCTGGCAAACTGAATCCAGCAGCACATCAAAAAGCTTACCCACCACAATCAAGTCGGCTTCATCCCTGGGATGCAACGCTGGTTCAACATATGCAAATCAATAAACGTAATCCATCACATAAACAGAACCAATAACAAAAACCACATGATTATCTGAATAGATGCAGAAAAGGCCTTTGATAAAATTCAACATCCCTTTGTGCTAAAAACTCTCAATAAACTAGATATTGATGGAACGTATCTCAAAATAATAACAGCTATTTATGACAAACTCACAGCCAATATCGTACTGAATGGCCAGAAGCAAAGCTGAAAGCAGCATTCCCTTTGAAAACCGGCATAAGACAAAGTTAACCTCTCTCACCACTCCTATTCAACATAATATTGGAAGTTCTGGTCAGGACAATCAGACAAGAGAAAGAAAGAAAGCATATTCAAATAGAAAGATAGGAAGTCAAATTGTCTCTGTTTGCAGATGTCATGACTGTATATTTAGAAAACCCCATCGTCTCAGCCCAAAAATCTCCTTAAGCTCATAAGCAAATTCAGCAAAGTCTCAGGATAAACAATCAGTGTGCAAAAAATCACAAGCATTCCTGTACACCAATAACAGACAAACAGAGAGCTAAATCATGAATCAACTCCCATTCACAATTGCTACAAAGATAATAAAATACCTAGGAATGTAACTTACAGAGGATGTTAAGGACTTCTTCAAGGAGAACTACACACTGCTGCTCAAAGAAATAAGAGAGGACACAAACATGGAAAAACATTCCATGCGCATGGATAAGAAGAATCAATGTCATAAAAATGGCCATATTGCCCAAAGTAATTTATAGATTCAATGCTATCCCCATCAAGCTACCAGTGACTTTCTTCACAGAATTAGAAAAAAACTGTAAATTTCATATGGAACCAAAAAAGAGCCCATATAGCCAAGACAATCATAAGCAAAAAGAACAAAGTTGGAGGGATCACACTACCTGACTTCAAACTATAATACAAGGCTACAGTAATCAAAACAGCACGGTGCTGATGCCAAAACAGATATAAAGACCAATGCAACAGAACAGAAGCCTCAGAAATAACAACACACATCCACAACCATCTGATCTTTGACAAATCTGACAAAAACAAGCAATGGGAAAAGGATTCCCTATTTAATAAATGGTGTTGGGGAAAAGGGCTAGCCATATGCAGAAAACTGACACTGGTCACCTTCCTTACGCCTTATACAAAAATTAACTCAAGATAGATTAAATGCCTAAATGTAACACCTAAATCCATAAAAACCCTAGAAGAAAACCTGGCAATACCACTCAGGACATAGGCGTGGGCAAAGACTTCATGACTAAAACACCAAAAGCAATGGCAACAAACTCCAAAATAGACAAATGGGATCTAATTAAACTAAAGAGCTTCTGCACAGCAAAAGAAACTATCATTAGGGTGAACAGGCAGCCTACACAATGGGAAAAAGTTTTTGCAATCTATCTATCTGACAAAGGGCTAATATCCAGAATCTATAAAGAACTTAAATTTACAAGAAATAACCCCATCAAAAAGTGGGTGAAGGATATGAACAGACACTTCTCAAAAGAAGCCATTTATGTGGCCAATAAACATGAAAAAAAACCTCACCATTACTGATCATTAGATAAATGCAAATCAAAACCACAATGAGATACCACCTTAAGCCAGTTAGAATAGTGATGATTAAAAAGTCAGGAAACAACAGATGCTGGAGAGAATGTGGATAAACAGGAACACTTTTACACTGCTGGTAGGAGTGCAAATTAGTTCAACCATTGTGGAAGACAGTGTGGCAATTCCTGAAGCATCTAGAATTAGAAATACCATTTGACCTAGAAATCCCATTACTGGTTATACACCCAAAGGATTATAAATCATTTTACTATAAAGACACATTCACACGTATGTTTCTTGCAGCATTGTTCACAATAGCAAAGACTTGGAACCAACCCACATGTCCATCAATGATAGACTGGATAAAGAAAATGTGGCACATATAAACCATGGAATACTGTGCAACCATAAAAAGGATGAGTTCATGTCCTTTGCAGGGTCATGGATGAAGCTAGAAACCATCATTCTCAGCAAGCAAACACAAGATGAGAAAACCAAACACCACATGTTCTCACTCATAAGTGGGAGCTGAACAATGAGAGCACGTTGACACAAGGAGGGGAACATCACACACTGAGGCCTATTAGAGGGTGTGGGGCTAAGGATAACATTAGGAGAAATACCTAATGTAGATGACAGGTTGATGAGTGCAGCAAACCACCATGGCACATGTATACCTATGTAACAAACTTGCATGTTCTGTACATGTACTCCAGAACTTAAAGTATAATAATAATAAAAACTTAATATATTAGGGCATCAGGTTTTTTTTTTTTTTTTTTTTTTTCAATTCTCTGGAAAGGTTTTTACAAGATTGGAATTTTATTTTGTAAATGTCAGTATACACACACACACACGGATAAAGTACTCCCCAGTGAGATGCTATACTCTGCATTCACACACACACTGATGTGTACATCTCAGTGTCACAATTTAAGCTTTCTCAAAAAAAAAAAAAAAAAAAAAAAAACTACCTATTGAAAATATTGAATATCTGCTTACCCTGTTCATGGTGAGATACTTACTATGTGTATCAAGGGACTCCCAAAATGTCAAAGCACATATCTGGATTATAAAAGTTGTGTATTTTACCCCTGACTTGTCAGAAGAGGCCCATTTATATCAGCAGGTCTAATGCTAACCTGTAATGCATTATTTTTGTAGGTCAGAGAACGACCGTCTTTAAAGATACATGTTGTGATCCATAACCAGAGCACACAAATAAAACATAGGTTTCCATAACAGCACAATAATTTTGAAGATGCTTGGACTTCCCTGAAAACTATGGATTATTATAATGGTTATAATCTGCATAAAGCATTAATGGCTTACTCTGCTTGAAATTCCTCTAAGAAAAATATACAGTGTTCACAGTAATCAACGCTGAGTATATGATGAGTGTTCTTACTGTAGAAACTTCATTATTGGGGAAACCAGACGTTAGTTCTGGAGAAACATGCCATTTCTTTAATTGAAAGTAATGCTACCAGTCCTCTTATGATTAAAAAACAAATGAAAATAAAGGGAGCTTTTTCAAATTTACCTATTGGTATATATGAATTACATGGCAAGTGATAAAATAAAAATCAAAGGAGCAACCTTGAGCAACAAAAGGCAAATACTCTCATAGAAACAAAAAGATGAAGAGAATTTATTTGGGCACTAACAAGCATGTTCTGATTCTCACTTGGACTCTATGCATGTCATACTATCTTGTTACTGGATGATAGGCTTATGAGGCTTTCAGTTTTTATGTGAATTTTTGTAAAATGTGGTTATTAGTAAATGAACGACAATTACATATTAAGGCAAGTTGTATGTACAAAGATCCCAGATTCTGAATCTTTTCTCATTGGCAGAGAGACCCAAAAAAATTACACCTAAAACTTTGATGTTTTAAAATCTCTTAGATATCTTGAGGTAAGAAGGAAATTCTAAATAAATTGTGGTTCATGAGATACTATGTTAAAAAAAATCTGATATGTTAGTTTATGTAGATTAACCATGCAGCTCAGGCTCATAAAGCTATTGATATAATTAGCATCTTTTGAACATACAAGATTTTGCTTTTTTTCAGAGTAAAAAATGTTTGTAGAGGTTTCAGATAAATCCATAAACCAATGCAATATTTGAAGCCCCCGAAGACAATTATGTACCATCTGTTTTAGACAATTTATTTACTGATATTTATTGTCCATAGAAAGCACTTTGATATCAATGCACCAGAAGTCCTAAGGAATAAAGAATTAAGAAATGAAAGTGCTGCTGAGATGAGTGTGTAGCATTAGGTATTCCATTTGATAATGGGCAGTATGACCTGCCAGTAGAAAACACAATTTCTCCCTTTATGACTCATAGCAGCAGGCAGTCATCTTGTTTCTCTTCAGAAAGTATTCTAAATAGAGGTGAAGAGCTTGAAGAATAAAATAAGGCAAAAATATAGGATTAAGGAATTCACTAGTTCCCACCCCCCACCCAAGAAACTTCAGTTTGATGGTGCAACTGATGGGAAATTTTCAAATAAATGAATTTCCGCAAAGCTTGAATTTCACTGGATTAATGACAGAGGTTATCAAGGCAAGGGTCATATAATAAATGTGAGTTCAAAGAGCCAAGACTAGTATCAGCTATTATATCTGTATTTAAGGTAAACTGTCCAAATCTTAAGACAAAATATACTCCTAGATTAAGTATGTTCAAAGCTTATCTAGACTTTATGTAAAGGTGGTAAAAAGATAATTTACCTAAGAATCTTCTTAATCTTCTCAATTTCATCATTAATCTTTAAAAAAAATTTAAAAATATAAAAAATGACAGTATGGGTAGCTCATGTGCTATCAAATAGGTTAATGCATATCTTTGCATTTCAATTCATTAGAGTTATAATGTTTACAATGAAGCTGTAAATTGAATCAAATATTGCTGCCTTTTAAAAAGTCCATAACCACAGAATCTTCTGATTATGTTTGCTAAAGGGGCGTTCTTGATTATGCTTTCTCACTCAGGATTCTCTAGAAGCCTCAGGCGGGTGTGTTACTTCTCCTTTGCTTAGTGGTTTTATTTAAGTAAAGAGCAAAATGACAACCTTAGTAATCACATACTTTGGAATTATCTATTTCCTGAAAATATATATCTTAAGAGTAAACGAAGAAAGCTCTGCTCATCCACTGTAATGTTGTCATGTTTTGGAGGTAGGAATTAGAAAATGTATTATTTATATACATTTTTTTTAAAATGTCATTTCCATCAAACCACATATTCATTCAATTTGGAAACAATTTATTTTCTTTTTAATTCTGTTTTATTTACATGTGATTTTAAATTGCAAGTATTACTCTTACTGTTGACTAAAAGGCATGGAAAGAATTAATAAATGAAGAGCTTTTCCTCCTAAAACTCAGTGAAACAACTGCCAGTAAAACGTAACTTCTTGAAGCTTACAAAATGAGAGGCATATGGAAGTCTGGATCATTTCCAGTGCTGATATATTTTAGTCTAATTTCATTAGTTACAACTTACTTTTGAAATATACTTCATTTTGAAGAAAATAGCTTTATTTTAATGCATTTTCCTTTTGATATCCAAATGTCTTTATCTCTGTCTTCTGAAACTGTTTAAGTGGATGAGAAGATATTACTTGGCATCCAAGAGTGAAGGCTTTGAGACATTTTTTTAAAAGATGAAAAAAATCCCAAATGGAAAGTCCAGACAGATTTTGAAATAATTTCTTTTCAGAAATCCTGGCAGCTTATCTTTCAGTCGTAAATGAACAATATGGTGTTTTTTTTTTTTTTTTTTTTTTTTTTGCTTTTGCTTTCTTTCCAAGACAATTAATAATGTTATTTCCCTGTTTCACTAGAAAAATATCACTTTGGCTATGCTCATAATAAGTTTCAGTACATTCAGATAATCATCTCAGGATGTTAATTTGTGTTAAAGTGTTAAATAAGGAGATACACTAGGAAACAGAAGCTTAGCATGTTTTACATATCAGTTATAAAATGGAAAGCATTTTATGCATGCTTTTGTTAATTTTTTGTATTCACATTCTTTAATTTACTGATTCTCAACTATGTAGCAGAATCCGTGATCAGTACTAAGTATACAACTTTTATCAAGATAGTCTTTGACTTCAAGAAAGTCCTAAGTTACTGGAGAAGAACTTAAAGCAAATTGCAATGCAATGTTAGAAATATACACCAGTAATTTTTGCAAGATCCTGGAGAAACTGCCAGAAGGAGGAAAAGCTGCAAGAACCAAGAAAATGTTTCACAGATATTATAATTTAGATTCAGATCTTGAAAAATGAGAAGAGATTACCATCAAATGATGAGTAAGAGGTTGCATATGGCTAAGAACAAGAAGGGGTTCTCATGACAGTCCATAAACATGGCAAAATATGCAAGAGCTGTCTTGTCACTGAAATGTAAAATGCACAGAACTGCTAAGCAATAAATCCTAAGAATGTGGGCTTGACTTCTACAGATACTGGATTCTTAAAATATTTTAAGTGAGAGTTACAAAGTCAATTTTGTGTTTTAGAACATCATTTGGCACCAGTATGGAGGAATTATGAGCAGAAAACGTATGTGATATTGAAGACGTGGAAACAAGTACCCTAATAAGGATGTTGAACAAGAAAGGACATTTTGGTATACTTCCCCAGTCCACCTGGGTGTTTGGAATATGGTTTTACCATTAATCAAGCTAGGATTAAAAAACAAAAGGACAGCACTTTGGGAGGCCGAGGTAGGTGGATCACGAGGCCAGGAGATCCAGACCATCCTGGCTAACACAGTGAAACCTCGTGTCTACTAAAAAATACAAACGACTAGCTGGGCGGTGGTGGCGGTCGCCTGTAGTCTCAGCTGCTTTGGAGGCTGAGGAGGGAGAATGAGGTGAACCCGGGAGGTGGAGCTTGCAGTGAGCCGAGATTGCGCCACTCCACTCCAGCCTGGGCGACAGAGCGAGACTCCATCTCAAAAAAAAAAAAAAAAAAAAAAAAAAAAGGAGAACACTTTCAAAAAAGGCTTTGAAATATGGATCCTTATCGATATTTATTAATTATCTCACATACATCATGTGTGCAAGAATACAGTGGCATATAAGGAATATATCTTCAATTTTTTTGGCCTGAAACATAAGCAACTCACATAATTAAAAATAGAAAATGTAAGAATAGATGTGGTAGATTAAACATAAGTGTTACAGGCAGTAAACCCTAAATATGTTCAGAGAATGAAGATATCTGCATATGCCTTCAGAGGTGAGAAATTAGTAAAGATATTGTATAAATAAGTAGAAGAAAAGATGTTTGAGCAGACAAATGGGGTCAGATGACAGGAGTACTGAATACTGGGCAAAAGCAGTGTCCAGGAAAATAATTACAGCTTTTTGCACAGGTGAGCTATCAATGGTTTTGATAAAATTACTCCAGCAGTGTATAGGTTGTGTTTTGTCACGTTGAGTGGAGACAAAGACACCATTTAGATTATTAAAATAACACAAATAAGAGATGTAGTATATGTTGAAATAGGTTGACATTTCTTCTTTTGAGAGATAGTAAGTTTTTTGGGATTCAAAGGAACCCTTTTTAATGGAATAAAAGAAATGCCAATTAATATTTTTTCCAGTATTATTACTCCATCCCTTCCCCAAAATAATTTATTTTCTTTTGATTTGGAGGAGCAAACTCCTTTCCATTTGTATTTAAGGAGGAATGAGAAGAGTTATTAGTATACAAGTTTTGATATGTTTGAAAAAAAAATCATATAATTCTGTTAGAAATTGAAAGTACTTTAGAGATCATGTTATTCATGATCTGGTTTTTAATTTTACAAATAAAAACCAGAGGGCTTTAAATACTTGGCCAAGATTTAGAAACAAATTTTAAGTAAACCTGGGAATAAAACAAGTCTATTCCCAGTTTAATCTAGATTTTAATACTAATTTAGATTTGGGGGAAACATGCAAATAGAGAAAAAGAAAGTAAGGTAGGACGACTTCCAAAATGTTTGAATATATTTACTAATACAGATTCAAAATTGAAGATCATAAATAAATAGGAACCTTTCCGTCCCTTGAGATCTACAAAAATATCCCTGGACCTTCTCCCTATTTTAGTGGAAGAATTTAAAATGCTGTCTAAGATTCCTGTGAAGTGCTATAGGGCTGGGAGGCTAGCTGTTCATGTCCTGTTAACCTTTGCCCCGTGGACTCTGGATTCCTCTTGTAGCTTCTCTTTCACATCATGTTGATATCTAAATAAAATCCATTCCCTTCTTTGCATCCCCTCCCCCTCACAAAAAAAAAAAAAAAAAAAAAAAAAAAAACTCAGAAAATTCATGATCATAGTTGATCTCATTGGAAAAATAAAGGCCAACAAAAGTTCTCATTTGGCAAATATCAAGTCAAATAACTTAAAAATATAATTTCCTGCCTGATTTTCTTTTTCTCAATGTGAGGTATTCTTGCCTTTCTTGGTTGGTTGTTTGCCTTCTCTCTGGTGCTTATCCTTGGGTTTCCTTTTCTTGTGCTACCTCTTCTTCTGGGACCAATGACTCCTGTAAAAATTATATCTATGTCAATGGGTGAATAATGAGTAGCATAGGATATAACATTTATAGTATAGATAGCATTTAGAATATAGATAGCCACATCAGATGAGGTGCTTATATTTAATTTTAATAATTTGTTTTTGAGGGTGTAGTATTTTATGTTAGGCATTTGTAAAGGGTAGTATCCTATCTTATGACTTAAACTCTTTAAATACAAAGTAGGACCATAATCCATATCTGCCTTTTTTCCTTTCCAGCAAAACAGAATATGCTATCCTCATTCTTTCCTGCAGAAGTCAGAAATTATCATATGAATGGCTTCTACTACTTTTGGACCCTGAATTTTCTTACCTCCTTTTTTTCTGACAATTGCAATAGCCAACAGTATAGGTTTTCCCTGTGTCTTGTAACATTGTAGTCAGTTTAAATTATCTGAAACATCCTTCATAGGATTATATAATCAAGCACTATTGAACATTATACCCTTTTGAACAGCCCCTTACAATAGCAATGAAAAACATTTATTCAATAAGTTTACATATGCATATTAATATGTATCTGTTATGTTCCTTTTGTCCTTTTTATGTCTATCCTTCTTTTTTTGTTTCTATGGTTTCTAGAACCTGTGATGAGAATTCATGACAGTCTTTCTTTTCTCGAAGTGAGTGTAAATCAGCTTTGTCCTTGTGTATCAGACAAATGTTGATAAATTGTTAGGGTTTCCAGGTCAAGTATATCATGCCTTACTAATTTTGAATTTACTTAATTACTCATGACATGCTTTCAGTATAAGTATATCCCCTGTAAATATCCTTTACTTACACTAAAAAATGATTCGATGTGTATCTGAAATTCCAATTAACTCAGTGTCATATATTGTTATATTGCCAAATCTTGCAACCCTATTAATAATCCATTCTGCCCAGGCCAGAAGGCAGTGGTGCAGTCTCAGCTCACTGCAACCTATGCCTCCCAGGTTCAATCTATTCTCCTGTCTCAGCCTCCCAAGCTTCTGGGACTACTGTGCACCACCATGCCCAGCTAATTTTTGTATTTTTAGTAGAGAGGGGATTTCGCCATGTTGGCCAGGGTGATCTGGAACTCCTGGCCTCAGGTGATTTGTTTGCTTCATCCTCCTAAAGTGTTGGGATTACAGGCATGAGCCACTGTGCATGTTCTGATTTTTAATTTTTATGCTGTTAGAGTTCATACCTGGTTCAGGTGGCTTTTATCATCCCTTACTGATTTCCTTTAAGATTATCTGTGTAGGCCGGGCTCAGTGGCTCAAGCCTGTAATCCCAGCACTTTGGGAGGCGGAGATGGGTGGCATCACGAGGTCAGGAGATCGACACCATCCTGGCTAACATGGTGAAACCCCGTCTCTACTAAAAAATACAAAAAACGAGCCAGGCGAGGTTGCGGGCGCCTGTAGTCCCAGCTTCTCAGGAGGCTGAGGCAGGAGAACGGCGTAAACCCGGGAGGTGGAGCTTGTAGTGAGCTGAGATCCGGCCACTGCACTCCAGCCTGGGGCAACAGAGCAAGACTCCGTCTCAAAAAAAAAAAAAAAAAAAAAAAAAAAAAAAAAAAATTATCTGTGTTGCTTATTAATTTTGTACCTTTGGCTCATTCAGGACAAAAACAGGGAGAGTGACTATCTCATTTTCTAAAGGCCTGCATTTTGTCAATTACTCATATTATTTAGTTTACAATTTCACCCTTTAAGTGGCATGATTACATATTTATTCCCTCAAGAATCCTTTAAAAATGATTATTTTTATATTGGAAATGAGAATCGAGACCTCTGTCAGTTTTTATTTCTCATTGAAAATTTAAACTTTTGATGACATTCTATTTTTATTTTCACTGATATAGTTTGTGCTTAGTTACTAAGTATGTCATTATGTATTTGAAAGTAAATATTACTGATGTCTAATTATATTTCTGTCACCTTATCTGGCAAATTTTCATAACCAGGCAAGAGTGGAAATTAATTTTTACACTTTGCACATGGATAACTATCTTTTCTTGGATGCATATCTTATTACAAAATGCCAGAGTCTCTCTTTGAGATATACAAATGTATATCTTGTAATATTCTTTCAAATGCTATCTCCACCATGATCACAAAATTACTGTTACCTCCAACTACTGTTTTACTTTTAAAGACCCATCTTAAGGAACGTTCCACTTGGAGAAATAAAATAAATATCTTCCAAAATATCAACAGAATAAACTCCTTAAAGAAGTAATTTTTCGAAATTCATGAGGAAAAGTTTTAAAAACAAGGACCATATGTCCTACAGAGTCTCAGGAGAGACAGAGAGAGACAAGAGAGAACACTATTAAACCCATTAAGCTGTTCAACAATTCCAATAGCTTTTAGCTTATAAACAGAAATCTGTAATCTTAGGGATTTACTGCAGCAGAACCTGGTAAGTTTGCCCTCAGAACCAGAATATAGATGAAATCATACAGTCTTTGAAAAAAAACTCTTCCTCTTCTATTCATGATCAAGGTCTGTATTGTTATATTATGCAAAGGAGTCATCTGATGGTTCTAATACATTTCCATATATAGCAATTTATTTGTAAGGAATTGGAATTTTAGCTTTAATTTCCTAGTGGCAATTTCATCATTGCCTCTTGAATTAATATGCTTTACATGATTTTTTCTCATTAGACAAAAGCAGATTTGTTTTGTATGCTTCAAATATATATTTTTATGTTACATTGTATAATTTAGCTAGTGTTGAAGCCACTGATGGAACAGATATGAGTGTTGTTCCAACTAAGAAGTCTGAAGAAGATTAGATCAAAAACCAAAATCATAAAGTTTATTTTGAGGGTGATAATCAGACATTTATGCAAAATTACAGAAAAGATTTTCTCAGTGTCATTTTATTTGGAGCATTTTTTTTTTTCCACTTGATTTTGGTAATTGAAGAATCCTTCCATTTTACTTAAATTATGAAAAAGCTATGGGAATCTGGAAAAAAAAAAACAAAACTAGATTCAGTAAATGAAAGCTGAGATAGAGTATCATTCAACCTCCTGAGAAAAGTGTTAAGAGTATATGACCTCTTTGGAAAACTATGATGCCATATGAAACCAACTGTAACAACATGATTTAAAGCAGTTCATGGTTTTAGATAAAGCCCTCACCCCAGAGAGGTCAAAGTAACATGACATGTTCTCTGTCATTTGGTGGTTACTGTAATAAAAGGTGGGAGCTCTGTGTGTAAGAACTGCTAAACATTTATGAGGGTATGTCTGTAAAAACCAATAGTAGGCTACACTGGAGCCCACCTCCACATTTTTATTCATGACCTGCTATTATTTATAGAAACACAGAATTAAGTATTGTGACGTATCCCTCCCTCAATTTCCCTTAACTGGAAAATAAGGCAGGGGACAGAGATGAGCTTTTGTTCTTTAATGAGAGAGTGGGAATTCTTGACTTTTATACATAATTTAATTTTAAAATCAGTTAATATGTAATGACATTTACATTTACCTTGATTGACTCTTCCCTGCCTGGTGATATTCTTCCAACTCTTCTCATTCATATCTTGTGATACGGTTTGGCTCTGTGTCCCCTCTCAAATCTCATCGAGAATTGTACTCCTATAATGCCCACGTGTTGTGGGAGGGACCCGGTGGATGATAATTGAATCATGGGGGCGGTTTCCCCCATAATGTTCTCGTGGTAGTCAGTAAGTCTCATAAGATCTGATGGTTTTATCAGGGGTTTCTGCTTTTGCATCTTCCTCATTTTTCTCTTGCCACCGCCATATATCAAGTGCCTGTTACCTCCCGCAATGATTCTGAGGCCTCCCCAGCCATGTGGAACTGCAAGTCCAATTAAACCTCTTTTTCTCCTCAGTCTTGGGTATGTCTTTATCAGCAGTGTGAAAACGGACTAATACATGATATATACCTATTTTAAGTTTTCTCTCTTTGGGAAGAATATTTGATGCAGAAAAATAGAGATGAAAGTCACTGTGTGGACTTGCTTATACTGACTGCTATATTCATGCTACCCCCAGGCACTGAAGGAGCCGTATTTGGGCACTCTGTGGAGACGCCGCACATCAGAGCAGAGCCATCCCAAGATCTCAGGTAAATGCTTCCTCTTACACATGTGGCATGAATTCCATCACTGTTGATCAGCTTTAATATAGGAAGAACTAAAATAGACAGCTAGACAATGTTTCCCCCAATATACTTCAAATAAATACAAAAATGAATATATTAGATAGGAAGAATGTAGAAAACAAAAGGCAAAGGCAGTTATCGAGTAAGTGAGAGGAACTAATAAAAATAGTGATGCTGAGGTCGGGTGTGGTGGCTCACATCTGTAATCCTAGCACTTTGGGAGGCCAAGGTAGGAGGATCACTTGAGATCAGAAGTTCAAGACCTGGAAACATAGTGAGACCCTGTCTCTACGAAAAATAAAAAATTAGTTGAGCATGGTTGTGCACATGTGTAGTCCAAGTTAGTCAGGAGGCTGAGACGAGAGGATTGCTTGAGCCCAGGAGGTCGAGGCTGCAGTGAGCTCTGATCATACCGCTGTAGTCCAGCCAGACCCCATCTGTAAAAATGAAACCAAACACAATAAAAACAACAACAACAAAAGGAATGCTGGAAAATCCAACATATATAATGAAATATATGACATACGTAGGAATAAAGACAGGGCAAATAGGGAGCTGAGAAAACTATAAATGACCACAGAGTATTACATAGAGGGGAATATGGAAGCAAATGGAAGCTAATCAGCAAAAGGCAGAACTTAATTGGACTATGATGGGATTCCTCAGTCTAATATTTCCAATGGAATAAACTACTTCCTGACAGTGTAATGGTTCTAGGAGGCAGTTATATGTAAAAGCTCTCACCACCCAGAAAATTCCAACATTATAGGGAATTCTTCCCAGGATAATTATTACCACCATTGATTAAATTCAAAATATTAAAATCTACATCCCTCATACAAAACTGCTCAGTGGATGTTCTTAATTCAATACATAAGATTTGGTGATTAATTACGGTTTCATAATAATTAAGTTATGATAGGTAAATTACATTCTGAAATGTACTTATTATTGTATAGGAAAAGGAAATATGCAAATACTGCTGATAAAAACTAATCACATATTAAAAGTCACTTATAAAGTTGGATCAAAGTATCAACCTGAGAGACACAGTTGCTGTCTTGGGAAGCAAAATAAAAATATTAAGTTAAAAAACCTTTTTATTCATAAGGATTGGTGTTTAGCCCTTCACATTGGATGAGTGTATGCGTACTCAGATGGAAACAAAAAATAAAGTTGAAAATCTTTAAGGCAACAAAACCATACTTTACAACAGTAAATTTTTTAGTCCTTTAGAGTCCTATGATAAAATTTCCTAAAGAACTCAGTTTCTCACTACCACAGTAACACAGATTCAAACAAGCTAGGGAATAATATTATTAAAAAAGTGGCCTTCTTCAAGGACTAAGACTTATTTTAGAAGAGCAATGTAATAATTACCTACTCTAGATAGAAACGCTAGGGATTTAGGAGTGCTGAGGAGTGTGTGTAAACAGCATCTCATAGGGTGCTACAGTCTGCATTTATGGCTTTTTTTTTTCAGGGAGGAATTCAACAACTTTTGTGAAAATATTTATTGTATCTTTCTTCTCCTAACAAACTATAAATTCCATTAGCACAGGATACACATGTCCCTTGTTCATCCTTAATGCTGGAGCAGTATTTGTTAATGTGACTTACTGAAACTTAGCAAAGATGAAAAATGGGGATATTAACTAAATGAGTGGGATATAAGGAAAGTGGCTGCAGTCATTACTGTATTACAAAGGCACAAGTTGGCTGCAGTCATTATTGTATTACAAAGGCACATGTGAAGGGCATTGATTCCAATTTTTTTCATCTGTGTTTTAATACAGACACAGCTGTTTACTAATTTATTCAAGAAACTTAAAAAAATTACTACATTTATGGAAGTATTTTTTAATTATTTACATTTATTCTTAAAGAAGAAATATTTTTTATTTCTGACGTTTTAGTAACTATGGAGAGTCTATTGTTAAAAGAGGAATAAGAACCAACTGGTATTTTAATTATCTTGCTGACATATTTCACAACTCATAAGTGAAAATGTGAATGATATTATATCTAGTGTACAGTGTTTCTGGTTTTCATTTTCTAATTATTCATCATTATTTAAACATTGCACTAAGCTGGATTTATCAGCTGCTTGTAAAAGCAGACTGGCAATCCCAAAGATTAGTGTTATTAAATTTCCAAACGGAAACAGAAGCAAAGTCGAGTAATTATGTAGGTATTCAGTTATTTATTTGTGTAATGAACATTAAAAGCAGGGTGTTTGAGAAAAACTTCATAAGCCTTGCTGACAGTTTTCCTCTCAGAGAAATAAGTACTGTTACTTGATGCTTAGTTCTAATCAACACCGTTTCATTGGTTGGCCAAGTCAATAAACTGTTAATTTAGGGAGTAAGTAGCCATGTTTTCCTTGATTTAGACTTCAGAAAAGACAAAATTTCAAAAGTTATTTAATTAATAGAGTATTAATATTTTGGTGAAGAAATGTGGTGGATTTCTATAACTTATTTATTCAGCAGATGTTTGATGAGTGTCTAGTATTTCTCAAGTTCTGTGCTGGTTTTCATGTGCATTTTAAAACTGCGGATTTTCTTTGATTTTTTTTAGATAAGATGATACTGTTTTGTAGTATGGAGTCTATATTTTAAAAGGCTAAACAATATATGTTAAATAGTTAACAAAGACATAATAGTAAATTTGCCCACAGCAGCCCAATGTTCACTCTTTTTTATTTCTTACATTAATATATAGTTAAGTTGCTACAGTTTGAAGAGTTTCTGTACCTATGGTAAAAAGTGATGAAATTAATTATACAGTGCCGATTTCCTAAAGATTTATTTTTGGATCTGAGATCCATTAACTACAGAATAAGAAAATAATCTGCACTTGGATTCTGTAAAATGAATTAATATTTAATCATATATTTGGCATCTTTTCGTAATTCTCATTCTTGCAAAAATACACCTTAACACAGAAATATTAAGGTTTGCAGGCTCCAAGTTAATCTCTAGAAACACATAGCTCTAATATGCATCATTAATAATCTCTAGAAACACATAGCTCTAATATACATCATTAATATATTCAAGGAAAAAAACTCTATTAAGCAGTCAGGATGTTGTCTGAGACATTTCCTGAATAAAGGGGTAGATCGCTTTGCTGGTGTTCTTCTACCTATGAGAAGAACATTATGATAAAGTAGTATATTTGCTTTCCTTTCCTTTTCCCTCCCTTTCTTTTTGTTTCTTCTGATGTTTAAGTTCTGCTTAATACTTTACAACTACATTCTTGCAACTTAGGTTGTTTTAAAGTCTGAATTATTTTTTCTGAATGTTGAGAATTCTTCTAGAGATTTAGGCCACAGACTTTTTAAATTTGATAGTTGCATAACACCTTAAAAACAATATCTTGTTGCATCTTTGCTATATAAACACCATGGAAAACAGAATGCTTTGAAGAACCAGGTGGTAGAGGGACTTGAGTTAAACATTAATCCTTCTCTCGGGCATACTACTAGCTACCCACTGTGAAAGCCAGTCTGAAACTCACTGCTATATTTGCTGTAATGTTTCCACATGAATACAATTATAATTCACTAATTCCATTGACTATTTACATAGAAATCCACAAGAAGTGCCAATAATCTTAGGTTTCCTTTTTCAACAGGCTTTTTCAGAGAATATTTCATAATAACATGAATAGTTTAACTGAAAACCTCTACTATAATATAAATAAGTGTGTGAAACCCTCCTCAGTGAACAGGAGAATTTTCATACAAGAGAGAAGTGGGACACTTTTTTTTTTTTTTTTTGAGACAGAGTCTGGCACTGTCGCCCAGGCTGGAGTGCAGTGGCGTGATCTCTGCTCACTGCAAGCCCCGCCTCCCCGGTTCACGCCATTCTCCTGCCTCAGTCTCCCGAGTAGCTGAGACTACAGGTGCCCGCCACCATGCTCGGCCTCCCAAAGTACTTGGATTACAGGCGTGAGCCACCGCGCCCAGCCATGGGACAACATTTAATTGTTGATACTGTGTTGCTATGAGTCTGCGTAGTTCTAGAAGGGTTATGTATCAGGGAAAATCAGTGATAAAAATACATTTTAACATTCAAATTTTGACATTTCGATACTGTGCGTAAAATGCTAATAGTAAATTGTATAAGTAGTCGGATTATGAGTGATTGTCTTCAAGTTTTCAAATATTCTATGGAAATCAAATATTCTACGGAAAATACGGGGAGTTCTGTTTAATAAAAAAATTACAGATGTTTATTAAAAATAGATATATTCAAACCCTCTCCCCTCCAGGGATTATATGAGGATAGATCTCCAAATGGCCCATAGAGAGTAAAATTTTAAAGTTGCAAGAGAAAATGAAAGTGTTGAAACCATTTCTAAATGCTGGTTCTGCTCCTTCCATATCACTTTTAAGCTTTTCAGTTTGACTTTCCTGCCGAGAGGGAGCTGAACTCCAGTAGACCTAACCATTTGATGTGGTTCTTTCTGCAAAACAACTCTGAATTCATTGCCTCAGAAACCGAAAACACAACCAATTGTGCTGGATAACCGTGAATGTGAGCCTGAGGGGACCCTCCTCTTAAATGCCTGTGGTCAAGGGGATCACAGGCAGTTGCATCCCCAAGGCAGAAAGCTGATCTAAAAAGACCAATGCATGGATCCTACCTCTTCTCATACTAGCACTTTTTACCACTATATTCTAGTTCCTGTATTGTGTCATTTTTGCTTTTTCTCTAGTGTCATATTTGAAGATAAAACTGCCTCCCAACTCTCTTCCTGTAGGCATGACTGTGTAAAACACTTGTTTTTTGCCCTTATAATTTATGTAGCCAACCTTCAATCACATTTATACTTGTATATTACCCTCCTATTGATTTTTCTTTCCCAGACTAATGTCACTCATTCTGTAGACATTTCACGGGGCCATCAGAGTTAGTTAGTTGATGTAGAAAATGTCTTATTTCATTATTTTAATCAGTTTCTAGAGGTGTCAAGTTCATAATATTTTGTGCATGCCTGAAAGTTTGCAATATTAACGATTTTCATTAACGCATTCGTGTTTACAAGACAGGGACTCTTTATTGAGGAACACATATATCTACATCCTAAACTGTAGTAAGTTTTTTATTAAACCTCCATCATTAATATTAGTGAGTTATTCAAAATTTTAGCATGTATACTTATCACACCCTACTTTTCATGAGCATTATGAGGGGAAACGGCAAAAGAAACCATAAGCTAATTGTCATGAACGTGAGAGCCAATACTTGATGTGAATAAATGTAGATTTTTATAAAGCGCCAAAAATAGATAAGTCAATCAAAAATTGTTCTAAAACTCATTTTGGCTTTGCCTAAAATGGTAGGACTTTTCCTTTATTCCTGTCTGGTCTTTATGTTTTTCTGGTTAAGTTGACTAATGTTGTCTTCCAGTTTATTAAAAATTTTCTTTTTTCTATGAATGACTTTTTTTGTTTTTCCCTTAGGCTTGAATCACCCACCAGATCCTTGATCATGGAAGCTCCTCGTGGGGTCCAGGTGAGTGCTGCTGCAGGAGACTTCAAGGCCACCTGCAGGAAGGAGCTCCATTTGCAATCTACAGAAGGGGAGGTGAGTCCCAGAAAGGTCGACCCTGGCCCTTTACTGCTGAGGGTGCATGTTCTCAAATTATATGCATATGGTTCCAGGGGAAGCATAAAGAAGTGCTTTGTGGAAAAGTTTAAATTACACAAATATATATTTCTTGAATATGAAATTTGGTAACAATGTTACTAAGTTACAACTCCATTTATTTTCTACTGAAAGATATTCCTTCACAAATCAATTATAAATGGGACATCTAAATACTTGGTATTAATTATATTTATCTGCCCATTTTGAAAATACAAGATAGTGTCAAGAATAACGACAGCCCTTTTTAAGTTCTTGTTATATCTTGATACTCAGAAAGTTCTTCCAGAAAGCACTTTGGTTGTTTGTTTACATAAAGTACCTTTATTTATCTAAAAGGAAAACAAAAGTTTTACTGTTTATAAATTATCATTTCATAAATTTAGGTTTAATGAATTTCCTGGATAAGGATGTACACATTAATATTTTTATTTTATATTACCTTTATTCCCTAAGCATTTCCTTTAAATCTTGTTGCTACTCCTGTAGACGTAATCTTTTTATCTTGCTGTCTGCCTTAAATAATACTTTGTCTTTGGTGTTCTACTCTTCCACTATACTTCCACTATAAAGTCAAAAGTATACATGTATCTTATTTACCGTAATTGCTGTATCTGTAGAATCACATTTTAATCAATTCTGGAAATTTGCATTATTTCTTCAGATAACTACTCCTCAATTTTCTATGATCCTTTTCTGAAACTCTGAAGACATAACTTTGCATTTTCACACCTCCCACATCTCTTACCCTCTCCTTCCCAGTTTCCATTTCTTTTTCAGGTCTGTATTTTTAGGGTTCTCCCCAGTATCTAATCTCTTATTTTATCCATACATTGAGCTTTTAATTTTAGTGATTATGTTTTTAATTTCTAGCATTCTCATCTTTTTTTTTTTTTTCAAATCTGGACATCTTGGTAGATGCTTTCATGCCTGTTCATTTTTAATTCTACCTTAGTTGTTTTAAATGCTCATACATGATTCATATGCTAGTCTGTATATTTTTTCTACAATTTTGAACGTTCTTGACGGTCTAAATCTGTTGTATTGCTTTTCCTACGAATACATTCCCTTAGTAGAAAATACATTTTATTTTCCTCTTGTGTTATTTACGTAATTATGAGCCCACAAAGGTCAAATTATGAGACGAAAAAGAATGAAAGGAGAAGTTGAAAGACATGTTCTGGAGTATTTCAGTCCTCTTCAGATATAACGATGAGGTCATAATTTTATACAGGCAGAAGGAATATTCCTTTTTTTTTATGTTTATACCATTATCTCAGTTATTAATTCAAGATGAATTTTAACTATACATTTTGCTTCCTTTTTAAAAGTAGATTTACGGGTAGGACCATATTAAAGTCTTAGCAGATATTACAACATAAATGATCTAGCAATCTAATGTATAATATTTTGAAAATATATTAATATATTCTGTCAGGATTTCTTTCCCCTACAGTTGTAGACTACAATCCTTTGTCTAACACAGCAGGATGGAAGTCTTTATTAAACATCTTGAATTCTTTTGAAAGAGTTGCTTTGATAATGGTAACTGTTTCATTCAAATTGCTCATAATATTGATTATTATTAATATCTATTTTGTCCCATCTAAGAATCATTTACATATGTTCTTTTATTCATTGTATCAGCAGAGTCCTTTGATTCAATTATATATTATAACTTCATTGTCAAATGAGTATTACACTGTAAATATATCATAGCCATAGGTTTTAATCTGTGGATTATTTTTTATAGTAACAAAATAAAAGTACAGAAAGGCACAGCACTTAAAACAGCATGTCTTTTTCCTATGAAGAAATATAATTTACTAAACAATATAGAGGGATATAATGTCCTTATCCTTAGATAGTTTTTAAACTACTTAATATCAGTCATGGTATTGAGGTATCTAAAATGATGGAAGAAATGTAGAAGAATGAAATGGTATGTAAAATTCTGCACTGTTGAAAATTCATAGTCATTTCAGACATAGTATTGTAAAGTATTTCAGACTTAGTCTGGAAACCAACATAAATTGTAATTGTATGGAGAATACTTTAAGTGGTAGAATGGCATATGTAATACAATAACAGCATATATACCACAAGATCACAGAAAAATAATAAAGCATTTTTTTTTTTTTTTTTTTTTTGAGATGGAGTCTCGCTGTTGTCACCCAGGCTGGAGTGCGGTGGCATGATCTCGGCTCACTGCAACCTCCACCTCCTGGGTTCAAGCGATTCTCCTGCCTCAGCCTCCCTAGTAGCTGGGACTACAGGCACCTGCCACCACGCCTGGCTAATTTTTGTACTTTTAGTAGAGACAGGGTGTTCTCATGTTAGTCGGGCTGGTCTTGAACTCCTGACCTCGTGATCCTCCCGCCTTGGCCTCCCAAAGTGCTGGAATTACAGGCGTGAGCCACCGCACCTGGCCGAAAACAATTTTTTGTTTTGAAAATTAAGATACCCTTTGTGAGTCCTGCACCAGATTTCAACAGGTGACAGAAGGATAAATGAATTCTTGGTAGAGGAAAAACACTGGACTGTGACTTAAGAGCTCAGGGATGTGATTCTGAGATCAGGTAAGAGTTCCAGAACCAATGGATTATATGGTTTATAAGACAATATTGAAAAGCCATATCAACTTTAGAAGTTGGCAAGTGAACAGCTTCACTGCCTTGGCAGAACAGAAAAAGATAGATATGATCAAGTTCATCCATGCTGCACAAATCTAGGTAGGTGCAGGAATGCTATGTTGAAAAGAATCAATATATAATAGCCTGTTTAATCTTATGACTTATACCTCTGTGTCAAGCCAAGACAATATCATTTTCTCTTTCTGAGGACTCCGTATGAATGAATTTATCCATTATAAAAAATGACTTTTTTATAAGGTTGGAGCTATGGTTGGGATCTCAGAAACATATGGAATTGTAAGCATTGTATATAGCCAAATACAATCTAAAGCAATCCCTAAATGGATAGGAGAGCCGGAGAACTATGCTGAAGCAAGCTACTCATCGCAAGACTTGAGTACTTCAAGGTTTACTCCATTGATGAGGCCTCCATAGTTCATGCTTGATTCTAAGGTGTCACCTGCAAGCCTTACTTACTCTTCCTGATCAATCCCACATGAACCCTCTTCTCCACATCTCCATTAGATTTTCATATCTCCCTCCTTAACTGGGTATGTCTCAAGGTTTCTTATCTGAAACACCAGCTTTTAATATTTCTTCAAGGTGAACTCAACTCTAAACCTGTAGACTTAAACCCCACAGTCTCAAAGCTTACCCCTATAATACTTTTGGCATTTTCAAAGCTTGAGGATGCCTTTCCTCTGCACACATGCTAGCTCCTGAAAAGTTGTAAGGAAAAGAGACTGAACTACACAAGCCCACTTCCTCTTCCACTCAGTCAACAAAGGGAATCATTTTGCATTCTCTGGGGAGAAGTAAGAGAACCCCAAGTATAACACAGGAAGAAATGAGACTAAACATCCATACCCCAAAAATGTATTGCCTTGGGTTTTTGTTGTTGTTTGCTTAGTTTTATGCACTTCTTGCTTTCACATCTTTCTCTTTGCTTTCTTATGACCTAACACACAAGTAACTATGGGGTAATATATTTCAACAATTAATATCAATAAACACAAGCTGTAATCATGCTTTTTAACTTTGAATGTTGTTGATAAATGCAGCCATTCATTTGTTTTATAATGTATTCATTTATTGAATAACTATTTATGTTATGTAGAAGGTGCATGTGCAGGGTTAAACATTGTAGGAATTACTAAAAATTCAATATGATTCTATCTTTGAGGAGGATGTATTTAGCAGGGAAAGTAAGATGCGAATATGGCTATAAAATACCACATTAAGTCATCAGCAGAATAAGGTATTTAAAATAAACTGCAATGGGAGGGTCAAATAAAAAAGCGGGGTTGCAATCCTAGTCTCTGATAAAACAGATTTTAAACCAACAAAGATCAAAAGAGACAAAGAAGGTCATTACATAATTGTAAAGGGATCAAAGAAACAAGAAGATTTAGCAATCCTAAATATATATGCACCCAATACAGGAGCACCCAGATTCATAAAGCATGTCCTTAGAGACCAACAAAGAGACTTAGACTACCACACAATAATTAATAGTGAGAACCTTTAACACCCCACTGTCAATATTAGATGAACAAGACAGAAAATTGACAAGGATATCCAGGACATGAATTCACCTCTGGACCAAGGAGACCTAATTAACATCTACAGAACTCTCCACCCCAAATCAACAGAATATACATTCTTCTCAGCACATTTCACTTATTCTAAAATTGACAACATAATGAACAACCTGCTCCTGAATGACTACTAAGTAAATCACGAAATTAAAGCAGAAATAAAGATGTTCTTTGAAACCAATGAGCACAAAGATACAACATACCAGAATTTCTGGGACACACATAAAGCAGTGTGTAGAGGGAAATTTATAGCACTAAATACTCACAAGAGAAAGCTGGAAAGATCTAAAATTGACACCCTAACATCACAATTAAAAGAACTAGAGATGCAAGAACAAACAAATTCAAAAGCTAGCAGAAGACAAGAAATAACTAAGATCAGAGCAGAACCGAAGGAGATAGAGACACACACACACAAAATCCCTTCAAAAAAATCAGTGAATCCAGGAGGTTTTTTAAAAGATCAACAGAATAGACCTCTATCCAGACTAAGAAAGAAGAAAAGAGAGAAGAATCAAATAGATGAAATAAAAAATGATAAAGGGGATATCACCACCGACCCCACAGTAATACAGAATACTATAAACACCTCAAAACAAATAAATTAGAAAATCTAGAAGAAATGGATAAATTCCTTAACACATACACCTTCCCAAGACTACACCAGGAAGAAGTGGAATACCTAAATAGACCAATAACAAGTTCTGAAATTGAGATAATAATTAATAGCCTACCAACTAAAAAAGTCCTGGACCAGATGGATATACAGCCAACTTCTACCAGAGGTACAAAGAGGAGCTGTACCATCCCTCCTCAAACTATTCCAAACAATAGAAAAAGGGAATCCTCCCTAACTCATTTTATGAGGCCAGCATCATCCTGATAGCAAAACCTGGCAGACACACAACAACAAAAAAATTTTAGGCCAACATCCCTGATGAACATCGATTTGAAAATCTGCATAAAATACTGGCAAGCCGAACCCAGCAACACAACAAAAAGCTTATCCACCACGATCAAGACAGCTTCATCCCTGGGATGCAAGGCTGGTTCAACATACACAAATCAATAAATGTAATCCATCACATAAACAGAACCAATCATAAAAACCTCGAATATCTCAATAGATGCAGAAAAGACCTTTAGGAAAATTCAACACCCCTTCATGCTAAAAACTCTTGGTAAACTAGGTATTGATGGAATGTATCTCAAAATAATATGAGCTATTTATGACAAACCCACAGCCAATATCATACTGAATGGGCAAAAACTGGAAGCATTCCCTTTGATAACTGGCACAAGACAGGGCCTGCACCTCTATCACCACTCCTATTCAACACTTAGTGTGGAATTTTGGCCAGGGCAATTCAGGCTCAGGAGAAAGAAAGAAAAAAGAAAGAAAAAAAAGAGAGAAAGAGAGAAAGAGAGAAAGAGAGAAAGAGAAAGAGAGGAGAAGAGAGAAGAGAGAAAGAGAGAGGAGAGACAGAAGAGAGAGAGAGAGAGAAGAGAGAAGAAAGAGAAGATAGAGAAAAAGAGAGATAGAGAAAAAGAAAAGAGCGATCTCAGGAATGACAACATCCATATGAAGGCCATCATTAACTACACTAAATACCAATAACCTACAGAACACGCACTAACCATCATCCCCCCTCTACACTCCCGCCATACCTCCAACACCACCCACAGCTAAACCATCCCTCCCCCTACATTCCCTACCCCATCCTCTCCTCCCTCCCGACCTCCCTCCCTCCCCCCTCAATCACAAGAAATAGAAATACAAAAAAAACAAGTGCTTTCATTAGGAAAAGGAAGTCAATTGTTCCCTGTTTTGCAGATGTCATGATTATTATATTTAGAAAACCCCATCATCTCAACCCAAAATCTCCTTAAGCAACTCCAGCCAAGTCTCAGGATACAAAATCAATGTGCAAAAATCACAAGCATTCTTATACACCAATAACAGACAAACAGAGAGCCAAATCATGAGTCAACTCCCATTCACAAGTGCTACAAAGAGAATGAAATACCTAGGAATAAAACTTAAAAGGGATGTGAAGCACCTCTTCAAGGAGAACTGCAAGCTCTTGCTCAAGGAAATAAGAGAGGACACAAACAAATGGAAAAACATTCCATGCTCATGGATAAGAAGAATCATTATTGTCAAAATGGCCATACTGCCCAAAGTAATTTATAGATTCAATGCTATCCCCATCAAGCTGCCATTGATATTCTTCACAGAATTGGAAAAAGCGACTTTAAACTTTTTATGGAACCAAAAAAGCCTGCATAGCCAAGACAATCCTAAGTCAAAAGAACAAAGCTGGAGGCATCACGCTACCTGACTTCAAACTATACTACAAGGCTACAGTAACCAAAACAGCATGGTACTGATACCAAAACAGAGATATAGACCAATGGAACAGAACAGAACCCTCAGAAATAATACCACACATCTACAGCCATCTGATCTTTGACAAACCTGAGAAAAACAAGAAATGGGGAAAGGATTCCCTATTTAATAAATGGTGCTGGGAAAATTGGCTAGCCATAAGTAGAAAGCTGAAACTGGATCCTTTCCTTACTCCTTATACGAAAATTAATTCAAGATGGATTAGAGACTTAAACATAAGACCTAAAACCATAAAATGCTAGAAGAAAACTTAGGCAATGTCATTCTTAACATAGGCATGGGCAAAGACTTCATGACTAAAACAACAAAAGCAATGGCCACAAAAGCCAATATTGACAAATGGGATCCAATATTGACAAAAGGGATCTAATTAAACTAAAGAGCTTCTGCAGAGCAAAAGAAACTATCATCAGAGTGAACAGACAACCTGCAGAATGAGAGAAGATTTGTGCAATGTATCGATCTGACAAAGGGCTAATATCCAGAATCTAGAAAGAACTTAAACAAATTTACAAGAAAAAAACCCATCAAAAAGTGGGCAAAAGATATGAACAGACACTTCTCAGAAGAAGATACTTGATTATCTCAATAGATGCAGAAAAGACCTTTGACAAAATTCAACAGCCCTTCATGCTAAAAACTCTCAACAAATTCGGTATTGATGGAATGTATCTCAAAATAATAAGAGCTATTTATGACAAACCCACAGCCAATACCATACTGAATGGGCAAAAACTGGAAGCATTCTCTTTGAAAACTGGCACAAGACAGGGATGCCCTCTCTCACGACTCCTATTCAACATAGTGTTGGAAATTCTGGCTAGGGCAATCAGGCAAGAGAAAGAAATAAAGGGTATTCAGTTAGGAAAAGAAATCAAATTGTCCCTGTTTGCAGATGACATGACTGTATATTTAGAAAACCCCATTGTCTCAGCCCAAAATCTCCTTAAGCTGATAAGCAACTTCAGCAAAGTCTCAGGATACAAAATTAATGTGCAAAAATCACAAGCATTCTTATACACCAATAACAGACAAACAGAGAGTCAAATCATGAGTCAACTCCCATTCACAATTGCTACAAAGAGAATAAAATACCTAGGAATCCAACTTACAAGGGATGTAAAGGATCTCTTCCAGGAGAACTACAAACCACTGCTCAGTGAAATAAAAGAGGATATAAACAAATGGAAGAACATACCATGCTCATGGATAGGAAGAATCAACATTATGAAAATGGCCATACTGCCCAAGGTAATTTATAGATTCAATGCCATCTCCATCAAGCTACCAATGAGTTTCCTTCATAGAATTGGAAAAAACTGCTTTAAAGTTCATATGGAACCAAAAAAGAGCCCGCATAGCCAAGACAATCCTAAGTCAAAAGAACAAAGCTGAAGGCATCACACTACCTGACTTCAAACTATACTACAAGGCTACAGTAACCAAAACAGCATGATACTGGTACCAAAACAGAGATATAGACTAATGGAACAGAACAGAGTCCTCAGAAATAATACCACACATCTATAGCCATCTGATCTTTGACAAACCTGAGAAAAACAAGAAATGGGGAAAGGATTCCCTATTTAATAAATGGTGCTGGGAAAATTGGCTAGCCATAAGTAGAAAGCTGAAACTGGATCCTTTCCTTACTCCTTATACGAAAATTAATTCAAGATAGATTAGAGACTTAAATCTTAGACCTAATACCATAAAAACCCTAGAAGAAAACCTAGGGAATACCATTCAGGACATAGGCATGGGCAAGGACTTCATGTCTAAAACACCAAAAGCAATGGCAACAGAAGCCAAAATTGACAAATGGGATCTAATTAAACTAAAGAGCTTCTGCACAGCAAAAGAAACTACCATCAGAGTGAACAGGCAACCTACAGAATGGGAGAAAATGTTTGCAATCTACTCATCTGACAAAGGGCTAATATCCAGAACCTACAAATAATTCAAACAAATTTACAAGAAAAAAACAACCCCATCAAAAAGTGGGCAAAGGATATGAACAGACATTTCCCAAAAGAAGACATGCATACAGCCAACAGACACATGGAAAAATGCTCATCATCACTGGCCATCAGAGAAATGCAAATCAAAACCACAATGAGATACCATCTCACACCAGTCAGAATGGCAATCATTAAAAAGTCAGGAAACTACAGGTGCTGGAGAATATGTGGAGAAATAGGAACACTTTTACACTGTTCGTGGGATTGTAAAGTAGGTCAACCATTGTGGAAAACAGTATGGCGATTACTCAAGGATCTAGAACTAGAAATACCATATGACCCAGCCATCCCATTACCAGGTATATACCCAAAGGATTATAAATCATGCTGCTATAAAGACACATGCATGTTTGTTGTGGCACTATTCACAATAGCAAAGACTTGGAATCAACCCAAATGTCCATCTGTGACAGACTGGATTAAGAAAATGTGGCACATATACACCATGGAACACTATGCAGCCATAAAAAAGGATGAGTTCGTGTCCTTTGTAGGGACATGGGTACAGCTGGAAACCATCACTCTCAGCAAACTATCGCAAGAACAGAAAACCAAACACCATGTGTTCTCACTCATAGGTGGGAATTGAACAATGAGATCACTTGGACATGGGAAGGGTAACATCACACACTGGGGCCTATTATGGGGGGGGGGGGAGGGGAAAGAGGGGAAGGATGGCATTGGGAGTTATACCTGATGTAAATGACGAGTTGATGGGTGCTGATGAGTTGATGGGTACAGCACACCAACATGGCACAAGTATACATATGTAACAAACCTGCACGTTGTGCACATGTAACCTAGAAGTTAAAGTATAATAATAAAAAAAGAAGATATTTATGCAGCCAACAAACACATGAAAAAACTCTTACATCATTGGTCATCAGAGAAATGCAAATCAAAACCACAATGAGACATCATCTCAGGCCAGTTAGAATGGTGATCATTAAAAAGTCAGGAAACAACAGAGGTTGGAGAGAATGTAGAGAAATAGGAATGCTTTTACACTGTTGGTGGGAGTGTGAATTAGTTCAACCATTGTGGAAGACAGTGTGGCGATTCCTCAAGGATCTAGAAGCAGAAATACCATTTGACCCAGCAATCCTATTACTGGATATATACCCAAAGGATTATAAATCATTCTACTATAAAGACACATGCATACATATATTTATTGCAGCAGTGTTCCCAACAGCAGGAACTTGGAACCAACCCAAATGTCCATCAGTGATAGACTGGATGAGGAAAATGTGGCACATATGCACCATGGAATATTGCACAACCATAAAAAAAGATGAATTCATCTCCTTTGCAGGGATATGGATGATGCTGGAAACCATCATTCTCAGCAAACTAACACAAGAACAGAAAACCAAACACTGCATATTCTCATAAGTGGGAGTCGAACAATGAGAACACATGGACACAGGGAGGGGAACATCACATTTGGGTCCTCTCTGGTGTAGGGCGGGTAGGGGAGGGATAGCATTAGGACAAATACCTAATGTAGATGATGGGTTGATGGGTGCAGAAAACCACCATGGCAGATGATTACCTATGTAACAAACCTGCATGTTCTGCACATGTATCCCAGAACTTAAAGTATAACTTAAGAAATCTTTTTGAAAAAAGGGGTTTTCTATCTTGGGGCATCAGGGAAACGTATATGGAGGAGAAAAGAGATGAACTGGGCTTTGTTGGAGGCTGTATTTGTAACCTAGAGGGGAGAGATGTGTTCAAGGTGAAGAAAAAGCATCATGTAATTCATGCACTTTACAATTCCATGCCGTATACTATATGGATGAACCAAATACAGGCCGTAGCCTCATGGATCTTATTTTAAGTAGAAGAAACAAACAATGAATGAATACAAATGTAACGTAACATTACAAATGGATTTTTACTATAGAGTAAAGTATACGTGTTAATGAGAGAAGAAAGTAGAGTGTTTAGAAAAGTTGTTTCCAAGGAGGTGAACTTTGGGAGAATTGGAGCAAATTTGTTTGCACCCAAATTAACCTAAAATATATATACTTATGATAATTCTTTTTCTAGCTTAATTGTAGTGTGCAATACAGTCTTATAGTTCAGAAATTTATAAAGCATCAAAAAAGTAGAAATCTCCCTCCCATCCATATTTCACAACCACTCAGTTAATATCTCCCCTCACTCACTAAGTCTCTGCAGAAAAGTATTTCAGTTTGAGGAAATAGTAAAAAATGCTGTGAGATCATAGTGTTTTTCGCCATTATTGAGAAAATGAAAGAGCTGGAGCAAGAGGAAGAATTACAGGAAATGATGTTAGAGAGATAGACCAGATCATGTAAATAGGGCCTTTGAACCATGGAAAGATATCAGGATCCAATTGAAGTGTGGAAGATGACATCAGAGTGTTTTGAGAAGTGTAGCAAGATTTGATTTGCATTTCTTAAAAGTTCACTGTAGGAATGTGTAAAATCAATGATAGGAGGACAAAAATGGGCCACCGGGAGGCCAGGTAGGAGACTATTACAGGAATCCTAGCACAAAACAAATGGAACTTAGATGAAGGAGGGCAAAGACAGACAAAGCAGAATATTCTCTCCTACTCCTGTCAATTTAGGGATACCCTTCAGGTAATCATTAGCTATAAAACAATGGAAACAAGAAACAGCTGGAGAGAGTTGTCTCTTTGTCAAGTTCAAGATCTGTTTTTGTTGTTGTTGTTGTTTTCTGGAACTTTCTCCATGCATGTCAGAGCCATACGATCACTGTCCCTCAAAGTGGTGAGTCCATGATTTAGAATAAAGCATTTTTCAAGTGAGAAGATTTAGCAAAGAAGGTATTGAACATAGGTAATATGTTTCATGGAGACTTCAAATCTAATTACAGACAATACTTATATATTGTTCATTGTGCTGATTAGCTACTGTATTAGTTCATTTTTACATTGCTGACAGAGACATACCCGAGACTGGGTAATTTATAAAGAAAAAGATGTTTAATGTATTCACACTTCCATGAGGCTGGGGAGGCCTCACAATCATGACAGAAGGCAAAAGGCACATCTTACATGGTGGCAGGCAAGAGAGAATGAGAGAACCAAGTGAAAGGGGTTTCCCCTTATAAAACCATCAGATCTTGTCAGACTTGTTCACTACCCTGAGAACAGTATGGGGGAAACTGCCCCCATGATTTAATTATTTCCCACTGGATCCCTCCCACAATACATGGGAATTATGGGAGTTACAATTCAAGATGAGGTTTGGGCGGGGACACAGCCAAACCATATCAGCTACTTAGTATATCTTTTGGATTAAGAGTCCGCACACTTTTATGAGTATTAAAAAATATTGTGAAAATGGCCATACTCCCCAAAGTAATTTATAGATTCAGGGTTATTCCTATCAAGGTACCATTGACATTCTTCACAGAATTGTAAAAAGCTACTTTAAATTTCATGTGGAACCAAAAAAGAGCCCACATAAGGAAGACAATCCTAAGCAAAAAGAACAAAGCCGGAGGCATCATGCTACCTGACTTCAAACTATAATACAAGGCTACCGGAACCAAAACAGCATGGTACTGGTACCAAAACTGATCTATAGACCAACTGAACAGAACAGAGGTCTCATAAGTAACACCACACATCTACAACCATACAACCACCTTATCTTTGACAAACCTGACAAAAGCAGTGGGAAAAGGATTCCCTGTTTAATAAATGGTGTTGGGAAAACTGCCTAGCCATATGGAGAAAGCTGATCCTGAGTCTCTTCCTTATACCTTATACAAAAATTAACTCAAGAAGGATTAAAGACTTAAATGTAAGACCTAAAACCATAAAACCCTAGAAGAAAACTTGGTCAATATCATTCGGGACATAGGCATGGGCAGAGACTTCATGACTAACACACCAAAAGCAATGGCAACAAAAGCCAAAATTTCCAAATGGGATCTAATTAAACTAAAAACCTTCTGCACAGCAAAAGAAACTGTCATCAGAGTGAACAGGCAACCTACAAAATGGGATAAATTTTTTTCATTCTACCCATCTGACAAAGTGCTAATGTCCAGAACCTACGAAGAACTTAAACAAATTTACAGGAAAAAGCAAACAACTCCATCAAAAAGTGGGCGAAGAATATGAACAGACACGTCTCAAAAGAAGGTATTTATGCAGCCAACAGACACATGCAAAAATGCTCTCCATCACTGGTCATTAGAGAAACGCAAATCAAAACCACAATGAGATACCATCTGAGGCAAGTTTGAATGGCAGTCATTCAAAAGTCAGGAAACAACAGATGCCACAGAGGATGCGGAGAAACAGGAATGCTTTTACATTGTTGGTGCGAGTGTAAATTGGTTAAACCACTGCAGAAGTCAGTGTAGGGATTCCTCAAGGATCTAGAACTAGAATTACCATTTGCCCCAGCAATCCCATTACTGGGTATATACCCAAAGGATTATAAATCATTCTACTATTAAGACACATGTACATGTAAGTTTATTGTGGCACTATTCACAATAGCAGGGACTTGGAACCAACCCAAATGTCCATCAATGATAGACTAGATAAAGAAAATGTAGCACATATACACCATGGAATACTATGCAGTCATAAAAAAGGATGAGTCCATGTCCTTTGCAGGAACATAGATGAAGCTGGAAACCATCATTCTCAGCAAACTAACACAAGAACAGAAAACCAAACACCGCATGTTCTCACTCATAAGTGGGAGCTGAACAAAGAGAACACATGGACACAGGGAGGGGAACATCACACCCCAGGGCCTGTCAGGGGGTGGGGGGTTAGGGAAGGGATAGCATTAGGAGAAATACCTAATGTAGATGACAGGTTGATGGGTGCAGCAAACCACCATGGCATATGTATACCTATGTAAAAACCTGCATGTTCTGCACAGGTACCCCAGAACTTAAAGTATTCAAAAAAAAAAAAAAAAAGATGATATAAATAAATGGAAATATAGTCCAATAAAATAAACTGAGGTTTTTAAAAATTAATTGCCCCCTGTTCAGTACTGTCATATCCACTGACATCCTTATTTCTTTGCCTATTCTGCACACCAGGCATGGTTAAGAAATTAAATTGAGAGACTCTGTTAAAATAATTAATTTTCTGTGGTGTTTAAGTAACTGGGTTGACCCCTTAAGCTTATTGTATGATATTACTTTTCAGATTGAAGGCTTTCTGTCAGAATGCACTGTCTCCCAAAGGAGAAGATAGCTGCAGATCTTTTGGGCTATACTGTAGGAATGTAATTTGATTGTTCAACAAAGCATGGCAGCTAAACCACAGAACTGTTTGTTGTGTCGACTTCCTTGTTCGACCATGTTGAGGAGGGATGTAGATTACTCGATGCTCTGAGGAATTTAGATTTCTAAAATGAATTAAAATGCAATTTCTTTTTTCCCATAGATATTTTTAAATGCAGAGACAATCAGGCTGGGAAATCTACCAACTGGCTCCTTCTCGTCTTCTTCACCCAGCTCCTCAAGTTCTCGGCAGACAGTGTATGAACTCTGCGTCTGCCCCAATGGCAAACTGTACCTTTCTCCAGCAGGAGTAGGTTCCACTTGTCAGTCCAGTAGCAACATCTGCTTGTGGAGCTGAAGTGACTGATTTCTCCTCACACCAGAATAGCCTTTTGTTCCTGTCCGTCTGCTTCACAGTTCTGCTCGGTTTCCCTTGTGATCAGTCCAGAGCTTCTTTGAACGATCCACAGAGCTACTTCCAGTGTGAGCAGGGATTTGCCACCACCTTCTCTTGTGATTTACTGTACTGCTCAACACAGAAGGTGTGATTGACACAGCAGTGGAAAAAGCGTGGTCAGCAGGAAAACTGGATCAAGACTTTTGCTCAGAAGGGAGAATAACATAGGTGCCTTTGCTACGTGAAGTGAAGCACACAGTTTTAGATTTTTGCAGGAACTGGATATGAACTGCACATATACACATTACATAAATGAAATTCCCAGTATCCAATGGCAAGATGAAATGGTTAACCCTGTAAGAAAACTTATTCTACAGTCTGAAAGCACAATTTTCCATTCATCTTTTTGGATGTAAACTTTTATCCCCAACTTTTAAAATTTTAAAGCATTATGTAATGCTTGCTTTACTAAAAATTAAATTCAATACATGGTTTTTAACAAAACAGAACAAAACAAAACAATACAGAATCTCTCCCTGAGTTTTCTTTTTGTTTATTTAATTTCAGTGTGTTGTTACTCTTTGTCTACTAAGTCTGGAATTTTGTACATTAGGTAATTTTGAAAGCACTCAGCAATATATTCTTTACAGAATTAACAAAATGCCATTATAATGTCATTTGTCATATCTGGATGGCCTTATATAGTATTTACATGGCTACTGCATGTGACGTATTTGCTTTTAACAAAACATCTAATTTATTGCAATATAAGATAGGATTAGGAAGGACATATTGATGGTATTAAATCCATAGATCATTTTTTAAAAACTCACATGCTATCCTTTACACCTAGGTTTTAATAGTATAATTTTTGTTTGCTCCACTCACTTTACACTTGATTCTGACTGCTAAAATTCAGACATCCTCTAAATATATAATACTAATGTGATGCATAATGCTGAGAATAAATTCACTTTCCATTGGGGTATCATCTTCAGAATTATTCTTTTTTTTTTTTTTTTTTTTTTTTTTTTTTTTTTACTGGATGTTAACATTTAAAGAAGTTAGAAGTTAACTTAAAATTTCTTGACTAAACAGTAAAAATAACAAATGCTAATAAACATTGAAAATGTGTTTACTTCACTATATTCATATTTTAGGGAATTTACTCCCATTTCTATTCAGCTGTTAACATGTATTTACTTTTATTAGATTCTTAAACTACACTGACCTCAAAAATTCTAGTTCTTTTCATTTTCCAATGCTTATTTTTGTATATGACCTCTTAGTAAATAACTCCAGAATATTGAAGATTCATTTATCACAACACCCCTTAACTCAAATTCTTGAAACTTACAGAGTCAAAGAATGTAAAACTGTATTAAACATTTCCTATTATGGGAAGATGACTTAATCACTATAAGGTAAGTCCTGAACTTTCACATGTCCATCAACTTTTTTCTCCCGCATGCACACTATCAACAGTTGTGTTGAAACTTCCTTTTGGGAATTAAAGGCTGTAGAATCTTTGGAGTTCAGCTCTCTACAGTTCAGAGTGAACTGAGAGATGAGAACTTGTTGCAAAAGAGTTGGTTAGTGAAAGTAGAAATATTGGCAATGCAAGAAGAAAAGTGAAACATTTGACCAGAATTATCTTGTTTGCATAACCTAGCATATCAAATAACTGAAAAAGCTCATGTCCACTGTACTCAGCAAAAGGGTTCAAAGGCTAATTTACTTTTATTATTTTTAAAATAAAATGTGACTTATATTTGGGTGTTATTATATAACTTTTAAAATCAATATTGAAATAAGAATTATGATATACAATTGCTTCCAAAGTTATCTGATAACACAAGAGTTTATATTAAAATATGAGCATTTAAGAAATCTCACATTGGTCTTTGCAAAATAAAGTATAATACAAGAAATGTTGAGAAATTACGTGTGCTAATCACTGTATTATGGACTTTTAAGGAAAACATTATGTAGTAATTTAAGACATATTCAAGTTCTAATCACCCTTCTATTAAAATCATTAGAAACTTTCTAAGTCAAATGGGAATAATTCTTTTCATTAGGAACTGGCCCTGTTTCTAATCTCAGCCGTCTTCTAATCAATTGAGCTGTTTTAGGCAGTTTGAGAATCTCTCCAGGCTTCAGTTTACCCAACTTTACAGCAAAAGTATTGAATAAAATAGTCTCTTGAGGTTCCTTTCTATTCTGACATGTTCTAATTTCAAGTACAAATATTACAGAAGGCAAAAGAGAAAACTGAAAATTTAAATTATATGTCATAACAGGAGAAAAGATGAAAAAAATGTAAAAACCAATTCCAGTGAGGGGCTGTCACATTTTTAATTCAAGTGTATTCTGAGAAGTATAGACACAATTCAAAAGTAACTTACAAGCTTGAGAGCTTCAGACTGTATCCAGATGATATAACAAATCTTTTCAGTAAAGCAGACAAAATCGTGATAGCGATGGTTTTCCTATTCAACACCAAATAATTCCTTTAAGTTATTTGACTAGGTGTTTCAGATTTCTGAACCTAAGAGAAGATCCCTGCCTCAGAGAGATCAAGCCTATGGTGAAGGCTTAGAAGAACAGCCCCAAATGTCCTCGTTTTCCTCATTCAAACACAAAAAAGCATTTAAAAAAAATACAGTGGCCCCTTAATTGCATACTACCCAAACAGATTGTTTTCCCAGTACCATCTTTATGTTACAATATGTAAAAATATAATGCAGTTTACTGATATGATATAAATTTCATCTTCCCCAAATGACACTGAGAAAAATGAATCCTTTGTAGTGTACTACAAAGATGTGACTAAGCTTATTACCCATATCTTAATAACTTCATACTCAGTGTAGTCCAGGAAGGAACAAAGGGAGGAAGAAAAAGAGGTTGGTAGTACTGCTAGCATTTAAGTTATTTGCCGGGAATGGATAAACCGAGATGTATTTGAATTCAGGTTTGGGGGATCAAAAGGAAAGATGCAAAGAAGACACATTATTCTTTTCTTTTTCAGAAGATTTCAATTAAAAACTTCAAAAAAACAGCAAGAGCAACAAAAACTTCCAAATTTCCTACTTCTCTTGTTCAACATTTCCAAAATTTCTATCTGGTACTTATTAGTCATACACACACATACACACATATGTATGTCTAAAATATATGTATTTTATTGTGAATGATATGCTTTATAATTTGTCACATAATTATTTAAGAGTTTAAGACAATTATACACTTCAAATTTTACTGCAACTTGGGAATCTGAGATTACAGTACTTCAAATCTCGGAAAATGGAGCCAGCAAATTCAGTTCTAGTTCTGCCCCTGGCTAGTCATGTGAACTTACCTACTTAAGACATATATTTAAGTACATTGGTCACAGTTCAATTATCTGTGAGAGGGGTATATCAAACTAGACATTTCCTTTAGTCACATTCATTTTTAAATTTTTCTGATTCATTTAAGGAAGTACTCATAAATCTTAGGTTAAGTAGCCATATCTGCACTAGCATTTGTGATCTCCTTCTGCACCTTAAAAAGTCACTTATAAATGTTGAAATGCAAATCTTTTTGGCATGCTACTTCCTCTGTTCTTTTTTATACTCCCTTTTATACTCTGACCATTTGAACATTAAGGTTCCTTTGGAAAAGTCATGCTTGGTTAACAGGATTCAGTAATATGGTTGACGTTCAAAAGGAAAATAAAGCATTTGGGTCTTATTTAAAGTGACTGTTTAGGAAATAGAAATATTAACCAAATATAAACATTCTGTTGATGTGTTATTACCTCCGTAAAGCTAAAAAGCAGTGATCTTTTGAAGAAATGATAATGTGATCACAGAGGTTAATTGCTGAACTGTTTATAACGTTTTATTCCATTCAAAATTTCTGCATATTCTATCTGAATGACTCAGTTCGAGAATGCTTCATTTTACAAAAATAGCATTTAATACAATAAAACGTCTAATAAATTGTTTCACTGCAAACATGGTATCTCTGTATGAGGCAGGAATAGCCTGGAGAGTGTCTAAGGCATAAGAGTGTTATATTTCATAGCAGATAATGTCAATATAATAATGTCAAATTATTAAAATCATTGAAAGTATTTAATGGCCAAATTTTCTATAAAAACCATCAAAGCCAAATTCATATTTGAGTTTTATATGACAGAGGTCTTGTCACCTAATTCTTCAAGTAGCTGTGGTCTAAGTAAGAATTGTTCATGTGATCATATTTAATGACATATGGAGAAATTATTTGCTCTATGTACTGGTGTATATTACCATAATGAATACTGCAAAATATCATTATCACAAAGTAAAGGAAAATTGCATTTGTATTCATTTTAAATAATCATAAACTAATCGATAACTTATTTGAACACTATTGTTAATGTTGTTTTATACTGCAATTTATTAGTTGTTTAAATGTCAAAGACCAAAGAATGGGATTTCTATTGTATTTAGCTCGAAAACACTGCTGCTCCTACTAATACATTCAAATGAACAGGGGGGCTTATAATTATAACATAAGGTAGTTAACATCCTTCTTGGAGGATTCTGAGCTGTAGAAATTAAGGAATGCTTTTGTTTCAGAAGGGAAACATCATCATTAGTGTGGTCCACTTTTCTTTTATACATGCATAACAAACTCCTTGGTATTCATAAAACCTATACACAAAGACCATATCCCCAAATGGGCCCAGCATGGATCTACTCAGCTGAGTTTAAACTTTCACTGCTTGCTGAACATTATTTGGAGAATAAAATTAATTTGAAATACTTGTAGAACCAGAGGGCTATTTTTTAATTGTTAACTGAGGTGGCTCTGCATTTTGAGAAAGCCAATGAAAACCATTAAAGGAAATGAGGTATAATGAACTGTAGTTCTTTTTTGTCTTTTTCAGTCTTAATATCTCATTTGTTTGAATATTTATAAATAAAAGCCAAACAGGGTTAAAGATAGGCAAGGACATTCATTAACAATGGAGATGTGTAATTTGGAGTTTGAGTGTCTCGTTATTTATACAATTCTTTAAATCAGGTCCACTATTCATTTATTTTGTTTTGTACTTTCATGTAAATGTTTTCTTGTATATATAGATATATGAAAAATGGAACTATTTTCTTACACATACTATGCAACATGTTTGTAAAATTGCAATATTACCAAAATTACAAAAGCTGTGCTTTTGTACTCTATCTTGCTTTATGTAAAAATCACTTTTTCTATTGAAACGGACTGTCTGTCCTATAAACTGTAGATAACATATCGATTCAAAAAGCAGTCTATTGTATCTTTTGTTTAGATTGAACTTAATTGGGGTATATTTTGGGGGAGAGAAAAATGCAGCAAAGTTTTGGCAGTTGGAAACCTTCTTTTCTCTGAAATGAGACCTTTCGAAGCATGCAATGAGCTCATACAATTTAAGATCTCTCCTGTGATTCTTGTAATTTGTCCTAATTTTGGTGCTACTATGTAAACATGATTAAATGTGATAGTCAAAACAAAGAGGATAAAAACTTACATGCTATCATTTCATTTATTTTATTGAGTTTTGAAAAATAGTTCAAAGAGGGGTATGAATATTAGTGAGTAGACACGTTTTCAATTCTGTGTTTTAAAAATCTATTAAGATGTATGTTTGAAAAATATTAAGCTTAATCCATATATTTATACTGGATAAAATGCTTCTCTTATGAAAACCTGGGCGTATTGTCCCTTTTAAATACATGACCAATAAAACTGAAGAATTGTTAACGATAAAATCACCAGTTTATCAAACAATTAGCTAATAGTTTATTCATTCTAGAGTCACTCTGATTTGATATTTTGGGATAGGAAGAAAAAAACTACTATGTGCACACACTTATACCCCTACATATACATAATCAAATTACCCACAAAAATACACATATATGCAATGGTGAATATAATACAATATATATATAATATAAACACATGCTAATCATTACTTATTTGGTGTATTTCTTCATTCCCTTGTTATATTCACTATCTCTCAATCCAGGAGGACTTGAGGCAATGGCATAGACTTTGTTAGCTTTTAGCAATATATCCAGTCCAACATTGTACCTACATTGAAAGTGACATTGCGCAACATTGCTTCCAAAACAAAAACAAAAACAGTATTCACAGGAAGCTTTTTCCCCCCCAAAGAGTCACTATTAGCTTTCATTCTTTGCTGCTGAAGCGTCTCTACACACTGTTCCAGATATTAGTTACAAACAACAACAGAACTATTTACATTCCTCATGAAGACTTCCAAATGTTAAATCTAAACAGAACACAAATGATTGCTTTCAGCTCAGGGAAGCATATCTATTCTATGAGTTTATTTAATTTCCAAGAAAGTTTTGGATGGTTTGGATAAGTGTGCAACCAAATACTTGAATATTTATTTCCAGCAGTTTCTTAGGCCATTTACCAATCGTAGTAATGCCTGAATTTGATAATCTCTTCTCTTAATAGTGGGGCAAATAAGGTAAAAGCAGTTTTCTTTTCTCTACCCACACTCAACACCATGATCAGATGTATAGTTTTCCCCCACAATAACCAATACTCCCGTTCCAGCTGCATGTCCTACTGTTTAATTTCAATGCCCATTGAAATCAGCACTGATGCCTTAGGTTAAGGGCTCAGTCCCACAGATTTTCCCCTTTTGCAGACCCCAGTCACAAGTAATAAAACCCCAGGTTATCCACAATTTCTGTCCAAATGGGCTACAAATCCCATGACCCCTTCTTGGGTTTCATAATTTGCTAGACTGACTCACAGAACTGAGGAAAATGGCTTATTTCCTACTGCTGATTTATTACAAAGAGTATTTTGAAGGGCATAAATGAACAGCCAGATGAAAAGGCAGGTAAGCTGAGGTTTACAAGGGTCCAGCAGGGCAGGGAGTTGGGGCTTGTCACTCTCACAGCACATGGATGTGTTCATCAACCCAGGAGCTCTGAACCTCACAGTTCTGGAATTTTTATGGAAGCTGCATCCCGTAGGAATGATTGATTATATACTCCAACCCCCACCCACCGGCAACCCCACCTCCTGAGAGGAATTGGAAAGTGAGCCTGTCAGTCCCAAGCTTCTAGTCATGGCTTGGTCTTCCTGGTGACCAGCTTCCTTCAAGGATCCCACAAAGAGTCACCTCATTTGAACAAAAGACACTACTATCACTCAGGAAATTACCAAGGTCTTAGGAGTTCTGTGTCAGGAACTGGCTTAAAGACCAAATATTAAAATGAAAAGTTCTCCTAGGATCCCTACTTACAGGGACAGGGACTGGTACATACATTCTTATTCTTTCACACGGGACTATGGAGAACGAAGGTTGGGAATGGGTATTCAGCCAGGTAATCCAATGCAATATTATACTGATGTTTTCATCAACTGATGTATCACTAAAATAATATCACCATGATTGGTGTATCACTAAAATAACTGATCCAGAAAATAGTGCCTGTGTGAATTTTAAATGTTCCTGTAACTTCTTCTAATTACTAGGTAGAAGCTTACCCTCTTTGGACAGGTCACATGACAAAATTTGAAGTGAAGGTATTTTTTCACATTTCTCTTTCCCTCTTAATAAGAATTATTACTTGCCATGAAAGCACGTTTTATGGTAACGGAGCAATATTCATTTTATAGTACTCACTATTTTTTTTAATTAACATATTGAGCTAATAAAGTTATTCTAACTAAAAAAAGGAATCACTTGATTTATTTAAAATACAAATTGAACCCCCAGTTTTTTCATCACTCCAAGAAACACCACGGATACAAAAAAGAGAAAGGCTATGTCAGAAAAAAAAAAAAATTAAGTGCAGCTTATAAATATATACTAAACATTTTCTCATAAACATGCCCAAATCACTAATTGTTTTAAGTGGTGCATAAAACCATGAAGATGAAATGAGTAAACTGGCTTGGTCCAAAAATAATGCTTAGTATATTTTATAAGCTACAACTACATATTACATCAAATTCGTTTTGCAGATATTTTTAGTAGATCTAGCCATATTTTCTAAGTTACTTATTTTCTCTATACAGCTGTTTCCAGAAGGATATAAGTTTTCTTACAATATGGAGTAAGACAGAAATACTAAAGAAAAACCACAGAGGAGACAGAAGTAATAAAAAGGTGAAGCAATATGACTAGTGTGTTGAATATTACATGTATGTTTAAGTTTCCTATAAGCCAAAGATTTAAAGGGAAATGGTATAGATATGTCATTCTCAACATTTGAGAACATATACACCATTTATTCATAACATATAAAATGTTTCCTTATGTTAAAAGTCATTATTGTCATTTATTCAAAGATGAAGAAAACATGATGTGTTTTTATTAAAATTTTAACATTATTAAAATTAATGTTATAAAATTATTAGATTCATTAACAATTTTATTGTTTTTATCTATTAACAGTTACAGAAGATATTATGGGATTGTTTAGAGCACTGTAAAGCATGAAAACCTCAAATTATTCATAATTATGAATCCTTAAAATATGCATAAAATACCAAGATGTGTAAAACATCAAAATAAATAGAATGGATCCAAAGCATTTGTGAACTAGCCAGATATTTTTCCAAAAATGCATCTACTTCCTCGTTATACAATTTTTTGTGTATTATATAATAGTGTCTATAGATGAGTTGATCATGCAATGTAAGAGAGTAACAATTTGAAAAGTACTGCCAATAAAAAGTCTTGGTAAAACTCTATACTACTTAAATTTTAAGAAAATGATAAACCCAGTACTTTCCTACTGTTTACAACTTGCTACAAGATTCTGAATTCACTGGGCACCACAACTAAGGCCTCTGAGACATCATAAGGAAAGTCATCTATTACCTTTCAAAATTAAGGAAATATAAAGTCAAAGAAAGACATAGCTAAAATTCCAGAAATACATAATACTTTGTTTCATTGGGTCAACTGAATTACTAAATTAGATTTTATAGATCATCTTGAATTTATAGCTGATTTAATGACATTCCACTAAGTTTTGAATGCACAGCACAGAAAATGAAGTCAATAATTAAAAGTAGGCTGAAAGTCTTGAAAAATAAATAAGTTATTACCTCAAAGCAAAAGTCTAATAGACAAAAATTCATAAATAAGAATTGAAACTTCTAATTAAAAAAGTAAAAGAATATACATTTCCTTTTACATTTCATCTTTTGAAGTCTGTATTTATTTTGTAATGACTCGTTATTTATCTTGAAGAAATAAAAATCCCATAAATAAAATGAATTTGATTTTTTCAAAAGGAGGATCAGTAGATTTGAAGTAAAAAAATCCGATTTCAAGTCCTGTGTTTCATTTTAGATATTATTCAATAACCTATATATACCTAATCTAAGTGAGAGTTTAGACAAGATGTGATTGTACATGGATTTCACTTGGCATGCTCACTCTGATCAATTGGAAAGGGCTATCAAAATGGAACCCTGGATATTGAGAATGGTTTAGGAATAAGTTTAAGCTCTCCAGGAAAGTGGCATGATCATTCATAGTGTCAAAGTTCTGGAGTGATTGACTAACGGTAGCATATCTGTTCTATTTTTGCAGTCAGATGATCTCAAGGTCTTTCAACTCAACACTGGGCCTGTTTCCTGATGGTAAAATAAGGGGATTGAATGCCAAACACTTTTTAGATGCATCAATGTTACATGAGTAACCTTTGCAATTTTAATGTATTTAATCCTGTACTATCGTATTTTTTTTACTCTTATATAGAAGTATAACATATGGAGCTATGTACTGAAATGAAAGGAATAAGGAAGGTAGCAACTGAGGTGGCAAGTTGTCAAGCATTTGACAAATTATGGTCCATTATGTAATTCAAAGTACATAATGGAATTACCTGGGTTATACAAGTTGTCTGAGTTCTGGATAACAATTTTCCTTGGTAGTATGCTGTTCAAAGATAAAAGTAAATGAACTAACACAGATTAAGCATATATTGTTTACTGTATAATGAATTAAGATAATTTCTTACTTTTAAAATTATAATCTCAATAATTGTTGGATTAAGTTCAACTAATCCAAGTTTTATAGACAAGAAAGCTGTGTTTCAGAGAAATTAAGTAATCTCTCTATTACTTCTTTTACATTTTAGTTAATTCATCTGCTCATGAATTTAATAACTAGTAACAAGCACCTCTATACATCAGGCATTGTGCTAGGTGCTGCTGAACAAACTGGTCAATCAAAGAAGGATAGGCAAGGTCAAACGCTCCTGGAACTTTTGGGCAGTGGGAGAAATGGAAACCACAAATAACACAAAAATAAATAAACAAGATAATGTCATGATGTGGAAAATTCTATAAAGAAAATAAGCAATGGCAGGGTGACAGGCTGAGTGTCATTTATTATGACAAGTGTGTTAAAAATAAGAACTTTATCATTTCTAATTATAAAGGCCTTCTGTATTAGGATATATGCCTCCCCAAACATTTGAATACCAGGGTGTCAATTAGGAAAATAGAGTTGAGTGACTAAGATATTTTACTAGTTTTCAAATGGATAAAAGAATGCTATAACTAGAGACATAAAAAGCAAGAATAAACTTTTACTGTAATTTTTAAATCTGAAGTTGAATTCTAAATCATGAACTGATATTACATTTTCAATGCTTCACATGTAAGATACTATCTCATGGTACTGGACAAATTCTATTTTAACACAGACCATCATTCCTGTTGATTTTACCTACTGGTGGCATGAGAAAACTAGGCTAGTTTGAGTGTGAGGATGATCCATGATTCATTAGTAAGCATCTACTTTTTTTTTTTTTTTCTAACTTTGGAATGCCCACCCATTCCAAACATCTCAAAAGGGGACTCTAATGATGGGAAATGTGAGCCTTGATGTCCTGTGTAATAAGAATGTGTGCTCACTGTGTAATCACATTCTACCGGGGGCCATATTTCATCTGGATTCTGTTTTTATAAAACGCTTGAAGCTCTCAGTGTGGGTCATATTATATCTAAAGATTTATTTTGGAGGTTCTTTTTCTCTTCATGTGAGGTGTGGTAGAATGAGTTAGCTATAAAATTAATCTGACTATTACCACAAAATATACCGCAAGCTAACACAGTTTTGTGCTCTCTCTCTCACTGTCTCTTGTGCACTCACTCTCTCTCCCCATCCCTCCCTCTCTCCTTCCCTCAGACAAATCTGTTGAGTCAGATGTTCCCACATCATTGTGGAGTATTTTATCTGTAGTCTTCTTTATGGTTTGGCATGATTCTTTCTATCCCTGAAATGTTATAATGATTAAATAATAAATGATTTGTATTTTGAATTACCGTGAAGGCATTTAAAACTATTTATCAATAAACACATTAAATTATAAACCTAAATTATGGTCAAAAATCCCTAAGAGGAGGTGGAATCATATAAATGAGACAGAAGTAGGGTAAATTATTCTTTTAAAATTGGGTATCCTAATGTTTTATACTATTTAGGCTACCTCAGGGTATAGTTTGGTAAATCTCTATGGCCATCCATATTGATTAGCCTAAAAACATTTTGCATTTAGAAGCCCAAATATTCAACTTTGAAACTATTCAATACTTTATACAGAGAAGTTTGGATCAGAAAACTTTTCAACTAGGAAATTTCAGATTTTATATTTTAGAGTAATACAGGCCAGTTCATTTTCCTAAATCCAGCTTGTGATTCTGTTCATGCTTATCTCATCATAGGCAGCATGGAAAATGAATGGTAAGAAGTAATTAGAACAATTAAAGCACAGAAAAAACAATGGAAACAGAGATCCAGTATCTAATACTAGCAACTTAAAAGAAACTGCTTTTTGCATTACATTAACTCTCTGGTTTCCAAAGCTGAATCAGTTCAGTTTGGTGCTATACCTATTATCAGTGGTGACACTAAAATAGGTCCCAAGCCTCTGCAGTATGAGACTCACCCATTAACTGCCCACACTGTTTGTTTGTTTGTTTTTAATTATATACCGTATTTTTGCCACCCCCTAAACAGGTATAAGCAAATTAATACAAATTTCATCTGGACTTCTAAAAAAATACCCATTCTTCTAAGAAATAGTATTTAAGTGTTATTTAATAATTTGCTTTAACTAAGATAAAGTTACTTTGTTAATTCTGGGAAAAGAGAGTGGCCTGTCCAAATTCAGATCATAATCACAAAGGTTAAAAAATACTTATTACATTGAAGACCAGTGAGGAAAAATGTAATTCATCTTAATCTTTTTGAACTTTATCTTTCTCATTGTTTTTGTTTTGTGTTATTTATAATCAAAATTTTAATCCACATTCAGCAAAAGTTTATATACGATTCTGCTCTATTTTTGTCTTCTATAAGTTGAAGTAATATTGATCTAGTTGGGTTAATTTGATAATGTGGTACGTGCAAAAGCTGTTAACTTTAAAAGACTACATGCAAAAAAAGGTTAGAGCAATGTTTGAACTTGATTTTTTTAAAATGTATAGTTCTTTCTTACATAGTTTATTCATATATTCTGAAATTCAAATGCTACAAGAAAATGTAAAAAATGGCATTTTATCTGCAACAGTGTGTTAAGTTCTTCTGCTATAATGGAGAAATATATTTAACATATGTGTGTAAAGGCAAAATTTATTTGAATTATTAGAAAATGGTTTTCTTTTTGTCCGACAGTGACACTAGGTTCTGTAATGATGTGCAAATGATAATCCAAGGAAATTCCAAATGTTTACTTGCCTTAGAACAGTGGTCAGTATTTGTTCATAAAACAGAGTATTAAAAAATATGATATATATAGTTTATATAATTATATATATTTTGAAAATTAAAGGAAATGGATAAGCAAAAAGTAGTCAACAATTGAAGGCAACTATTCTCATACAAACACAGAATTTATGTTAAACTCAAAGCCATTATGTGCAAAAATGGTCCCCTCCATGATGGCTTTAACAACTGAAATATATATGCAATACACAAATAATAGGCAGATGATATCCTTCAAGTGATACAATTCCTGCCAGTCTGCCTTCTCAGTCCATGATTTGTAGATTAGTCTTTTTTCATCATCTTAGAAAAGAAAAATTATCTCAAAAATCAACAAACAGAAGGTAAATTACTTGGCTGAAAATATCAATTGTTCATTGAATAAGTTAGCATCTTTCTGAATCTTATGTTCTGGAGGTGTGTTTAAGATATAATAATCTGGTACCTGAAAGTTTACCTTTAATCATTTTAACATCTCTTTAAATATATTTATCAACTAAGTTAAGATATAATCAGTATACTTTATTCAGGAAGTCAAAATAGACTATCTTAAGAAAATTGTCTTAAGCTAAAACACCCAAATTTCCTACTTCCAAAAACTAACAATGGTAACAAAATAGGATTGCTTTGTAAGATAAAAGGTTAAATTTTCTTAGCATAAAATAGTCAACAGGCGAAATTTTAAGTATAATTTCTTTAGTAATTGCTTTTGTATAGAACATTTAATTAGTTGCATCTAACGTTCATTCTGCACTAATAAAAATATGCTCTATTTTTATATGAAAATTACATGATTCAAATGAACTCAAATGTAGGCCATTCACAGAATTACTTTATAATTACTTGAGATGTACAGGGAACTTTGTATAATTATATTTACCCTAAGTTTACATAATCTGACACTCACCCTTAGTTTCTTTGGGTAAATGTTAATTCTTCCCACAGAACAACAAAGTCCATGATTTTCCATGAGCATAAGCCTGATTTTCAGGAAAAAAATCACTGCCTAGCTTGAGTGCACTGAAATCTCACCTTGCAGTGTTTTCTTGTTTTCCCCTTTGTTACACCTCCTGTTTCAAAACTTTGCATTTATTGAAACAACGTTAAATTTTTAATATTTCCATATATTAGCATATATTTTGTGCTTTTTAAAACATTAAAGATTTTATATCTAAATAAAAAATAATTGCCATATATTTCATGTAACAGAAAAAATAAATTTGGACAACATAACTGCACTTACTGGGACAGTATAATTTATGTCAGTTTAGTTAATATCACTGTATAATTTTAATATGTATAAGCATACCTTTCAAAAATATAATATTGCACATTGTAATTTCAAATATTACTTTAAATTATTGTAATAACATATTTACATTAGAATTGAGTTTCCATATATTGTATTATATCCTCCTAGAAACATATTTATATTGGAAATATTCAAAAAATATATACATAGAATACACTGTAAAATTTTTAAATGATCATTACATTGACTTTTTAAGTAAATGTAAAAAATATAAAATGTACAAACTGCAGTCAAATATGATATATCTGTCTCTCATATTAAATAGAAAATTGTTACTATTCTAATGGCATTATTTATCTTAGGAAAAACATTATTTGGGAAAATAATGTCAAATAAATTATACAGAATCAAAATATTTAATCCAGTGAATACAAAACTGAAACAATCACTTAGAATGCAAACCAATTGCTTAGTTTTTAAAATTATGACAATTTTTTTTTGTTTTCATAACTGAGAATGTTCTGCAAACATATTTTCTTCATTAAATTTTTATGTGAGAACCATCAGGCAGAAGAAGGCAGTATTCATCTCTAATCAGACTGGGATAAAAATCTCTTAATGCAGACTCAAGTTACATTGTATCAGTGCTTCCAAATACATGTTTCATTGAACACATAGTTCCACAAAATATCAGTAAGAGTTTCTGGGAAAACAAATCATATGTACAAAAAACAAAACATTGAATAGCAGCAACAAAACCCACAGAAAAGTCTGTGTATAAAAGTCAAACAACCGATGTGCAAAGATCACAAGAATTCCTGTACACCAATAACAAACAGAAAGCCAAATCATAAATGAACTCCCATTCACAATTGCTACCAAGAGAATAAAATACTTAGGAATACAACTCACAGGGGATGTGAAAGACCTCTTCAAGGAGAACTACAAACCACTGCTCAAGGAAATAAGAGAGGACACAAGCAAATGGAAAAACATTCCATGCTTATGGATAGGAAGAATCAATATTGTGAAAATGGCCATACCCCCGAAGTAATTTATAGATTCAATACTATCCCCATCAAGCTACCATTGACATTCTTTGCAGAATTGGAAAAAAAATACTTTAAATTTCATATGGAACCATAAAAGGGCCCACATAACAAAGACAATCCTAAGCAAAAAGAACAAAGCTGGAGGCATCATGCTACCTGACTTCAAACTATACTACAAGGCTACAGTAACCAAAACAGCATGGTACTGGTACCAAAACAGATATATAGACCAATGGAACAGAACAAAGGCCTCAAAATTACACCACACATCTACAACCCCCTTATCTTTGACAAACCAGACAAAAACAAGCAATGGGGAAAGGATTCCCTATTTAATAAATGGTGCTGGGAAAACTGGGTAGCCATATGGAGAAAGCTGATCCTGGGTCTCTTCCTTATACCTTATACAGAAATTAACTCAAGATGGATTAAAGATTAAATGTAAGACCTAAAACCATAAAAACCCTAGAAGAAAACTTAGGCAATACCATTCGGGACACAGTCATGGGCAAAGACTTCATGACTAAAACACCAAAAGCAATGAGAAAAAAAGCCAAAATTTCCAAATGGCATCTAATTAAACTGAAGTGCTTCTGCAAAGCAAAAGAAACTATCATCAGAGTGAACAGGCAACCTACAGAATGGCAGAAAATTTTTGCAATCTATCCATCTGAAAAAGGGCTAATATTCAGAATCTACAAGGAGTTTAAAAAAATTTACAAGAAAAAACAACCCCATTAAAAAGTGGGCAAAGGATATGAAAAGACAATTTGCAAAAGAAGACATTTATGTGGCCAATAAACGTATGAAACAAAGCTCTCCATCACTGGTCATTAGAAAAACACAAATCAAAACCACAATGAGACACCATCTCAAGCCAGTTAGAATGGCGATCATTAAAAACTCAGGAAAAAACAGATGCTGGAGAGAATGTGGAGAAATAGGAATGCTTTTACATTGGTGGTGGGAGTGTAAATTGGTTAAACCATTATGGAAGACAATGTGGCAATTCCTCAAGGATCTAGAACCAGAAATACCATTTGGCCCAGCAATTCCATTACTGGGTATATAACAAAAGTATTATAACTCATTCGACTATAAAGACACATTCACATGTATGTTTATTGCTGCATTGTTCACAATAGCAAAGACTTGGAACCAATCTAAATGCCCATCAATGATAGACTGGATAAAGAAAATGTGGCATATACACACCATGGAATACTATGAAGCCCCCAAAAAGGACGTGTTCATGCACTTTGCAGGGACATAGATAAAGCTGGAAACCATCATTCTCAACAAACTAACACAAGAACAGAAAACCAAACACCATAAGTGCTCACTCATAAGTGGGAGCTGAACAATGAGAACACATGGACACAGGGAGGGAAATATCATACACCAGGGCCCGTTGTGGGTTGTGGGACTAGGGGATGGATAGCATTAGGAGAAATACCTAATGTAGATGACGGGTTGATGGGCACAGCAAACCACCATGGCACATGTATACCTATGTAACAAACCTGCATGTTCTGCACATGTATCCCAGAACTTACAGTATAATAAAAATAAATAAATAACATAAAATAAAAGTCAAACAAGTTTACTTGTTAAAGCCTTTACTTTGTGCAGAATAATGTCAAGGTGGAGAAACATTTTGTAAGGACTCCCAGTTATTATTTTTAACACAGAATATCATACTGAACTGCATGTTGTGGAACACTGCTCTAGATTTTTAAGCAATGTACAACACTGTTACTTGAGATTTGATTGTATAAGCCACCCGACACTATTTTGCAAATATGTGCTTTCAAGACTCCTATCCAAAACATACTCAAATACCTTGACACTTAATGAAAAACAAAAACTTGCTAATTTACCCTAAGAATTTTCCATTTGTTGAATGGAGCCCGTCATATTGAATTATAATTCTCCCATCTTGCTACCTTTTAGACTCCTAAGTTCTGCTTTCGTATAAATATGTGACAAAAATGTTATTTGTGACAGGTATAGAAAAGTGTATGCTACATACAAATTTTGTGAGAACCAGATCATTATTTTCCCTTTTACAAGAGTTCAGATGACATCTGTGCTCAAGTTACAGAAAGACTCTAGAAAAGTGTGATATTTTTGTATTTAATAATAATTGATGGAACTAGCAGTGATATAATCTCATAGAATTTCATAATGCTTTTCTTATATGGGACCTTTAAAAAGTTATTAGTTCTTAGAGCACCTTTTATTTATCTTTTTGAAATCTAGACCTTGAAAAACTGTAAAAGCTTTATGGGTATAAAAATACATGCTTTTATTAAAATATTCTCCTGATAAAAGTAAATGAGAGTCCATGCTATTCCCATCAAACTGCCAAAGACATTCTTCACAGAATTAGAGAAAAACTATCCTAAAATCCACATGGAACCAAAAAAGAGCCCACATAGCCAAAGCAATCCTAAGCAAAAAGAACAAAACTGGAGACTTTACATTCCTCAACTTCAAACTTGTCTGAAAGGTTGTGGAGAAAAGGCAATGCTTATACAGCGCTTATGGGAATGTCAGTTAGTTCAGCCACTGTGGAAAGCAGTCTGGAAATTTCTCAAAGAACTAAAAACAACTACCATTTAACACAGCAATCCCATTACTGGCTATACACCCAAAGGAATGTAATTCATTCTACCATAAAGACACATGTCTGCATATGTTTATCACAGCACTATTCACAATAGCAAAGACATGAAATCAACCTAAATGCCCATCAGTGGCAGATTGGTTGAGAAAATGCAGTACACATATGCCACAGAATACTACGCAGCAATAAAAAGGAATGAGATTATGTACTTTGGGGAATGTGGATGGATCTGGAGGCCATTATCCTTAGCAAACAAAGGAGCAGAAAACCAGAACATACATATTCTCGCATATATGTGGGAGCTAAACTTTGAGCACACACGCACACAAAGGCAACGTCTATGGAAGACAATGGCGCCTACTTGAGGGTGGAGGTTGGAAGGACAATTAGAATCCAAAAACTCCCTATCTGGTACTATGCTTATTATGTGAATGATGAAATAATCTGTATACCACACGCCTGCTACATGTAATTTATCCATATAGCAAACCTGCTCATGGACATCTGCTACCAAAATAAAAGTTAAAAAATAATTGAGCAAAAGAAAAAAACCTAAATGAGATAAATCCAATGTTAAATATAGAAAAGGGAGTTCGATAATTTGCTACTGGTGGATTCAAATTCAAAACATTCAAGGGTGCTTTTTTATTTGCAAGCATTAATAACATAATCTTATTACTTCTAAATTATACCTAATAAGTTAGAATGCATGATATCCTTGCAAGAGTGATACCAATATTAGTTTTATTTAGCACAAAATGTTAATAAAAAATTTACATTATTATTATTCCAGGCAAGAAGTACTACCTCAAAGAAATCATGCAGAAGGAAAAAACACATGTTCAAAGTCCAAGAAAAGCCCAGACAATTATGAAATGTAAATAATGGTTCCATTCCTCATTTTTGTAATTGTAAATTTGTTCCATTCCTTTGAATCACAATTAAAAGGAGGAAAACTCAACCCAATAATCCAAGGAGGTGGTAAGACATATTGTCAATATATGTATACGCACTAGCACAAATATTGAGAAATTTATATGATAACGTTAAAGATATGTATTATAAAAAATACCAAAAATCAGAAATACATTACAGATTGATTTAAAATTAAAGACATCAAAGCACTTCAACACAGATAGGGTAAGGTTCTCTTACTGTTACTACAGGGCATATTTTAATAGACAAAAGCCAGGGACTGTGTAACTGATGTCAAAAATGTGGAAAACTATTTACCATCGTAAAAAACAATTTATGTAACATAGAATTCTTCTGTGCAACTAAGTTCAGTTCACAGATACATATAGCGATGCCTCATTGGAGAATGCCTGGCCTAAATTCCCCCCAAAATTCCCTCTTTTTGTATACATACTAACGTTCTTTTCCTTTAGAACTCTCCTCCATTCCTCTCCTCTGATCTTTTCTGCCAAATATCTTTCCAGTTTTTTGTTGTGGGTTCAATGGTAGCTGAATGCTTTGAACACCTTTACTTAATATACTCTTAAAGATTCAATAAATATTGGTATACAGATAATCTATTTATTGAAAGTGGATAGATGAATTCCTCTTCTGTATTATCTAATGTCCAGATAACTACAAGCAGCTACACTGATAACCCCATACCATGTTTACAGTTTTCCATTCAGCATGTTTTACTGACTTTGACGTCTAGCCCCATGACTCCAAACACTGACTCTTCGAAAAACAGCCCAGCAACAACAACCCAGCAGTTTGTTTCTCCTTTACCTTAAGACTTCAGGGTCCTTTGCTAACATAAGCCTCACATGTAGGATTGTTTTTCAGTGGTGCAACTAATCAATTTTAATAATATTTAAGGAGCCCATAAATCTGAATAAAAATTGTATCAGGAAAGTTCCCCTTCACACTGGCTGAAATTTTTGTAGTTAAGGAGCACTTACTGAGAGAAAGCTATCTTAAAAACTCATATACTTCTAAAATATTGATATAATTATTTGTAATTTAACTATACATTATGTAAATATAAACATAACTAAAAATAATATATTTTTGAATATATTTATCATTTTATATATCAATGGACATTTAAGTTATGTCTATATTTTGTGTATTGTGATTAGTACTGCAGTGAACATGGGAATATCAATATCTCTTCAAGATTCTGATTTTGATTATTTTGGATATATACTCAGATGTGAGATTGCTGGGTTATATGGTGGTTCTATTTTTAAGCGTTTGAAGAATCTCCATACTGCTTTTCATGTCAGTTGCACCATTTCACCATTTTACATTCTCACCAACAGTGTACGACTGTTCCAATTTCTTCACATTCTCCCTAGCACGTTAACTTCCTTCTTCTATTTTTCCTTCCTTCCTTCTTTCTCTTCTTCCTTTTTGTCTGATAAAAGCCATTGTAAGATGTGTGAGGTGATACTGGAATTTTTAATTGGCATTTTTCTGATGATTCACTAATAATTTTTACCATCTTTTTAACCCATTGGCCATTTGAAAGTTTTCTTAAGAATGTCTATTCAAGTCCTTTGGCCATTTTATTTTGTCATTGAGTTGCAGAAATTCTTTATATATTTTAGATAATAATCCTTTTTTAGATATGTAGCTTGCATATATTATTTCTCATTTTGTCAGCTGCCTCTCACTCTGAGGACTGTTTTCTTTGGTATGCAAAAGTTTTTAGTTTGATGTAGTTCCACTTGTCTGTATTTGCTTTTGTTGCCCATGCTTTTGGTGTCATATCCAAGAAAACATTCCCCAGATCAACGTCATAAAGCTTTTCCCTTATATTGTCTTTTACAAGTTTAACGGATTCAGATCTTACATTCAAATCTCCATTTGAGTTGATGTTTATGTATAAAGGTTGAATTTGTTGTTGTTTGTGAATCCTCAGCTTTTCCAACTTAATTTGTTGAGTAGACTACTCTTTCTCCATTGTGTATTCTTGGCACCTTTGTTGAAGGCCAGCTAACTACATAGGTGTGAATTTATTTCCAGGCTCTCTATTCTGTTCTATTGGTTTATATGTCTGTCTTTATGCCAGTATCATTCTGTTTTAATTTTTGTTGCTTTGTAATGTGTTTTGAAATTAAGAAGTGTAATGCCTCCACCTTGCTTTTCTTTCTCAAAATTTCTTTGGCTGTTTATGGTATTTTCTGGGAGGGAAGGAGGTTCCATATGAATTTTACAATTACTTTTCAAATTATGTAAAAAAAAAAAAAGTCATTGAGATTTTTGATAGGGATTGCAGTCAATCTGTAGATTAGGAAAGTTTGAACATTTTATCACTATTAAGTGTTCAATCTATGAACATAATTGTCTTTTTATCTGTGTTTCTTTGATGTCTTTCATCATTGATTTGTAGTTTTAAGTGTACAAGCTTTTCATATCACTGACTAACATTAAGTCTAAGTATTTTATTCCATCTTAAGTGGGATTGTTTTATTAATTTTCTTTTCAGATACTTGGATGTTAAGGTGTAGAAACACAACTTGATTTTTGTATGTTGATTTTGCATCTTCCAAATTTACCAATTCATATACTAGTCCTAAAAATTTGCACTTGTTGTTTTTTCTTTTGTTTGTGGGGTCTTTAATGTTTTCTACATACAAGATTATGTCATCTTCTATGTTTTATTTTCATTTCCTCAGGGATTATTTCAAATGTTCTATATTTTGCTTAATAAACTCTGTTGCTGAAGTCTTTGAGTAAGTTTTTCAGTTCAGTTACTGTATTCTTCAGTTCTAGAACTTTCTCTTTTTAAAATAGTTTTAATCACTTTGTCCTTATTCTAGTTATGTTCATGTATTGTTTTCTTGATTTCACTTATTTATGTGTATTCTCTAGCAACTCATTGAAATTCTTTATAAGTATATTGAACACTTTGTTAGGCAATCCATAAATCTCTATTGCTTTGGATCTGTTATATAATATTTATGTTGTTTTCTTCATTGTCATGTTTAACTGATTATGTTTCTTGCATATTTGGCCATCTCTGCATTTGAAGAAACATGTAACTCTCTGTTACATTTACCAACTGCTTTGACACAGATAGAACTTCGCCAATCACTCTGGTTTGAGATTCTGGAAAGCTCTCAAATCTTTTATATGGATGTTTCTTCTCTGGACTTATGCATGTCATTCTTAGATGGGATTTACTGGTTTTCCTTTTTTGTTGTTGTTGTTTCATGAGTCCATAATCTCTTACTCTCTGGCTGTTGTAATGCAGATGTTGATGTACTGCAGACTGTGATGCTAATGGCACAGTCTACTTCTCTTCCTCCTTCCCTATGGAGATGCTTTGAGTTTTCTACCTTATCCCAATCCCATTGAACTGTGCTAGGTACTATAAGCCACCTGCCCATTTTCCTTTCCTGTTAGCTGACCCTCCAAACTGTGGGAATTTCTTCAGTTCTACAAGTGAGGGAGGACAGAAACCAGTTCCTTGGGCAGCACATTGAAAGATCAGGGATGTTGAAGGTATCCTCCACTCCTCTGTTTCCCTGATGTTGAAACTGTAGTTTCTATGCTTTCTCTGAATCTTTAGAGCCATGTCAGGCCAAAGAAAGCTACTTTTTTCATTTTCTTTTGTTGTTTTACTATACCCAGGTATCTGATACAAGCCAGTTCCATCAGCATTTTGTGTGAAGGAGCCACTTTCTTATTTAATTTCAGTATATTTCCTGTATTTTCAATCCTTCTTCATCTTCTGGTAGCAAATTATAGCTGGCAAAGTTTCTTTGCAGTATGAAAGTAAAATATATTAAAATGCTTTTAGTAACATCTATAATGATTTCCCACGGTCTTGCAAAATAATTAATTATGGATTCCAAACATTTTTTAAAGTTAGCTATTATAGTTTTTCTTGTGCTAGACTGGGGTAGAATGGAAAGAAAAGTGACACCTGTCTTCCTGAATTTTACCGTGTAGTTAAAAGAGAAAAAAAATCACATAGTTATATTGCTTTATGTCACGATTTTTGAAAATTAGATATAATTATTGATGTTTAAAGTCCCATTTTGTTTATGTTAGCTACTGCCAAATATAATTTACGTAAACTATAGAAAAATATTTCAGGTAAAGATACATCTCAAATATGTCATTTTTACTATAAAACTAACTGATGAAGACAGATTTCTGAGTGAAATACAGTGAGACATCTTTAATTAAAATAAAAAATAGGAGAATGCCCTGTAACAGAAAGCTGCCCTAGAAAATTTTCATGGTCAAATGATCTGTAGTAATTTTAGTTCTAAGACTTAAATCATATGTAATTCACTTATAAATTTGTACCACAGTATTATCCTCTTTCTAACTATAAACCAAGAGCTTTATTACTGACTTTCCATTGTTCAGAAAAAAGAATGTTATCAATTACTGCAACAATAACTATGAGTAAATACGTCATGAACAAAGAAGAGGGTAACCAGTGACAAGAAAAATATATAATATTATACATTTCTCAAGAAGCTAAAGAATAGTGTGGCTCATGAGAAAAGTGGTATATATTCTGTATGCACAGGGCAACTTATGCACAGTGCAACTTATGTTTACTTTTTTTTCCTATTTATATTGGGAATAGCCACAATTTTTCTAGCCAATAGAGAAATTGTCAGGATTATTTCTTTTCCTTAAAAATGGCATAATTACCAAAAATCTCATGAGAAATAATCAACCTAAAATCTTGTGACCCCTGCTCTATTCATATTAATACAACAATGACAATAATAATACCAGTAATATTAACAATACTCAATTACTGCTTACATAATATCTACTACAAGTTAACCATTTTAAAAATAATTTTGTAGGATACAAACAATAAGCCTGCAAAACAGCTATCATTGCTTCTATTTTACAAATAAGGAAAAGTGCACCTTAGAAGAAGCAGCAACACTGTGAACACAAGCTAGTTTTACTAGTTGATTCTTATTTCTACTTGGTAATTCATATTTCAACTTTATTTTTAAAAATTACTTTCAAAGCATAAACAATAGGTTTGTGCAAAGGAGGTCAGAAGCCAAGAAATTTGTAAAATAAATAAAACTTTATTTTTTTCTATTTACATTAGGACTATACATGGTAATGGTCAGTTGCCATGTTTTCTGTCTACTCGACATCTTTCAAACACATTTTCTATTTTGGAGATTTCCCCAATTTATAATTCCTGAAGGTGACACAGACATTGTAGATTAGACACACCCATACAAAACTGATTTGTAAGTGAGTATCCATATGGAATTCATTTTTGGGCAAATGTGATAATAGAGTCATCAAAACTTTGGCAGTAGTCATGGTATCCTATGCCCAGCATCGGCAATGTAACTTTTGGTATCTATGTCCAGGCATGCTAGTGGTGAAGTCTTCATTCTGTAAGCCAAGGGCTTCCTAATCATTTTCAATAAATTCTATCACGAACTAAATGAGATGCTGTTTTGTTGTTGTTGTTGTTTGCTCACTTGTTTTTAATTCAGAACTTTACTTCCTGAATTTTTAATTTAGGAAATTCAAAAAATTTAATAGTATGTAAAAAATGAAAAAATCCCCCTAAAATCTTTCCACCTAGAGATTCAAACTGTTAGTATTTTAATGACTATCTTTTCATATATTTCATATGCATTGAAAGATTATTATACACATACGCAAGTATGTATATATGTACTTCATAACTGCATGTTGAGTGAGACAGTGCCTGTTATCTTAAAATAGGGACTTTTAAAATTCTTTTTAAAGTGGAATGATGATTAGAGCAAAGGCTAAGTGCCTCCACATTTAAATCAAAGTTTTCGAATGAGAAACAACAAAAGGGATGTTATCACTGACCCAACGGAAATACAAATAACCATCAGAGACTACTATGAAAACCTGTATCCAAACACATTAGAAAACCTAGAAAAGATGAATACATTTGTAAACACATACATCCTCCCAAGACTTAACCAGGAAGAAATTGATTCCCTGAACAAACCAATAACAAGCTCTGAAATTGAATCAGCAATAAACAGCCTACCAACTGAAGAAAAACACAGGTCCAGACAAATTTACAGCTGACTTCTATCACATGTACAAAGAAGAGATGGCATGATTCCCACTGAAACTATTCAAAAAAATTAAAGAGGGGGTTCCTCCCCAGCTCATTCTATAAGGCCATCATTATCCTGATACCAAAACCTGGCACAGACACAACAATAACAACAAAAACACTTCAGGCCAATATTCTTGATGAATATTAATGAAAATGTCCTCAACAAAATACTTGCAAACCACATCCAGCAGCACATCAAAAAGCTAATCCACCATGATCAAGTAGGCTTCATCCTCAGGATGCAAGGTTGGTTCAACAAACGCAAATCAATAAATGTGACTCATCATATACACAAAACTAAAGACAAAAATCACAGCATTATCACAATAGATGCATAAAAGGCTGTTGATAAAATTCAACATATTTTCATGTTAAAAACTCCCAATAAACTAGGTATGGAAGGAAAATACCTCAAAATAATAATAGCCATCTATGACAAACCTACAGCCAACATCACACTGAATGGGCAAAACCTGGAAGCATTTTCCTTGAAAAACAGCAACAGATAAGCATGTCGTCTCTCACCATTCACATTAAACAGAGTATTGAAAGTCCTGGCCAGAGCAATGAGGCGAAGAGAACAAAATAAAGTGCATCAGATAGGAAGAGGGGAAGTCAAATTATCCCTGTTTGCTGATTACATGATTCTATGTCTATAAAATCAGGTAGTCTTGGCCCAAAAGCTGTTTAAGCTGATAAACAACTTCAGCAAGGTTTCAGGAGAAAAACATCAATGTACAAAACTTTTCAGCATTCCTATACAACAAAGACAGTCAAGCCAAGAGCCATATCAGGAATGCAATCCCCTTCACAATTGCCACAAAAAGGATAAAATACCTAAGAATACAACTAACCCAGGAGGCGAGAGATCTGTACAATGAGAATTACAAAACACTGCTGAAAAAAATCAGATGACACAAACAAATGAAAAAACATCCTATGCTTATGGAGAGGAAAAATCAATATCATCAAAATGGCCATACTGCCCCAAGCAATTTATAGATTAAATACTATTCCTATCAATCTGTCAATGACATTCTTCAGAGAATTAGAAAAAAAAATTTTTAATTCATATGAATTTTTTTACAACACTAGAATTAAGTGGAGACAGAAGGAGATATATTAACAGATTAAGTATAAGATAACAGAGAAAAAGTAAGAAGGCTAGAGTTTAGCAATAATAATTGTATTAATAGTCAACTTGTTATGAGTTCTTAACCTAATTTATGAATGTGTTAAACTCCTTATGTTCAATATTATAATTTTTCAAAGGTATATTACCCACATTTTATACATGAGGAGATAAATTATGAAACTTGTCCCATTTTACACACCTGAAAGCAGCAGGGAAGATTCAAACCCACAACATTCTTGCTCAAGAGTCACTGAGCTCCGGCCGGGCGCGGTGGCTCACGCCTGTAATCCCAGCACTTTGGGAGGCCGAGGCGGGCGGGTCACAAGGTCAGGAGATCGAGACCATCCTGGCTAACACGGTGAAACCTCATCTATACTAAAAATACAAAAAAAAAAAAAAAAAAAAAAAAAAATTAGTCAGGTGTGCTGGCGGGTGCCTGTAGTCCCAGGTACTTGAGAGTCTGAGGCAGGAGAATGGCAGGAACCTGGGAGGCGGAGCTTTCTGGGAGCCGAGATCACGCCACTGCACTCCAGCCTGGGTGACAGAGTGAGACTCCGCTCCAAAAAAAAAAAAAAAAAAAAAAAGAGTCAAGGAGCTTTAGCCTGACTCCACCTACCAAACAGAAGCCACTTGCTCCACAAAATGTCCAGGCTAATCAGGGGCAAAACAGAGAGAGGGTGTTATGGTGTTAACCCCATGTTTGCTTTAAATGTCTGTTCTCACCACTCTACTTCACCATCTCATGGGGAAAGGTGTGTGTCTTCATCTCTATATCCCCAGTCTAGCCAAGTATCTATAGCATAGTGCATATGAAGTCAACGAGCTAAAGAATGAATGAATGAATAATGGTCTAATAGCCTATATTCTCACACATATATTACTTTGAATGAATAATTTTGTAGTATAGAAAAACATCCTAAGATTAACAACAATAGCAGATACCAAATTGAAATGTTATTTTTTAATTTTCAGTTTAAGAATAAAATTTATTTATAATTCTTATTAAATTTAAAATAGAATTATTTGAGCAATGGTTTGTAGTTCTCCTTGCAGAGATCTTTCACCTCCCTCGTTAGCTGTATTCCTCTGTATTTTTTCTTTTCGTGGCAACTGTGAATAAAAGTTTATTCCTGATTTGACTCTTGGCTTGGCATATAGGACTCTTAGTGATTTTTGCACATTGATTTCATATCCTGAGACTTTGCTGAAGTTTGTTTATCAACTTAAGGAGATTTTGGGCCAAGAATATGTGGTTTTCTAGATGTAGGATCAAGTCATCTGCAAACACGGACAATTTGACTTCCTCTCTTCCTAATTGCATGCCCTTTATTTCTTTCTCTTGCCTGATTGCTCAGCCAGGACTTTCCATACGATGTAAAATAGGATTGGTGAGAGAGGACATCCTTGTTTTGTGTCATTTTTCAAGGGACATAGCTTTTGCCCATTCAGTATGATGTTGACTGTCGGTTTATCATAGATGGCTCTTATTATTTTGAGGTACATTCCTTCAATACCTAGTTTATTGAGAGTTTTTAACCTGAATAGTTGTTGAATTTTATTGAAGTCCCTTTTTATAACTATTGAGGTATGTGGTTTTTGTCTTCTGTTTATATGATAAATCACATTTATTAATTTGCATGTTGTGAGCCAACGTTACATCGTGGGAATGAAGTCTGCTTGATCATAGTGGATTAGCTTTTTGAAGTGCTGCTGGCTTTGGTTTGCTAGCATTTTGTTGATGATTTTTTGCATTCATGTTTATTAAGGATATTGGCCTGAGGTTTTCTATTTCTATTCTATCTGCCAGGTTTTGGTATCAGGATTATGCTGGCCTAATAGAATGACTTAGAGAAGAGTCTCTCCTCCTCAATTTCCTGGAATAGTTTCAGTAGGAATGGTACCAGCTGCTCTTTGTATGTCTGGTACAATTCAGCTGTGAATTTATCTGCAAATAATTCAGAGATGACACAAACAACTGGAAAAACATTCCATGCTCATGTATAGGAAGAATCAATATCATTAAAATGGTCATACTGCTGAGTGCAATTTGTAGATTCAATGCTATTCCTATCCAGCTATCAATGACATTCTTCACAGAACTAGAAAATCTATTTTGAAATTCATATGGAAACAAATAAACAAAAAAAGAGCCCAAATAGCCAAGGCCATCCTAGCAAAACTGGAGACATCACATTACCTGACTTCAAATTATACTACAGAACTACAGTAACCAAAACAGTATGTTACTAGTACAAAAAGAGATGAATAGACCAATGAAATAGAATAGAAAGCCCAGAAATGGCCACATGCTTACAATCATCTGATCTTCAGCAAAGCTGACACAGACAAGCAAGGAAGAAAGCACTCCCTATTCAATAAATGATGCTGGGGTAACTGACTAGTCTTACGCAGAAGATTGAAACTGGGCCCCTTCCTTACACCATATACAAAAATCAACTCAAGATAGAATAAAGACATAAATGTGAAACCCCAAACTATTAAAACTTTGGAAGACAGCCTAGGCAATACCATTCTGGACATACAAACTGGCAAAGATTTCATGACAAATACGCCAAAAGCAATTGCAACAAAAGCAGATTGATAGATGGGTTATAATTAAACTTAAGAACTTCTGCACAGTAAAATAAAATATCAGCGGAGTAAACAGACAATCCACAGAATGGGAGAAATATTTGCAAACTATGCCTCTGACAATGGTCTAATATCCTGTATCTATAAGGAACTTAAACAAATTTATATGAAAACAAACAACCCCATTAAAAAGTGGGCAAAGAACACGAGCAGACAGTTTTCAAAAGAAGACATACATGTAGCCAACAATGCCTATGAAAAAAATATCAATATCACTGATCACTAGTGAAATGCAAAACAAAACCACAATGAGATACCATCGTACACCAGTCAGAATGTCTATTATTAACAAGTTAAAGTATAACAGATGCTGGCAAGGTTGCAGAGAAAAGCAAATGCTTATATACCACAGTTTGGATAATAAATTAGTCCAACCATTGTGAAAAACAGTCTGGAAATTTCTCAAAGACCTAAAAACAGAACTAGCATTCCACCCAGCAGTCTTGCTACTGGCTGTATACCCAAAAGAATGTAAGTCACTCTACCATAAAGACACGCGTATGTGTATGTTCACTGCAGCACTATTCAAAATTGCAAAGACATGGAACCAACCTAAATGTCCATCAATGACAGATTGCATAAAGTAAATGTGGTAGGTGTATATATATATATATATGTGTGTGTGTGTGTGTATATGTGTATATATATACACACATATACCATGGAATACTATGTAGCCATAAAAAGGAATGAAACCATGTCCTTTGTGGAAACATGAATGTAGCTGCAGGTCATTATCCTTTGCAAACTAACACATGAATAGAAAACCGAATACTGCATCTTCTCATTTATAAATGAGAGCTAAATGATGAGAACCCATGGACACAAAGAGGGTAACAACAGACACACTGTGGCCTACTTGACAGTGGAGGTTGGGAGGAGGGAGAGGATTACAAAAAATAAAAAAAAAAAATATTGGGTACTAGGCTTACTACCTGGGTGATGAAATAATCTGTACAACAAATATCAAGGAGATGAGTTTGCATATATAAAAACCCACGCAGGTCTCCCTGAAACTAAAAAAAAAAAGAAAAATATTAAAAATACATCAAAGTGTTCTATAATGGTATGCATGATAAAAGATAGCTCTATTGTCATTCGTGAGCCTACCCACTCCACGACAAAACACTCGTTTTCCCAAATTCTGACTTTTAGCAGCTAGAGTGCCTCCTGACACAACTTGTCCTTGGCTAAAGAGAGCTACACTTCCAATGTCACACCCCTTCCCAGAGGCCATGTACATCCATTAACTGAATGATGAAGAACTTAAAAGGACCAGCCTTGTTTAATCAAATTAGGAAAACTCTAAATGGCCTTCCCAGTCTCAGAGCTTTCCACAAGAGCTGTTAAGGCCTTTACAGAGACTGTATCACAGCTAGACCTCTCTCTTCCCAAATCCTGCTTTTTTCACTTCATCACTTAAGTTAAAAGTAACTCCAATTAGTTAGCATAGTACTCTTCATATCAGAGCCTGCTTTCCAGAAAATTCCATCTGCAACAACAGCTAACTGACTCTGAAAATGAAAGGGAAGACTATTGAGTCAGGGGCCTAAGATGGAGATGACTGTGGAATGTCTAAGTTATAATATGAACAGCACTGCAGTATTTCTGTTGTCCTCTTTATGAAAAAAGGGAGAATACTTATTCTCCTAATCTCCTTTTAAGCCAAGACAAAAGGGTCCAAGTGAAAAACAAAACATAGGGCTTGAGAAATTGAGTGTGCCTTCAAAATAAATAAAGCTTCTTCCTCGGCCCATGCCTGTCTGGAGTTATTCTGAACAGAGGAATGAGACAAGAGTACAGCACTGGTAGCAAGGTGCGCCAAGAGTGCATGAATTCCCATCAACCAGAAGAAAGGAGTCAGATATGACTAAGTCATCCAGGAAGAACCCTACCCGCTAGAACAAGTAGACACTAGAAGTCAAGATTTATGCTGTATTGTTCAAGAGCATTTAAAGAAAAAAAAAAAAAAAAAACCATGACATCATGACTCTCTTACAAAACAAATACTTAATCAAAGTTTTTATCTCATTTGCTCATGACAGAATCAGTAAAAGCTCACGAAGGGAATCCAAAGAACAGACAAATATAAAAACCCATCAGGAATGATGAAATTATACTTTGTGTAATACATGCAAAACTGGCAAGAATACATGGGGCAATAATCGATTACATTCTACCAGACACAATTTGCATTACTGTGGAAATGAATCATATGCTTCCCTACCAGTTTTCTACAACATACAAAGCTGTAAATTAGTGGAAAGGTAACTCAGACAGGTGGCCTATGCAGACACTAATATCCTGACATCACCAAAGGACAGAAGCTGAGGATGTCTCCAAACAGCAGCAGAAGAGGGCATGGATCATGTCAAGGATATGGTTTGCCAGGTGATGGTCCGTAACTATCCTACTCAGTAGCCCATAAATGAATGATCATTCTGGATGCTTGCCATGATGGGAAGTAGTTTTCAGTTGCTCTAGAGCAAAAAACAACACTAACTGAGTATAAAGGTCTATGTCCTCTTAATTCATATCCCACAAGACCTGCCTCTGTCCTGGAGAAGCCAGAGGCAAAACGATGGGCAGAGGAGGAGAGAAAAAGGCTGCACAATATAGAGTTCAGGGCAGCCTGAATGCCATGGGGTGGAGACGGAGTAGTTTTAAGCTAAATGTGAGGTTCACATTTTTGTATAAACTTGGCTGACTGTTGAAACTTGAAAATGAGATAACTGTATGCCTGAAATTCACCAAGAAGCTGTACTGTACTGGTTACTCCATTTGCATATCTAATGCATTTTATGCACTTTTCTTCCTGCTTCTTGCCCAGGAGAGTGAACTCCACACACTCCATGACCTGGGCTCCCATGTCTTCAACTTCTGATTATACCCAGCCAATGAGGCAGCAGCAGAGCAGTAGAGACAGGGAGGAAAGGTCAGTCGAGGCATTTATTTCACTTACACTTACACCATGGGTATAGCTAGCTGGTGCCTGTGTTTCTTACCCATGGTGACTATCCCTGTGGGGTCCCCCAGCTATCGTTTCATCTCTCTAACCCTACCTCTGTAGGGCTACAGCTCATTAGCTCCCGCTGTCAGGAGTCCCTGGGTGCTTCAGGATTTCTTCTCAGTTCCCTTGATCTTACCGTTATCTCTGTAAACACCACCTCATTAAACTCCTTTATATGTCAATGTTGACGGCGCCATTTGTTTCCTGATGTGACCCAGACTGACGCATATGGGATCTGTCAAAAATATCATCCAAAGCCATTGAGGATCTGATAGACTGTGATTGAAGCACTGGTCTGAGAAAAACAAAGCAGTTTTCTTTATGAATTTTACTAGGTCAAGTTCGCTCAATGGAAAAGATTATGTATGTATATATGCACACAAACATATATTACCTTATTTAAATATACATATGTAGTTCATATTTATTATAAACTATATAATATGAACTAGTAATATTCATATATTTAAAAAGCAATGAAATATAATACATAATCTTACAAATATTATATTACAGTCCTGATGGGGTAGCTCACACTTGTAATCCCAGCACTTTGGGAAGCCAAGGCAGATGGATCACTTGAGGTAAGGAGTTTGAGACCAGCACTGCCAACATGGCAAAAACCCCTCTCTACTAAAAATACAAAAATTAGTGGGGCTTGATGGCGTGTGCCACCAGTCCTAGCTACTTGGGAGGCTAAGGTGTGAGAATTACTTGATCCCAGGAGGCTGAGGCTGCAGTGATCTGAGATTGCACCACTGCACTCCAGTCTGGGTGATAGACTGAGACCCTGTTTCAAAAAAAAAAAAAAAAAATATATATATATATATATATATATAACAGTCTAAACCCTTGTTAGCAGTGTTTCCCACTTAAAAATGTCTCATTTGTAAGGGATCATATTGTTTGATTATTTTGATACACAACAATGTTACCAAATTATCTAATCGTGATTATTTAAGCTCTTTCCAATTTGGGGCTGGTATAAACATTGATTTGATGAAAGTTTTTAACACATTTAACCTTACACTTAACTTTACCAATGAATTCTATATTGCAGTCAGAGCATATTTTTGAAACAGAGACGATACTAATTTAAACCCCCTCAGTGGATGTCAGTGCTATTTTCCCCATATCCCCAAGCAGTGCTATAATTGCATAACTATCATCAATTGAATGTTTACTATATAAGTCGTATTTCAAGCTTTATAAAACCACCTTTTTCATTATCATATTTTAAATAATTCATCTTGTTTAATCTGATAAATCCTGATTTTTACCCAATCTAGTAGGCAAAATATTAACACCTCAGTTTTTATTTGCAATTACTAGAAGACCAGATATTTGAATAGTAACAGTTGTACTTATCCTTTAATAGTAACTTGTTTGTATGCATTATTAACATTTCTATTAATATATAATCATTTTCTTGTGGTTTGTAAATTTTTTGTTTAATGAACATAGAAATGCTTTGCATGCCAGATTTGTTTCGAAGAAATTTATCTTTTTCTTAGATTTGTTTCTCTTTACTCTCATTGTTGTATTCATGTCTTACAGTGCTTTGCCACAAGAAATATTTCCCTTACATATTCAAATCTAATCACAATTTATTTATGACCTACAAGTTACATAAAATGTTTTGTTTTTTGGTTTTTCTTTGTTGTTGTTGTTGTTTTTATTTTGGAGATAGAGTCTTGCTCTTTCACCAACTCTGGAGTGCAGTGGCACGATCTGGGCTCACTGCAACCTCCACCTCCCAGGTACAAGCAATTCTCCTGCCTCAGCGTCCAAAGTAACTGGGATTACAGGCGCCTACCATCATGCCTGCCTAATTTTTGTATTTTTAGTAGAGATGTGGTTTCACCATGTTGTCCAGGCTGGTCTTGAACTCTCAGCCTCAGGTGATCCAGCTGCCTTGACCTCACAAAGTGCTAGAATTACAAGCGTGAGTCACTGTGCCTCACCAGTTACATATAAAATTTAATAAACATTTTTGAACCCCAAAGATTACAAAAATATTCACCTACATCTTCTTTCAGCATCTTCATAATGTTTTTGTTTGATTTTTACTGTTAAATGGTAAAATTATTTTACCATTAAATCTTTTATTCATCTGTTTACTTAGCTTGGCTTTGGGATGTTTCATTTTCCCCTAAGTATCTAGCTCAATATTTTATCAATATTGATGCAACCGTCTTAAATCAAAAATGATAACCACATATATTGCCATCATTTTAAAGTCTATATGTGCTCAGTGAAGTTTGAGAGACTAGAGTAGACTTTGGTGTCTAACATGGGGCAGTAACTCATAGCTACCACTCCTGTGTAGGTTCCCAGAATCGTCACATTCTCCACCCATCAAGCGATTGAGCTTGAGATGTCTAGTAAGTATAAGTCGTAGATAAATGTTCTTGCAAATATGTCTTAAAATTAAAATTTAAAACTGTGTCAGAGGTGAAAACTAATAAAAAGGTGAAAGGCAAGCCAAAGTGTGGGCATTACAGAAAAAGTTTTGTCTTTATAAGTGTCTTAGAATTGATTATATTTATGGAAACAATAATGTACCTCTTCACATCCACCAAATAGAAAACATCTAACAATACGCAGGTTTGGAAAGGATATGGGAAATCTCACGGTGTTAAACTCTATTAAGAAGATGATAACTGATATAAACATACTAGAGAGAAATTTGCTAATACCAAGTAAAGTTATAGTCATATATCCCCAAGGATCCAGTGATTCTAATTCTAGGATGTATTGATGCCATCAAAGTGTGTCCTGAAAAAGAGGGCTTAGCCAAGGAGTAAGTGAGGGCCGAACTCATTTTTTTTGTGTCCATCAAGTCATGCACACTTGATATGGGGTTTTATATAACCAGTGTGGATACCTATCATTTCTCACAAAAATGTCTCATGAGCTAGCTCTGGCTATGTTGTCCCCAAGTAGAAACCATCATATGTGCACAAGACGGTAGATAGTCATTGGATACAGACATAAATATATACATGCATACATAAATACATACATACATAAACATAAATGAAAATCTGCATTAAAAATAAATCTAAAACACATCATGCTGAGTTAAAGAGAAAATACAAAACAAAACAGCATCACACCATTTATGAACATAAGACATACACAGACAATAATAAATTTGTTTGGAATAAGTGCACGGGTATGCTGCCTTTGGCATACACATACCTTGCAAAATCACACGAGAAGTGAATGACAAAGATACACATCAACTTTAGGATCCTGAGGTGGGGAGTGAGAGAAAGGAAACAGTAATGGAGAGCTGAGGCTTAGACGGAGCATCAATTCTTTATTGCAGTTTTCTAAAGAAGTCTAACGTAAAAAGAAGGAAAAGGGAAGGGAAGGGACAGGGGAGGAGAGGAAAGGGGAAAGGAGGGAAGGTGTATTAGTCTGTTTTCACACTGCTGATAAAGACATACCCAAGACTGGGCAATTTATAAAAGAAAGAGGTTTAATCAGACTTACAGTTCCATGTATCTGGAGAAGCCTGACAACTATGGTGGAAGGCAAGGAAGTCATGTCTTACATGGATCGCAGCAAATAGAGAGCTTGTGCAGAGAAACTCCCATTTTTTAAAAGCATTAGATCTCCTGAGACCCATTCACTGTCACAGGAACTGCACAGGAGAGACCCGCCCCCATGATTCAATCATCTCCCACTGGTTCCCTCTCACACACGTGAGAATTATGGGAGCTACAAGACGAGATTTGGGTGGGGACACAGAGCCAAACCGTATCAGGAGGGAAGGAGGGAAGGGAAAAGAAAATGAGGCTAGGTGGGAATGAGGAATTTTGAAAAGATGAGTAAATGAAAAGGAATTTCATTCTCCTTCCCCTCAATGTCACTACATTTCTCCAGTTAAGATTAATGATATAATTTATTATTTGGATTTATCCTCCTATAATAAGCTCAGTAGTCTAGTATTATAATATCTTTTCTGACTACTCTTCTAAAGTAATATAATATAGTCTGTCTTTGGATAATTTTTCAGCAGAATGTTTTAGAATCAGCCTGATATTCTACTTCACAAATTGCTAGTAAATAAAAAGAGATGTGAATATTTTAATATATTAGAATTAATTGAATTGATACAGTATCCATTCCTTCAATGATACTAAGTTTTTTGATAGAAAAATGTCTGTTGAATTTATAATGATTAAAAAGGTGTAGTTACTGAGAGAAATCTCTAAGAAAAGTGACAGATTTATAAAGAAAATTCGCAAATTGCTTCTAATAGCACAGGCAGATGAGATGGTTAATCCACAGGATATTTTCATGGTGATTTTCTACACTCCAGACAGGTACAGCTGCCACTTGGAACAGAGGTATCATCTGACTGATGACCACCTCTAATGATTTGACAGGTTCTTTCTGAGCAGCTGAACAAATAGTATGCTTTTTGGCACAGGCTGCATGTTTAACCAACTAATACCTAAAATCATTCCAATTTGGACCTGTACGTTTATAGCTGTGATTATTTGTTTAAACACCTTATTAGAATATTCACTGTGATCTTGGAAGTGGAAAAGTAGTCCAGGAAAAGGTCCCTGTGTTCAACTGCATTGAACACTTATCTAAGAACATGAAAAACTCTGACTTCTAGTGCTGTTTAACCACTAAAAAGGCAATCTAAGGACCAAGTCACTTAACTCTGTATGCCCTATTAAAAGGGAAGTGAAGTAGGAGCTTGCACACATTAAATTCCATAAACACATCCAGGTTTTATAAAATATTAAGGATGTAAATAAGCCATACATAAAACTTCTCACAAATATGTTTATCTTAAAATTGAAAACTACTGTGTGTGGGGAAAAGAAACTTCCATAAAAGGTGAAAGGCAAGCCAAAGTCTGGGCTTACACATGAGAAAAGTTGTGTCTGCAGGACACTTATCGAAGAAAATGAAAATTTCATTTTTCCCTATAGTCATTCCTTTCTTAAACTTCTTCAAAGTTCTTAATTCTAAGGTGAATAGAAACTCTCTAGTTTCCAGCCTACACTTTCAGACTTCTCTCCCAGCTAACTTTTCTCCCAGCTAACTCCTATTTATTGTCGGAAACTAAGTTCACATATCGCCTCTTCTGAGAAGTCTTCCTAAATCATAAAATCTATGCTCCTCTTATGTGCTCTCAGGTCTAATGTGTATACTTTTATAATATACAACTCTTCCCCTAATTATTAAATTAATCTTATTTTAATTTATGAGAACTGAGCTGGTTCATTCATTTTGGTAACTTAGATGCCTTGTAGAGTTTCTAATGCATAGCAGACACTCAATAAATGTCTTTTGAATGAATGGAGAACAGTGAACTCATGCATGCATTTCCCTCCATGAAATTTAAATTAGGGTTATTATGAACACAAATAATTACATTTCACCTGAGTTTACTAACACTCGTAGTTAGCGTTCTATCATTCTGAGTAGCAGTGAGTGGGCTGAAGATTGTGCCTGAGACATGAAAAATAGTTTATTTGTTTTTTTCTCAGTTGTGACATGTTATATGACATAAAGGAAGAGTAAGAATAAGAAAAAGAAGCCCTCTAGGCCAGGCACAGTGGTTCATGCCTGTAATCCCAGCACTTTGGGAGGCTGAGGCAGGCAGATCACATGAGGTCAGGAGTTTGAGACTAGCCTGACCAACATGGTGAAACCCTGTCTCTACTAAAAATACAAAAATATACAAAAATATAGCCAGGTGTGTTGGCATGCACCTGTAATTCCAGCTACTCAGGAGGCTGAGGCACGAGAATTGCTTGAATTTGGGAGGAGGAGGTTGCAGTAAGCCAAGATTGTGCGGCTGCACTCCAGTCTGGGTGACAGTGAGACTCTGCCTCAAAAAAAAAAAAAAAAGAAAGAAAAAGAAAAGAAAAAGAAAGAAAGCGGAAAAACAAAAGCTCTCTAAGAGAAATCTTCATCTGTAATAACAAATACATTTTTTAAAGAAAATACTGTTTTATCAAATGTCTAAAAATAAAATTCTTCCTTAGCATCATATTTCTGTCATTTTCAGATTAGAAAGCATAAATAACAGCAAGACAGAAAGGGGATGGTGGCCAAGTGAAATGGAAATAGAAGAACCAAAGCAAGAAAGTAAGAGCCTAATATGCTATCAACACATTATGAGTAATATCACTATTGTAATTCAGTCATTTCAAAAGTTGAAATCTTTAGCATAATTTAGATTTTTCAAACACTGGTACCCAAGAATAAATTCTGGCAGACGATATATTATTTTTCATTCACATAATGAAAAGAGATGCTTATGGATATATAAAATTGGAAACATGTTCCTACTTTAAAAAAGGGATCATTAATGAGGTATGCAAATAGATCTCTCATCTGTTTTTGAAATATTCATAAAAGGCAAGTTATTCATCTTGGGAAAATACAGCCACCATAAAGCATATCAACCACATCTTCAATCTTCTTTACATTAAAGAAGATACAGCACCTTGTGATGTTAAGGAATACCGATGGCAAATATTTTGGATAATTTATTCTGTTTGGTTTATTTTATTTTCCACATACAAAAAGTGGTGCTATTGCAAATGAAAACCTTTCTGTAATCACTGCTATTGCTAAGATTCAGAGTTCCTAGATGCTGAAGTATCATCTGGTTAAAGCATTGATAATTTAACATACTCCATTTCATTACTTGTTTTATGTATGTTCCACTCCATGACCAAGCACGTGTTCCTCTGAAATTCTTTCTTGGGGCTACAGGATACATAACCTCACGCTACACAAAAGAGAGGTCAACTTAACCTTCCCTGTGGCTTTTTTGAGAGAGGAGGGGGGTAAAAGAGATGTCCATTGCCAGGAACTGCAATTTCAGAGTTGGACACTTCCCATGCCCTGCGCATCGCCCCTGGATTTCCTCCCTACCGCTCCTCTAAGGAGATCTCCTTGGGCAAAAAGGGCACTCCAGCAGTTCAGAAAAGAATCCTTACCAGGTACTTGTTAATGGTGTCAGGGTTCATCTTTTAAAACAAGGTCTGGTATCCCTCTTGCTTCATAGAAGTCGGCTATGAAGCATTGGTGCAGAGTAACTTCCCTTTTCCATGCAGACCAGAGATCAAAAGAAGATAAATCCAGGGGGCCATCCAGGAGATACAGGTGAGAGGGGATCTCAGTCGTTTTACATGAAAGCTAGTTAATACAGTCAAGGACTCGGATCCATTCCTACTGGGCAACTGGACATGGGGACAACTTCTAGCGGGCAAACTTGTCTGGTACTTCCTAGGTCCATAGAGATGAAGACATCACGCCTCTGGAAAAAACACACCTTGGATCAGGTCCAAAGGTTTAGGGTGGGAGAAGTTCCATTCCAGAAAGCCTCTTGCTTGGTAGGTACCCATATATCAAACATGTGACTTATCACAGGATGTAATTGATCATAACGCCTTGTTAAATCTAACCCTTAATCATTAGCAAGGGAAAAAAAAAACAAAAACTAAACAAACAAACAAAACTCTGACAAAGGAGGAGTGTATGCTTCAAACTCTCACGTGCAGTATTTGGAAGCAGATTTGCCTTCTGTGATTGTGACTTTGCTTGGGGATTGCCAAGTGTTGAATTTCCGTATAAAACCAGGTTAAATATCTGAATATTTGTTTCACTACCATAAATAATTACGATTTGTATCTTTCTATGCTCCTGGCAATTTAATCTTTAAAGTTACCCTATAAAATAGGTGTCGTTATTGTTAACTCCATTGTAATCCTATGACATATCTTGATAGGTGAATTAATTAAAGCTTAGTGAGTGCAAGCAACTTGTCCAAGATCATAGATCTCATAAACGGTAGTCTCTGAACTCAATTCAGCCTTCTTTGAATACAAAGTTGTTGCTCTTAACCGACTGGGGTCCTTCAGTATATATTCACATGTTGCTCTAAAACAGAAGTGGGCATACTATTTCTGCAAAAGGCTAGACAGTAAACATTTTAAGATTGAGAATCAAGAGGCAAAGTCAAGGCTATATAGGTACTTCTAAAACAAAATATAAAACCATTTTCACAAATACGTACTGATGAAATTCCAAATGCTATCACAATAATTGAGAGTGGACTGGTGGTTACCAGAGGCTAGGAAGGGTTAGAGGAAGGGGTGATGAAGAGAAGTTAATTAATGGGTATAAATGCATGGTTTGATAGAAGAAATAAGACCTCGTGATAGATAGATCAGTAGGGTAGCCATAGTTAACATAATTAATCTTGCATATTTATTCAAATATATATCTATATGAATATATATTCAGATGTTATATATATATACGTATATATATATACACATACATATATATACACATACATATATACACATACATATATATACACGTATATATATATACATATATATACGTATATACACATATATATACACGTATATATATACATATATATATACACATATATATACACGTATATATATACGTATATATATACACATATATATGTGTGTATATATACGTATATATATACACATATATATACGTATATATACACATATATATATACATATATATATACATATATATACACATATATATATACATATATATACACATATATATATACGTATATATATATATACGTATATATATATACGTATATATATAGCAACAGCAAAGACATGGAATCCACCCAAATGTCCACCAATGATAGATTGGATAAAGACAATGTGGTACATATACACCAGGGAGTACTATGCAACCATAAAAGGAAACAAGATCATGTCCTTTGCAGGGACATGGATGGAGCTGGAAGCCATTATCCTCAGCAAACTAACAGGAACAGAAAACCAAATACCACATGTTCTCACTTATAAGCAGGAACTGAACAATGAAAACACATGGACACAGGGAAGGAAACACACACTGGGACCTGTCATTGGAGGTTGTGGGGGAGACAGCATCAGGATAAACAGCTAATACATGCAGGGCTTAATATCTACGTGATGGGTTGATAGATGCAGCAAACCACTATGGCACATGTTTACCTGTGCAACAAACCTCAACAACCTGCACATGTATCCCAGAATGTAAAATTAAAGTAAATTAAAACAATAAAAAATATTGGCCGGGCACAGTGGCTTATGCCCATAAATCTCAGCACTTTGGGAGGCCTAGGGGTGCAGATCACAAGGTCAGGAGTTCGAGACCAACATGGTGAATCCCCATCTCTACTAAAAATACAAAAATGAGCTGTTCATGCTCACGGAAGCCTGTAATCCCAGCTATTTGGGAGGCTGACGCAGGAGAATCTCTTGAACACAGGAGTCAGAGGTTGCGGTGAGCTGAGATTGCGCCATTGCACCCCAGCCTGGGTAACAGGAGCGAAACTCCATCTCAAAATAAATAAATAAAATTTCTTCTCTTATATATTTTAAAATACCTATAAAAGAAACATTCAGGACAAATATTTAAGGTGATGGATATCCCAAGTACATTGATTTTATCTTTACAAGTTATACAAATGTATTATCACATATACCCACAAACTATGTCCATCTATTATGCATCAGTAAAAAAATAAAACAAATGCAATCACAGTAATTGAAAACTTTTTATAATTTGCTAATACAAGTCTACTGATGAGAAGAATGGAACTTATGTATGAGGGAGATAGAATTTCACATAATTGGAGTTCAAAGTTAGAGTTCCTTACTCTCAAATCTACCACAAATGCTCATCTGTTAAAACCATTCTTAGTCTTACAAAAACAGATAGCATCAGATTTGTTTCCTGGACTGTAGTTTGCTCTAAAAGCATCTGTGTTCAAGGATCTGTTTGTTTGCAGATCTGTTTGTTTGCGAATTGTAAGTGTACCACAAAGACTTTCCTGACAGCTTTATGCAGAGGATAGAATATTTCTTGGTATAGTAAGAGTATTTCTTATGCATACATTTGCCCATAAATTAACTCAGCCCTAGCATCTACTTCCTTATGCAGAACTACTCCTTGGAGATTAAATCATAATTTCACAGCATTTTCCAGGTATGTTTCTAACTCCTGCATTATTGATAATATGAAATCTAAACATATAAACAAAACTTATACTACATTCAAAGCAAAGTACTTTCTATTACTCTGTAAAATATACAAAAAAAATTAAACAAAATTTAAATGGCTCTAATTATATACAAACTACCGATCAAAAAAAACCCTCTTAAAGCTAAGGATGACTTAAATATTTATTGAACTATGGATACAGTAATTATGTAACCCAGTAAGATTATCAATTTAATGTGCACCTTAATGAGTTTTCTGTTGGGAAGGTCCAGAAGGTTTAATCCCCAAAAGTGACGCCTGCTAATAACACTGTAATGTTACAGTTATCCAATTCAGATTAATATATCTAAAGTCCAGCTATATTATATGTCCAACTCATAAATGAAATTAACTATACTACATTTGAGATTTATTCAAATCTAAGAGAAATCTTCCTTTTATTTTAAAAATGTGTATCTTGTTAGGAAAATGTAATGCTCAAGTTTCACATTATTTTTATTTTCCTCCAATTGTTTTAAAAGAATAGTATAACATCAGTGGTGCAATTAGAGATTCTTAACAAGCCTTTGAACATTCTTTTTATTAACCTCAGGGTCTGGCTTTGATTTGCTTCTCATACAGCATGCTGATGGTGGTGGTTTTTTGAAGAATGCTTAAGAATTTTAAGTTTGTGTCATAATTAAGATGAAAATAAGCACAGGAGGGACCTTGATGAATAAATGCCTTGTCATGACGACACTTCTTGAATAATAAGTATTAGCCTTTTTTGAGGTTCTAATATCTCAAGTGCATTTCTGGTCTTCCAGCAACATGTTAGAGCAGATGCTGTGTGAGATAGAGTTCAGCAACTCTCTTGCACTCCTTTGTTAGCATTTAGAGTATACTCTTGGTCTTAAATCTGGCTGTCAACTATTTAAGAACTTACTGAAAAATGCAAGGGTCAGGCACTAAGTCAATGGTACCAATTTAGCTTTCAAATTAAAAAACTTTAAAAAAAGACTGACGATGGGCCTAACATTATTTTTAAGACAACCATGAAATGAAGTTCTTGTTCCTGTGACTAGGTGCACAAAGCCAGATCCAATAGAAATCGGTTTGTGGCCTAATAAAGCCCTGGCTAATCATCAACGATTGATTCACAATAAGCAAAAGGATCACGAAAACTTGTTGAAAGCACTCACATAGAAATCAGTGATGCTGAAGAGGTACAAGAGAGCCTGGAGAAAAGTACAGAAGAGGCTAGAGCAAGTTGTCACAGATTTCTTTCTTCTGAAGTTAAAACTGTCAAAAATTTCTTTCTCCTTGGAAAAGCATATGATTCGGTGTATCATTTGAGAACTGTTGGAAGAATTCAGTGGGACAGTTGAAAAGTCCCTGTTGATTGGCAAAATAGATCTTCCAGAGAGACTGCATCAGGATCAATGACCCCAGGTTTCTCCTGAATGGTGGCAAGGCAACTGAGTAAGAGAATGATTTATTGAACAATTTAACAGGTGTCATGCTGGGTGGTAGTATCTATGGGATGTGTCCATGGAGAAAAAAATAAAATCAATTCTGTAATGGGGAAATATTTGGCTGTAGTTGGCAAAAGATAAATTCCAGAAATGGAGTTTATCTGAAGACAATTCAGTAAGAAGTAGAAGAAACTGTACATTCTAGATAATGGTGGTTTCAGGGGCAGGGGAGGCCACAATTTAGACTAGTATCCCTAGAAAGCTAGCTAAAGGAACAACTATCAGAATTCAGTAATTATGAATTATTTAGAAGCGGAACAAAATAGAAATAAGAGATGAAGTGTATAGCTTAGCTTGTAATCCTAGCTCCCAGCCTTATCCCCATCCTCAAGGTCTGAAGTTGTTTTCTATGTTTTCTTATTGTAACACAAAAATTTTATTCTAAATTTTGCATACCAGCTCATTGCACTAAACAAATAAATTATCCACTAAGCACAAATTGCTTAGCTCTTCATTCTGCTCATTTCTCTGAGTGTGTGTATGTAGAGTCAGCTGTAGAGTTCAGGTTTTTCTTTTGAAATACTACAGATGTTTCTTGGAGCTGTTGTATCTAGTCTTTTTATAAAGAAAAGACTACTCAATTAAAGTTTAATCATGCTTCCCAGTTAACTGTATTAGGTAATTTTAAGTTTGCTTGGAAATTCTCTAAGATATAGGCAAAGGGCTTATTCCATGTCATTCTCAAACTGTTTGCCAACAACAAAAAAAAAAAAAAAAAAAAAAAAGAAGTTTGCTTCTACATAAAGCAGTGGTGGGCTGGAACAGTGAAAATAACACTCAACTAGAAGTTTTGGAGCTAGATTACACCTCAAAAAACCAACTAGACAGACACGTTTTCATAGCCAGACAGCCAACAGACCAGAAACTGACAGACCAAAGCAAATATTTGACTGTTTGCACATTGAGGTTATTTTTGACAGAAGTACCTCTTTCATGGTCCATGGTCTCAATACACGCATATTATCAATGACAATATTATGTCATCTAGAAGCAAAATAACTTCATGCCAAATATTCTAAGAGTTAAAATTTCAGCTCACATAAAGTATCTTTTACTGTTTCCCTTAATATTATTATTCCCTTTTGCCCTTTTCAAAAAGTATGGGGAATTCCTGCTATGTTCTACTGTAATTCAAGTATCATTTCTTTACTGCAAATTCTCTCAGTTCTCAAAATGTATACGTTTGGTGCTTTTCAATCATATATTGTGTATTAGTCTGTTCTCACGCTGTTAATAAAGACATACCCTAGACTTGTTAACTTATAAAGAAAAAGAGGTTTAATGGACTCACAGTTTTGCATGACCGGGAGGCCTCACAATCATGGAAGAAGGCGAATGAGTAGCAAAATCATATGCTATTACATGGTGGCAGGCAAAAAAGCTCATGAAGAGTAACTCCCATTTATATAACCATCATATCTGGTAAGACTTATTCCCTACTATGAGAAAAGTATGGGGGAAACCACCCCCATGATTCAATTATTACAGATAAATATTTTTAGTCCTAGAAATGGAGAACTGTTTTATTCTACTAATTTTCTAAAATGCAAGCGAACAAGTACATATGTTATCAGAACTCTAAAACATACTACCTTACTCTATTTAATACGATTCATAAAATATACAACTCACGTCTTACTCTCGGTATTGCTGTTCTGAAGTGAAACCCAAGGAAAGCCAAGTCATTTCTTTCTTTTTTTTTATTATTATTATACTTTAGGTTCTAGGGTACATGTGCAGGTTTGTTACATATGTACACATGTGCCATGTTGTTGTGCTGCACCCATTAACTCATCATTTACATTAGGTATCTCTCCTAATGCTAATCCTCCCCACTTCCCCCAGCCCAGGACAGGTCCCGGTGTGTGATGTTCCCCATCCTGTGGCCAAGTGTTCTCATTGTTCAATTCCCACCTATGGGTGAGAAAGAGAACATATGGTGTTTGGTTTTCTGTCCCTGCGATAGTTTGCTCAGAATGATGGTTTCCAGCTTCATGCATGTTCCTACAAAGGACATGAACTCATCTTTTTTTATGACTGCATAGTATTCCATGGTGTATATGTGCCACATTTCCTTAATCCAGTCTACCATTGATAGACATTTGAGTTGGTTCCAAGTCTTTGCTATTGTGAATAGTGACACAATAAACATACGTGTGCATGTGTCTTTATAGCAGCGTGATTTATAATCCTTTGGATGTATACCCAGTAATGGGATGGCTGGGTCAAATGGTATTTCTAGTTCTAGATCCTTGAGGAATCGCCATACTGTTTTCCACAATGGTTGAACTAGTTTACAGTCCCACCAAACAGTGTAAAAGTGTTCCTATTTCTCCACATCCTCTCCAGCACCTGTCGTTTCCTGACTTTTTAAGGATTGCCATTCTAACTGGTGTGAGATGGTATCTCATTATGGTTTTGATTTGCATTTCTCCGATGGCGAGTGATGATGAGCATTTTTTCATGTGTCTGTTGGCTGTAGAAATGTCTTCTTTTGAGAAGTGTCTGTTCATGTCCTTCGCCCACTTTTTGATGGGGTTGATTTTTTTCTTGTAAATTTGTTTAAGTTATTTGTAGATTCTGGATATTAGCCCTTTGTCAGATCCGTAGATTATAACAATTTTCTCCCATTCTGTAGGTTGCCTGTTCACTCTGATAGTAGTTTCTACAGCCAAGCCATTTCTAATAAATGAGAACACAAAAATGAAATCACTGGGGTCGTGTTGTAAGTTTATTATTCTAAAAACATATTAAATAAAAAGAAATGCTAAAGAAAGGAGGAAATGCAAGCAAGGAGCCAGAACAGCAAGCCAACTGTCTCCAAAATCCCTTCCAGGACTAATATTCTAAACCTGAGAATTATGTATGAAACTACACACTAGGAATCAATAAACATTAATTGTTAGGAATGCTGTATAGTAGGCAGAATTCCAAATTGGTTCCAAGATTCCCATCTCTTGGTGGACACTTCTTGCATCACCTCCTCCCTTGGAGTGTGAGAAGAACTTGCAGATATTCTGGGATTTTATTCACATGATTTGGTTATGCTATATGGGAATGATATGATTAAGATCCCTAATTAGACTGGACAGGGTGGCTCATGCCTATAATACCAGTACTTTGGGAGGGTGAGGCAGGAGGACTGCTTGATCCCAAGAGTTTGAGACCAGCCTACGCAATAGAATGAGACCTTGTCTCTACCAAAAAATATTAAATTTTTTTTAAAAATCAGCAGTTAGCTGGGCATAGTGGCACATATCTCTAGCCCCAGCTGCTCATGAGGTGTAGGTGGAAGGACTACCTGGGCCCAGAAGTTCAAGGTTGCAGTGAGCTGTCATCATACTACTGCATTCCAGCCTGGGCGACAGAGCAAGACCCTGTCCTTTAAAATAAAAAGTCCCTTGCTAGTTGGCTTTTAAATAGACCTGACCTAATCTAATGAGGTCTGTAAATCTGGGCCAGAGTTAGAGAGAGTGAGAGAGATGCAGGCAATCTCCTGCTGGCCTGGGGAAAAGGACACATCCATGTTGTGAATGACCTGTGGAAGGATGGAAGGACCACATGACCAAGACCCTTTAGTTGCTGACAGCACCCATAGCCCGTAGCCAAAAAAATAATAAATAACAGGAATCTCAGTTCTACAAGCACACAAAAAAAAAAAAAAAAAAACAAAACCTGAATTCTGCTAACAAGTAGAATGAGCTCGCAAGAGGACCCTGAGCCTCAGATGTACATAGGGCAGCCGATACCTGCACTACATCTATGAGACCCTGAGCAGAGGACCCGATTAAGCCGTTCCCAGACTTGTGACCCAAGAAAACTTGTGACGCAATAAATGTGTGTTGTTTTAAGCCATTAAATCTTGGTCACTTTTTATACAGCAATGGCAAACTAATACAGGTGCCAATGCTGATGCTTTGTAATTAAATGAGCTCACATATGTAAAGCTCCTCAGCACAGAAATGGGTCGAGTGTCTCGTTTTTAAGTAATTGCTCTTTTATCCATATCATGTGTCACAGTTCTCAGGCAGTATTGATAGAAGAAATATTTTTCAGTATTGGCATGTAAAAATATATGACAAATTCTGGAGGGCTCTCTAGTAACATGGCATCACACGGCCTTTGTAATGTAGACTATGGTGCTGTTATACATTATTAAAAGAAATCCTCATTTTTCTAGTTCAACTGCAATTAACAAGGGACATGTTTATCAACTGAGTGGGGAGGCATCATCGTGGTGCTTACTAATGGCCATAGATTAATGAACTAGTTTTCCTTTGTTTTTCTTTTTCCTCTATTTTACTGCTTTTCCAGGTCATAGGCTTTGGTATTTTCTTCTACAGTATATTAGTTTTCTAGGACTATCACCACAAACTGGTGGCTTAAAATAACAGAAACGTATTGTCTTATAGTTCAGGAGACTCCGAAATTAAGGTGTCAGCAAGGATGGTTCCTTCCAGTAAATATGAAGGAGAAAACAGCCCAAGTCTCCTTCTAATTTCTGGTGGTTTCTGGTAATCATTGTCATTCCTTGATATTCAGAAGTATCCTCCAGTCTCTGCCTCTATCTGCCCATTGCTTTTTCTGTGTACCTGTGTATCCTGTTTTTTTCTGTGTACACTCCCTATGGATTCACGGCTCACCCTAATCCAGTAAGATCTTATCTTGATCCTTACCTTAATTACATTTGTGAAGATCATATTTCTACATAAAGTCATACTTTGAGATTCTGGGAAGATACGATACACTATTCAGCCCATTGCATGTGATAGCATCCATAGAGCAAAGGACTCCACTGGACGAGTACTGGTTTCTTAATTACTACACAAGCAATTTCATAACTGAGTAATGTGAGCAATTATATTATTGAATAACAACTTGCTAAATAATTTAAGACAAAGAAATGGATTAGAAACAAAAAAGATGGACAGTGATTGGTGAAAAGGGCATCAGGCTAATTGTAAAGCAATCTTCAAGTTCATCAGCGGGTTTGAGATTATCAGCAAACTGCTCACATCTCTAGATCTTTGTTTTATCTTTTATGAATCAAATGTATTCTATGATCTGGAAGATGATTTCTAGTTACAACATTTTATGATTCTACTGATCATAACTGTCGTTCATTCAATTATTTTGTGATAGTAAAATGGCATATATGCCACTTGGGAGACAATACTATCATCTTTTAACACTATTTTTTTTTTCTGTTTCTATTAAAAGAAAGGGAAAGGTAGTTAGCTTTCCCCAAGCACTGTCTTCATAAGTTCATGCAAAGTAAGTTGAAGGAATCCTTCACGGTTAAAAGGTTCTGGAGAAGAATTTCACAGGAAAGAACTGGTGTGTGAATCAGGGCCTAATGATTTAAAATTCAGAAGAATTTCATTCATTCAAATATTTCTAGTATCAATACAAGTTTAGAAATACAAAAGGTTTAAATAAGTGTAGGATGCCCATGATTCTTTTAGGACATTATGGAAAAATATTTATTTTAACTAATAGCACAGTGTGCTTATTTACCTGGAACTTCTAAAATAAAGACTAAAAACTTTATTAAGAGAATGGTACGTGAATAAAACAAGCTTGACTAAAAGCATTTCTCCCTCTCCTCACCCCACTGCCAGGTCAAACAAACAAACAAAAACTCTAGCTTTGGTAATCCTTGAAGGTATGATCCCTCTTCATTTTTCAATCAATTTCTCCTTTATTCTTTTAAGTTACTAGTTCGTACTCTCATTCCTTTCCTTGAATCTTTAAAAAGCTTTCACCTATATTCTCAATTTTCAATGATCGTTTTCTTTGCTTTTTTTTTTTTTTTTTTTTTTTTTTTTTGAGACAGAGTCTCACTCTGTTGCAAGTGCAATGGCGTGATTTCGGTTCACTCCAACTTCTGCTTCCCTGATTCAAGCGATTCTCCTGCCTCAGTCTCCCAAGTAGCTGGGATTACAGGCATTCAACATCACACCCAGCTAATTTTTTTGTATTTTTAGTAGACAGGGTTTCACCATGTTGACCAGGCTGGTCTTGAACTCCTGACCTCAGGTGATCCACCTGCCTCAGCCTCCCAAAGTGCTGGGATTACAAGCACGAACCACTGTGCCCGACTTGATGATCTTTCTCTATTTCACTGAGAAAACAGAAATCACGAAGAGTAGCATTCACATGCACTCAGTAACATTCCACTGACCTGTCCCCTTTAGCCCTACCTATCCTCCCATCACCATGACCATGACCCAGCCGTCCAAGCGGCTGCTTAAATGTGCCCCTCCATGGCCCACAGATTCTCATACCAGGTTCTCAAGGGCACAACACCAGCAATTCTCCTCTCTCTTTCCTGAATTATCCATTTATTTTTCTCTTTAACTTTCAAGCATACTATTAAATTTCTTCCATGTTTAAAAAAGCAACAAAGAAAACACCTTTAAGTAACAACTATCTCGAATCCACAACCTCTTCCAGTTATGCCCTATTTCTCTGCTTCCATTTTCACCAAAACTTCGTGAAGTTACCCAGTCCTTTTCTCCCCTTCAGTCTTGAACTCACTACAATCACACTTTCATTCCAAATACCTCATTACAATAGTTCTTTTCCGGCTGCTGTGGCCTGGGTTTTGATAAATCTGGCCATTAGTTTTCAGTTTCTATTTGACCTCTTAGTAGTAGCCTTTAACTCCATGTCTCTCAGAAATAATACCACACATCTACAGCCATCTGATCTTTGACAAACCTGAGAAAAACAAGAAATGGGGAAAGGATTCCCTATTTAATAAATGGTGCTGGGAAAATTGGCTAGCCGTAAGTAGAAAGCTGAAACTGGATCCTTTCCTCACTCCTTATAAAAAAATTCAAGATGGATTAGAGACTTAAATGTTAGACCTAAAACCATAAAAACCCTAGAAGAAAACCTAGGTAATACCATTCAGGACACAGGCATGGGTAAGGACTTCATGTCTAAAACACCAAAAGCAACGGCAACAAAAGCAAAAATTGACAAATAGGATCTCATTAAACTAAAGAGCTTCTGCACAGCAAAAGAAACTACCATCAGAGTGAACAGGCAACCTACAGAATGGGAGAACATTTTTACAATCTACTCAGCTGACAAAGGGCTAATATTCAGAACCTACAAAGAACTCAAACAAATTGACAAGATAAAAACAAACAACCCCATCAAAAAGTAGGCCAAGGATATGAACAGACACTTCTCAAAAGAAGACATTTCTACAGCCAACAGACACATGAAAAAATGCTCATCACTCGCCATCAGAGAAATGCAAATCAAAACCATAATGAGATACTATCTCACACCAGTTAGAATGGCAATCATTAAAAAGTCAGGAAACAACAGGTGCTGGAGAGGATGTGGAGAAATAGGAACACTTTTACACTGTTTGGTGGGACTGTAAACTAGTTCAACCCTTGTGGAAAACAGTATGGCGATTCCTCAAGGATCTAGAACTAGAAATACCATTTGACCCAGCCATCCCATTACTGGGTATATACCCAAAGGATTATAAATCATGCTGCTGTAAAGCCACATGCACACGTATGTTTGTTGTGGCACTATTCACAATAGCAAAGACTGGGAGTCAACCCAAATGTCCACCAGTGACAGACTGGATTAAGAAAATGTGGCACATATATACCATGGAATACTATGCGGCCACAAAAAAAGGATGAGTTCGTGTCCTTTGTAGGGACATGGATGCAGCTGGAAATGACCATTCTCAGCAAACTATCGCAAGAACAGAAAACCAAACACCACATGTTCTCACTCATAGGTGGGAATGGAACAATGAGATCACTTGGACACAGGAAAGGGAACATCACACACCAGGTCCTATTGTGGGGAGGGGGAAGGGGGAAGGGATAGCATTAGAAGATATACCTAATGTAAATGACGAGTTGATGGGTGCAGCACACCAACATGGCACACATATACATATGTAAAAAACCTGCACATTGTCCACAGGTACCCTAGAACTTAGAGTATATTAAAAAATAAAAATAAAATAAAAAATAAATCCATGTCTCCTCCCTCCTAAAATGGCTTCCTCCACTTAAGCTCCCAGGCCCTGTCCTCTCTGCTTCTCCTCCCATACCCCAAGCGATACCTTCTATTTCTGGTCCTGAATCTGCCTCTTCTCTCTGACTCATAAAGTCCTTGCTCTCTCTACCTTTCTCATTCTTATCTCTGTATTTTCTCCTTCTCTGTCTCTGTAGCTAACTTCATTCAATCTTCTATCTTATATTTTTAACTATCTCCTCTGAAGTCCACACTGAAATACCCAACTTTTTTTCTCTTAAACAATAAGCAGCATCACAAATTTAAAATATGCCCAAATGAATGAATCACTGATCTCCTCTCCCTCCACTGCCGCCACCCTAAGTCAAGCCAAAAATATCTCTTACTCAGACAATTGCAGTAACCACCTACCTAGTCTCCCTATGTCTTCCTCCTGCCCTATTCCAGTCTATTCCACATCATACCCCTAAAGATCCTCTTACAGAGTCAGATTATTCCACATCTCTCATAGTAGGAAGGAAGACAAAATCCATCAGAGTTGAGCCTCACCTGGTCTGGTCCTGGCTATATCTCCTATTTCATCTCCTGACATGTCTCTCTGCTCTTTGTACCCAGGCCACACTGCCCCCTTGTTGTTTCTTTTCTCATTTTAATTTCAACTTTTATTTTAGATAGGGGGCGTCATGTGCAGATTGGTTGGACAGGGATATTGCATGATGCTGAGGTTTGGGTATTAATCTCATCACCCAAACTAATTAAGCCACTGTGGAAAGCAGTCTGCAGATTTCTCAAAGAAAAAAACAAGCTGCCATTGAAACCAGCAATTCCATTAGCGGGTATATGCCCAAAGGAAAATAAATTATTTGACCAAAAAGGCACATGCACTCGTGTGTACATCACAGCGCTATTTGCAATAGCAAAGACTTAGAATCAACCCAGGTGCCTAACAGTGGTAGACTGAATAAATAAAATGTAGTATGTATACACCGTGGAATGCTACATAGCCATAAAACAGAATGAAATCATGTCCTTTGCAGCAACATGGATGCAGTCAGAGGCCATAATCCTAAGAAAATTAACATAGGAACAGCAACCCCTTGCTGTTTCTTGATCACATCATGCTTTTTACTGCTTCCAAGCCTATATAATTTCAGCTCATTTTTTTCTGGAAATGTTCTTTGTACCCACTGTGTTTGCTCAAAGGTTACTTGATTATAGAGGCCTTTCCTGAAAACACTAATATCAGAATGATCCTCCCTCCTCCAACACTTTTGTTTTCCTTAACCGTGATTTGTTCTTCTACACAGCACTCTCTCACTTTGATGTACGCTACATAGACTTGTTTACTTATTTATTAATTGATTTACCTATGTAAAGGTGAGCTTCATGGGGACAGTTACCTTGTGTGCTTTCTTTCTTGTGGTATCTTGAATCCCTAACTCAGAATCTGGCATATTGTTTGTGGGCTCAAGAAATGCTTGTGAAATTGCACAGATTCCAGGAAATACATGTTAAAAAACATGTAATATGATCTCTAAGTTTATTTCAGTGTATAATCAATGTCTATCTAATTTGTATTTTGCATTGTGTGGGTGGGCTTAATATGATGATGAAAGAGATTGAATCTCTTGGAAATACTGCTGAAGAGTGAGGAGATTTTATAGCTGAAATGGAAACAACTTGTTCTTCCTCCTAGTATTAGCAAAGTAAAGCAAGCAGTATCTTGTTAACTTCTGCCCAATTAGCTCTAGAATATGCCCTCCAAATTAAATAGCCAACGTATACTAGAGATAAATCCAATTTATCTAACCTCAGCAAAGTAAATTTAGAAAAGCATAATCAACAAACAAGCCAAAGCCTGTGGCTTGGATAAAGCACTTTGATCCACTGGAACTGTAGAGACAGATTTGGATTCAAATCTCAGCACTGCTGCCTACTAATAATAGACCATGAAAGAACTCTTTGATCTTTGTAAACCCCACTGCCTTCAGTTGTAAGGATTTTGCCTGAGTTGCTTAAAGCATTCTAGTTTGTAAGTGTGTGTTTTTTAATACCTAGTTTCAGCATTTTACTTAATCAAAAGAAAATACATCTGACCTCTGCCTGCCCTACATGGCTAATTTTAATATCTGACCAGAATAAACTAGCCTAACATACAATTATTTTTCTCTTTCAACTAACTCTTGAAAAACATGTCTTTTTAAATATAGATAATATTGTCCAAGTGAGTATAACCTATGCAAACGCTATTACACAAATACGTTGAAAATTATATAAGGAAAGCTTTAATTACAAATTACTAAGAATTAGATAACTTTAAAGATATCTAATCCATTTTGATGGGTAATGAAAATGAACCAATATATTCTTGCTACATGGAAGTCGCAAGACACTTATTACAATAAAATACTTCCCTGGATAACACACAATAATATAATAAATGTTACAGATTACTAACCGCATAAAATCTTATTGAATTTGTTCATCTTTGTTTTCCCTCAGCAACAGAGGCAGTTTTCACTTTACATAGTTCTGTACTAACGCATCAGAACTGTGTCTCCCTTTGCATGGTCTGATATGCAGGCAGAATCCATAGACATGGTTCTGGGCAAAGAGAATTGCCTGTTTAGCACAGTGGTTAAGACTACACCTTCTGTGGCCAAACAATTCAACTCCAATACTTCTTCATTTCCCTTAGTTCATAAACCAAGGGAAAGAGTGAGTTGTCTGAAGCACACAATTAGTCAATGAAGAACATTGTTCACTGATATTCATTCAAGCACATCACCATTCTTCACTGACTAATTGTGTGCCTCAGACAAGTCACTCTTTCCCTTGGTTTATTCATGGATAAAGTAAGAGATATAATAGCTCCTGCTCCTGGAGGCTGAGGCAGGTAGGATCACTTGAGCCCAGGACTTCAAGGTTACAGTGAGCTATGACAGTTTCACTGCACTCTTGCCTGGGTGACAGAGCAAGATTCTGTCTCTAGAAAAATAAATGATCAAAATAAATAAGCTATATTAAACAATTAAATTGCCAAAATGTTTATTACTTTGAGATATTTTTAATTTGGTCCAAACCAATAAATTTTGATTAATTACTAATTTGATGGGGCAAAGCAAGCCACCAAAAAGTTTTAGTTCTCATCGTTACTCAAACAGAATAGAGTTTTTCCCCTACAAATTCCAAAAGGAAATTCCCCATTGGTAATCATAAAATCCTTTTATGCAAAATAAAATAAACATAATTTTACTTCCAAATTCCGCAAATGTGAATAAGATACTTTATGTTCATGCTTTGACATTTTTCAGTACATCATTCTTTCCTGTCTTCTAGTGTCACTGAAGTAGAGATTACATTCATTTTGGACAGATAACAGAATTGGTCTAATCCTCATTTTTCTCACTTGCTAACTTTAGTTTCTTTAGCCAATGCTAGGAATTCTGACATAAAGGGTAAATATATGTAGATAGAAATTTTGGATAAAATAATTTGCATACCGCTATGCCTCTGGTGGAGATTTCTGTAGTAGAGATGTACTATTGGTTCTTCCAATGGGGAGTTCATTCTACAAAAATGAATTATATTATACAGCCAGGAATACATTTGCTACAGTTTTCAGGTTCTCCAGTGTTGAATGGGCCACTGCCCCACAGAAGATAAGAAAACACTTTCAAAATTTCAGATCATAGTTTTAAAAAATTAAGGCTGTGTTGGGAAATAAAAGATAAAAGCTAATACCATTTATTTGTTCACAGTAAAATTATACTTTGCATAAGCTTTTGGAGCCAGATGTTTTCTAGTTGTACTATTCAATTATGTTTTTTCATCAAATTCATCATTATTAGTCTTATAATTATATAGGAAATTCTGCCACAGAATGAATAGCACTTAATGGGAATATTTATGCAAATACATTTATACAGTTGATAATTAATTGAGTGATGTAAACAGAAAACTTGGTGATTACAGTTGATGCACTACCTTATTTAATTATATTCATTTAAAATTTTAGACATGTGCCAACAATAAATACATAGACAAGCTTCATGAGTATGATCAGAGGCATAACTTCTCAAGGAAATATAGTGGATTCAATACCTGTTTGAAAACTTTGACCTACAAAAGTCTGTTAGCATTCCAAAAGTCTCCCACTTCCTCTAATAGACCTTTGCATAAAAAACTAGACAATTTATAAATACTACATTACAAAATTTAATTGTCATGTCGTAAAACATATTTTTATATTTCTAATTCACCTACAAGAAGATATGTCTTCATTATTTTGTGCTAGAGTGCCCTTACTGCTTTACAGACGTAAGATTTTGCCATTTCCAACCGAAACTTTTGACTTAAATGTGTTTCAGAATTCAGACTTTTTTTCTTTTTTCTCAGAAAAGTACTGCAATGCAAATACAATATGTCCTAACAGGTTTTTGAGGCAGCACCTGCAACAACCACATTAAATTCTCTGCCAAAAATGTATTAATAATCATATCAAATGGCATAAAGGGAAACTATTTTAACTATTTTTAAAACTCACATTATTTTCTTATTGGGCTTAATTTTTTCAAGTCAGGTATTATTGGCACATGGGCTTTGGAAACACTTGATTTTAAGAACTCATGTGGCTTTGGAATTTCAGATAAGGTATTATGAACTTGTCTTATCATCTGTGATCAAAGTTTTATTATTAACATTCTTAATAATAATCCCACTGAAAATAACCCCACATAGTTAATAATAAGCCCACTGAAAAACAAGAAAACTGGGAGCTACTTCATTATTTTCCCTGACTTCCTAGGCTTCTATGTGAATCAGATAGTAACATGTTCCTCATCTAATGTAAAAACATCTCTTTATCCTCTTTTTTTTTTTGAGACAGAGTCTCGCTCTGTCGCCCGGGGCTGGAGTGCAGTGGCCGGATCTCAGCTCACTGCAAGCTCCGCCTCCCAGGTTCACATCATTCTCCTGCCTCAGCCTCCCAAGTAGCTGGGACTACAGGCATCCGCCACCTCGCCTGGCTAGTTTTTTGTATTTTTTGGTAGAGACGGGGTTTCACCGGGTTAGCCAGGATGGTCTCGATCTCCTGACCTTGTGATCCGCCTGTCTCAGCCTCCCAAAGTGCTGGGATTACAGACTTGAGCCACCGCACCCGGCCATCTCTTTATCCTCTTACCTGTCTCCCTAACTCAACAATGTGTTCCCATAGGAAGTAATAATTGGCTTTAGTCCACAGTTTTATTAAACAGCTGCTATATGCTCAGAACCACACTGGTGAGAGTACAGTTTTGCATTTTGAAAGGCCTTCTCCTATCATTGCTATCAGAGCAAAAGTAACATGCATAGAAATGTATCAATTAATACAAGGAAGATTATATTCTTTTATTACATTGTAGTATGAAATGATGTAATATGTCAGGGAAGAGGAATTGTGAGGTGGAAGAATTCCACAAAGTTTAGATGAGGAAGTAAGCCTTCTGAAAGTTTTTGGTAATTATTTAGGAACAAGGACAGAAATAACATCAAATAAATTAATGAGCATGAACAAAGTAAGGGAAGCAATAATTATTGAAATTATTGAGAAACTACTCTGTGTCAGGTAACATATTAAATTTGTAAATGCATTATCATTCCAGAAATAATTCATGTGTAACATAAAGAGTAACATAAAATATGTGCTAGCAAAAAAAAAAAAAAAATGTGTAGAAGGACAGACAATGACATGCATAGAGTATACTCCAGCTCGTCTGATATTAAAAAAAAAAAAAAAAAAAAAAAAAACGAGTCATGTGCCCTCATGTATGGTATATAAGTAAATACTTTATGGACTGCTTCTTTTATGTTTTTCACATAAACTACTTAATAATGGTTTGAAATGAAGTTCCTTGGTGGACAGGGGGTAGACTGCCTTTGGCAAAGTTACCAAAAGTAGCTACTCCCTTTAAACATACACGTGGTGCGCCAAATCTTCCCTATCGTCAAGATGTCCTAAGCCCTGGGGCCTATGAATATATTGGCGATATGGCAAAAGAGACTGCAAATATTTTTAAGGTTATATATCTTAAAATGGAGAGATCATGCTGGATATTTTCCAGCAGATTCAACCTAACCACAAACGCCCTTAAAATCAGAGCACGTTTTCCTGTTGGAGTCAGGAATGGCAGAAAGAGGAGTCAGAGAGGCGCGGCAGAAGGGCAGATCACGGAGACACAGCAACTCGATCTGCTGTTGCTGGCTTTGAAGTCTGATGACGGGGTCTATGAACCCAGGATATACAGGAGGCCTTTAGAGAAAACCAGAACGACCTCTAGCTGATAGCCAGCAAGGACACAGGGACCTTAGGTCTACCACTCCATGACGCTGAATTCTGCCACTAACGTAATGAACAGATTCTCTCCCAGGGCTCACTGAAACCTTGGTTTCAACCTTTTCAGGCTCTGAGTAGAAAAATCGGCCCAGCCCAATGGAACTTCAGTGACATGCACAGAAACTTACAAAACTGTGAGATAATAACTTTATGTTGTTTCAAACATCCCAGAGTGTAATAATTTGTTATGGCAGGAATAGAAAACTAATATAATGTAGAACTGAATGCATACACACATTAAGAAGTATGTGATTGCATTTAGTATAATGATTTTTAATACTCCAAGGTGGTATATATATTTTTAAACACTTTGCAAATTGCTCTCTATGGCACTCTTACCCCACAGAAGGCACAGTGAGTTTTAGTATAAAGTAATTTTTATAGCTTTGATGAAAAAACATTTAAAATTCTGTCACAACCCCAATTAATTTTCTATTTCATGAGTTAAAAATTGAGACTTCCTAAAAGCTTAATTTATTTTCAAAAGCATATCTCTATTCTATTCTCTGGAACAAGAGTAGCTACTTTAATTAGGTAAATTTTTGCCAGATTCTGACACTGCATAATAACATATACCGTTAGTTTACTCTCTGTACTTACAGATACGTTTCATTAGGAATGTAACAATGCTCACACCTTCATTAACTTTGTTTAGCAGTGTTAATTACATTGGATGCTAAAGTCTCTCTCAATTTTTTTCAATGCCATTTCATCAAAGCATTGGAGCTCATGGCTAGAATGTAATACATGTATAACAGAGTTTAATATTTATGTAACACAAACCCTTGTTGCTAGCATCATGTTGACAAAGGCAGGAGTCACAGCTAATTTATCAGTGTTTACAGTCTCTGGCATTAGGTCCTCAGCCTTAATTCTCATGTTGTAGAATATAACCATTTGCATTCGAAAATATGTAAGAAAATGTCTATTTATTTAGTCCTTCATAATAGGCAACATTAATTCAATGTCAAAGATGCTGACTTAATGCCTTCTTAACTTGAATTAATGCATTCTGCAGGGACTCAAGCAGAGCAGTAAAGTATATGGGAGCCTGTGTTTGTCACTCTTCTCTAACAAATCTTAATATTACTCTATATATAAAATGTTTAAATTGCGGTATGATATAGTTTATGGAGAAAGCTATTTTAGGACAAATTAAGAGGTAGCAGATTTAGCCCTGGCTATACTAATGAATGTCTGTATGACACTAGGAAAGCCATTTAATATTTCCAGGTGGCAATTTACCCATCTCTCTTCATATGAATTTAGAATAGGTTATCTCTGAGAGCCCATCCGTATTTATGACTCAATCTATAAAACACATCTGGTTAAGGTAGCTTTGGAAACAAGGATTTTGTCTGTTAAATATCTGATTCGGATAGATTACTAACTGACCTTGAAAAATGGTACTGTCCAAAAGCAAACATGTATTCTATGTTAAATGTCTTTTTACTCTCTTACTATTTTAACACAGTGACCAGGTCTGGAAGACTGTGAAGGTGACCAACACTGTAGCAAATACTGTGATTAAAAATAAGTAATTTTATGTTTGCATTTTTTGTTTTAGGTTGGATGAATAGTCAGAATGGCTATTTTTAATACTTGACTTTTGGTATTTATAAAATTTATTGTGAATTTTAATTGGCAGTAAATATTTTTGATTTAATAGAAGACAATTAGCAACTTGGTCATTTCCCTTAGATTATCTGGAGACAAAAGGTAATCTGTTTATGATTCTATGATATATATTTTGATAAAATTCTATATTTCAAGTTTTTGTTACCCAACATATCGAAACTATTTTTTGACTACCATTTGGCAATCTCATGAGTAATCAGTGTTAATTTTTTTCTTATTTTAACTAGAAACAGTTTATTTTTAAGTTGCAGGATTTTTTATCATTGAGTCCATTTTTAAACTTCTATTGAAAAGAGGGTGCTTTATTAAAAGAAATATTTGTATTTAAAAAAGATCTTTATTGACATAAAATTTATATACTAAAATCTGCATGTATTTAAATTGTGTAACATAAGAATTCATATGTGCATATATCTGTGAAACCAATCTGACAAGATAATAAATGCTTTCTCATGCTTATTTGTAATCTCTGCCTCTAGATCCTCTTTGCATTCCTACAAACCTCCCTCCCCACCTGCAGGTAAACATTAATCCTCTTTCTGTCACTGTATATTAATTGGCATTTTCTAGAAATTCATATATATGCAATCACAAAGTATGTACTTTTTTTGGTCTGGCTTCTTTCACTTTATGTACATATTTTGAAATCTATCTGTTATTTTACAAGTATCATTGTTTGTCACCGCTTTTTATTGCTAAATTGTATCCGATGACACAAACAGAGCAAAATCGTCCACTTTCCTGTTGACGTATATTTAGGTTGTTTCTGGTATTGAGGTATGTTATTGGTTGAATTACGTCTTTCAAAAATGCACATATTGGATTCCTAATCCCCAATATTTTGGAATGTGAACTTATTTGGAAATAGGGTCATTGTGAATGTAATTAGTTAAGTTAAAATGAGGCCATACTGGCGTAAAGTGGGCTCTAATTCAACATGACTGGTGTCCTTATAGAAAGGGGTAAGATTTATAAGGAAGACAATGTGAAGACACAGAGAAAAGACCATCCACAAGCCAAAAAATGCCAACTTTCATGCTACTTACAAAGAAAGATAGTTTTACATCTTCCTTTCTCATCTACATGCTATTTGCTTGATTATCTATCTTTCCATCTATTCATCTATCATCTATCATCCACCTGTGTTACTATATCATTATTTTTGCCTTATTTGACTTGCTAGAATCTTCAATTCGATGTTTAATAGAAACATTGAGACATTTTTGCTGTGCTCCCAATATTAAGGGGAAAACTTAATATTTCAACATTAAGTGTGATGTTTGGTGTAGGTTCTTCAAAAGATCTTTGCCAGGTTAAGAAAGTTTAATAATATTCCTAAGTTGTTTAGGATTTATAATCAGAAACTGGTGTAGAATGTTGTCAAAGATGTTTCTGTGACTGAAGAGATGATTATATCTTTGCTCAACTTTGAACTTTTAATTATTTAAAGTGGTAAATTTCATTGATTCATTTAAGAATGTGAAATCAACTTCATCTTCTGACAATAGAGGCCACTGGGTCATAGTGCATTCATTTTTGTGTATTGTTGGATTCTATTTGCGAAAATTCTTAAAATATTTTCATCTGTGTTCATGGGACATATTATTCTGTAGTTTTATTTCATGTCTAGTTTTGATGTCACAGTGACAGTGTCCTCACAGAGTGAGTTGGAGTATAGTCCTGCTTATTCTGAAAGAGACTGAAAGAATAACTGGTGATATTTATCCTTAACTTTTTTGATAGAATTATAGTAAAAAACAACTGCACTTGTAAGTTTCTTTGTCGGAAGAAATGTAAAAACACATTTAAATTATTTTAATAGACAAGGGGCAATCAAGTTGTCTATTTCTTCCTAAATGAGTTTAACAGTTTATGTTTTCTAAGAAAATTATTTGCTTTTCACGTGTTCAAATTTTTTAGCATGTTGTTCATAATTTTAGTATCCATCAAATATCTGTTTGATCTCTAATGATGTCAACCTCCTCATCACTCCTGTTATTGTTTTTCTTCTCTTTTTTTTTGATCTGTGTGTCTAGAAGTTTATCAATTTCATTGATTTATTCGAAGAACCAGGTTTTTGTTTTATAGGTACATTTTACTGTTTTGTTTTTCATCTTAAGTCTGGTCTTTAGTATCTCTTTTTAAATTTTTAAATTTTAATTTTTTATTTTTGTGAGTACATGTAGGTGTGTATATTTATGGAGCACAAGAGATTCTTTGACATAGGCATACAATGCATCAGAATCCATCAAGGTCAACGGAGTATCCATCATCTGGAGCATTTATCCTTTTTGTTACAAAACAAGCCAATTTTACACTTCTAGCTATTTTTAAATGTATGATGAGTTATTGTTGATGGTAGTCACCCTGCTGTGCTATCAAATACCGGATCTTATTCATTTTCATTCATTGTTCCTAACTATACAACTATACATAAAAAGTTATATATATAACTCTATAGTTATATATACATAGTTATATATAGCACATATACTTATATATAGTAAATATATATAATACATAACTATAGTTTTATATATAACTATTTATATATAGTTATATATAGCTACATATATATAACTAGTTATATGTAGCTATATATAACTAGTTATATGTAGCTATGTATAACTAGTTATATGTAGTTACATATAACTATATATAGTTATATATAGTTATGTATTATATAGTCACACATAATGTATCGTTATACATATTATATATGATATATAATTTTATATATAATATATAGTTGTATATTATATATACAACTATATATAGTATACATACTATATATACTATATACTAACATATAGTTATACATAAACATATAGTTATATATTATATATTTTTATATATAACTATATATACATGTATAAATATATATACTAAGTATATATTTAGTATATAAATATATATTTATATATAATGTATATTTAGTATATTTATATATCCATATATAATGTATAATATATATGTAGTATATGAATATATATTCATATATAATATATAATATATATGTAGTATATGAATATATATTCATATGTAATATATAATATATGTAGTATATAAATATATATTTATATAATATATAATATATATGTAGTATGTAAATATGTATTCATATATAATATATAATATATATGTAGTATGTAAATATGTATTCATATATAATATATAATATATATTAGTATGTAAATATGTATTCATATATAATATATAATGTATATTAGTATGTAAATATGTATATATTTATATATAATATGTAATATATAATATATATTAGTATGTAAATATGTATATATTTATATATAATATGTAATATATAATATATATTAGTATGTAAATATGTATATATTTATATATAATATGTAATATATAATATATATTTAGTATACATATTTATATACTAAATTTTATATACTAAATTTATAGAGTAAATTTAGTATATTTATATACTATAGTATATATTTACATATAGTGTATATATAGTTATATACAGAAATACATATCTTTAGTATATATTTATACATAGTACAGTTATATATTCACATATATATGAATTCATATACTATATATTATATATACTAAATATATATTTAGTATATATTTATATAGTACATAGTTATATATATTCATACAGATTACTGTATAGAAATGCTGCTGACTTTCATATGTTTATTTTATATCCTGCAGCTTTACTATATATAGATATAAACTATATTTACTATATATAACTATATATTTATGGTTATATATATAGTTACATATAACCATCTATATTACTATATAATTATTTTTGCCTTATTTGACTTGCTGGAATCTCCAATTCAATGTTTAATAGAAATGGTGAGAATAGACATTTTGCTGTGCTCCCAATATTAAGGAGAAAACTTACTATTTTAACATTAAGTGTGATGTTTGCCATAGGTTCTTCAAAAGTTATATATATGTATATAACTGTATATATAGTGAGGACGTTGCCACTCTGATATCAAAACTAAAGACATGAAATAAAACTACAGAACAATATGTCTCATGAACACAGATGAAAATATTTGAAGAAATTTGGCAAATTGAATCCAAGATTACCATATATATATATATATACACACACACACACACACACACACACACATATAATTTTTTTTTTTTTTTTTTTTTGAGACAGAGTTTCACTCTTGTCACCCAGATTGGAGTGCAATGGCATGATCCTGGCTCATTGCAGCAACCTCTGCTTCCTGGGTTCAAATAAGTCTCCTGCCTCACCCTCCCGAGTAGCTGGGATTACAGGCACCCACCACCACACCAGCTATTTTTTGTACTTTTAGTAGAGAGGGGGTTTCACCATGTTGGCCAGGCTGGTCTCGAACTCCTGACCTCAGGTGATCCACCACGCTCGGCCTTCCGAAGTGCTGGGATTACAGGCGTGAGCTACCACACCCAGCTCCTAACTATATTTTTTAACCCATTAGCCACTCTCCCTCCCACCACCACTACACTCCGCAGATTCAGATAAATGTTGTTCTATTCTATCTCCATCAGCTCAATTGTTTTAATTTTTACCTCCCACAAATAAGTGAAAACATATTAAGTTTGTCTTTCTGTGCCTGGCTTATTTTACTTAACTTAGTAACTTCCCCATCCATGTTGTTGTAAATGACTGGATCTTATTATTTTTATGACTGAAAACACTGTTGTATGTACCACATTTTCTTTATCCATTCATCTGTCAATAGACAGTTTGCTTCCAAGTTTGGCTACTGTGAATGGTGCTGCAATAAACATCGGAGTGAAGGCATGTCTTTGATGTACTGATTTCCATTATTTAAGGTATATACCTAGGAGTAGAACTGATGGATTATATGGTAGGTCTATTTATAGTTTTTTGAGGAACTTCCAAAGTGTTCCCCATAGTGGTTGTACTAATTTACATCTCTACCAATAGCATACAAGGTTTCCCTTTTCTCTACATCCTCGCCAGCATTTGCTACTGCCTGTCTTGTACAAAAGGCATTTTAACTGGGGTGAGATGATATCTCATTGTAGTTTTGATTTGCATTTCTCTGCTGAACAGTGATGTTGAGCACATTTTAATATACCTGTTTGTCATTTGTCTTTTGAGACATGTCTATTTAAATTTTTGCCCATTTTTAATTGGATTATTCGATTTTTCTTCCTAAAGAGTTGTTTGAGTTCCTTATATATTCTGGTTACTAATCCCTTGTCAGATGGACAGTTTTCAAATATTTTCTCCCATTTTGCAGATTTTCTTGTCACTTTGCTGACTGTTTCGTGTGCTGTGCAGAAGTTTTTTAACTTGCTGTGATTCTATTTGTTCATTTTTGCTTTAGTTGCCTGTGCTTACGGGGTAGTACTCAAGAATATTTTGCCCAGTCCAATGTCCTGGACAGTTTCCTCAATGCTTTTAGTAATTTCATAATTTGAGATCTCCTATTTATATCTTTAATCTATTTTGATTTTCTTTTTGTGTTTGTACAAAGAGGGGTCTAGTTTCATTCTTTTGAATGAAATCTAATTTTTCCAGCAGTATTTATTGAAGAGGCTGTTGTGGGCGGAGGATTACCCAGGTGTCAAGGCAAGAGACTGAAGGCACAAACTGTTTCAGTATAATAAAGAAAATAGAATAAGAATAGTCATAATACAAATTAGATATAGAAATGATCATAGACAATTATCAATCATTATTATAAACATTGTTAATCATTAGCCTTTAATATTACTCTTTGTTGCATTACTAATATAACCTAGGAATAACTGGCGGGTATAGGGTCAGTTACTAGGGACATTGTGAGAAACCACCTACAAGGCAACAGGTGAGCCTTGTGTCATGCCCACATAAGAGCTGCTTGAGGGTTCCTTGGTCAAGCGGTAACGCCAGTGTCTGGGAAGACACCCATTACTTAGCAGACTGCAAAGGAGAGTCTCCTTTCCTTGGAGGAGTTACCGAACACTCTGCTCCACCAGCTTCTAGTGGAAGGCTGGATATTATCCAGGCCTGCCAGCAGTCATCTGGAAGCCTAAACCCCTCCCTGCTGCTGTGCTTCAATGGTCATGCTCCTTGTCCACTTTCATGTTCCTCCCATACTCCTGGTTCCTCTTTGAAGTTCGTAGTAGATAGCGGTAGAAGGAATAGTCAAAGTCTTAAAGTCTTTGATCTTTCTTATAAGTGCATAGAAGAAAACGCTGAGGTATGCGGCCTTCACTCTCTCTGCTTCGGCTACCTCAAAGGGAAGGACCCCTGTCCTATGATCACGTGACTTGCTTCACCTTGTCAATAATGTAGAAGAGTCACCCTCCTTACCCTGTCCCCTTATCTTGTATGCAATAAATATCAGCGCACCCAGCCGTTCAGGGCCACTACCAGTCTCCGTGTCTTGAAGGTAGTGGTCCCCCAGGCCCAGCTATTTTCTCTATATCTCTGTCTTGTGTCTTTATTTATTACAATCTCTAATATCCGCACACGGGGAGAACGCCCGCTAAGCCACGTAAGGCTGGACCCTACAGGCTATCCTTTCCCCAATGTATGTTCTTGGCAACTTTGTTGAAAATGAATTCACTGTAGATATAGAAATTTGATTCTGGGATCTATGTTTCCGTGTTTATGCAGTATCATACTGGTCTGGTTACTGGGACTTTGAAGTATGATTTGAAGTCAGGTAATGTGATTCCTTCAGTTTTTTGTTCAGAATAACTTGACTATGCTGGATCTTTTCTGGTTCCACACAAATTTTAGAAACTTTTACTATTTCTGTTAAGAATGTCATTGGTATTTCAATAAGAAAGTCATTGACTCTGTAGATTATTTTAAGTAGTACAGACATTTTAACAATATTGATTCTTTTAATCTATGAACATGGAATATCTTTTCATTTATTTGTGTTCCCTTCAATTTCTTTCATCAGTGTTTTCTAGTTTTCATTGTAGAGATCTTGCACTTCTTTGGTTAATTCCCAGGTATTTTCTTTTTATTTGTAGTTACTATAAAAGGGATTATTTTCTTTTTGAGATTGTTTGCTGTATAGAAATGATGCTGATTTTTGTATGTTTATTTTGTATCCTGCAACTTTACTGAATTTGTTTATCAGTTTTAATAGTTTTTCAGGGAGTCTTCTTTTTTTTGGCAAATATGAGATCACTTAATCTGCAAAAAAGCATAATTTGACTTCCTTTCCAGTTTAGGTCCTCTTTTTTTCTTTCTCTTGTTTGATGGCTCTGGCTTCCAGTACTATGGCGAAAAACAGTGGTGAAAGTGGGCTCCCTTTTTATGTTCCAGATCTGAGAGAAAAGGCTTTCAGCTTTTCCCCTTCAGTATGATACTGGCTGTATTTCTGACATTTATGGTTTTTATTGTGTTGAGCTATGTTTCTCTATATCAAGTTTTTTGAGGGATTTTATCATGAAAGCATGCTGAATTTTAACAAATGCCTTTTCAGCATCAATTAAAATGATCAGCCAGGCGCTGTGGTTCACACCTGTAATCCCAGGACTTTGGGAGGCTGAGGTATGCGGATCACAAGGTCAGAAGATCGAGACCATCCTGGCTAACATGGTGAAACCCTGTCTCTACTAAAAATACAAAAGAATTAGCCAGGCGTGGTGGCAGGTGCCTGTAGTCCCAGATACTTGGGGGGCTGAGGCAGGAGAATGGTGTGAACCCGGGAGGCAGAGCTTGCAGTGAGCTTCGATCCGCCACTGTACTCCAGCCTGCATGACAGAGTGAGCCTCTGTCTCAAAAAAAAATATATATATATATATATATATGTGTGTGTATGTGTGTGTGTGTGTGTGTGTGTGTGTGTGTATATATATATATATATATATATATATATGGTTTTTTCCTTTGTTGACACAAGCATCACATTGATTTGCATAAGTTTAACTATCTTAGCACTCCTCAAATAAATTCAACTTGGCCAAGTTGAATGTTCTTCTTAATGTTTTGTTGAATTCATTTTGTTAGTATTTTGTTGAGGATTTTTACCTCAATGCTCATAGGGATATTGATCTGTAGTTTTCTTTTTTTGATGTTTCTTTTTCTTGTTTTGGTATCATGGTAATACTGGGCTCATAGAATAAGTTTGGAAGTATTCCCTTCTCCTCTATTTTTTGGAAGATTTAAGTGGGATTAACATGAATTTTTCTTTAAATATTTGGTAAAATTAAGCTGTGGAGCCATCAGTTCCCAGGCTGTTCTTTGCTGGGTTACTTTTTATTATGGCTTTAATCTCATTACTTTGTATTGGTCTGTTCAGGTTTTATATTTCCTCATGGTTCATTCTTGGTAGGTTGTATGTATCTAGGAATTCACTCATTTCTTCTAGGATTTTAGTTTATCGGCTTATAGTTCCTCATAGTAGCCTATAATTATTCTTTAAATTACTGTGGTATGAGTTGTAATGTCTCCTTTTTCATCTCTGATTTCATTTATTTGGGTCATCTATCTTTTTTTTCTTAAGCTGTCAAATGATCTTTACTATTTCCTTTCTTTTGATTATGTTAGATTTAATGCCTGTTCTTTGTCTTGATTTATAAGGTGGGACGATTGCTTGAGCCCAGAGAAGAGAAGGCTAGAGTGAGGTGTAATTGTGCCATTGTATTCCTGCTTGGGCAACGGTGAGACCTTGTCTAAAAGAGAAAAAAAAGCCATTTTTCTCTTTTCTTCTATTACTCTTTTCTGCTTTTTATCATTTCAATATTATTTTAGAATGTCATTCTAATTATCTATTGAATTTTTGGCTAATTGCTTTATTTTATTGATTGTTCCATGAATTGCAATATATGGTTAGCTTTCCGCACTCGACTTATAAACGCCATGAAATGGTGAGAATTTTTAAACATTCATAAATATTCTAAATAAAATAAAAGGAATTAATACAGTCTGAAACTTTATTCAGATATTCACTATTTCTGACTTCTCTTTTTTTTTTTTTTTTTTTTTTTTTTTTTTTCTTTTTGAGACCGAGTCTTGCTCTGTCGCCCAGGCTGGAGTGCAGGGGCGCAATCTCGGCTCACTGCCAGCTCCGCCTCCCGGGTTCACGCCATTCTCCTGCCTCAGCCTCCTGCATAGCTGGGACTACAGGCGCCCGCCACCGCACCCCGCTAATTTTTTTGTAGTTTTAGTGGAGACGAGTTTTCACCGTGTTAGCCAGGATGGTCTCGATCTCCCGACCTCGTGATCCGCCCGTCTCGGCCTCCCAAAGTGCTAGGATTACAGGCGTGAGCCACCGCGCCCGGCCTTTTTTTTTTTTTTTTTTTTTTTGGTGGAGTCCTGCTCTGTCGCCCAGGCTGGAGTGCAGTGACGCGATCTCGGCTCACTGCAAGCTCCGCCTCCCGGGTTCCCGCCATTCTCCTGTTAACCAGGATGGTCTGGATCTCCGGACCTCGTGATCCGCCTGACTCGGCCTCCCAAAGCGCCCGGCCTGACTTCTCTATTCTTAAAGATTCAAGTTTTACTATAACATTTCCTTTCAATCTGAATATTTAGAATATCTTATAGCGCAAATCCGCAGATAATAAATTTAATATGCTTCTATTAATTAATGTTCATTTGGGAAGGATCTTTTTTAAGAGACGGAGTCTTTACTGTGTTGTCCAGACTTGAGTGCAGCAGCTACTTACAGCCACAATCATTGCATACTACAGGCTGGAACTGCTGGGCTCAAGGAGTGCTCCTGCCCCAACCTCCCGAGGAGCTGGGACTACAAGCATGCACCACTATGCCTTGCCTGGCTTAAGAGGATACAGAATGTTAGACTGACAATCTTTGTTTTCAGTACTTTAAACATGTAATTCTACTATTTTCTAGCTTTCTTAATTTCTAATATAAAGTCCACAGTTATACAAATGGCCCCTATATGTAATTTGTTAGTTTTGTTTGTTTTTTTGGTTGCTTTCCAGAATTTTTCTCATAGCTTGACTATGGTGTGCCTAGGCATACTTAGCTATCCAAATTTGCCATTTGCTGAACTTGTAGAATTTATGTCTTTCAGTAATTTAGGAATGTTTTCAGTCAATTTCTTTCTGTTTATTTCTCCCTCTCTCCTTTCTAAGAATATAATTACCCATACTATATTGAAATTGTTCCAGGGCTCTCTGGGACTCTATTTTTTTCCATCACTTTTTTTTTTTTTTTTTTTCCCTCACAATTTCAGATTGAATAGGGCCTACTGATTCTTCGCCAAGCTCACTGATTTTTCTTCCTTTGTCACATTCACTCTCCGATTAAGCAGATATCTTGGATATATTTCTCAGTTTTAGAATTCTTTTTGTTTCTTTTATATATTTTTTTTCATTTTGGTGAGATTTACTATTCCAGTTCACTATGAGCATAATTTCTTCATTGACCATAGCTAAAATATTTACTTTAAAGTCTTTGTCTCAGCATTCCAACATCAGGGACATTTTGTAGTTGCCATCTGATGATTAACTTTTCCATTGACAGTGGGTCATATTTTTGCAGTTCTTTATATGTTTAATAGTTTTAAAATATTTCCAGGACATTATAAATACTGTGCTGAAGAGGCCCTGGATTCCGCGCTACCCTTTAAAATGTGTTGTTGTTTTTGTTTTAGCAGGCAATTAACTTGGTGGCGCTCTAACTAGAAACCTGTTTACCTGCAGAGCCTAGCAGGTGAAATCTCTGTTTGGAAAGTTTTTGATGTGTCCTGTGCCTGTAAGGTTCATGGATCAGCCAGTGGCTCGGGCAAAGTTGATGCCCAGACTTTTGAGTTCCATTCTTTGTCTCTCTCCTTTCTTACCTCCCAAGTCATTCTCTGCTAGCTCTGATTGCCCTGGCTCCTTCTTCTACTTTTTCTGGAATAAAAGAGAGAATGTTTTTCTGTTGAGGCATTAGCTGCCCAGTGCCATGCCACAAATTCCAGTGCTCTCAGCAGAAGAAAAGAAATGAAACTCATTTTGTTGATTATTTCCTCCAATTGTTGTCTCCCGGCTAAAAGTCTGCTTGATCATTTTACAGAACATTCAGAGGTTTTTCTTATTTTTTCCAATGTTTATTTTTGCTATTTTTGAAAAGATTCTGTTAGGAATTTATTTGTCAGAGTAACAGCAGAGTGCTAAGTAACAATTGACCTACAATAAAAATTTAACTTCAATTCGTTTTTTTCTCTTTTTCTACTCCAAATTTAATATTTATTTTATTCCAGTGTCGCAATTTTAACAGACATAAATTTGACTTTATTATAGTAAAAGTGATTTTCTGTTTCCTTTTAGAAGCTTCTACATACTGAAGAATAGCCCTAAACCAGAAGCTAATGTGTGAGTCCTGATAAGTTCAATGAAAGAGATAGAGATGAGAAGGTCAAAGAGGCAAAGGAGTCACAGAACTATGGCTGATCAAGGTTGCCAAGCAACTAATATGGCCAGTATTTTATTTTTCATGCTTTAGGAAGTATAAATGTTTAGAAGAGCCATTTGATTTGGGTTGCTATCCAATAACCCTGGGAATTTAGAGGGGAAATAATGATAAAAAGTGAGTATCTGAGGATGGTCTAAATTTCCAGCATTGGAATCAATTCCTTACCAGCATACTTTTTTCAGTTTCCTTCCATTATCAATGTGGGGAGCTGCCCTGGGTAGATGGGCTTTTGAAGTTAATTTCAATGGCAAGTGGTAGACAGTGATTTTCCCAAGAAGGCAAAGGTTCCAAGAATTTCAAGCTTTTTATGTACTTCGCATTTAGTTAGCAAGAAACTTCAGCCTTTTAGGCTTTTGCTGTTTTACTCATTTATGTTCTACTAACTTTTGTTGAACTTCTCCCATCATGTGAAAACAGCAGTAAGGAAAGCAACAGTTTTGGACTATAGCATCTAACTTCCTCTTCTTGCCATGGGCAACTCTTCATTCAATAAAATCTCTTTTTAAATAATGCCTTGTTTATTTTGTTTTTCTTTATCTTCAATACACCATTTTACAATTTATTTATAATGCAGTAGTGTCTTATGTATCTATGTGTCTATATTGGAATGTTTTAACTGTGTTTTTGCTTCCTTTGTCTTGTTTTTGTATTTTAACTTACCCCATAGATAAAAATATTTTTTCTGTTATACTCTGAAGTAAAAATAAAAGAAGAAAAGAATAAACACCAAATAAAATTTAGGCTACCACTAAGTGTGTTGTGATCTAAACCCAGTTGTTTTAGAAGGTACTGAAATGAAATCTAGGTTTCTTATGCTGTCAAGAACTTTTTAAGAGTTTTAGTTTTTAAGTCAAAGTATTCATGAAAGTAAAATTCAAAAATATTCCAGTTAGTACTATTTGAATATTTTATTTTGTCCCATTAGAAGTGGGTTAATGGATTAGATTATTGCCCTGAGACATTCATTAGTCATTGATAATTATGTCTTGCTTATGGAATTAAGAAATGGTAAGTTTTTTTAAAATAATCCAATGATGCAGTAATCTTTTCTTTTTTAATTAAAAACTAATTTGCCTCCTAATGAAGACAAATAAAACATCAAATCTAATTAAGATTATGTGAAAGGTTGTGTTAGCCTCAGTTAAGAGCCCTAACAAACAACAAATTTCATAAATACCAAAACCCATCTTGTTCCTTTTCTAGAAGGTCCTAGGGGTAAAAGCAGCCACAGAATATTATTCCTCCTTTTAATTTAATAGATGAGCTGGAGAAAGCATTATACATAATGCATCATAATGTTTTGCACAAAGGTAAACAGAGCAAATGTGCCAAGTGGCAAGTTTATGGCAATATATTTTAATAACCAGGCTATGTGAATTACATTTTACTTCTTTCTATGTCCAACACTTAGGAGGAAGGGAGATACAAAACTAAGAACAAAAATAAATTATAGAAGAGTTAAAAAGGCATTAATGGTAAATAGGAAACTATAAGAAAAATGTCAAGCTACATCCAAGGGAAATTTATTTCATTATCTTAAAAATTATATAAGAGTAAATTTTAGGCACTATATTAGATTATGTAGATGATAAAATAGTGGACCTTACCCTTAAGAATTTCACAATTTTAGAAGAAAAGAAACAAATATAAAGCAATATACCTTAACAAAACAATATATCTTCAAAATACCAAAATAGAAACCTGTCCAAAGTGATGTTGGAGCTCTGAAGATGCATGACTAATTCTGTGTTGGGGAATCAGAAAAATGTTTAACAAGAAAAACATAAACAAGTTCCTGAAGAATAAAAATTCCAAGCAAAGCATATTAGGCAGAGGACACATATACAAAAATTGCATCAAACTTTCATGACGATTAAAAAAAAATTGCAAAAAGATAGTGGTGTAGAGTCATGCTAGAAAGCTCTTTCTTTCATCAGATTTCAAAGAGAGGCAGATGCCATGACATAGAAGTTGCAACTGTGTAGAAATGAATAGCTCTTAAAATTTTCAAAACTTTAATAGTTAGATTAAATAATTTATTTAAAATTATTAAATGTTAAAAAAATTCAAAACTTCTGGGAAAAATACATGTAGTAGAGTTTTAATTTTATGAAAGTTTTCTAAAATTCTACCTTCTCTAATTTTCATGTGTGTCTAGGTTCTTACTTCAAAAGATAACTCTTGGCTTTGTTTGCTATATGAAAAGTCTAAAAGTGAGGCCACAGCTGGTGTCTTGCATAAAAAGGAGGTTACAATCGCCATAAAGTGTTTTAGCAAATTTCACTTGAATCATATTTTGAAAATGATATGAACTTTTGAAATAGTTCAACCCAACAGAAAAAAATTACCCCACAGAGAAACTGAAAATATAAAACATTTAAATCAACTATTTTTTGAAACAACTGAGTTATTTGCATTCATACGATATCTTTACTGGAATTAAACAAGCAGCAGGGAGGTAAGGAATTAAGGTCACCTTTGAAGTTATAAAACTGAATCCCAATTCAAATGGATTTGATTCTTGTACTTTGTTATCAGGGTTATTTGGGCATGGCATGAGATAAAACCATATGACTTAATCTGTTCAAATTTTAAATTTCAAAGAGCTTTGGAGTTATAAATTATGAAGTAAGAAATTAAGATGAAATGTAGCTGTATTTTGATCCATCTCTTTATGCTGATGCTCAGATTTTGTAGTGGTGGCTCTGTTGATTGTTAAAAATATGGAATCACTTCTGTACTGGTTAAATAACTAGCCACCTGAGCCCCACAACTGCCCATATCCATGCTGCCTCAGTAGCACTGGCCAATCTCTCTGGACTTCTCAAACTCCCCCCATCCATTTCAACAGCCATGATTCAAGGTTCAATGCATGACATGACAGGGGAACCCTTATATCTGACTTTATCGGTCATGCACTCTACTAGTGATAAAAAGTCCACATCTGCTTTTATTCAACAGACACATTCCAGGTAAATGATAGCCAAATGCTCCACTAGGTATTTGGTATACACTGAATTAGACATAACAAGCTAACAGATATTGTTTTAGTCTTCATGAAATTCTACAGGAGGATGGAACACTAAGTCAGTCAGGATAAATCAGGTGCATAATTTAAAAAAATGTTAAGTAATAAAGAACAAAATATACAATACTGCAAAAGGATAAAGACTGGCCAAATTTATATTGAGGGGAAAGATAAGGCATCACTGGTATATTAGTTAAGACCTGAAAAAAATGAGATGATAGTAACAAAACAAAAAGTGCTTGGGCAAGGCAAACATGTTAGGGATATTTCTTTGGCTGCTGAGACAAAAAATTGACTTAAGTACAGAAAAGCCAAAACAAGGAAAGGAGTATTAAAGCTATATAACTTACTTTCATGGGTGGAAGCTTCTTGGCTTTGAATATAGGATTGCATTACTTTCTAACTGTCTGGCCTTAGTCATTTGTGTATTCTTCTAGATCTCAATTGATTCACCACTGCAAATTTTATGTTACCTATATCCAGGCAATGAGTATGTAATTTCTATTCATTGCGTAGTTCCTGGAATATAGTAGGTGGTTAAACAATCTTTGTCTTGATCTAAATATTCGGTATCTGTAAGAAACTTAAATTCACAAGAAGAAAAATACAAAGAACTCCATAAAAAAGTGGGTAAAGAACATGAATGAACACTTTACAATAGAAGACATATATATGGCCAACAATCATCTGAAAAAAATTCAACAACACTGATCATTAGAGAAATGCAAATCAAAACCACGATGAGATACCATCTCACATGAGTCACAATGGCTATTATTAAAAAGACAAGAAATAACAGTTGCTGGCACTGTCATAGAGAAAAATGAACACTTATACTCATTGGTGGGAGCGTGAATTAGTTGAGCTGTCGTGGCAGACAGTGTGACAATTCCTCAAAGTCCTAAAGACAGAAATTCCATTCAACCCTGCAATCCCATTACTGAACACATACCCAAAGGAATGTAAATTGTTCTATTATAAAGACGTACGCACACACATGTATATTACAACACTATTCATAATAGCAAAGACATGGAATAAACCCAAATACCTATCAATGACAGACTGGATAAAGAAAATGTGTACATATATACTATGGAACACTATGCAGCCATAAAAAAGCATGAGATCATGACCTCTGCAGGGACACAAATGGAGCTGGAGGCCGTTATCCTTAGCAAACTAATGCAGGAACAGAAAATCAAATAGTGTATGTTCTCACTTACAAGTGGGAGCTAAATGATGAGAACACATGGACATATAGAAGGTAGCAACACACACTGGGGCCTATAGGAGATTGGAGGGTGGGAGGAAAGAGAAGACTGTGAAAAATAATCAGTACTAGGCCTAATACCTGAATAAATGAAATAATCTGTACAACAAAGCCCCATGACACAAGTTTACCTACGTAACAAACCTTCACATGCTCCCCTGAACTTAAAATAAAACAGAAACAAATAAAAAATAAAATTTATTGATATTTGTTTTATATTCCTCCCCAAAATAAATGATAAATATTATATTTTAGAAGAATAGATTTGTGAAATAAGAATGAAAACACTCTAAATAGTTGTAGTAATGATTATATTTTCAATATTTATGGTAAGTACATAAATATATGGTCATTTTTATTTTTATATATATATATCCACAAGCATATGTATATATATGTGTATATATATAGAGAGAGAGAGTTTAGTAGAGTGATTAAGTCAAGGTACATACTAACAAATATTAGTTACCTGCCCACCAATCTTAAATATATTTTCAAGGACAGTATATTATATTGAATAACTCTTCAAAAATGTGGAGTGAGGGCAAGTTATAGACTTGATATCTCAACAAAACTTTTAAGAGTTGACAAAATATATAAAATTTTTAAAAAGGAATCAAAACAATAAATGAAAAGAGTGGACTGTTAAGAAAGAATATGCACAGGATCACTCCAAAACTAAAACATGAGCGTACTAAAGAGTGGCCAAGTCTAAAGATTAAGTCTCTTTATTCAGATCCCAGCATAGGCCTAGTAGCAGAGTAAGTGTGAGAACATGGATCAATAAAGTAGAGTGAGCTAATAATCTTCTATGTTTCATTATCATCAGTTTTCTTTACTAAAGTAATGTCTCAAGTTTATAATGGCTGCCCAGTTATAAATTAGATTTGCCAGCTTTTCTTAAAGGTAGGTGTGGCCAAGAGAACAATTTTGACCATGAATATTTACTATATTTCTTGGCTTGGACATTTTCAGCCATCTGGGTCACTAGCCTGTCTCTATAACTCAGTTAGATAGAATCCACATTAAGCTGCTATAACAAAAATGAAAAAAAAAATAAACCCCTCAATATACAGTCAATTGTATTTCTCTCCTATGAAATATTTCAGAGTAAGGGACCTCTGGCTGGCTGGTTACCTGTGCTCCAAAAGATCACTGAGTTTATTTATAGTACAGATTATTATTGCTTCTTCTTCCCCTCATCCTCTTTCTTCCTCATTCCTTCATTTCTCTTCCTCTTTTCCATCATTTATAACTTCATTATACATCTAAAATTTATGCTGATTTACTTAATGTGACTCTCTTGCTTCCATCTCTAAGACTATTTTTGGTTGATCTTGAGATCTGCTTTCTATCACATAAGATAAAGACAGAATTCAAAAATATATATAGAAATAGAGTTAATTTAACAAGTAGAAATTGGTACTAGTGGATATTCTTATATTTAAAAGATATAACAGGATTTTGTATGCATATGACAAAAAAATCTAGAGATAATGGACATTAAAAACTTAAATGTTATAAAAACACAATAGATGGGGAGATTAACCAAACCGACATGGTTAAAAGGGGAATTAGTGAGTTAGAATATCAAGTCAAGGAACATCCTCAGGATTCAGTACATCAGGTCACAGGAAGTATTAAAGAAATATTAAAAGATTTGGAAGACAGAGGCATAACTAAAATCCAGCTAACAGAGGTTCTAAAAGAAGGATTAGAGAGAACAATGGAAAGGCAATTTTAAATATGTAATTGAGGTGTAACCAGATAAAGTCAAGTGTTCTGATACAAAATGCAGCTTGAAGTATTAATCAAAGTACTTAGCATTTAGAAGGTGTCCAACAAACAGGAGATGTTACTATTAGCAGTAGTAAGCTGGAAGAAGTCACAATCAAATTGGAAAGACAGCATTTGTACAAGGTATCATGTTTGGGATATCAAAATCACTTTTCTGTATTTATGATGGAAAAACCATCACATTTCATAACTGATTTTGATTACAATTATTTGACTATAATGATTATTATAATTTATTAACAAAACACATTTCTTTTGAAACATAATTTTCATTCTCCTTTTGCTGGTTGTTGGTTTGTTACATATGCTGACATTATTAAGTAGTAACTATATCAGGACACAGGTTACAACTATTTTTTAAAAAGTAGTTATTGCAGAGATGGCACACTTTTTGGAGACAGAATCATTATTCAGTTAATAAGCTTTTTGTCAGAGTAGAAATATAAAATTAAAACCTTTGTGCATGAAATGTACAGAAATTATCACTGAGTAAGTGACTGTTCTGCCTTCTACACTTTGCAAAAAAAATGTCTCTTCAGTTCTTCTTTCCCTGTGGGTTTTGTAGTTGTAAAAATAAGGTAAGGTTTGGTATATCATGTTCCTGTTTTTTAATTAAGATACAAATATTGACTTAGAATATGCTTTCATCTAGTATTGTTTTGACGATAAAAGAAAAATTAGAATATCTGTAGCTGGGCAGTGTGAAATTCTAGTAAGCAAGAGGTAAAGAGAAAAACAATCTGAATTTTACTCCAAGCATACCTCAGAGATATTGGAGGGTTTTGTTCCAGACCACCACACCTGTATGCATTGACATTTTTTTTTTAATTCTTAAAAGTTCTCAAAATACATATTTTTCTATTGGCAGGCAAGTTTTCAATTCATCTGATTGACCTTTCATTGCCACAATTTTCAGAGGTTTTCTCAGAAGGTGTGTACTAAATGCAGCGTTCTCTGCCAATACACAGAAAATACTGACTTCTCAGAGAATACTCTGAGTCATTTATTGCTACATTTGAAAGCAAACCTTATTCTTCTTGCAAAAGAAAAGATGACTTATGGAAAATTTTCCAGAGAAAGGTTTACAAATGATTCATCAAACTTGATGAATATATGTGACCTCCTAAGTGGGTGAGGGGGATCTATGGGTTCAAGGCCACAGAAAAGACACAAATTATGCTGCAGAAAAAAATGTGAATTTGGAAAATTTGCCATTTTGGAAGAAGGAACTGGAGGAGACAGATTTGCAAAACTTTCTAGAGCTTCAAAATATTGAGAGGTACAAAACAGTAAACAGTATTAACGAGGCTGTTGGAAGAAATCTACCAATCCTTGGAAACAATGCAGAGTGCTTTAGAACTTTACATTATCTCAGACAACCTTAAGGTGGAGACAGAAAATATAATCATTTTCCGGCTGATGAAGCCATCAATGGCATACACCTGGCCAAATATGATTTCACTAATTGCAGCACAAGGTCAGTGTGAGCTCAAAAATTCAACTGTGGATGTACTGAAAAATCCTGGTTTTCTCTGACACAAGCCTAACAGTATAGAGCAAAGTCAGCATTGAAAGCCCAGAATTTATCTTCTGCTATACACCCTTCTGAGTCTCTGGGATTTCAGCACTATATTGCCATCAAAACTAAGAGTCAAAATTGATTGAGTTTCAAAAACAACTTGACCAATGTTGTACTAGAGATCTAGTTAAGAATTTCAAAATTGTATTCATGCCAAACAACAGCAGCTTTTTCATTAACATTTACTTTATGTTAGAAATAAAATGTACTTTTTATTTTATTTGCCCAATTAAATGTATTTCTCTTTTTCAGGAATGCCAATTAAATTTTGCATGTAAGAAACAGAAAATTGTTTAGTAAATACATTTATACACCATATGTATATGTCCACTTCAAACAAGTATACTGCATAAATACAATATTTTGCATATATCATCATGTGACATTTTCTGATACTTCAGTCCTAAGCATTCATGATCTCAACTTATTTAAAAACAAATTTGGTAAGTGATTATCACGTCTAAAAGCACTAATGACTGCATATACTTATTGAAAATTGATATATTTATTTAAAATGTACAACCAAATTTTGTGTATATTAGGCAGATAAAGTACTACTATTAAAAGCCTGTGTTTATTAGAGACAAAATTGTTTAATGTCTGCAAGTTCCCAATCTGCCATGAATCCTTACCTTTCCCTTCAGTCACTTTATTATATTATAGAATTCAGTTCTTAAAAGCTGTTTTGTTCTTCTGTGATAAAGAATATGAATAACAATTAAAAAGAGAAGGGATGAAAAACAGAGAGGCCAAATCAGGCTATTTAAAATTTTTAATTTGAGAGAGACTTCGGAGAGCAGCAGAGAGGTGAAAAAGAGGCAAACAGGGCCAGAACCTGTTTAGGTTGAGAATTAAATAACTTAATGCATGTAAAGCACTTAACAATACAAATCTCATTTCCTTATACTCATTCTCATTGTTTTCACTGTCATGATGATCATCATCACCATAACTGAGAATTTGGGAATGGAAATGCAAGAGGCCCTAGGGGAGGCACGAGACTTCAGAGAAAAAGAGGTGAGAGTACAGAGAAAGGCTCTTGAAAACCATCCTCTGTACCACACATTTTGGATTCCCCTCGACGTTCTTGGAGACATTAAAATAACAAATACGTTTATTGTGAATCACTACTTGATGTGGTTTGTCTGTGTCCCCATTCAGATCTCACTTTGAATTGTAATAATAATCATGCATCAAAGGCAGGGCCAGGTGGAGATAATGGAATCATAGAGGTGGTTTCCCCCATACTGTTCTCGTGACAGTGAATAAGTCTCATAAGATCAGTGGGAGTTTCGCTACAGAAGCTCTCTTGCCTGCCACCATGTAAGATGTGCCTTGCTTTTCCTTTGCATTCTGCCATGATTGTGTGGTCTCCCTAGCCATGTGGAACTGTGAGTCCATTAACCCTCTTTTATGAATTACCCAGTCTTGTGTATGTCTTTATTAGCAGTGTGATAACAGACAAACACTCTACTGATTGCAAGTCTAGGATTCTTTGTGTATCTGTCTAAGCAGATATTAGGCCCTAGAAATCCCCCAGTTTTTATGTAGATTACACTTTGAAAGCTATTTTACTGAATTTGTGACTGAAACTTCAACATACAGCTGCAGTGCACAATATTGTTACCAATGTACTAAAACCAAAATCACATGGAGCAGAGCCACAGGTCAAGCAGGTAAGTGCAATTATGATTCTCAGAAATTTAGCGCCATGTTAAAGAACTAGCATGAAGACACATTTAAGTAGAGAATTACATTTCCTCAGCCTTATAAAAATTTACCAAAATTCCCTCATGAAGTTATGATAAACTAGAATTTTTGTTCCAGCATTCATGGAAATCTAGCTTCTTTAAAAATCAGTATACTTTCCATATGCAAGAAGAAGGCATCTTAGTCCATTTGTGTTCCTCTAACAAAATACCTGAGGCTTGGTAATTTGTAAAGAACAGAAATTTATTTCTCACAGTTCTGGACGGTGGAAGTTCAAGATCGAGGCACCAGTAGATCTGGAGTCTGCTGAGGGCCTTGTCTCTGCTTCTAAGATGACACTTTGATACTGCATCCTCACAGGGCTGAAAGTGGAAGGATAAGAATAATCTAGCTCATTCCCTTCAACCTCTTTTTTAAGGTCAGTAAACTCATTCATGCGGGCTCCAGCTCATGACATAATCACCTCCAAAAGCTTCATCTGTTCATACTATCACAGTGGCTATTATGTTTCAACACACAAATTTTGGGGAACACAATGAGACCCACGGATCTAAGTCCACAGCTTTGGAGTCTATTTCTTCTAAGGATATGGCTGTTTTGGTTCACTTCCAATTGAAAGTCTTTATAACCAGAAACTATTCCCATTCAGAAAGTAACCTGCCATGTCAGTGACAAGGGAAGAGGATTTGGAATTGTGGTGACTCAACTGATACAAGGGTGGAGCTTCAGAACCTGAAAAACACCAAATATCACAGGAGTCCAAAGCCACCAATATTTGATTTCTGTGGAAGAGTATCTTCTTTTCTAGAGACTCAACAGAGCTTAATAGATGATGTTTGAAATATATATGTCAAATTTATAACTATATGACAATAACTAGGTATATGTTTCACAAATGTTGATTCTGAAGGAACAGGATGTCACTTGTTAGGACTGGAACAGAAGAGCCAGGTGGAGGTGTTTTCGTGCAGGTGTAGCACAGAATAAAATTGTAGTAAATTTACAAAAGACAATCCCTTCATAGAACCTTCACTGATAATATAGCTACTTATATTGAAAATATACTGCAGAAAGCATAGCCTTGGGCATTTGGAAGTAAAACAATGATCTTCCTGCTTGAAATCTGACCTATCCAATGATGTTTCTATGTTTGAACAAATGGCCAACCATTGGGCTCTCTTCCCTAAGGCAACCCAGAACTGGTGTTAGAGTCTATGGAAACTAATTTGTTTGCTCTGTGGTGGGCTGAGTCACAAGTGGAATCAGCAAAAGCAGCTGTCTATTTATACATAGATTTTCACAAACCTCAGTCTAGGACAAGTCAAGTTTGCCTCCAGTTAGCCTAATACTTTGAGGTCTATTATTCTAGCAAGGGAAACTACATGGTTTTTCTACCCTCCAAAGCAAAATAATTCAGGGCGCACAGAAGTCTTTATTCAGCGTTAACACCCAGTAGAGAATATACCAATTTTCTATCCAAGTTCTAAACCAATTCATAAATAAGACAAATGTATAAGCATGCAGGAGGCAAAATATCACTTTAATTAATGATAAAGCAGATATTGAAGAATAGAGCATAAATTCTCAGGAAGCTGGGCTGGGCTTCCTAATACCATGTACCAAGACCTAGGCAGCCAACACTGCACCAGAATTAGCCGCTCTACACTTTCTTCCAGCAGCAAAACCTACCCTAGAAGGAGCCCAGCATAATGCATGCTTTTTGGGGACAGCTCACTCTCAGGACAAAGGGAAGAATCAAATATATTCTATGTTTGATAGGATCTTCTTTTTAAAGTCACTGATTAAAATTTGAAACTTTTCCTCCCTAGGAAGTAATGAATGATAGATGAAGAGAAGCCAATAGAGTTAATGGAAGCAAATATGTCACAGTGTTAGGCCATACCCACTCCCTCCATAGTTTTCACCACCAGAAGCACAGTTTTGCAAAGAGAAAGGGCTAAAACACAGAACATACATTTCTTGTCTAGGAGAAATCCATTTACAAGATTTAAAGTATTTTCCAGATACACCATTACCAGGCATCATCAAGTTGAGCTTAGCTATGAAGATGTCTTGATTGTACCCCTTTGCAAAGGTTTGCATAATTTATTCATGAGGGAGATATGACAGGGACACTGTTATTAATGTGGAAGTATGTTATTAACATGGGATTGTGGTATTAATATGAGAGCCATCCCTGGAGAAACAAAGTGCAGAGACAGTCAACCTATTTCTGGTCATCAGTATCTCAGTACACAGAAAGGCAAACACTGATTGAAATATATTTGGCTCTCATTTGCTTGTAATTAATATTTTTCATTACAATGATAGATTTATCTATTTGATTTAATTGTTTTCTCAGCTTGCCAAATCATTTTGAGATGGGCAATATGGCAGTACAAGATATCTAGACGCATCACCACACATTACTGATTTGAGAATTGATTGGGATATAAGAAATGAAGTGCAAATTAAATAGACTTTGCAGTGACTTTTTCCCAGAGACCAAGGAAAGGGAGTTCTTTGTACTGAAATGAGTGTTGTGGGGTCCATATTAAATGAGGCATAGGAATAAGCCTGTCACAACCTGCAATGTATTGTTCATTCCTCTACCCAGGGATAAAACAGCCTCACTTGGGTGGTGCCAACTCAACACACCATTTGTCAAACACATGCAAATACCAATTTATTTTATTAAAAGATAATGATCTCACATCCACTCATTTAATATTCAAAATTCATCCAACAGCCAGCACAATTTTTCATGTTTATTTGGGAAAACTCTGACAAAGGCCATTCCTTTCCTTCCTCCTTTATTGCTCTTGAAAGTCTAATTTCCCCTGATGAAAATCAGTTTTTCCAATGATAGAAGAAAAGTAATTAAGTATGTTCACTTCATAGCTAACTTATCTCATTGCCAACCATCTAAATAGCTGAATAACTGTGTCAGGACAAAAGCAATAACATAGTGATATGGGTAACAGGAAATTAGGGGCACATGATTTGTCCCTCTGGATACAGCCCGGCATTGACTTTTATATGACCAGAATGGGTATAATGACTCATATTTATTGCCCTGGGAGTAGTGCCCTTCTCCATCACAAACTGATGCAAGCAGAACTGAAATAATCAAAAGCCAAATGTGTGCCAGAGTCTTCTCCATCTGTCTGAACTAGAAAACCAGAGAACCAAAGTGTTTGGGAAACAACGTCCTAAACATAGCTTTCGTATTTTGTTTGAATTTTTAAGCTTCATTTAAGATGAAGATTTGCCACAGAAGGTGTTGTTTAAAATGGGACCACTGTTTGACTTGTGCATTTTAATGAAAATCTAAGGAAGAAATGAAAATTCACATAGTTCATGTCTATTGAAAGAGAATTGCCTAATCATACCGTGAGGTCTCTCAGCCATCTAGTTTTATAATTGGATAGGGAACACTCGGAATTCCTAAGTGGAAAACCTGTTCTGAAGTAGGTATCCTTTGAAATGGACTCTTCAACACGCAGAAACTGCAGCAGTGCTGTTCACTGGCATTCTACAAAGGCCTTGGAGTGGATGAACCTACACACACTGGTTTCCTTGTCTGTTTGGGTCATCGTCTCCTGAAGGATCAGACTGAAAGTATGTATTCTCTCTCCTCACATAATCTAAGACCTATACAACCATGCCATTTACATAAAATTGTCTGGTGCTTACCACGCTCCAAGTCCAAAATGAACTTTATAGACCTGTGCTGCTAATAGAGAAGCAAATATGTGCATTTTTTAACGAGCAAAGCTGATTTTTAAGAAAATTACTCACAAATATTTGTTTAAAAAAATCTTCTGTATGGTACATGGCCACTTCTATAGGCATTCATGAAGTGTGTACTTGCTGGGTGCCTTTGGTAATGCCTTTCTACTCTAGAAAACTTGTCAGAGTATATATATGGGTGGTATTGTTTAAACATAATAATGTACTGTGATTAACTTTAAGTGTTTGGAAAAATTAACATATAACATATTATCAAAATAATTCCTTGCTGCACCTCTTACATCTCAAAAAACACGATGGTGTTCACATAAGGCTATGTAGACACAATTTATCTTCTTGCCTGAGGGGTGCCAGGTATATTTCATCTCTGCTAATTCTGCTTCAAAAAGTATAAAACCCAAAATAATATCTCTATTTAATTTATACAAGTTTGCTCCTACTCTACTCTTGGACAGACATAACACTAATGGAAATCTATAGATTCACACCACTTAATATTTTCTAAGTTTGCTTAAAATTTTCCTGGTTATCTTTTTTTTCCAAGCCTATTGCCAATAGATACAGAAGAAGACGTAAATAATATATTTAGGGTGGGTAAACCACAGTTGCTGAGCTATAAGTAGAGAGAAATTACTGTCCAAACCAGGTCACGTTTGAGGGTGAATGGAACACATTATAATTAAACCCGAACAAGTGGCAAAATCCAGAGCAATCCTGGCCCCACTGTGTGACCTAGTGGAGAGCATTATTAAAATCCTGCGCTTAGCAGTTAATCTTCCATGAATGGCTTTACTGTGGTTCTCTCTCTCTCTCACTTGTGCTTTTTTACGGCTTGGCTTGATTTCTTCCATGGCTGGATTCATGGACTCACAGCATGAGTTAGAGCTTTACAGTTTCTCTCTGGCACTCATATGTGCTTGTTGCTGCTTGGCTTATTCCTCCGGGAGACAAAATTACGACTAGCATTGAATCCTTCTAGCTTAGAAGCAGGGAGGCAACTTCTCTTTCCTCAAGGCTATATAATAATCCCTGGAAGTACTAATTGATGCTGCTTTGGTTACATGCACCTCCCGGAATCAAACAAGGAGGCAGAGGTTTTGCTTTCTGTTTCTCATCACCAATACAATGGGAGAGTGGGGTGCATAATCAAGCGTTACGTGAGGACCAAAGAGGTGGCAATTCAGGACAGATGTAGCATTACAAATATTCAGTCTTTCAGGATAACACAAGGTGTGAAAGCACAAATATTTAGTATTTTAGGATGACCTACCTAAGTTATGTTTGTTTCTGAAAATAAAATCCTTGCTGTTTTTAGTATACTATGTTGTCTTCTCCACACATAAAGATAATAAATGATTACAAGTTTTAGGCAACATATTTTTTAATAGATTTCAATTTGTTCTAATTTTAGTGGTCTTATTGATGTGGTTCTCTGTATGCTATTTGACAGTGATGTACTGCTTTATTAAGACACTGGATTTTGTTAGTTTCTTCCTGTCTGTGTTAATAATTGAACCATAGTCAAATCACTGGATATGAAGACTTCGGCTGGCAGTTTTGCAGGTGAAGCGTAGTCTTTTCTAGGTTTAGACTATAAGCCAATACTTCTTCAATTTTCTCAGTACAAAGGAAAAAAAAAAAAAAAAAAAAAAACCTTCCAAACAGGAAACAAATTCCAAGTTGTTGCATTGACTATTTTTTTCTGTATTTTTTTTATTATTGTACTTTAAGTTCTGGGACACATGTGCAGAAAGTACAGGTTTGTTACACAGGTATACATGTTCCATGGTGGTTTGCTGCACCCATCAACCCATCATCTATATTGGGTAATTCTCTTAATGCTATCCCTCCCCTAGCCCTTTAGCCCCTGACAAGCCCCAGTGTGTGATGTTCCCCTCCCTGTGTCCCATGTGTTCTCATTGTTCAATTCTCACTTATGAGTGAGAACATGGGGTATTTGGTTTTCTGTTCCTGTGATAGTTTGCTGAGAATGATGGTTTCCAGCTTCATCCATGTCCCTGCAAAGGACATGAACTCATCCTTTTTTTATGGTTGCATAGTATTCCATGGTGTATATGTGCCATATTTTCCTTATCCAGTCTATCATTCATGGGCATTTGGGTTGGTTCCAAGTCCTTGCTATCGTGAACAGTGCTGCCATAAACACACATGTACATATGTCTTTATGGTAGAACGATTTATATTCCTTTCGGTTTATAACCAGTAATGGGATTGCTGGATGAGATAGTGTTTCTGGTTCAAGATCCTTGAGGAATCGCCAGTCTTCCATGATGGTTAAACTAATTTACACTCCCATCAACAGTGTAAAAGTATTCCTATGTCTTCACATCTTCTCAAGCATCTGTTGTTTCCTGACTTTCTACTGACTGGTATTCTAACTGATGTGAGATGGTATCTCATTGTGGTTTGGATTTGCATTTCTCTAATGACCAGAGTTGATGAGATTCTTTTCATATGTTTTTTAACCATATAAATGTCTTCTTTTGAGAACTGTCTGTTCATATCCTTTGCCTACTTTTTGACGTGGTTGTTACTTTCTTATAAATTTGTTTAAGTTCCTTGTAGATTCTGGATATTAGCCCTATGTCAGATTGATAGATTGCAAAAATTTTCTCCCATTCTGTATGTTGCCTGTTTACTCTGATGATAGTTTCTTTGGCTGTGCAGAAGTTTTTTAGTTTAATTAGATCTAGTTTGTCTATTCTGGCTTTTGTTGCTATTCCTTTTGGTGTTTTAGTCATGAAGTCTTTGCCCTTGCCTATGTCCTGAATGCTATTGCCTTGGTTTTGTTCTAGAGTTTTTATGGTTTTAGGTCTTACCTTTAAGTCTTTAATCCATCTTTAGTTAATTTTTGTATAAGGTGCAAGGAAGGGGTCCAGTTTCAGTTTTCTGCCTATAGGTAGCCAGTTTTCCCAACACCATTTATTAAATAGGGAATCCTTTCCACATTGCTTGTTTTTGTCACGTTCGTCAAAGATCCACAAAGGTAAGGAAAAACCAGAATTTACTATTATCTGGTTCTTACAACACTAAAATTAAGTAGAGACAGATAGAGACATATTAACAGATTAAATGTGAGATAACAGAGAAAAATATAGGACGACTAAAGTTTGGCAATTATAATAATTGTATTAGTAGTCAATTTGTTTTGAGTTCTTAATCTAATTTATGAATGTGTTAAACTCCTTAGGTTCAATATTATAATTTTTACAAGGGTATATTACCCACACTTTATACATGAGGAGACAAGAGAAATTAAGAAACTTATCCAATGTTACACATCTGTAAGTGGCAAACAGGATTCAAAGTCACAACATTCTGGCCCAAGATCCAAGGAGCTTTAGACTGACTCTATCTACACAACAGGAGTCACGTACGCCACAAAAGATCCAGGCTAATGAGGGCAAGACAGAGAGAGGGTGTTATGGTGCTTACCCCATGGTAGGTTTAAATGTCTGTTCTCAGCACTCTACTTCACCATCTTATGGGGAAAGGTGTGTGTCTTTATCTCTACATCCCCAGTCTAGCCAAGTACCTATAGCATAGTGCATATCAAGTCCATGAGCTAAAGAATGAATGAATAAATAAATACATAATGTTCTACTAGCCTATATTCTCACACAAATATTACTTTGAATAATTCTGTAGTATAGAAAAAAGCATCCTAAGATTTGAAACAATAGCAGATACCAAATTGAAATGTCATTTTTAAATTTTCAGTTTAAGAATAAAATTTAGTGATAATTCTTAAATTTAAAATACAATTATCTGAGCACTAGTTTGTAGTTCTCTTTGTAGAGATATTTCACCTGTTAGCTGTATTTCTAGGTGTTTTTGTTGTTGTTGCTGTGTTTTGTTGTTGTTGTTGTTGTTGTTTTTTGTGGCAACTGTGAATGAAAGTTTATTCTTGATTTGATTCTTGGTTTTACTGTGGTTAGTGTATAGGAATGTCAGTGATTTTTGCACATTGATTTTGTATCCTGAGACTTTGCTGAAGTTGTTTATCAACTTAAGGAGCTTTTGGGCCAAGAATATGAGGTTTTCTAGATATAGGATCATAGCGTTTGTAAACACAGATCATTTGACTTTCTCTCTTCTTATTTGGATGCCTTTATTTCCTTCTCTTCCCTGATTGCCCTGGCCAGGACTTCGAATACTATATTATATAGAAGTGGTGAGATAGGGCATTCTAGTTTTGTGCCATTTTTCAAGGGAAATACTTGCACCTTTTGCCCATTTGGTATGATGTTGGCTATGGGTTTGTCATAGATAGCTCTTATTATTTTGAAGTATATTCCTTCAATACCTAGCTCATTGAGAGTTTTTAACCTGAATGGTTGTTGAGCTTTATTGAAACTCTTTCCTGTTTCTATTGAGGTAATCATGTGGTCTTTGTCTTCAGTTCTGTTTATGTAATGAATTACATTTATTGATTTGCATTTGTTGAACCAAACTTGCATCATGGGGATGAAGTCTACTTGATCATAGTGGATTAGCTTTCTGATGTGCTGTTAGATTTGGTTTGCCAATATTTTGCTGATGATTTTTGCACTGATGCTCATCAAATATATTAGCCTGAAGTTTTCTGTTTTTGTTCTATCTTTGTCAGCCTTTGGTATCAAGATGATGCTGGCCTCATAGAACGAGTTATGGAGGACTCTCTCCTCCTTAATTTTCTGGAATAGATTCAGGAGGAATGGTACCAGTTGTTCTTTGCATATCTGTTAGAATTCAGCTGTGAATCTATGTGCAAGGAATTCAGAGATGACACAAACAACTAGAAAAACATTTCATGCTCATGGATATGAAGTATCAACATCATTAAAATCATCATACTGCTCAAAGCAATTCATAGATTCAATGCTATTCCTAGACAGCTATCAATGACATTCTTCACCAAAAAAAAGCTATGTTAAAATTCATATGGAATCAAAAAAGAGCTCAAATAGCCAAGGTAATTCTAGCAAAACTGGAGACATCACGTTACCTGATATCTGACTATACTACAGTGCTACAATAACCAAAGCAGCATGGTACTGATACAAAAAGAGACACATAGATGAATGAAAGAATAGAGAACCCAGGAATAAGACTGCACACCTGCAACTTTCTAATCTTCAACAAACCTAACAAAAGCAATGGGGGAAATGATTTCCTATTCAATGAATGGTGCCTGGATAACTGGCTAACCATACGCAGAAGATTGAATTGGACCCCCTCCTTACACCATATACAAAAATCAACTCAAGATTGATTAAAGATGTAAATCTAAAACCCCATACTATAAAAACCCTGGAAGACAACCTAGGCAATACCATTCAGGTCATAGGCATGGGCAAAGATTTTATAACGAAATGCCAGAAGCAATTGCAACAAAAGCAAATATTGACAAATGGTATCTAATTAAACTAAAGATCTTCTTCATATCAAAATAAGCTATCAAAACAGTAAACAGATGACCTACAGAATGGGAGAAAATTTTTGCAAACTATGCATCTGACAAAGGTCTAATATCCAGCATCTATAAGGAACTTAAATAAATTTACATGTAAACAATCCCATAAAAAACGTGGGCAGAGGACATGAACAGTTTCTTTTCAAAAGAGATACATTTAGCCAATAATCTTATGAAGAAAAGCTCAATATCACTGATCACTAGAGAAATGAAAATACAAACCACAATGAGATACTATCTCACACCAGTCAGAATGGTAATTATTAAAACGTCAAAAGAAAACAAAAATCAAAAACTCAGATGCTGGTAAGGTTATGGAGAAAAACAATACTTATACACTATTGGTAAGAGTGAAACTTTGTTCTGCTATTATGGAAGACAGTGTGGTGATTGCTCAAATGGAACCCCACAATCCCATTACTGGCTGTACACCTGAAGGCATATAATTCATTCTATTATAAAGATACACGTGCACTAATTTTCATCGTAGCACTATTCACAATAGCAAAGACAGAATCAACCTAAATGTCCAACAATGATAGACTGAATAAAGAAAATGTGGTACTTGTTCACCATGGACTACTATGCAACCATAAAAAGAACAAGATCATGTCCTTTGTAGGGAGATAGATGGAGCTGGAGACCATTATCTTCAGCAAACTACTCAGAAACAGAAAACCAAATACTACATGTTGTCACTTGTAAGTGGGAGCTAAATGATGAGAACACATGGACACACAGAGGGGAACCACACACACTGGGGCCATTCACAGGGTGGAAGGTGGAAGTAAAGAGAGGATAAAAAAATAACTAATGGGTACCAGGCTTAATACATGAATGATGAAATCATATGGGCAGCAAACCCCTATGACACATTTTACCTATGTAACAAACCTGCACTTGCACCCCTGAACTTAAAAGTTAAAAAATAAACAAAAATAAAGTCGTGCCAATCACTTAAAATATTGCACTAAATTTAACAGGAAATCTTTGAGTGGATATTTATTATAAATTAAAAAGCTTAGGCCGGGCGGGGTGGCTCACGTCTGTCATCCCAGCACTTTGGAAGGCTGAGGTGGATGGATCACCTGAGGTCAGGGATTCGAGACAAGCCTGGCCAGCATGGTAAAACCCCATCTCTACTAAAAATACAAAAATTAACCAGGTATTACGGCGGGTGCCTACAATCCCAGCTACTCAGGAGGCCAAGGCAGGAGAATAACTTGAACCCCGGAGACAGAGGTTTTAGTGCACCAAGACCATGCCACTGCTCTCCAGCCTGGGCGGCAGAAGGAAACTGTCTTAAAAAAAAAAAAAAAAAAAAAAAAAAAAAGCCTAAATGGCCTAAAAATACCCTTGAAACATTGTATAGATACATGAGGCAGTTATTACGTTTCAGTGATGGGAGTTTAATGGTCTTTTCATACATTAAACGTACAATATTTAGATTGAAAACAATAAAACAAATATTCCAACTCATAGATCTTTTCACTGCATAAGCATTTCTATTAACAATAGGAATTATCATGTAATTGTATAACATTTCAACATGATAATCACTTAAATCTCACTCGGATCAAAGAGGTCGCTTCTGAATCTAAGTCTGCACACTCTGTCATCCATAGAGAAATGCTGGCTAGCTACAAAATGTCACCTGAACTTAACAACATTTTGCAGGATGTGATTAAAATTAACAACCACATTAAAGTGCATGCGTTAATTCACGTCTATTTGTGCAGCTCTGTGAGGAGATGGACGCAGAGCATACACGTCTTCTCTTATACAGAGAAATGAGATGGCTTTCTAAAAGTAGATCACTGGCCAGAATTTTCGAGTTGTAGGAATCACTCCAGAGACTTCTTTTAGAAAAACAGTCAGCACTGGCAGCACATTTCAGTGACACAGAATGGGTCGCAAAACTTGCTTACTTGTGTGACATATTCAACCTGCTCAACAAACTCGATCTGTCATTTCAGGGGAAAATGACAACTGTGTTAAAGTCAACAGATAAAGTGGCTGCATTCAAAGCCAAACTGGAGTTGTGGTAGTGATGAATCAACATTGGCATTTCTGACATGTTTCAAACATTAGCAAAGATTTTGAAAGGGACTGAGCCAGGACCTTCTTTGCCCCAAGTGCTGCATGGTGACATATATCAGCTTTCAAAAGAGTTTGAGCATTACTTCCCAACCACAAAAGAACCCCAAACTAAGAAGGAATGGATGTGCAACCCATTTGTGAATAAGACAGGTGAATCAGCTTCGTCCGCGCCGGAAGAGGATCAGCTGCTTGAGATTGCAAATGACACTGGCCTTAAAACTATGTTTGAGACAATTTCAATGTCTCCATACATTCTGGATTAAAGTCAAGGCAGAGGGATATCTTGAAGTTGCCAGAAAAGCATTGAAAAGCCAGCTTCCATTTCCAACATCCTACCTTAGTGAAGCAGGATTTTCTGCAGTGACAGCAACCACAACGGGATTATGGAGTACACTGGACATAAGCAACACAATTTGGGTATCACTCTCTCCCATCAGCCCAAGATGGGGATCATCTATTTCCAGGAAAACAAGCTCAGGCATCCCACTGATTCTACATTACGGTGAGTTGTATAATTATTTCCTTCTATATTACAATAATAACAGAATTAAAGTGCAAAATAAAGGTATTGTTCTTGAATCATCCCCAAACCATTCCCTGCCCTTGAGTTGATGGAAAAATTGTCTTCCATGAAACCAGTCCCTGGTGCCAAAAAGATTGGGGACCACTGCTTTAAATCACCCACAGATTGCATACAAAAATCTTTCTATGGATGCAAATGGAGTGATTTCTTTTCTCCCCTTTATAAAGGGTCTATGGCTGACACTCCTATAACAAAAGACAGGATAACAAGAGAAAAAATAACAAATATATTACTATTATGTGCACACATGTGCATGGGAATTGTTTAAATTATGAACTCAAAGATGGACCAGATGGCTTATTCACAGAAGAAGGAGAGTGAGGAAATGAACTGGCCCATTGTTCAGACCATATGGTTCACTAGAAGAAAGGTTGTCTTACTAGGCAGATAAAGTCTCTCAGGCAGTCTGTTGGAGCTGTTCACAGAAGATAGATTAAAAAGTCTATCTGGGCATGGTGGAGACCCCCAGTCTTTTATCTTCTTTGGTGGTTGATCTTTCCAGGTTATTTGGTGACATTCCTAGGGAGGGGGGCTTAAAATAACCGCATTTTTTTTGGAAAGAAGTTTTCTCAGATAAGAAAATTCTAGAGGGAGCTTCTCCTAGTGCTTTCAGAAAGGGTCAGAAAGACTGGGGCACAGAGGAACGGTCATAGAGAGACCATGGTCCTGAGGTTTATTTCTGAGCCCTTGCAATTTTCAAAGCACACAGCATGTCAAGGCACCATATTTTGGGGAGTTGCTGACTTGGCAAAACAATCCTTGCCATATATGTTTATAAAAAACTGATTATTTTTGTTAACACTTCTACCACTTGCTTCATCATTCAGGCAGATCTTTTGGAGGACCTACTTTGAAGAGGCATTTTATTCATTCATGTAATGCCTTGCAGGGCTTCATGCTTATGAACCCACTTCTTGTATGTACACCTAGAAGTTCTTCATAAAATCAGCCCCCTAAACCAGACTATCCATTCTCCCCCAGTGACTTAGAACTGTGTTAAAGAACAACATTGATCATTTATATACCTGGATTGTCTAGTGCACATCCAGACAAACACCAATACTTCAAACATTCTGGGAGAACAATGCTAGAAATGTTTGTCTTTTCCTAAGAGACTGCATTATCAACAGTATATCATATACCAGCTGGAAAAATCATAATAATATGGAATATTATTTGTCTATGTATGTAATCATTTGAAATATTTGAGTGGTTTACTTTAAGCATTATAAGTTCTCCTAATATAAAGGTAGACATCAATTTTAAATATGTTAAAATTCAACACTTAGAGCATTTCAAGTTCCTGGGTGATGATTAATTTGTCTACATGACATATTATAAGCTGGAAATGTCTTACCAGTTCCACACTTCATTGTTATAATTACATCATTTAAATTTACCTATAGTTACTCAAGCTCAGAGCACTATAATAAAAACTTCAACTTTCAATGTGATTTTTAAGTTTTTTTTGTTGTTGTTTATTTGTTTTAAAGTAGACTTACGGGGGGGAAAAATCAACAATTGTTTTTAAGGAGATATTTGAATGATATCACCCACTATTTCGTTATCTGAAATGATCACATTGTATGTAAAATACATTCTACCAGAAAAATGTTGACTTGAAAGAAGCTTTAAGTACTCAGTTTCTATTCTGGACTTTAGTAGCTGGATTCTAATGTTTTTAAAATCAATGCAGATCCTTCTTGAATGTTCTCCAGAACTCCCTCTAGACCTTTACTATGTAATGTTTTTTCCAGAAGCGTCAGACTACTAGCTATTCTTGAAAATGCCTGGTTTGCTTTGCAGTGTAAAATAGATGGTTTTGCTTGCTGCACATTCAAGGCAGTGAAATTTCACTACTGGAGTATTTTTTCTATTGAATTAATAGCAACCTTGTGTTGCTAGGAAAAATTTCATTATGTGAAGGCATTTTGAAAAATATAAAGCATTTTATAAATGTCAGTGTTAAGCAGAATAATTTGAAAGTCTTTTCTGGAACCAAAAAGGTGTTGACACCTAGATGTCGTTTGTAACTTAACTGAACACCAAGATGCATTTTATTTTTCTTGTTCAAAATGGGATAATGAATATTACTTAGTTTGTCATACTGCATCATACGAAGATGGGGAATGAGAAAATAATTTAGAAAAAAACTCCCAAAATATCATAATCAGTCCATTTTAGCAATGCTTTCAAATATCATTGCAATACTCATCAAAATAGCACTTCAGTGGTTTTCTAGAATGAGTCTCACAGATTACAACATTGAGGTATTCAAAACACAGATATTTATGTTTCCAAATATCCAATATTCTGCCAGGCATTGTAGGAGAGAAACAGCCTACACAACATGTTTTCTGCATGTAGGAGTACTCTTTTTGAGGAAATAGGGCAATATAAAATAGTTTATAAATGACAAATGGAAATATACATCAAATTGCATTACTTACCTTCAAAGTGTTTAAGGCTGTGTCATAAATGACTTACCAGACGGCTGTGGTATTTTTGCAGGAGAAGTGAGTATTTTCCCAATGAAGGGTATTTTGATCAAGGAAGATGAATATTCCAATAGCTCCATCTCTCTTGCCTTGAAGGATCTCTTTCCTGTGGATGATACTTATTTTAGAATAACCATGCCTTGCACCTGTAGCACAAGCTGACCTAAAGACATTCTTTACTGAAGGACAGATTTTCACTGATTGAATAACTATTTTTCTTTACTGGCTCGTGACATTTCACTCTGTAAAGCTACTGTGTTAGTCCATTCTCAGGCTGCTATGAAGGAATACCCAAGACTGGGTAGGTTATAAAGAAAAGAGATTTAAATGGCTCACAGTTTCACATGGCCGGTTAGGCCTCAGTAAAAGTACAGTCATGGCAGACGGCACGTCTTCATAGGGTGACAGGAGAGAGAATGAGAGCCAAGCAAAGGGGGAAGCCTCTTATAAAATCTTCAGATCTCCTGAGAACTCATTCACTATCACAAGAACAACATGGGGGAAAACTCTCCCATGATTTAATTATCTCAATCTGGTCCTGCCCTTGACAAGTGGGGATTATTACAATTCAAGGTGAGATTTGGGTGGGAACATAGAACCAAACCATATCTACTACTTTAGTCATTGTGAAAAGGCTTATAATTAGCACTGTATTTCTAGAATATTGAAAGTCTGTAATAGAAAGTGGGACCATGATCAGAAGTTACACTAATTTTATACTGTTGTTTCAGTCCATTCTGGCATTGGGTAAGAGACTGGTTAATTTATAAAGTAAAGATGTTTCATTGGCTTCCAGGTCTGCAGGGTGCACCAGAAGTGTGTGGTCTGCTTCTACTTCTGGGTGAGGGCCTCAGGAAGTTTCCAGTCATGGCAGAAAGTGAAGGTAGAGGAGTGCATTACATGGCTACAGTGGGAGCAAGCTGTGGAGAAAGGAGGATGCCACACTCTTTTGAACAACCAGATCTGGCATCAATTCAGAGTGAGAACTCAATCACTACTGTGAGAAGGGCACAAAGCCATTCACGAGGGATCTACCCCATGATCCTATACCTTCCACTATTCTCCACATTCAATATTGGGAATTACATTTCACCTTGAGGTTTGGATGGAACAAACATCCAAACTACATCAACTATGTATTTTTAAAAAATAAATCCCAAGTTATTTAGTATTTTTTGAATGTGAAAAATGTCTTCACTGTGAGGAGGTAAGGGGAGGGATAGCATTAGGAGAAATACCTAATGTAGATGACGGGTTGATGGGTGCAGCAAACCACCATAGCACGGGTATATCTACGTAACAAACCCAGATGTTCTGCACATTTATCCCAGAACTTAAAGTATAATAAAAATAAATTTTTTAAAAAGACTTAAGTTTTTAATAAACTGATTTGCACATTTATGAATAAACTTTTAACCTTAGATGATTTACTTCTGGGATGGGGACAACTGAATCACTAGTAAGTCAATAATGTAGATTTAAGGTAACTAATTTACTCTGACGGAACTAAAGAATGTGTACACAGACACAGACATTTGAGAGACGAAGAGAGCAAGCAAATAATAAAGATTTGACTATTATAACAGAAGAATTCTACATTTATCATGTCACTTTGAAATTTTCAAGAGGCCTTTGATATTGACCATAATTCTTTACTAAGCATCCATTTGAGTACAGACATTGCAATTATATTTATTCTTGTGAATATGCACTTCATTACAATGTAAAGCCCTATTTTGCTACTTCTGTCATGTATTTGAATTTTCAAGTTTAATATTAATCTGATAGCAGATGACGATAAATATAAACCACACACTGTAAATTGGTCTCCTCCCTTGTTTGTGTTAAATTCCTCAGATTTGTTTAACTTCTTAGTAAGAAACAATCTGATAAACACTTAAATCCCATTCTCTTATTTTCTAAAGAGACACATTTTAATCAATTGTAATTTAGTAACATTTCCCACTATATCAAAATCTCTAAAAAGGAAAAAAGAGTAACACGCATACCTTGTTTTCCACTATACTTCTTAAAGTTCCTAGAATGTAGTAAATTCTGGATTAATATTTGTCAATTGTTTATTTAGATGGTTGGATGATTTGCCAGAGTTCATGCAAGCAATACAACCACAATCTGTCTTTCAAGGCAGCCAATAGTATCTTCTATTATATGGAGGCTAGAAGAAAAGTGAATGTGGACATGGTTCAATTTATGCCTCTTTCTTACTGCAAATTTGCCAAGCTCAGCAATCATCCTTATTTGCTTTAATCCAAAGATACGAATCTGTCCCTTTCTTCTTTAAATCCAGTTCCATCACCCACATTTTAAATTTCGTCTCCTACTGTCTCTAAGACCAGGCTAAACTATCTGATCTCCTCTCCACCATTTGTGTTGCTTTGCTCCCTTTATTGAATTCATTCTTTTAACCAATAAATACGCCCTCATCCCCTCGTTCGAGCCTGTGATTCCTTCCATAAAGCTCCCCTTTCTCCCCTTGCATTGAGCCTTCTGTAGAGCTGTCTACTCTGTGATACTTACTCCCCCACTTCTCTGTCCTTATTCAAAAAACACTCAAAATTTTGTCCCCAATATCCATTTGAAGTTACTCTCAAGTCATTCCCAAAATTGTAAAGTTTCAAAATGAATGAATACTTTTCTTCCCCTGTATTATTGCCAGTGCCAGTAGCAAAACACTCCTCGTCATCTTCAAATTCTCTATTCCCCTGTCACGGACACAATATTCCCTTCCAGGTCTCTGGCCACTTTTCCTCTGTTTAAGGGTCTTCACCAATCATTCCAAGATATTTGTGTGCTTTTCTTATACCCCCCTCTTATCTTTCACGTATTGGTATTTCTTAGGCTTTTGTCTTTAACCCACTACTGTTTTCATTCTATAAACTTTCCCCGGGTGGCTCATCTACTCCCATCATTTCAAGTACTCCCTCAGTGAAACGCAGCCTTTTTATGCAATAGTTTCCCCATACGCATTGCAGAAAACACTAAGATAGTTTTTTAATCTCTGGGAACCACCTGTTCACACTCCGCAGGAAGTAGAAGGAAAAAGACATCCATATAATTGCCTTTGTTGATGTTTTGAAGTTATATCGCATGACCATATCTTTTGCCAAAAGACACCTGAACACGTAGTCCTTGGCTGGGAAGCCATTGCTTAGCAACACTATCCAAAGGAAGGAGCAGCCACACTTCTAGTGACAGCACTTTCTGCCATAATTATACTGTCCTCATTCTAAAGCTTCTATGCTTTGGAATTGGATGCACACACATTTCTTATCCTCTGAGACAACCAGATATCTGAAATTTTACTGTAGTAAAATTTATTTTATTTTAAAACTCAGGTTAGTCTATAAGCTAACCAAGGTGTTATAACACATACATTTAAGTAAGGATCTCTTACCATGAATTTAACCCAGATACTGTATGTTTAGGAATGTTCATCATATGTTCATCATTCTTTCTTGCTATTCCTTCTTAACTTTTGTCCTTGAAAATATAAAATTCCAAAGATCTTATTTTCCCCCCAAATAATCTATCTATTCTATGGAATGGCTCTAGTCCTTATTCTTAATTTGCTACAAAACTCATACTTCAAGGCCATCTTAAGGAGGTTTAAACAATACCTTCTGTGACTTTCAGACTCAATGCTGAGGAGTGTGTCGGTTTGATTCTCAGGTGTCAGTCACTCTCATCAAGTTTGATCTAATGAACTTGAACATGTTTTCCACAGAAGCTGGACAGAAAAAAAGAAATTTAGTAACATTTAAAAAGTGCTACTGCAGCCTTACAAGTTCTGGTGAGACAACTATTTGAGAACTCTCACATGAGTGCAGAAATTAAGCTTAATATTGGATGACAGCCGGGCATGGTGGCTCACGCCTGTAATCCCAGCACTTTAGGAGGCTGAGGCAGGCAGATCACGATGTCAGGAGTTTGAGACCAGGCTGACCAACATGGTGAAACCCCATCTCTACTAAAAATACAAATATTAGCCGGGCATGGTGGTGTGCACCTGTAATTTCAGCTACTCAGGAGGCTGAGGCAGGAGAATCACTTGAACCCGGGAGGTGGAGGTTGCAGCCAGTCGAGATTGCGCCACTGCACTCCAGCCTAGGAGACAGACTGAGACTCTGTCACAAAAAAAAAAAAAAAGAAAAGAAAAAAAAGGAAAGAAAAATTTGATGAGAAATTCCAATTCAACTGCATCTCCCTCCAGAATACATAGAACCACAATATGAATGACATAGGAGATGTCTACAATACTGGAAAACCCATCAGTGAAAGCTTTACAAAATGAAATGAGAGGACATCCATTCTAACATTTACTTTTTCTCTTAAGCAAAACTACCTGCATACATAGCAATTGAAGAGTAAAAAAAACAAACTTTAGTTTCCCCTTTGAGCCTTTAAGTTGGAAAATATTTGGATGCCTGACTAGGGCAAGCTCTTTCCTCCTCTCTTCATTTCCCATACACACTCCTTCAGTAAATGTGTAAATACTACAGGCTTTTCTAAACTTTTATCCTCAGATCTAACCTTTCATCAAAAATCTAGTCATGAAATAATTTCTGGAAGTTGGGAATCTCTTCTTGTGAATATACTGCCATCACGGAGGGACATCTTTCAGCAACTACATGTGTTATGGTCCTCAAAATTCTACCTTTCTCACCTGCCCCTCTTCCCAAGTGGTCCTTTTATACTTTCAGTATCTAACTTCGATCACGCAGACTATTTTGCCTCCATGACTATGACCTTGGATCAAGTTTACCTTCTATAATGCAATTTTATAGGGTATCTTTTGTCAGACATTTGGGATACAGTATCGCAGGAAGAACTTTCTAAGCAGAGTTAAGTTTCTCATAGGAGATGGGTACCTAAGTTTTCTGTTCTCATAAAGAATTAAAGACAGGTACACAAATTCTCATTCCCAACTCGTCTCCTCACAGGACTTACTAATATGCAAGCCCACCCAGTTTCATGCTCTCAATTCTCTTGTTGTCTATTCCTCTGCTTTGACTGTACAAGCCCAACCTATTGAGTGTTACGACCTCTTCAGTACATATGGTGATGTCTAAGCAGAGATGTAATAAGCCATTTCCTACATTCTAGACTGATTGTCCTTTGATGTGAATTGTCTTTCTCAAACACAAATACTGCATTTCAAGATGTGCCCGGCATTGTTTATTTGGTGTATAAAATTAGCACTTAGTAGAGTGATCTTAACTAACAAGGGCACAAATTTAGTGTGAACAGTCTAATTAGATCGTAGGTCCAATGGAGGTAGAGTAGAATATGACTCATTCCTAACCTCATCTATTACGTTTAATATCAACTACAAACATTTTATTATATTGCAGGTCTATTTGGGACAGAGAATGTTATTAAAGCTGCAGCTTATTTGTGTGCACTGCTTGTGTTCACAAATAATGATACATTTTGCATACAATGGATTTAAGATTTCCAAATACATGTAAAAATACAGTAAATAAATATTGATGATTTGATATTTATAAAGTATTATTAAGATGTAGACTGCTGATATTACAGGGAAAAAAGTATATTTGACTCACAAAATCTTTAATACTAAATTGACTGATGGTCATTTTAGCTTATTAAACACCAAACTGGGATAAAGTCTGAATTTTATGTTGCCATTAAACCAACCATTATTTTTCACCCAATTCATGAACAAAATGTTTAATCTCCTTGAGTCTGCATCGCTAGTATGTCAGTGTGCACCATTTCTCTTTTACCCAGTTACTGCTATTTTTAATATTTGACAATCCTCTTCGAATTCCTTATATAAAATTATAAGGAGGAAAAAGAATTATACTATTTACACTCAGCATTCAGTTATTCATTGTGTGCAGTTTGAGTAAAATAATATTAGTTTATTTTTAAAAAGGAAAATGAATAGGAAAATAATAATAATGCAGCTCTGGAAAGTCTGACTCCAGTGAAGTTTGTTCCAAGAATTGTGGAAACCAAGTAACAAATTCACGATAACACTGTCTACTTTAAAAACATCTCTAAGGAAACACCTGTGCAACAACCTTAAATAATGTGTTTTTTAAAGTATCAGAAGGAGTGAGAGATTAGACTTATAGTTTTCTTTTCAGTTTTCTCCAAAGTGTTGAAGGACATAATTATCCCCAGAAGTGCATGCACTCAAGTGTGTGCGTTTGTACTTGTTTGTGTTCTCTGACATGAAAATGGTAAGGAAGCAGCGCACTACCATACAGAATGAGTCTCCCTCTCCCTTTCTTAGACTTGCTGAACCATATTACCTTCTGTATCAGTCAGGGTTCTCTAGATAGAACCAGTATCTGGAGTACTCTGACGGGAGGAATGAATGGATGGATAGATAGCCAGATAGTTATCTGGATGATGGATGCATGGATGGATGGATGGATGGATGGATGGATGGATGGATGGATGGACGGATGGATAGATAAAGAGGCGATTTATTAGAGGAATTGGCTTACATGATAATGGAGGCTGAGAAGCCCCACAACAGACTGTCTGGAAGCTGGAGTCTCTGTGAAACCAATAGTGTGGCTTAATCCAAGTCCAAAAGACTGGAACTTATGCTTACAGAGGCTGGTCATATTCTATGCACCATTCTCAGCATCTTATGTGTACTCTCATGTATACTTAAAAAGACAGCTATTTTAAGCATAAAGCAAAGCAAAATAAGTTCTCCAAGATGTTTGTGAGCAGAATGTCGCTGTAAAGGTGATTCTTTACCTCTCAGAGAGGTGAAGACTCTAGTTAGAATTGATCTGTGTCAGCCAGGTGTGGTGGCTCATGCCTGTAATCCCAACATGTTGGGAGTCCTAGGCAGGTGAATAACCTGAGGTCAGGAGTTCAAAATCAGCCTGACCCATAGAGTGAAACCCTGTCTCTACTAAAAATGCAAAAATTAGCCAGGAAAGGTGGTGGGTGCTGGTATTCCCAGCTACTAAGGAGGCTGAGACAAGAGAATTCCTTGAACATGAGAGGTGGAAGTTGCAGTGAGCCAAGATTGTGCCACTACACTTCAACCTGGGCAACAGAGCAAGAGCAAGACTCCATCTAAAAATAAAAAAATTAAAAAAAAAAAAAAAGAACTGATCTGTATCTATCACTCTCTTGGCTCTATTTTCTATGTTCAGAATCAGAAAACCCAGTGATGTAACCCTTCAATCTGACACTGAAGGGCAAAGAACCTGGGGCATTGAGAGGGGATGCTGCTATCAATCCTGAAGTCCAAAGGCCAGAACACTTGGAGTTCTGAGCCCAAGGGCAGGAAAAGAACAGTGTCTCAGCTGCAAGGCAGAGAGAGAGGAAAAAAGACAGAGAGAGATTCTTTTTGTTCTATCTGGACCCCTATCCACATTGAGGGCAGATCCTTTCCACTCAGTCCAACTTACATGCCAATCTCCTTTAAAGACACCCTCATAGACACACCCAGAAGTATTGCTTTACTAGCTATCTAAGTCTCCAGGTATTCCTTAATTTGATCAAGTCGACACCTAAAATTAGCCATCACACTTGCTGTACTTGTAGCATTACTGTGCTTTATAGAAGATTACATTTCTAGAAGGCTTGTCATATGCCATACACTGTTCTAAGCATCTTACATGTATTATAATGTATAATTAAGAAGACAACTCTATCAAGTATAAAGTAAAGAAAAAAATAGTTTGTGAGCAGAGTGTTGCTGTGAAGGTGATTCTCTGCCACTCAGAGAGGCAAAGGCTCTGATAAGAATTGATCTATCTCTGTCCCTCTCTAGTGACTATTTTTTTATATGTCAAGACTGCTCTCTGCATCTCTTCTTAGATCCTATCTGTCTGCCAATGTATTTCTCCTCTGTTTTCATCTTGCCTTCTACATTACATACAACTTTTCTCAGCTTTCACTGAAAGCTTGCCATATAATAAGTAAGATAAACAGAAAATAAGTAATAAAAGGGGAGGTGGTTATACCCCTTGGTCAGCCAGAGCTCCTCTCCTTATGAATGGTATCTGGCCAACCACATTGAACCTTTTATCACATTCCAAGCTTCTGCACATCTTTACAGCATTAATTCCTGCTGATCAGTAAGTAGAAATAACTGAAGCTTTTTGTTGGCTCAGAGTTAATTTGAAGACCCACTGCTTCAGGAAAGATTTCATTTAGCACAAATTTCACTTTATTCTGTGTGCCTAAGTTATCATCACTCAGATTATAAATTTGTATTTTTTTCTAGAATAAAAAAATAGGATATATTACAAGCCATCTATTTTCACATGACATTAATCAAGTATCACCATCAGGAGTAAAGAAAATACATTAGGCACAAACTGCAAATCTAGCAGTCCAATCACTGCTAGATGTGGGTTTTTTATTAAACATGCCAACTACTCCCTTGTATGCTATATTTTGTTATGCTCATTCTACATGAACAGGATGTCCTCAAAGAGCACTCTTTGAGATAAGATGTATGAAATCACGCAAGAGACTGGGTGTGGTGGCTCACACCTGTAATCTTAGCACTTTAGGAGGCCAAGGGGGTTGGATCAGCAGAGGTCACGAGTTTGAGACCAACCCGGCCAACATGGTGAAACCCCACCTCTACTAAAAATAAAAAAATAAAATTAGTCAGGCATGGTAGCAGGTGCCTATAATCCCAGCTACTCAGGAGGCTGAGGCAGGAGAATTGCTTGAACCAAGAGGGCGGAGGCTGTAGTGAGTCAAGACTGCACCACTGCAGTCCAGCCTGGGCGACCGAGCGTGGCTCTGTCTTGAAAAAAAAAAAAATCATGCAAGAAATAATTCTCACTTTGGTCCAGTTTTAACATACATAAAACAGCTGTGGTATAAAAGGCATGCATTGCACGTACAGCAGGGGAATTATAGCATGTGCTAAAAAGGTATAGATTTGTAGAATAATTAATGAAGGACTCCTTCATAAGTTGAATCTTCTACTACAGACAAAAGTGTGAGTACACTTGAAATTTCTACAAAGGGCATATATTGCCTATCTAAATAACTAACTGAGTTTACATGTGTAATAGACTTAGCTGTATATATTTAGTAATTAAATAATGGAACAAACGTAGATGAATACAAAGGTATACAATGGAATATAATGAAAACAAAAGGAAGAATGCAGCAAAAATCAGGATAAAAGTCATTGTATACTTTTGTCAAAACATAGCAAAAATTTAGAAATAAAACATTGGATAAGTATGTGTAGGTTCAGAATACAGTGATTTTGTGTGGATGAAAACAGTGACAGCAGTGTAGCTTTTTACATGAGTATGTAGTTTTAGGCAAAAAATTTTGCAGCAGCAATTTTGATAAGATCTCTTGCTAAGTGAGACTCTGCTATAAGGAGTATATCTTGCCAACGGGCTCCAGAGCCTTGGGGGTCTGCCACAGTGTTCAAGTCAAATGCACCTTCTTCCTTAGCCACTTCCAGGCAATGACTGAACACAGCAAGGGTGCTGGTACCTGGTCATTTCTGCCCAACATGGGGCACCTCTAAAGGCAATCTTCGGCATTCCTTTTCTGGCATGGCCATACAGTCTCAGAGCTGTACCTTAGTCCCCAGTTCTTTCTGAAACTCAAATTTTACATCTTTCCTCATATTCTTACACATATGTCAGAACTGCATCAAAGTCTTAAGTTTCTCCTTGACTCACCATGCTTCTTTTCCCCTTTATCTTTCACAAGCACTCTTCCCTCCTATGCCCTTGGCATCTGCTTCCTAGAAGACACAAACAGACACAGAATTCAAAAAGTCTTTCTCCTCTCTTCAAAATGTTTTCTCCAACAAGTCAAAATATTCTTCCAGGTATTAAAAATCTCCCTAATAATACACAGGTAGGTTTTCAGAGGAATTAGTAGCCATTTACCTCTCAAGAAAAACTAATTCAATAATTATGGTTGTTTACTTAACATGGATTAGTGGAGTCAAACTTAGGAAAGTTTAATGTGGTTGATGTCCAGGGAGGATCAGTGTGGATAAGGTAAGACAGTATATATGAGTCATAACCATAGAATGGACTAAGTCCTCTTAGTTCATGCCATGTAAGGATACAGACGGAAGATGCCACCTATGAATCAGAAAGTGGGTTCTTGCCAGACACCAAATCTGCCTGCTGCTTTATCTTGGACTTTCCAGCCTCTAGACCTGTGATAAACACATTTCTGTTTTTTATAAACACCCAGATTATGGCATTTTGTTAGAGCAGCCCAAACAGACTAAGATAGTAGCATCTTGTTGTTGAAATATCTTGACAGCCATAGTAAAAATACTGGGTACTGATCTCAACTATAATAAACAGTAATTGAAATTCTCAGAATATTTTAGTAATATTTAAAGAATTAAAACTGTAGTGAACAAAAACGTTTACAGATAATTTTCAGATTGGAACACTGGCATGAAAATCAATGACTAATTATTTTCTTGAAATATTTCATATTCTGTTTTTATTAAAATTAATCTCTCCTCTCTAAATTAGTCTGCCTAAAGAAAATCCATCATTTGCCTACTAATACCTATAAGATAGATATATAAATACAATCATCACACATTTTCAATATTTAATAATTCATATCAATTGCTAATTTTAAAGGGCTCTTTAAAGATACATGACATCATATGTTTTAATAAATTCTAACTCGAGGAAAAAAATATGTTAAAATAATTTTATTGAAAAATGCATTGCTGCTCAAGAATTAAAATTGTACTAATTCAACCACTCTTAAGTTCTTATAAAAAAATTGTTTAGGGGGCGGAGCGAGATAGCCAAATGGGAACAGCTCCAGTCTCCAACTCCCAGCGCGAGCGAGACAGAAGACCAGTGATTTCTGCATTTTCAACTGAGGTACTGGGGTCATCTCACTAGGGAGTGCCGGACAATCAGTGCTGGTCACTTGCTGCAGCCTGACCAGCGAGAGCTGAAGCAGGGCGAGGCATCGCCTCACCTGGGAAGCGCAAGGGGGAAGGGAATCCCTTTTCCTAGCCAGGGGAACTGAGACACACAACACCTGGAAAATCGGGTAACTCCCACCCCAATATCGTGCTTTAAGCAAATGGGCACACCAGAAGAATATATCCCTCACCTGGCCAGGAGGGTCCCACACCCACGGAGCCTCCCTCATTCCTAACACAGCAGTCTGCGGCGATCTAACCGCAAGGCAGCAGTGGTGCTGGGGGAGGGGCGCCCGCCATTGCTGAGGCTTAAGTAGGTAAACAAAGCCGCTGGGAAGCTCGAACTGGGTGGAGCTCACAGCAGCTCAAGGAAACCTGCCTGTCTCTATAGACTCCACCTCTGGGGGCAGGGCACAGCTAAAAAAACAACAGGGGAAGCAGCAGAGGCCTGAGCAGACGCGGACGACTCTGACAGCTTTGAAGAGAGCAGAGGATCTCCCAACACGGAGGTTGAGATCTGAGAAAGGACAGACTGCCTGCTCAAGTGGGTCACTGACCCCTGAGTAGCCTCACTGGGAGACATCCCCACTAGGGGCAGTCTGACACCCCACACCTCGCAGGGTGGAGTACACCCCTGAGAGGAAGCTTCCAAAGTAAGAATCAGACAGGTACACTCGCTGTTCAGCAATATTCTATATTCTGCAATCTCTGCTGCTGAAACCCAGGCAAACAGGTCTGGAGTGGACCTCAAGCAATCTCCAACAGACCTATAGCTGAGGATCCTGACTGTCAGAAGGAAAACTATCAAACAGGAAGGACACCTATACCAAAACCCCATCAGTATGTCACCATCATCAAAGACCAGAGACAGATAAAACCACAAAGATGGGGAAAAAGCAGGGCAGAAAAGCTGGAAATTCAAAAAATAAGAGCGCATCTCCCCCTGCAAAGGGGCGCAGCCCATCGCCAGCAACGGATCAAAGCTGGTCAGAGAACGACTTTGACGAGATGAGAGAAGAAGGCTTCAGTCCATCAAACTTCTCAGAGCTAAAGGAGGAATTACGTACCCAGCACAAAGAAACTAAAAATCTTGAAAAATGAGTGGAAGAATTGACAGCTAGACTAATTAATGCAGAGAAGGTCATAAACGAAATGACAGAGATGAAAACCATGACACGAGAAATACGTGACAAATGCACAAGCTTCAGTAACCGACTCGATCGACTGGAAGAAAGAGTATCAGCGATTGAGGATCAAATGAATGAAATGAAGCGAGAAGAGAAACCAAAAGAAAAAAGAAGAAAAAGAAATGAACAAAGCCTCCAAGAAGTATGGGATTAGGTAAAAAGACCAAATCTACGTCTGATTGGGGTCCCTGAAAGTGAGGGGGAAAATGGAACCAAGTTGGAAAACACTCTTCAGGATATCATCCAGGAGAACTTCCACAACCTAGTAGGGCAGGCCAACATTCAAATTCAGGAAATACAGAGAACGCCACAAAGATACTCCTCCAGAAGAGCAACTCCAAGACACATAATTGCCAGATTCACCAAAGTTGAAATGAAGGAAACAATCTTAAGGGCAGCCAGAGAGAAAGGTCGGGTTACCCACAAAGGGAAGCCCATCAGACTAACAGCAGATCTCTCGGCAGAAACTCTACAAGCCAGAAGAGAGTGGGGGCCAATATTCAACGTTCTTAAAGAAAAGAATTTTCAACCCAGAATTTCATATCCAGCCAAACTAAGTTTCATAAGTGAAGGAGAAATAAAATCCTTTACAGATAAGCAAATGCTTAGAGATTTTGTCACCACCAGGCCTGCCTTACAAGAGACCCTGAAGGAAGCCCTAAACATGGAAAGGAACAACCGGTACCAGCCATTGCAAAAACATGCCAAAATGTAAAGACCATCGAGGCTAGGAAGAAACTGCATCAACTAACGAGCAAAATAACCAGTTAATATCATAATGGCAAGATCACGTTCACACATAACAATATTAACCTTAAATGTAAATGGGCTAAATGCCCCAATTAAAAGACACAGTCTGGCAAACTGGATAAAGAGTCAAGACCCATCAGTCTGCTGTATTCAGGAGACCCATCTCACATGCAGAGACATACATAGGCTCAAAATAAAGGGATGGAGGAAGATCTACCAAGCAAATGGAGAACAAAAAAAAGCAGGGGTTGCAATCCTAGTCTCTGATAAAACAGACTTTAAACCATCAAAGATCAAAAGAGACAAAGAAGGCCATTACATAACGGTAAAGGGATCAATTCAACAGGAAGAGCTAACTATCCTAAATATATATGCACCCAACACAGGAGCACCCAGATTCATAAAGCAAGTCCTTAGAGACTTACAAAGAGACTTAGACTCCCATACAATAATAATGGGAGACTTCAACACTCCACTGTCAACATTAGACAGATCAACGAGACAGAAAGTTAACAAGAATATCCAGGAATTGAACTCATCTCTGCACCAAGCGGACCTAATAGACATCTATAGAACTCTCCACCCCAAATCAACAGAATATACATTCTTCTCAGCACCACATCGCACTTATTCCAAAATTGACCACATAATTGGAAGTAAAGCACTCCTCAGCAAATGTAAAAGAACAGAAATTATAACAAACTGTCTCTCAGACCACAGTGCAATCAAACTAGAACTCAGGACTAAGAAACTCAATCAAAACCGCTCAACTACATGGAAACTGAACAACCTGCTCCTGAATGACTACTGGGTACATAACGAAATCAAGGAAGAAATAAAGATGTTCTTTGAAACCAATGAGAACAAAGATACAACATACCAGAATCTCTGGGACACATTTAAAGCAGTGTGTAGAGGGAAATTTATAGCACTAAATGCCCACAAGAGAAAGCAGGAAAGATCTAAAATTGACACTCTAACATCACAATTAAAAGAACTAGAGAGGCAAGAGCAAACACATTCAAAAGCTAGCAGAAGGCAAGAAATAACTAAGATCAGAGCAGAACTGAAGGAGATAGAGACACAAAAAACCCTCCAAAAAATCAATGAATCCAGGAGTTGGTTTGTTGAAAAAATCAACAAAATTGACAGACCGCTAGCAAGACTAATAAAGAAGAAAAGAGAGAAGAATCAAATAGACACAATAAAATATGATAAAGGGGATATCACCACCCACCCCACAGAAATACAAACTACCATCAGAGAATACTATAAACACCTCTACGCAAATCAACTAGAAAATCTAGAAGAAATGGATAATTTCCTGGACACTTATACTCTCCCAAGACTAAACCAGGAAGAAGGTGAATCCCTGAATAGACCAATAGTAGGCTCTGAAATTGAGCCAACAATTAATAGCCTACCCACGAAAAAAAGTCCAGGACCAGATGGATTCACAGCTGAATTCTACCAGAGGTACAAGGAGGAGCTGGTACCATTCCTTCTGAAAATATTCCAATCAATAGAAAAAGAGGGAATCCTCCCTAACTCATTTTATGAGGCCAACATCATCCTGATACCAAAGCCAGGCAGAGACACAACAAAAAAGAGAATTTTAGACCAATATCCCTGATGAACATCGATGCAAAAATCCTCAATAAAATACTGGCAGACCGTATTCAGCAGCACATCAAAAAGCTTATCCACCATGATCAAGTGGGCTTCATCCCTGGGATGCAAGGCTGGTTCAACATTCGCAAATCAATAAACGTAATCCAGCATATAAACAGAACCAAAGTCAAGAACCACAGGATTATCTCAATAGATGCAGAAAAGGCTTTTTACAAAATTCAACAGCCCTGCATGCTAAAAAAGCTCAATAAATTCGGTATTGATGGCACGTACCTCAAAATAATAAGAGCTATTTATGACAAACCCACAGCCAATATCATACTGAATGGGCAAAAACTGGAAAAATTCCCTTTGAAAACTGGTACAAGACAGGGATGCCCTCTCTCACCACTCCTATTCAACATAGTGTTGGAATTTCTGGCTAGGGCAATCAGGCAAGAGAAAGAAATCAAGGGTATTCCGTTAGGAAAAGAAGAAGTCAAATTGTCCCTGTTTGCAGATGACATGATTGTATATTTAGAAAACCCCATCGTCTCAGCCCAAAATCTCCTTCAGCTGATAAGCAACTTCAGCAAAGTCTCAGGATACAAAATTAATGTGCAAAAATCACAAGCATTCTTATACACCAGTAACAGACAAGCAGAGAGCCAAATCAGGAATGAACTTCCATTCACAATTGCTTCAAAGAGAATAAAATACCTAGGAATCCAACTTACAAGGGATGTAAAGGACCTCTTCAAGGAGAACTTCAAACCACTGCTCAGTGAAATCAAAGAGGACACAAACAAATGGAAGAATATACCATGCTCATGGATAGGAAGAATCAATATCGTGAAAATGGCCATACTGCCCAAGGTTATTTATAGATTCAATGCCATCCCCATGAAGCTACCAATGAGTTTCTTCACAGAATTGGAAAAAACTGCTTTAAAGTTCATATGGAACCAAAAAAGAGCCCGCACTGCCAAGACAATCCTAAGTCAAAAGGACAAAGCTGGAGGCGTCACGCTACCTGACTTCAAACTATACTACAAGGCTACAGTAATCAAAACAGCATGGTACTGGTACCAAAACAGAGCTATAGACCAATGGAACAGAACAGAGTCCTCAGAAATAATACCACACATCTACAGCCATTTGATCTTTGACAAATCTGAGAGAAACAAGAAATGGGGAAAGGATTCCCTATTTAATAAATGGTACTGGGAAAATTGGCTAGCCATAAGTAGAAAGCTGAAACTGGATCCTTTCCTTACTCCTTATATGAAGATTAATTCAAGATGGATTAGAGACTTAAATGTTAGACCTAATACCATAAAAACCCTAGAAGAAAATCTAGGTAGTACCATTCAGGACATAGGCATGGGCAAGGACATCACGTCTAAAACACCAAAAGCAACGGCAACAAAAGCCAAAATTGACAAATGGGATCTCATTAAACTAAAGAGCTTCTGCACAGCAAAAGAAACTACCATCAGAGTGAACAGGCAACCTACAGAATGGGAGAACATTTTTGCAATCTATTCATCTGACAAAGGGCTAATATCCGGAATCTACAAAGAACTCAAACAAATTTACAAGAAAAAAACAGACAACCCCATCAAAAAGTGGGCAAAGGATATGAACAGACATTTCTCAAAAGAAGACATTCATACAGCCAACAGACACATGAAAAAATGCTCATCATCACTCGCCATCAGAGAAATGCAAATCAAAACCACAATGAGATACCATCTCACACCAGTTAGAATGGCAATCATTAAAAAATCAGGAAACAACAGTTGTTGGAGAGGATGTGGAGAAATAGGAACACTTTTACACTGTTGGTGGGATTGTAAACTAGTTCAACCATTATGGAAAACAGTATGGCAATTCCTCAAGGATCTAAAACTAGATGTACCATATGACCCAGCCATCCCACTACTGGGTATATACCCAAAGGATTATAAATTATTCTACTACAAAGACACATGCACACGTATGTTTATTGCAGCACTATTCACAATAGCAAAGACTTGGAATCAACCCAAATGTCCATCTGTGACAGACTGGATTAAGAAAATGTGGCACATATACACCATGGAATACTATGCAGCCATAAAAAAGGATGAGTTTGCGTCCTCTGTAGGGACATGGATGCAGCTGGAAACCATCATTCTTAGCAAACTATCACAAGAAGAGAAAACCAAACACCGCATGTTCTCACTCATAGGTGGGAACTGAACAATGAGATCACTTGGACTCGGGAAGGGGAACATCACACACCGGGGCATATCATGGGGAGGGGGGAAGGGGAAGGGATTGCATCGGGGAGTTATACATGATATAAATGATGAATTGATGGGTGCTGACGAGTTGATGGGTGCGGCACACCAACATGGCACAAATATACATATGTATCAAACCTGCACGTTATGCACATGCACCCTAGAACTTAAAGTATAATAAAAATAAATAAAAAAAGAAATAAAATAAAAAAAATAAAATAAATTGTTTATTTCTCAAGATAAAAAATTTTACAAAAATCTCAAATAACTGTGACAAAAACATGACAGGGGCACCTTTTGTAGGTTACATAATAAAAAAATAGAAAATTATTGACTACATTTATAGAAAGTAATCATTTTAATCATTTTTGCTTTTCTTTTTTTTTCTGACAGTCACAAATAGAATTACACCGACAACCTTTAAAGCATCAAGTTAAAGACTGTCTGCTTTCTGATGTTACCCGAGACACTGAAGATGACTTTTTCATGTGACTAAAGGATGATGGACACTGCAACAATTGTAAATGTAGAGATAGTGAAGGTAGTGTTTGAAGCAAGAATTATTGCATCTTTTCTACAATGAACATGAATATTTGCTGTTACTCATATTAATAATAAACCATGAGTATCTTCTGGTACAGAGGACATTGAGCATTTTTTCAGCTCTTAGGCAGATTTCCTGCTTCACGGAAATTCTCAGTAGCTTGACTCTTTGGCTATCTAGATTAGAAACCTATAAAAGGGCAGTGAAATATAAAATCAGAAAGCAGAGGAGAAGAGAATATAGGGAAATAATGAAAATAACACCAACTCAAATACTAAGGGAAAATATATGTAAATGTATCAAAGGATACCAAGAAAATTTAGTTCTTGTAATAAGTACGCATGTCAATATTAATATATATTTCAGAGTGTTCATAAATGTCTACGGGGAATTTTTTTATAGCTTATGAATTATAATTTTATGTATACCTTATAGCAATAAATAGCTATTGTTTAACATAAATAAGCATAATTACAGCATCAGAAAGCATTTATAATGAGATTAGATCTGTTGTGAAACATAAAATATAAAAATAAAACCTAAGAATGAAAATTGATTTAACAAATATTAATCAAAAAAATTACAATCTTAGATAAAGGAGCATTTTAATAAATGTCCCTCCGGCCGGGCGCGGTGGCTCAAGCCTGTAATCCCAGCACTTTGGGAGGCCGAGACGGGCGGATCACGAGGTCAGGAGATCGAGACCATCCTGGCTAACACGGTGAAACCCCGTCTCTACTAAAAATACAAAAACTAGCCGGGCGAGGTGGTGGGCGCCTGTAGTCCCAGCTACTCGGGAGGCTGAGGCAGGAGAATGGCGTAAACCCAGGAGGCGGAGCTTGCAGTGAGCTGAGATCTGGCCACTGCACTCCAGTCCGGGCGACAGAGCGAGACTCCGCCTCAAAAAAAAAAAAAATAATAATAATAAATAAATAAATAAATAAATAAATGTCCCTCCTTTGACACTGCCACTGGTGAAACCTCGTACTGCATACCTAAGCAAAATAAGCCTATATTATGCAAGAATAATACAGAAAAAGAGATTAAAAAGTAAAAATGCATATACAGAAAAAACAGCATGAAAAATTCAAAATTAATCAGAATAGATGTGTAATATTTTATTAAATATTAGCTCAAATTGCATTGGCTTGATAGAATTAGAGCAATATACAATCAAAAAGCTAATTCATGCATTTGACAGGAAGAATGTAAAGAATGCACCTTTCACATTAAATTTGTTTTCTACAGCAATTTCCTAGAAATCTGAGCATGAGCAAAAGTAAGTAAAATTATGTGTTTCCTTCCTCACATGTGGCTTCTACCATTGTTCTACTTTAAATTCTAATTTTACCTAATCAGTCCTTGCCTCAAGAACATACAATAAAAATAAGTCATCATAGTGACAAATCCAAGTTATGTTTTGTGTTTGTTTTACAATTATTAAGTTAAATATTGTATTGGCATATTTTGAAACTGCTACTTTTATTGTCTTATTCTCATTTTTTCAGTTTTAAATAGAAGCTGTAATAAATTATGCCCAAATTTTTATATGCAAATTTTTAATAGACTATATTATAGAGCAGTTTTAAGTTCACAGCAAAATTGAGCAGAAGGTACAGAGATGTTCCATATACCCCCTACACCCACACCTTATAGCCATCATCCCCCATCAGAGTGGTACATTTCTTACAATTGAACCTATATTGACACAACATTATCACTCAAAATTCATAGTTCACATTAGGGTTCACTTTCACTGTTGTATATTCTATGGGTTTGGACAAATTATATCATGATGACATGTGCCCACTATCATAATAGCATACAGAGTAGTTTCACAGTCCCCCAAATCTGAGTTCTGCCTGTTCATTCCTGCCACCCCTCTCACATCCAATAACCACTGATCTTTCACTGTCTTCATAGTTTTGCCTTTTCTAGAATGTCATATATTTGAAATTGTATAGTATGTAGCCTTTTATATTGGCTTCTGTTACTTAGCAAAATGAACTTTGGGTTTCTCTATGTCTTTTTCATGGTTTTATAGTGCATTTCTTTTTAGGACTCAATCATATTCCCTTGTCTGGATGAACAACAGTTTATCTATTTGCTTATAGAAAGACATCTTGATTGCCTCCACGTTTTGGCATTTATGAATAAAGCTATAAACAACCATGTGCAGATTTTTGTGTGGATGTAAGTCTCCAACTCCTCTGAGTAAATACCAAGGAGTGTGATTACTGAATTGTATGGTAAGAATATATAATTTTGTAAGAAATTACTAAATTATCTTCCAACATGTCTGCAGTAAGACTTGATGTTGGATAGTTTCAGTTCTCCAACTTTGTTCTTTTGCATCAATACTGTGTTAGCTATTCTAGGTATTTTGCTTTTCTACATGAACTTGAGGATCGGTTTTTTGTTATCTACAAAATAACTTGCTGGGATTGTGATTGGAATTGCATTGTCAAAACCCAGGTTCTTAAGATACTCTAAAATTTGTTCTCACATTTTCTTCCTAATTCGTGTCTCCTACTACTCATCCATGTTGCCATTATGTCCTTTCAACAACTGTATTCATTCCATGCTAGTTTAAGAACAGCTTCTAATCAGCACCTCAGCATGTACTCAAATCCTATTGAATATCCTAACTCTGTCTCAGTTAGTTCAGCACCGGTTCACAGCACTGATTTTCCATGATAAACATTTTCATTTTGTTTATGGTATTTACTTATTATGGTTGAAATTCATGCACGTTTATACTAGAAATCTTTGAATATTCAGTATACGTAAAAAATGCAGATAAGCAAAAAGAAGTCCATTAAGTTATTCATAATCCCAATGCCCAGAAATATTTATAACTACTCTTTTAGAGTATATCCATTTTTTTTTATATTACGTTTAGCTGAATGTTTTCACACTTAAAAGGAGTTTCTGTGGCAAATTAATTGAAAGGCACTGGGCCAACCACAGTAACTGTTGTTTATTAAAAAAACACCTCAATGGAACTCCGACATCATGATGAAAGCTGTTTTCATTCTTGTGTCAAAACTTCCCTCTCCACTTTCTTTGATTTGGTTTCCTTAGCAACTTACAGAAACACATAATAATTTTAGAACGAATACTTTAACACATCATGAAAGTTGTTTTTACTAACGTAACCTACTGAAGTACCAGTCGAAAAAAACAGATATTCAAGACACAGCAGGTAGTTCTGGGACTTAAAAAAAAGAAATAGGTAGAACTTGAGTTCAAAGAGGAAAGCAATCTACTTTTATGTTATGCTATTTATATTGCCAAAGAAAAGTAAATTATAAAGAAAATGTTTAATGGCATGATTTCAGAAGTTGATAAAAGATGACATAATCTCTTTGCAATATTTTATCACAGAAGTTAAGGTAGACTCAGAGAAGATGTGATCGTAGTTCCACTTTAAGTGAGGAGGATGGATTTATATGGTATCTTTCTGATATGTAATTTTTAAGTTCTTAGGAAGAAAACAATGTTACTTAACTTCTTTGTGTTTTATATAATTTCATTTGAATAATAATAAAGCTTAGTCCTCCAGTACGTAATTTCAAACATGAGCTGTGAACTTATAACAATGACGTGCTTTTCCATTGCTCAAAATAACCAAGTAAATGACTAGTAATTTTAGTATTCATTTAAAAACGTTTGCCTCAAACTGAATATACACTGCAAAATTATGTAAGTTTTCTTTAACCATATTTAATATTTAGAACCTAAAACTTTCCTATTTGCACATTTACATGCTTTGTGATACACAGACAATAAAACCTGTCACAGTATTATAAAATATCTACTTTATTGAATACTGTATAACTTTTCAAAAGCAGAAATTGATATTCTTCCTTTTTCATTTGAATTTCAATAGTAATTAATATGTATTGAAGTCAATTAGGACACTAAAAGAACAATGAAAAAAATAAGGCTAACTTAAACAGTCTGTCTCCTGTACAGTAGATGTGTATGTATTTTCACATATAGATACACGTATATATGTTTGTTACTATAAGCTGGAAATTTTAAACCCAGATTTAAATTGTTTAGGAATTTAAATTGCTAAAGATAGCATCATATATCTTCTCTCTCTAGAATAAGTTTGTCCTCTTTTATATTCACAGTGAGGTTTCTTTAAGGTTTTCATATTTTTTATTTTTATACCATGTTAGAAAATTCAGTTGAGATGCTGAGTTTTCAACAGTTACAATGAAATGTAGTCCTACCAAAACAATGAAGTTGTGCTTAATGAAAAAATATGCCATAGTACTTAAGGTTTTGGCTTTCTTTTTTCTTTGTGCATAATGTGTGCATATAGCTGTTTTGTCACATGTAAGCAATCCCGTATCCACCTACTGTAATTAAGATACACATAATTATATTATCACAAAGATGTTCCCTGAGCATTGCTTTATACTCATTGTCACTCCCCTCCTAATTATCCTTAATCACTGCCAACCACTAATTTGTTCTCCATTTCTATAACCTTGTCATTTCATGAATGTCATGATTATCATCATACAGTAGGGGACTGTTTGAAATTTTCTTTCAGTCATTCTAACGCCCTTGAGTTTCATCCAAGTTGTTGCATGTATTAACAATTCCTTTTCATTGCTGGATAATATTCTATGCTATAAATGTAACACAGTTTATTTAACCATTTACATATTGAAGGACATTTTGGTTGTTTTCAGTTTTTGCCTATTACAAATGAAGATGCTGTGAGCAATCATGTACAGGTTTTTGTGTGGTCATAGGTTTTTGTTTCTTTTGGATAAATATCCAAGAGTTCAACTGATGTGTTGCCTGGTAAGTATATAATTTAATTTTTAAAGAAATGGCTATAATATTATGCAGAATAGTTTTACAATTTTATATCCCTCCTGCAATAAATAAAAGATTCAGTTTCTCTGCACTTTGCCAATGATTGATATTGTCACTTTTGTTAGCTGTTTTGATGTGTGTTTGTTTGCTTTTCAACTGTCAACCTACAAGTGTTGATGTGGTTTGGCTGTGTCCCCCCTAAACCTCATCTTGAATTCCCACATGTTGTGGGGGGGGGCACCCAGTGGGAGGTGGTTGAATCATGGGGGCAGGTCTTGCCTGTGCTGTTCTCATGGTAGCAGATGGATCTCACAAGACCTGTTGATTTAAAAAAGGGGAGTTTCCCTGCACAACTCTCTTTGCCTGCTGCCATCCATGTAAGATGTGACTTGCTCCTCCTTGCTTGCTGCTACGATTTTAAGGCCTCCCCAGCCATGTGGAACTGTAAGCCCATTAAACCTCTTTTTCCTTCCAGTTTTGGGTATCTTTATCAGCAGCATGAAAATGAACAAATACAAGTGTCATTATATATGAAGTGAGTTTCTTATATACTATATGTTTGGGTCATTTTTTAGATCCACTTGTAAATTTCTGTCTTTTACTATGCATATTTAGATCAATTGCATTCAATATCACTACTGATATGCTATGGTTTAAGTGTATTTTATTTTTATTTATTTATTTATTTATTTATTTTTTTTTTTTTTATTTTTTTTTTTTTTTTTGAGGCGGAGTCTCGCTCTGTCGCCCAGGCTGGAGTGCAGTGGCGCAATCTCGGCTCACTGCAAGCTCCGCCTCCCGGGTTCACGCCATTCTCCTGCCTCAGCCTCCCGAGTAGCTGGGAATACAGGCGCCTGCCACCACGCCCGGCTAATTTTTTGTATTTTTAGTAGAGACGGGGTTTCACCATGGTCTCGATCTCCTGACCTTGTGATCCGCCCGCCTCGGCCTCCCAAAGTGCTGGGATTACAGGCGTGAGCCACCATGCCCGGCCAAGTGTATTTTATTTTCTGTCTTTTTTAGTTTCTTAATTGCTCTGTTTTCATTTCCCTGTTTCCTACAGGTTACGTAAATATATTTTAAATTTCTATTCTGATTAACTACAGTATTTTTCAGCCTATGTTTTGCTTCGATTTTATTGGTTGCTCTACCCATTCAGTTATAAAAACGTAACTTTGCAAGTCTACATGTGTTGACATTTTACCAGTTCAAGATGGGTATAGAACCTTCCCTCTCTTTTTTTAACCTCTCTCATTTATAATTGTCTTAAGTATTTTCTCTATGTGAATTGAAAACAACATTATACAGTGCTTCAATTTTTGCTTCAACTGTCAAACATAACTTAGAAAACATTACAAGGAAAGTCTACTGTATTTACCTCAATTGTAGTTCTTACTGTATTTTGTTTCCTTAATTTTTATTGTTTTCTGATATTCCAGGATTCCATAATTTATCACTTCATTTCTGTTTAAGGAACTTCCTTTACCTGTTCATTTATAATATCCCTCATCGTAACAAATTCTCTTAGTTTTTCTTTATCAGAATATGTCATGACTTTCCCTTATTCTTGAAGAATATTTTCTAAATATAGAATTCTATATTCAGAAAATGGGTTGAGAGTTCTTTGCTTTCAGCCACTTTCTTCCAACCTTTCTTATTTTTTTTTTCTTTCAGCCACTTTCTTCCCACCTCTTTCTCATTTTTTCTTTCCCTTTTTCTGGGTTTTTTTTTTTTTTTTTTTTTTTTTTTTTTTTTTTTTTTTTTTTCTGAAATGGGGCTCTAGCCAGAACTGGCCTTCACCTCCTGGTCTCAAACTATCCTCCTGCCTCAGTCTCTGGAGTAGCTGGGACTATAGGCACACACCCCTATGCTCAGCCCAGCTTCTTCTGATCCATTTCTAATGAGAAAATGTCACGAAGTAGTGCTGCTTCAAGGCAAGGAACATCAAGTATTAACATCCAAATACATCAAGTATTAACCCAGCAAAGAATAGGCAAGGAAAGATTCTACCCAGAGTATCAGTGGAAGCAAGAACCAAGCAACACCTTAATGCATCATTAGACATTACTGCTAAGTGACAGTGGATACAATTGGTCTCTATCAACACCTCGGGGATAGGGGTGAGGGGTGGTTACAGTTAAGTGGCTGTAAATTCCTGGCAGACACCACCTTGCTGTGAGAAGGGATGACTCATTGCTGTCTCCGCCTGGCCTCCACCAACTTGGTGGGAGGAGATGGCTTTGTTACAGTTGAGCTGTGGTAAGAGGCCTAACTTTTCACTAAGTTTCCTCTGACACTAAACCAGCTCGAGGTGAAGAGATTCCTCATTATCACCCAGCCTTCCCAGGTGGTCTCCACTAATGCTACAGAGTGGGGGCGAAGGCCCCATACTACCTGGCAGGGATGAAAACCTGGATCCCAACTTCACTTTCTCTGACACCTCTTTGATGAAGGAGTTGGGGCACCTCATTACACCTTGGCAAGAGTAGAAGTCTAGCCTCCCCATTCAATCTTTTCTGGTAGAGATGAGAATAGGGCCACCATTTTTTCTGTATGGCCAGAGTTCTTATTGCCTAAAAGTTTTTCATTCTCCTAGATTTTTTCTTTTCTTGTGTTTTGGATATAAAGAAGAGAGACTGTTCTTGGAGTTGTTTGCTTTTGTTTTTGTTTCTGTCTTTGTCTGAACCTGTTGTTGTTTTGAGTTGTTTCCTCCAATATATGAGGCAAAAGAAAAGCCAAGCTGTCTCGTTAGTCTGCCTTCTTTTCTCTATGTATCACAGGTTTCTTATGCTTCTTTTATGCGTAAGGTCCATGGTTTTTAATTGTTTTCAGCAGGAATAATTTTAAAATACATTTAGTCTATGTTCTGAGAAATAGAAGTCTCTCTTTGAGTTCTGTAATTGGAATTACAGCAATAATCTTTATTATATATTTATTGTCACTGAATTTATCTGGTTTGTATTACACTAAAAACAAAACAGCTTTTTGTAACGGTTTAGCCCTTCTGTGAGTTTCCCATCATTTATAACATATTTTTTTCTTTGAGACACCATCTTGTTTGAGGCTGGAGTGAAGTGGTGTGATCTTGACTCACTGCAACCTCTGCCTCCCAGACTTAAGTGATCCTCCCACCTCAAACTCCCAAGTAACTAGAACTACAGGTGCATGCCACCATGCTGGCTAAATTTTGTAATTTTTTTTTTTTTTTTTTTTTTTTTGATGGAGACGGGTTTTCACCATGTTGCCCAGGCTGGTCTACAACATGTTCTGAAGTAAGTTAAAAAATAATTATTTCATTTATGTATACCTTATCTTTTTCTGTACTATTTACTCTTTCCAATGACCTTGATCCTTTGTCTTTTATCGTTATTATTTTCACTTTCATTCTATTTATGTATTTTTCTCTTATCTCTACCGTCTGGAATAACTTCTTGAACTCGTTTTGTGTAACACTGGTTCAGTTTTATAGAATATCAAGTACATCAATTGTTGACTTTATTTCTGGCCTCACATGTTAAATGTATCTAAATTTCTCATTTTATCTGATTATTTTTATGTATATCTTCATTGTTCCTCTCTGTTTTCCCAGAGGCACTGTATTTTTCAACACGTTATTAGGAATTCCATAGGTATTTCTAACGTTTTTTTCTGAATGCTGCAGCACTTATTTGAAGAGGTACATTTTGTGAAGTTCAGGTAATATTAAAATATTTTTATAAATTGCTTTTTTATAAATCTTATCTTTTTCCCTCTTAAATGAGGTAAGATGAGCCAAATTCTGTGCTTGGCAATGCACACTTTGGTGGGCTTCCCTTTCCCTATTTTCCATCTTATATTGAAATCTTTAAATAAGTGTCATTGATCTACACATGGGATTCAGTGCACAGCTAATTTTCAGTAGGTGGCAAGTTCTCAAATCACGTTGTTCTTCTTTAAAAAGGAAACATATTTCCTTATCCTCTCTGTTTGTTCTGTCTACCATAATAAAATACCACAGACTGGGTGGCTTAAGGAGCAGAAATGTATTTTCTCACAGTTCTGGAGCCAAGACATCCATCAAGGTACCACTGAAGTTGGTTTCTGGTTAATCTTTCCTCCTGACTTGTAGATGCCTGCTTTCTCATCGTGTCCTTCCATGGCCTCATCTTTGTACATGCATACTCACAGAGATCTCTAGTGTCTCTTCCTCTTCTTATAAAGTCACCAGTCCACTCTTACAACTGGATTTGAGCTTAATTACTTCCCTAAAGTCCAATCTCTAAATACAGTCACACTGGGGATTAGGGCTTCAGCGTAAGAATTATGTAGGAGAAAAAAGTTCTGTCTATAACATGCTCCTAGTCTGTTGATACTCTAATTTTTGAAATCACATAAAAAGCAATGATTCCTGGTATACACTGTTACCAGGGTTCTTCTCCTCACCCTAACAATGGACACTTTTTTGTTGGGATTATTTCTCCCATGAAGCAAACAAAGTGACACATATATCCACCCTAGTCATCAGATGGCACATAAGCATACACAACTTTCTTGTTCATTATTTTCCCGTAGTTTTGCAAAGACAGTATTTGGGCAACAAAAATGTCACTACTTTGGACACCCCAAAAAATAAGTTACACGAGACATAGCATTCCAACTTTATGGCAAGCACTGGTTTCCGAGGTGTGAGATAGCCTTTTCATCTTTCATGCCACTTTAATTTCTTTTTTAGTGTGTTATCTTTCATGAGGAAACTCTTGGTGAACAGAATGGGAAAATATGCTGGTTTCCTTAAACTAAACATTGTTTTTTAAAATAATTATTCAAGCTTTCTTTCCTAATCCCTCCTCAAATGTCTCTTAGTTTTGTATTACAGTCTGTTGGTTTTCATCTTGGGAAGTTAGGCAAGATTATCTTGAGTATTCTTACACATATGCCATTGAAAAGAAAATACTAGGGAAATAAAAGAACTTTAACTGCAGAACATTTAAGCCACACAACTTTAAAATTTCAATTGACCAACAATACAATCACTCTCCACATCATAAATCTGTATCATGCAGAGATTTTAATCTATAATTACAGCAGAGAGAAAATAGACTTTGTGATCTTCCTTGAGTTTGGAAATCTTATTTTAGGAACAAGACATAAATGGGTAAGAATCAACTAAAAAGTAGCAAATACTCAGGGAATAGCTGTATGTTGCTACATGAGAGCTGAGGAAACACATCTGAGTGTATTCAAGCTTCCTCTACAGAATCCTTTGGCAGAAGATACGCCTTAAAACTATTGGATTTTTCACTGCACAATGTTTTTCCTGCCAGGAAGTAGCAATTTAATTGGATTGGTTAAAAAAAAAAAAAATATGCTGTCCTTCTGCAGAGTTTGCAGCTATTCTCTTTGTCTTCCAGAGATCAAAGGAAATACTGCACCATGGGGAAGAGACCTACATTGTACAATGATAGAAAACAACTGGGCATTTACCTTCAGTTCTATTTAATATAATACATTTTGGAATGCCTCAGCCAAGCAGAGGGGAAAATACTCTGGCTGGGCAACCTTAAGTAATTATCTGGTAACGAATTAGCCCATCCTCACTATGACCTTAAAAATAATTATTCCTCTTGCATAATTCTTTACAATTTGAAATTTATTTTCAAAATTCTTCAAAAATATCGAATTTGAATGCTCTCAGTGAAAAAAAAAAATGACAAGTATGTAAGGTGATGGATAAGTGAATTAGGTTGATGTGAGAATTCCACAATGTTTACATATATATAACAAAACATCACATTGTACCCCATATAGCCAGTTATTGGTCAATTAAAAATAAAAATTTACACAAAGTTTTGTTTTAAAAAATGATTTCTTTTATTAAAGACCCACAAATTATTTCAAGTGTCTTTGAATAAACAAAAGGAGGAATAAAAACAAAATCTGGTGTTTTCATAGGTTTCTTCACACAAACCATTTGAATTCAAATCCATTGAGTCAACAATAGTTATGAATGTTAAATATGAATATATATGTATAAAATAATCAGGGTGTGAGTTATGAGAATATGTAATTTGACAATCTTGTTAAATGTTATCATTGAAAGGTGTAGGCCACCTTTGTATTCTTCAAGTATGGACCTTATGTGCAATTTAACAGAATGAAAATGTTCACAGATATTTATCTACTTGCTATATTTAATTTTTAATGTTTCAATATTTTAAAAATTAATGTAATATGACATATTATCTTTAAATCAATTATCCAAATAATGTATTATAAACATTAAACAATTAAAAACTTTTCAAAATCAGTACTGAATTTCACAGTGTTCATTGTTTGATGAATATAATTATGGTCCTTCTATTTATATAAATAGAAATGATACAATAGCTAATTATAATCATAAAATATAGGGAAGGATTTTAAATAGCCAAGACTATTATAAGAGAGAGATATATTTAGAGAAGGGGAGATATACTGCTCCAAAATTATAGCTACTACTTTCCTTGGGATTTCAAAATAGTGCTCAAAGGAATTTGTCTACTTAAATAAAAAGAAGCAGTTTAGCATCAAGCACCAATGCCTTTCAATGCTACTGATCTATGCGCTCTCTTTGAATTCCTAAACCGTGATAGAAAATTCATTTCACGCTTGTTTACTCTGATAAAATTCATAACTGAATTGTTTAAAACTGCTGAAAACAGAGAATGATTATTGAAATGCCCCAAAGTATGGGCACATTGGAATAAAAGTAGTCCTCCAGGCACCTATGATGCTGGCCAACTTCCCTGCGTTAAGCTGCCTGGAATATTATTAAAGCTGGATACAGCACATAACCTGCCAATTGGAACAAACATAGAAACATAAAAAGTAACTTGTATGTATAAAACGTAAAATTTTTCTGCATAAAACAAAAGTTAAATTATTAATAACACATTTACTGATATGTATATGCAAAAGTGCATTTGAAAAATTAACATCAAATGTTAGGCTTCTCTGATCCTAAGTCTCCCCGCCACTTTCATCAGTGACTGATAATACAATTCTTCTCCAGGATTCATTTCCTGTCTACGCATACATTTAAGGATAAAAGAGTACCAGTTAGTTTTTTTCTGTGTATATTTCTTAACAATGCTGTTCTATATCCTGGGGCTATCAGAGACTTTTTAAAATCCTGCAATGTGGGGAGTAACAGTATATGGAATTGACTTCCATGCTGTCATTCTTTCCTAATTTTCCTTCATAATTCTCTAACCCCTTCTAATATTTCCTAGCTTGAACTCTTCTTCCACTAATTCTTTAAACATCAATAATTCTCACTGCTTCATTTCTAAATTTATATTCTTGTCATCCTGTGCTCATATTGCAAACTGATTATTGGACATCCCCACCACTGACTCAAAAAGTTTAGTTTTTTTTTTTAAACCTAGAAATACGCTACCTATTTTATTTTTCTGCAGTCTTAACTATAAATGACAGAAACATCATTCTCAGTCATCCAAGTTACAATAATTAGAAGTTTAAACTTAAAAAAAAAAAAAACCCTCCTTCCTAACATCAAAGATATGAATACTGGTCCATATACCCACCTTATAATATATGGAATTATTCAACAATTTTTTTCATTACCATTACCTGCGTCATAGTTGATAATTTCACACTGAAATTTCTACAATGGCATATCAACAGATTTCCCTAATGCTAAGTATTACCCTCCTTACTCCATTCTTCAGATTATAGCCCAAGTAGACTTTCTGAATTGAAATTTGGTTAAATCATTTCTGTGTTTCAAGCTATCAACTGCTCCCCAGTTTCATCTGGAAGAAGTCCAGATGTATTAAGACAGTAGTTAATATCCTCTATGATTTGATTCAACCCTTTCTTCCAGTATCATCACCCAATGATTTTCCTTTGTCTCTCTCTTTCCTTGTTATCCATTTTACTATTTGCCCTATTCACATAAACTATATGTTTTGTTTTGCTTCTTTCCTGAGCGCTCTTCTTCAGAGACCAAAATATGGCCACTTCTGCTAATTGCTCTTGTGTGCATAGTACGCAACATTGAAAGTACATGTTTTCATATCTGCATTCCTAAGTCCAAGAGTATCGTGAGAGTGGGAATGATGCTTGTTTATGTCTGAATCCCTAGCTTTTATAGTAGTGCCTGGCATCGTGTAGGTTCTCAATAAATGTTCATTGAATCAATTAATTAAGCAAAAAAAAAAAAAAAAGAAAAAGAAATACCATACTATCAAGTGATTTATGCACTTGAGAAAATCTTCTACAGTTAGACAGTCTGTTACTGCTACCATTTGGAGATCTCATAATATAATGGTATCTGACTTGGAGTTTTGCCTCAATGTTATTTTTCCTCTTGACTACTCCGTATTTTCAAGACATCTCAATGTAACAGATGCCTCTAATGAATTTATTAATAGATGGGTGATCTTGAGAATTATAGTACTGAAGCCAATCTTAAACATTCTCAGAAGAAGCAAAAGATTATTATTTCATAAGAGTCAGCTAATATCTAGAGAAGAAACAAATTATCCATTAAAATACTTTTAGTTTCCTCAGGTGAAAATAAGTAGTACTAAAGAACTAAATTAGAAGTGTACTGTAGCTTTTCACTTAATTTTCCCCTAACAGGTAAGGTAATAAATGCCTCAAGTCTTTTCTCACTCTTGTGAATGTACTCATATTTTGCTTATACAATCTATTCTCTGACCCCTGATTCAATTGGAGTTAATAGGCTTCAGTGACTTTTATCATTGTTTCATAGGCTAGCCCTGTGATAAGAAAATATTTAAACTATAATTACAGATATTGAAAAAATTAAAACGCTACTTAAGGAAATTCACTTTAAATTTTTGGTCTTTAAGCAGCTTAGATCAACAGCTTACAACATTTTTTGAGTGCTACCCACTTTCGTCACAGACAGTACATACACAAACATACACATATATAAAATTAATGAAGTTTCAGAAAAGTATAATTTTTTAATATAAGAAAATGCTGATGATTAAGCATAAAATTGATTTCATAAGATGTTAATGGATTGATCCTTGCAGCACATAAAACAAACTTGCATAATCTGATTTGTAGTTGTAAATGCCAAATATTTATTTTCTCTTCATTTTCCATATGGAAAGTGAGCAAAATTATGAAGCTCTACTGAAATATACATCATCTTACTGCCACTTATATATAATCAGAATGTTTTGGCCTAAGACCTAAGCATCCTCTTCATGGTTTTGGCTAGAGGCAAGTCTCTCACTTAGCAGTAGGCTTGGATAAAGCCACTGGCTCTATGGACACATGTCCTTTGCCCTTTGCAATGAATTGGCCTTTCTGGCTCTAAAGAACCTTGACTATTTGTTTTGTTTTGTCAGCAGTAGCAACAGCCACAGCATTTCTCTTGGGTGGTTTTGGGATGAAAATATGCATGCACACACACACACACACACACACACACACACACGTACACATATATGTGTATGTTTCCTGACATCTTCATTAGTCACTTTTGTCTCAGTGATTGTCCTTGCTTTGGAGTTAAGTTAGAGGGTCATGGTGGCCATGAACTAGTAAAGCTTAATTGTATCTTGGAGTCATTACAAGAGAATATGTGTATTAACATGCCTTGTTGTTATCAAGTAACTCACTTTACATACCCTGGTGGCTCTCAATTCCCATTGAAATAATACTTTTTCTACATTGCTGGAATCAATTGACCAGTGTCTTAATTGTTTCACATAAGTTTCTTTGACAATCCTTGTATGTCTTCCAGCAACATAGGGCAGTTGTTTTCAAACTCTTTTGTTGTTGTTGTTGTTATTGAGACAAAGTATCACTCTGCTGCCCAGGCTGGAGTAAAATGGAGTGATCTCAGCTCACTGTAACCTCCTCCTCCTGAGTTCAAGTGATTCTGCCTGCCTCAGTCTCCCAAGAAGCTGGGATTACAGGCATGCACCACCACGTCTGGCTAATTTTTGTTATATTTTTAGTAGAGTTGGGGTTTCACTATGTTGCCCAGGCTGGTCTCAAACTCCTGACTTGGAACCTTGGCCTCCCAAAGTGCTGGGATTTCATGCATGAACCACCACACCTGGTCTCAAACTCTTTTTCTTTTTATTATTTTAAGCTCAGGGTTACATGTGCAGGTTTGTTATACAACTAAACTCGTATTGACTGCTGAACACAGTATGAAATACTCTCCCCAGCCACAACAGCTCTGAGTTACTCCTATTGAAGGTAGGATTGTAGCAGTTAACCCATTGGCTAGTAACCCCAAAATCCAGGTAGAAACAAGAAAACTTTGGTCCACCTTAAATTCTTCTTCCCCTAAACTATCGAGATAATTTTCCATTTTGTGCCCCTCCCATCCCCCGCTCCAAACTTAAGTCAGGGGAAAAATGTGGTACGTCAATCATACCATGACACTGCATATTGCTTTGTTTTTATACAGATTAAATAGTAGAGTAGACACCAGGACAAATTGGTAATTACATTAACTATATCCTACTTTTCTAAGGCGAGTATTTACCATGGAATCAGATGCTCCTACTCTCATTTTTTGGACTGAATTTGAGTCTGTCTTAAAACAAAATTTCCTCAACAGTCTCTAGCAGTCACTTTCAGTTTTTCTATAGCATTTCTATGAGAAAAAGCAGCCTGATTTTTTGGTGATCAAATGACCCTTGTTAAATTGCACATTTGCTGTGGCTCTTAGAAAGAACTCATTCCAATCAAGTGACATTTCTAGATAGAATTAAGAAGCAGGCAAGTCATTGTTTACCCTCTGATGGTAGAGGAGCTGACTGTTGCATAGTCACTCGTCATGGCAGGCCTTATTTTTTTTTACAAAAGAATACATTTAAATTTGAATTAATGTCCTACAGATAAAAAGTTTTTTGCAAGGAACATGGTCTACAGCTAATCTCTAGCCACATGAACTCCAGATGTATACATATAAATATATGTTTATACAGACACATGCATGTAAATATATAAAGTATATATATTATTGTTACTTTCTGAGAATAATACTTAAAAGGGTCTTAGTCCAGATCAGATTCTTAGTTTTAGATCCCTGTATACCTTGGTATTTAAGCAACATACACGTTTTTGAAGTGTTATCTCAGAAGATAATATAGAGGAGTAAGGACAAGAGATAGGTGATGGAAGTCATCCAAGAAAACAAGTACACTGTCAAGCCGTTCAGCATAATTATGAAAAGGAGCTGGATCCACTGAGAAACTCTGGGATCTAATATTGAGAGCCTGGGCCACAAAGTTATCCCACTCAAGGGGTCGGGGAGCTGGTGTATTTATACACCAACTTCTGCTATACATTCAGTGACAAGCATTTCTATGAAGGATGAATTTTTCTTCACCTCTGACACTAAAGTAATTCTTCAAATAAAATTACGCTGACTCTAACATTTAAAAAGGCTCTGTGAACACTACAACGAAAAGGTCCAAGGGTGAAAAACAGCTATTTTAGACAGGATCACTCTCTCTGAAATAAGAGAAAGGATGTTGGGGATCCAGAGGATGACAAAGGGAACTAAAAAGTTTGCATCTGAGCGGTCCAGCTGAGGGCTTCTCCTCTTATTCTGAATGTGTCCTATGAAAACAAGCTCATTTACTTAATTTCCTCCACCAGATTCTAATGAGTAACCCATATTTGTTCTACCATCTTCTCTTCCTTTATTGCACCCCTTTAGTTCTATACTATATCTTCTTCCCAGATGTTCTTCAGGTCCAAGAGGCTAATGTTGACATAAACAATTTGTCTTTTGTAATACTCCAGTGTTTATGTATTTATGACCAGGAGATGGGGACAAAGGTGATATGAGCAATAAGGTTATTTGTTCCATCTATGGGTTCCTTGACTTTAGTGAATATTGTTAGGCAAAACACTTTGCTTCCAAATTTCTCATCCAGTCCTCTTGATATCTTTTGGTTTATGTCTGTAACAATGAGGCTCCAGTCCATTTAAATCTGATTTTGAATACTTTTTTTGCAGTAAAGACTTTTAACTTTGCCAGCTATGGGCTGCATTCGGCTGAAAAACCTACACTGGGCTGGAATCAGAGGGATGTATTAGGGATCTATTTCTTTTATTCTAAGTTGAATTTAGGAGACCTCTAGCCTTGGATCCTGCAAAGTGCAGGAGTAGGGGTGGGAAGAATAGGCAGCACAGGTTTTGCTTGTCAGGAACAGTCATGACCTGTCATTTGTGCGCATGTTGGTCTTCTTTAGGGAGCATTTTATGGATGTCTTGCAGATGTCCCCTCAGTTAACCTCTGCTGTTGCTTCTTTGTCTCAGAGAGTGCCTTCTCTATGACAAACTGCTATATGAGGATGAATTTCATCCAACAAAACAGCAACAGCTTTTTTGTTAACGTCATTTCATCCCTGGAAGAAAAATCTTTTGGATGCTATATCTTTTACAACCACACACATGACGGCTTCTTCCCTACGTGACCCACAGTGAATTACAAGGAACTATGCACATTGTTTTCTTCTTCACCCGCAGTGCTCTGCCTTCCAACATATCCCACTCTCTCTACTCTCCACCAAACAGAGAACAACCGCCACAGTCTTTCTCTTTAAAATTTTCTTAGTATGCATTACAACAGAAATTAGTTCTTTCTAAGCTTTTTATTTGTTGTCTTTGTTAGCCCTTAAAAACCCTCCAGCTTTAATAGAAGGAAAGGCTAAAAATTCCCTTCCTACCCTCTCAGAAACTATGTTGGAAAAATGCTGTAATACTCCAATAGCATTCTCCAAAGGCATTTCTTCTTAATTTCTGCCCTCGCTGGCTGAATTCCTGCCTTTACTTATATTGTCTGAAAATGGTTATTTAGTGTGATAGTTAATTTTATGTCAACTTGACTAGCCATAGGGTGTCCATATTAAATATTATTTCTGGGTGTGACTGCAAGAATGTTTCAGGATGCAATTAACATTTGAACTGGAGGACTCAATAAAGCAGATGACGATCCCCAATGTGAGTGAGCATCACCCAATCTGTCGAGGGTCTGAAGAACAAAAGGTGGAGGAAGACAACATTTGCCTCTTTTTCCTTCCTGCATGACTGCCTGGGCTGGGACATCTCATTTTATCTTCTCAGGTCCTTGGACTGGGATTTACACCATTGACTCCTCTGGCTCCCAGGCCCTCAGACTTGAACTGAATTATTCCAATGGCATTCTGGGTCTTCAGCTTGCAGACACCTTATCCTGGGACTTGTCAACCTTCATAATTGTGTGAGTTGATTCTTCACTTTATATCTCATTGTGTATACATATAAATCTCCTACGTGTTTTTTGGAGATAGATAGATAGATAGATAGATAGATAGATAGATAGATAGACAGACAGACAGACACACAGACTGACCAATTGTATTAGTTCTGTTTCTCTGGAGAACCCTAATACAATTAGCAAATGTCACAAAATTTATTTACAGAAAGTCTATAACATTGATAATGCTTTAGCCCCTAATTCTGAAATTGGGAGAAGTTGACACCTATTGTCACTGCTCCAATGCAAATGGGAAAGAAGAGAGAGACCCACTGTAACATTCCATTAGATTGGCTTAAGCATTTGTCTACATCCCCCTTCACTTAGGAAAAAATTTGACCCAGCAAGGACAAGAGAACATATGGAGCCTAATATGGGACAGAGTCTTCACATTAAAGTGGAATAATTTCAAAAAAAAAAAAAAATTAAAAAGTGAGAACATTTCAATATTTTCATATTTAGAAAATGAAATTTTCGTATAATAATTTTATAATATTCTCTGTGAAACAGGTGCAGAATATTCAATCTTTTCCTTAGCGTGGCCTAATTTTATTATTATTATTGACAGTGGCTATGCCTAAGGCCTATGTTACTGTTTACAGTACTGCTATAGATGTGTACCAAAGAAACACAGAGATTGTTGGAAATCCTGTATTTATGGCATATTCATAATTGTATATGCTACATTAGTTAGTATAAGCTTTTGAGAAGTAACTTCTGTTTTAATTTGCTGTGAATGACAACAGAATCCTCCACATACAATTGTACCTAAATGAAGTTTGGAGGAATTTGCCACAGACTAGTTTTCAGCTCCATGTATTCCAGTCCTTTTTTCTTTCCCACCACTCACAAGTTTCCAGTTATGCACACCTTAGGACACATTCAAGTTGCAAAACAACCTATACTCTTGCCTCTTTCTTTCACAGTGCTAAGTGAATTGACATAGTGGGAGGTGGTAGGTTTCCCAGTAACCATTTCTCCACTGGAATAGCTAGAAACAACCTAACTATATGTGGAAGTGACTGTGAAGCACATCACTATATCCCATGCAATCCAAACTACAGACTTTATGTCTCTGACTCACTTTCTCCTGCCTGGATATCAGGAAATGCACGTGGCCACTCCAATGGTACCTAGTATGAGGGAAAGTGTAGTGAAGAAAGTTGCATGGAGCAAGTCACTGGCATTCATTCAACGTAGTAAATTATTTTATTTTTGCAAAGTTGCAGAAACATATGACTTTTAAAACACACAGGCTTGGTCACTGCTAACAAGGGAAAGATTCTCTACATGTGAGAGCCCCTAATATTAAGGCTCATTCATTTCATGAAAAACGTAATAAAAATATCAAAATAAGACTTTTAATTTGTTTGCTTAGATAGATGAGATTTACTAATGCCAGCTTATGAAGAGAAGAGAAAGGTGTACATGATCCTCAAGCACCCAGATTTGTGGCTGGTGGCTGTGTAGGCAAAGCTGGGAGTGTTGCAAATAACTGACAAACATGTTACAACTCTTTATCATTTTATTACCCATTATTAATTTGTTGCCAAAAATATTTCCCCATGCAAAATTTTATAACTTATGTTTATTTTGGGGTAATAATTGAAATCATATTTTATAATTATTGGTCACAACTATTTACTTTTAGATAAAACATGTTGCTGTTACCCAGTTTCCTATTCAACAGGAACTTCTGTTTTGTGCAAACCTTACATTCAGAGAATGTTCTTTCCATTTTATATTCTAGGCCCTGTGAGGAAATAGAGGATATAGAAGAGGAAAGATAATCAATAATCTCTAGATTACAACCAAACCACTCTAGGGCAAAATAAAGGTATGGCTGTATCATCTACAAAAGTCTTTTCTCTATCAAGCAGAGAGGCTTAACAGCTACTAGGAAATCTAAGGTCTTAGGTGAAATGAAACACAGTATATTACAAAGTTTATGTGTGATGTTCAGAGCAATTTTGTTCTTCAGGAAACCTTGGATCTTGGTTAACAACATTTGAAATTTTGAAGTCAAAGCATGAACTGTAGTAAAATCTCAGCAAAAGGCTTTCCAAGGATCTCATGAAGTAAACAAAATATATTGTGTTCTAAGTAAAACGCTAGAGCGGGCTTCTTCTTTTAATATTTATGACGTAATTCTGTGAAGGTCACTATAATCATTTCACACATATTAAGACCTCCCCAAGTATATCAATTGGGCTGTTTAAATATTTAGATAATTATTAATAAAATGTTAAATTTTAAGGTGTTCATCAAATACTACATATATTTTTTAAATTTTAGGTTTAAATTTAGGTTTTAATATCATGGCTGAGAACATAGGCTGTAAAATCATAGTGTTCTTGGAACAAACTTTGGGTTTACAATTTCTTCTTGGTAAAATTTTAGCAAAACACTTTAGCTCATTTTTTAAATGAGTATATTAATATACCCAGGAAGATGATGGACATTAATATTAAGCAACTATAGCTCTTGGACCAGAGTCTGAAACATTATCAGTGAGAACTTAGATTACACAGGGTGAGAAATAATGGTATACCCTCAGAGAGATTTTCACATAAACAGGCTTAAAAAATTTTTAAGCATTTAAGTTTACTCCAAAGAAAGGAAACTGGATTGTTAATAGTATTTCTATAATCCATAGCTACTCTGAGAGTCTTTAGGAAAAATTATAATTTCAACAATAAAAATGTATACCTACTTGTGAGAAATTCAAATAATGTCAAAGAAATATGCATTCCTGATTCACTGAGTAGCCATATTTGGCCTATCTTTAGAATTTTTTAACACAGATGCATAATATACAAACATGTGCAGAGCTATTTTTATCAAAAAGAGGATAATGTCATATATACTGCTTTGTACCATGATTTTTTTCTGTCTAAAACAAAACATGTTCTAGACATGTGAAATATATCTTTTTTAAAAGTAACTATGTTTTTATTCTAGTTAATCATTTCCCTCTTATGAATATTTGAATTACTGCTAATATTTGCTATTAGACAAAATGATGCACTGGATAGCCTTTGTAGTTGAAATGTCACATTTAGTATGCTAATAACTTACTTAGACCTGTGTGAAAATTTTCACAAGTGAAATTGACATAGATTTTATTTCCTTATCTGTGTCTAGGCTTCTATCATTTATTCAGCCGTGTAACCTCAATTCAGTCTCATATATCTATTTCTCTGATCTGAAACAGTCTCTAAATATAAAAAGCACTAGGATTTATATTCTTGAAGATTTTATAAAACTTATGCCCAAACCATTTGGCCCTGGTTACTTAGGAAGGCAGAGAGAAGGTAACAAAGTGAGCTGGAGGAATAAGTAGATGTTTCTATTTCCTGCAATTCTCATTTTAAAAAATTGTTTTATTATTAATATATTATTTTATACTGACAAATATGTCTTATTCTATTTTTTGTACCCTAGTGATAGGAAAATCCTTTTTTTTTTTTTTTTGTAAATCTACCAGTACATTAAATTTTTAACTAAGATAACTAAATAATATTAACATATACACTTGTGACAGTATCAGTTTTCCCCAAATAATAGCCTCTCTCCAAAATAGAGGGCCTTTAATATACTTATCTCAAGCTTCCTTTCTCACTTTTGCATCCTTCTCTGCAATTTTACATCAGATTATTTTATAAGTTTACACTGTAATTTTATTTTACATTAACCTCAGTTTATTCATAGCATTACATTGGAAAGCTCTAAATGTAGGAATCAGAGTCCACTACATTTTTTTGGATTTTTTGATTGACAAATGTTTTATCAGATAAAAGAAATCCTTAATTTTTAGAGCTCCTTACAAAGGACATTCTCACTTGTGAATTCAATAATTCTGAAAAGAACTTCCTGAGATAGGCAGAGCACGCATGTTTAGCCCAGATTCATTGAGGGACAAACCAAAGTTCAGTGACTCTGAGAAAATTGGATGAGTACCATGTGTTCAGGTAATTCCTAATCCAAGACTCTCTCTTGACTCTAGAATTAACCACAGTGAAAGTGTGAATTTGGGGCTTTGTCCTTCATTGATGTTGTGTTCCTTGGGCACTCAACAGGGGATAAGGGAGTGCTGCTGAGCTTGCTGGAGTGTGTGTTCATCAGGACTAACATTTAGCATGGGGATTGTGACGGTTGCCTTGTGCACTAGAAACCAGTCCAGCGTGTTATAATCACACTGAAGTTTCCTCTCCTGACACCTAGTGTCCCACTGGGTATTGATGAGTTGAGACACAGGAAGGGAGAAAGCAAAGAACATCCATGAATTCAGAACAAGCCAGGCCGATAAACTTAAAGCCAAGAGGGAATCTTGAATATGCTACAGAATATAGACTATGACTAACACTTAATAATGTTGAAAAAATTATGTTCAGGTTTTACTTACCTCTAAAGACTTGCAGAAAATAAAAAGTGAAATGTGTTTGGCTTATACATTTTCTGACTTGTTGAATGTCTGAAAATATCTTTCCACCAAACTTGAATAAACATTGGCCCATTTAAGACAAAGTACTACACTATTTTCCCCACTGCCTTGTTCCACCATTTCTTATTTCCCAGTTGTATTAGTCTGGGTTTTCCAGAGAACAGAACCAATAGAAATACATATATTTCCCACTACAGAGAGAGATAGTTACTGTAAGGATTTGGCTTATATGGTTACGGATGCTGAGAAATCCCAACATCTATAGCAGGCAAATTGAAGACCCAGGAGAGACAAAGGTACAATTCCAGTCTATGTCCAAGTCAAAAGGTATGAAAAAAACCAATGTATCACATTAAAGACCATCAGGTAAAGAAAACTAATCTCTTTTACTCTTGTCCAATTTAGACCTTCTGTGGATTGGATGAGGCCCACCCACACTGGGAAGGGCAAACTGCTTTAGAGAGTCTACCAGTTCAAATGTGAATCTCATCCAGAAACACCCTTTCAGACACACATAGAATAAAGTTTAACCAAATATCTGAGTACCTTATGGCCCAATCAAGTTGACACATAAAATTAACCATTGCAAGTCTAGCCCTTGTCAACTTGGCACCCATCTATTACAGATAGTTAGACAGGCATGAGTGGGACAGGAGAAGACTCTCCCTCACCCACCAGGAATGTTAAGTGATGGTTGGCAATGATCATATTACCTTTCTAAAAGTGATATATTGGCAGCTCGTGCCAAGGAGAGGCCAATTTGTAATGGTCCACAGCTGCTAACACCAAAGTGTTAACTGAATGCGGATGCCAGGAGGAAGAAAATTCCTGCGCATGCACATTAAGAGACAAAAGGGCAGAGTATGACTTCCAGGGGTACTCCACTGGAAAACGAAAGAAAGCCTCAATGGGCATGTACACAACTTCCTAAACACACCGCACACAGTCAATTCCCAAGGGTAAGGAGGGCACTGCACATGTGGGCAGCCCATCCTAAAGGAAGAAACATGGAAAAGGGGGTGAGATGTCTGAAGGGGACCTCCTATAGAGTCCTCGGATCGGGGTCAAACGGTGCCCTTGGTTTCTCGAGTGCACACCTGGCCCTCTTCCAAGTGTACTTTCCTTCCTTTCTTTCCTTTTCTTACTGTTCTAAACCTTTTTAATAAACTTCCACTCCTACTTTGAAACTTGCTTTGGTCTCTTTTTCTATCTTATGCCCCTCACTTGTATTCTTTCTTTAGAGGAGGTTAATTGAGGTTACTGTAGACCCATATGGATGTCTCCCATAACTTGGATGCCTTCCACTGGTACCACATCCATATCTCTTTAAATCACAATTAATCTTCAAATAAAGACAATAACAAGGTCACAGTTCTACCTAAAATCATGGAACTACCCTGCATGCAATAAAAAATGCACTAACCCCTTCCACAGAAGGGGATCAAAAATTCTTAAGTGGGCCGGGCGCGGTGGCTCAAGCCTGTAATCCCAGCACTTTGGGAGGCCGAGACAGGCGGATCACGAGGTCAGGAGATCGAGACCATCCTGGCTAACATGGTGAAACCCCGTCTCTACTAAAAATACAAAAAACTAGCCCAGCGACCTAGCGGGCGCCTGTAGTCCCAGCTATGCGGGAGGCTGAGGCAAGAGAATGGCTTGAACCAGGGAGGCGGAGCTTGCAGTGAGCTGAGATCGGGCCACTGCACACCAGCCTGGGCGGCAGAGCGAGACTCCGTCTTGGAAAAAAAAAAAAAAAAAAAAAAAAAAAAAACATTCTTAAGTGACTCTTTTCCTTGATAACCCATTACTTAAAGGCTATATGATGTAAAATTTTAAATATTTAAATACTATTACATAAGGTCAATATATTTTATGCTTCATCACAGGGAAATAAAAGAGGAAAGAGATATTTGATATACAAATTCACACACACATCCATAACAAATAAGCAGGAAATTCTCATGACAATTACAGCGCTTATTTCTGTAACTGGCCTCACAATCATATTTGGTATTTATAACAACCCTTCTTCCACTACCCATTCCATACACCCTTTTTCCTCAGCAAGTACCAAAGCTGGTGATGATTCTTTATTTGCTTGAGTAACCTAAACCTTCATTTCTAAAGGGTTTGGGCCATTAGTAGTTCTGCCTATATTGCATTATTATAGTTTTCCCTTGTCCTTAAATCACAGAGTATGGTAATATTAAGACACCATAAAGGATCTCCTGTATTCTAAATATACTCTTCCTTTGTACAGGAGTTTTGACTATACAGTAGTTGTTCAATTTCCCCTTGGTAGCCAGCATTAAGCCAACTAGTGCAGTAACTCTCTTCATTACCATATGTTTCAGAGCTCTAAAGAGTCTAAAGTATTCAGGTGGCAGTCTTAACTTCCAGTTAAATTGAATCACTGCTGTCAGTCTTTGCGGAGGCATTTCTTCCTTTGAAAGACCTCCAGGTCAGCATAGTAGAAGGTCATAAGAATGCAAAGCAAAAATTTGCTAGTGGGTCACTAAGGGTAATGGTGAATGGAGCCATTCCCATTTTAACCCTTGAGTTCCGGACCCATGAATCCTAGCTACAGGAGAAATAGCAGTGTATACTGGATACTAATCCAGAGCAGATACAGACAAATAGAAAACCTTGCCCCATCCCTGCAAGGTATTTACAATTAGACACCTCTGTACCTGAGTCTTCAAAAGCCCCTTCCACTCTTCTATCAAGCCAGCTCCTTCAGGATGGTGGGAAGCATGGTAAGAACAGTGAATTCAATGACTATAAGCCCACTGCCATACTTCCTTTGCTTTGAAGTAAGTTTGTGGATTACAATCATTGCTATGTGGAATACCATGATGGTGGGTAAGGCACTCAGTAAGTCCACAGATAGTAGCTTTGCCATGGCAGAAGCACTGTTTTCTGGGAAGGCAAATCCATATCCAAAGTATATGGCTATTTCAGTAAGAAAAAAATATTGTCCCTTCCACGACTGAAGTGGTCAAATGGTAATCAACCTATCAATAAGTAACTGGCTGATTATCCCAGGGAATGATATCATATTGGACATTTTGGGAACTCAGCATCGGTTTCTGCTGCTGGCAGATTGGGCACCCAGCAGTGGCCGTACCCACGTGGGCTTTGGTGAGTCGAAGTCCATGTTGCTGAGCCCATGCATAACCTCTATCCCTGCTACCATGGCCACTTTGTTCATGAGCCTATCGGGTGATGACAGGGGTGACTTGGGAAGTAGGTTGACCGGTATCCACAGGATGGGAGTCATCCTATCCACTTCATTATATCCTCCTCTGCTGAGGACACCTTTGGTGAGCATGCATGTCAGTCATAAATATGTTCAGATTTTTTTGTCTCTTAAGATAAATCTATTTACGTAATTCTTTCACAAATTTCCTTGTCATTCATTTTCCAATTATGTTCCTTCCAAGTCCCTGGCCATCCACCCAAACCATTGGCTAGAGTCCATGAATCAGTATGTAGTCAACACGTGGTCACTGCTCCTTCCAAGTAGAGTGAACACCAGATGCACTGTACAAATTTCTGCCTTCTGGGAGAATTTCTCTACACCACTGTCCTCCAGGGATGTCTCAGTAAGAGGCTATAGTGCTCACAGAGACACAGTTTTGAGTCTATGTAGATATTACTCAAAAACAGTGGGCCTTGAATTTTTGTCATTTTTATTTCCCACCTTCTGACATACAAATGTCTTCTAATAATTGGAGTAATTGCTATTTATTGCTCACTAGATCTAACAGCATGATGTTATTAAAGTAAAAGACAAATGGGAAAAGCTGTCTGCTTTTGAGTGGTGCCTACATATATGCAACACTATGTATAAACCAGGCCTTAATCTTCTCTTCTTCTGACAGGTGATCATAGCAAAAACTCCATGAAACTATAGTAGTGGGGACCACGGGACTTGGGCCATTTTTTCATGCAACTTACTTGTATCTTTAGGGTATGCATGGGCCTTGTCAGATATATAGCACTTCTATTTGATGATTAAGTGTTGTGCTGCTGTGCACGCCCAACTTTATGGCTTAGATAATATCCAGTTCATAGTGGGGTGCTCGGTCATATGATGACATTAATTTGGTGCCCATGGTTAAATTTTCAGCCTCTACTAAGACTCAGTAGCAGGTATAAAGCTGTTTCGTAGTAGAGGAGTAGTTATATGAGGAGAATGGCAGACCTTTGCTCCAAAATCCTAAGGGTCTAACTGTGATTCATCTGTAGGGGCCTGGCAAAGTATTCAAACAGTACCTTACCAGCCACTGACACTTCAGGCACCATTGGATGGCATGAATCACATAGCTAAAGCTGCAGAGTAGTTTGAATAGGAGTCTAGGTTTGTTGCAGAGCCTTCTCTTGTTCTGGTTGCTTTTTAGGTTGCTTAGGTTCCACATGAGGAATGTGTTGCATGTGAAATCCAGAGGCCTACTAGGTATTGTGCCTCTTTTTAGATGTAGAATGAGCAAGACACAACAATTTTCTCTTCACCTTAAAAGAGGTATCTTGACATGTCTTCAGTGACCACACTGAAACTCTGGAAATTTCACTGACGTAGAAGGCCCTCAAATTTTGTCACATTTATTTCCCACTTTCCGACATACAGATGTTTTCCAATAACTGGAGTAATTGCTATTTATTGCTTACTAGATCTAACAGCATAATGTTATTAAAGTGATAGACAAACGTGATAATCTCATGGAAGGGAAAGAAAATCAAGATCCGTGTGAACTGGATTATGACACAGGGCTAATGTGCGGACATATCCTTGAGGTACGATGGTGAAGGAGTATTGCCAGATTAAAGCAAACTACTAATGTAGTCTTTACAAACAGGTATTGAAAACATTTTTCGGAGCAAGAGCTGCACATCAGGTACGAGAGGATAATTTGTTCAAGCAAAGAAACCACACCTGGTACAGCAGCTGCAATTAAGACACATCTGGTTAAGCTTACAATAATCCAGTGATTTTCCAACCTTGAATCCTAGGGAAAAAGCCTACTTGATCATCCTAGACTAAGCTTTTCGACGTGCTGCTGGATTCAATTGGCCAGTATTTCATTGAGGATTTTGGCATGGCCTGATTTTTTCTTTTCTTCTTGTGTCTCTGCCAGGTTTTGGAATTAGGATGATGCTGGCCTCATAGAATGAGTTAGGGAGGAGTCCCTCCTCCTCAATTATTTGGAATAGTTACAGGAGGAATGGTACCAGCTGTTCTTTGTACATCAGGTAGAATTCAGCTGTCAATCTGTCTGGTTCTGGGCTTTTTTTTAATTTTTTTTTGTATGATTGACTGTTTATTACTGCCTCAATTTCAGAGTTCACTAGTGGTCTGTTCAGGGATTCAATTGCTTCTTGGTTCAGTCTTGAAACAGTATCTGTCCAGGAATTTATCCATTTCTTCTAGATTTTCTAGTTTACAGTGCATAGAGGTGTTCATTATATTCTCTGATGGTTGTTATATTTCTGTTATGTCAGTGGTAATATCCCCCTTATTGATTCTGATTGGATTTATTTTAATCTTTGCTCTTTTCTTCTATATTAGTCAAGTTAGCAATCTATTTTATTAATTTTTTCAAAGAACCAGCTCCTGGATTCATTGATCTTTTGTATGTTTTTGTGTGTCTCAAGCTCCTGTAGTTCAGCTATAATATTGGTTATTTCTTGTCATCTGTTAGATTCGAGATTTGTTTGTTCTTGGTTCTGTAGTTCTTTTAGTTGTACTGTTAGGTTGTTAACTTGAGATCTTTCTAACTTTTTGATGTGGAAATTTATTACTATAAATTTCCCTATTAACACTGCCTTAGCTGTGTCCTGGAGATTCTGGTATGCTGTCTTTGTTCTCATTAGTTTCAAAGAACTCCTTGATTTCTGCCTTCATTTCATTATTTCCCTAAAATTCATTTAGGAGAAGGTTATTCAGTTTCCATTTAATTGTGTGGTCTTGAGTGAATTTCTTAGTCTTGATTTCTAATTTGATTGCCCTTTGGTCCAAGAGACTGCTTGTTATGATTTAATAATGTACTCCTGTAGCTTAATAAACTCTGTTCTTAACATACTATGAATTATATTTCTGTCATATCAGTCAGGCTGAGGCTGAGGGTTCAATGTCAGGCAGGTTCCAAACCGTTTTTTTGGAGATGTGATGTGGTCCTTTGGAGGAAAGAAGGCACTCTGGCTTTTTGAGTTTTTAGTGTTCATATGCTAATTCCTTCTCATCTTTGTGGGCTTATCTACTTCTTTGAGGTTGCTGAACTTTGAATTTTTTTTTCTTTTATCCTATCTATGCTACTGGTACAGTAGCAGCTGTGCACCTGTTACCCACACTCAGCCACCTCCTGATCCACCCAAACATGGAGCTTCCTGTGACTGCTAAGATTCAAGCAAAGAGATGCATTCACACCTTGCTTTATTGTGCTTTGCTTTGGTTTAATTTGCGTATAATACATATTTTAAAATTGCAGGTTTGTGACAACCCTATACTGTGTAAGTCTATTAGTGCCAGTTTTCCAACATTGTGTGCTCACTGAAGTGTGTTCACGTGAATGTTTCTGTGTCTCATTTTGGTAATTCTCACAATATTCCAAACATTTCTGTTATTATATCTGTCATGGTGATCTGCAGTCAGTGATTTTTGATGTTACTAATGTAATTCTTTTGGAACACTGTGTGCTGCACCCATATCAGATGGCAAACTTACTTGATAAATGTTGCGCTCTGACTGCTCCACCAGCCAGCCATTCCCCCATCTTTTTCCTTATCCTTGGGTCTGTATTCACTGACACGCAACAACATTGAAATAGGGCCAATGATGATTTGCAATGGCCTGTAAGTATTCATGTGAAAGGAAGAGTCACGTGTCTCTCACTTTAAATCAAAAAGCATAAATTATTAAGCTTACAGAGGAAAACATGTCAAAAGTCAAGATATGCCAAAAGCCAGACCTCTTGCATCATGGTTAGCTAAATTGTGAATACAAAGGAAAAGTTCTGGAAGAAAATTAAAAGTGCTACTTCAGTGAATGCACAAATGCTAAGAAAGCAACATGCCTTATGGCTATTTTGGAAAAGTATGAGTGGTCTAGATAGAAGATCAAACCAGCCACAAAATTTAAGCCAAAGCCCACTCTGAAGAAAGGTCCTACCTCTCTTTAAATGTATGAAACCTGAGAGAGGTAAAGATGCTACAGAAATAAATTTGAAATTATTTAATTCATGAGGTTTAAGGAAATAAGTCATCTCTATAATATTGAAGTGCAACAGAAAGCAGCAAGTGCTGATGGAGAAACCGTAGCAAGTTATTCAGAGGATCTAGCTAAGATCATTGATTAAAGTGACCACACAAAACAACAGATAGTCAATGTAAATGAAATGCCTTATATAGGAAGAAGACGTCCTCTAAGACTTCCATGCTAGAGAGGAAATGTCAATGCCTGCCTTCAAATTTTCAAAGCACATGCAGACCTCTTGTTAGGGGTAATGCAGCTGGCGACTTTAAGTGCAAGCCAATGTTCATTTTCCATCTGGAGAATTGTCGGTTTCTTAAGAATTAGGCTAAATCTATTCTGCCTGTGCTCTGTAAATGAAACAACAAAGCCTAGATGATAGCACATCTGTTTACAGCATAGTTTACTAAATATTTTAAGCCCACTTTTAGACTTATTGCCCAGCACTATATATATATATATATATTCCTTTCATAATGACTGCTCATTGGCAATGCACTTGCTCACTCAATGCACTTCCAACGTTCAGAAGTGCATCAGAAGCTCTGATGGAGAATATGATTAATGATAGTTTCATGCCTACTAACTCAATATCCATTTTGCAGCCCATGAATCAAGAGGTAATGTTCACTTTCAAGTTTTATTATTAAAAAAATACATTTTATAAGGTTATAGATGCAAGAGACATTCATCTGATGCACCTGGACAAAGTCAATTAAAAACCTTCTGGAAAAAATAAATAAATAAATAAATGACGAGTTGATGGGTGCTGATGAGTTGATGGCTGCAGCACACCAACATGACACAAGTATACATATGTAACAAACCTGCACGTTATGCACATGTACCCTAGAACTTAAAGTATAATAATAATAATAAAAACAAAACCTTCTGGAAAGGATTTACCATATTAGATGCCACTGAGAACATCCATGATTCGTAAGAGTGGGTCAAAATAGCAACATTAATAAGAGTTTGGAAGAAGTTGATTCCAATCCTCAAAGATGACTTTGAGGTGTTCAGGGAGTATCTGGAAATAACTGCAGTGGAGGAAGTAACTGCAGATGTGGTGTAAGTAGCAAGAAAACTAGAACTAGAAGTAGAGCCTAACAATGGGATGGAATTGCTGCACTCTCATGATGAGTATTTAATGGTTGAGGAGTTGATTCTTATACGTGAATAAAGAAAATGGTTTCTTGAGATGTAATCTACTCCTGGTGAAGATACTGTGAACATGGCTGAAATGACAACAAAGGATTTAGACAATTATATAAATGTAGTTGATAATGCAGCAGCAGGTTATGAGAGGACTGACTCCAATTTTGAAAGAACTTCTAGTGTGGGTAAAATGCTATCTGGCAGCATTGCATACTACAGAGAAACCATTCATGAAAGGAAGAATCAATTGACGTGGTAAATTTCATGGTTGTCTGATTTTAAGAAATTGCTACAGACACTCCAATCTTCAGGAATCACCACCTTGATCATTTAGCAACCATCAACATCAAGGCCAGACCCTCCACTGGCAAAAAGTTATGACCTGCTGATATGACTCACTGATGGCTCAAATGACTGTTAGCATTTTGTTTTTAGCCATAAAGTATTTTTAATTGAGGTGTGTACATTTTTAGACATAACGCTATTGTAGACAGACGTAATAGACTATGGAAGAACATAAACATAACTTATATTCACTGGGAAACCAAAAAATACGTATGACTCAATTTATTGTGATATTTGCTTTATTGTGGTGGTCTGGAACCAAACCCACAATATCTCCAAGGCACACCCATATTCTCATTGTTGCTCTGACCGTACTGACCTTCATGATAACTATGCCCACCCTGCCTTTGGTGACTGACTGACACCACTTCACTACTGCTGTCCCAGAATCCAGTTATGCCCATTGCATTCAGCTTACACAATTCCTTGACTGCAGTCTCCACTGTAAGGTCTGGCATATAGATAAGAGCAACCATAGCACTCTTCAAGCATACTCAAACTCCACTTAAAAATATCTTGCTCACAAATTTGGCCAATTTCTCCCATCTGGGATGGGTGTATTTACCTAATGTCTGTACCCCCATCTGTATCTAGGAACTAACTAAATTGCTTTTGATTTTACAGGTTCATAGACGGAAGGGACTTGCCTTATCATAGGTAAGACTGGACTCTGGACTTTTGAGTTAATGTTGAAATAAGTTAAGACTTTGGGGGACTGTTGGGAAGGCATTATTGGTTTTGAAATATGAGAACATGAGATCTGGGAGGGGCCAGGGTGGAATAACACGATTTGGCTGCATCCCCACCTGAATCTTATCTTGAATTGTAGCTCCCATAATTCCTATGTGTTGTGGGAGGGACCCACTGAGAGGTAATTAAATCATGGGGGTGGGTCTTTCTGGTGCTATTCTTGTGATAGTGAATAAGTCTCATGAGATCTGATGGTTTTATAAAGGGGAGTTTGCCTGCATAGTCTCTCTTGCCTGCCACCATGTAAGACATGACTTTGTTCCTCATTCACCTTCCACCATGATGGTGAGGCCTTCCCAGCCATGTGGAACTGTGAGTCACTTACACCTCTTTCCTTTATAAATTACCAATTCTCAGGTAAATCTTTATCAGTAGCATGAGAACAAACTAATGCACCTGCCTTCTAATTAAAAAATGTATCTAGCAGCATTCATAGCTTAGAGAAATGTATTTTTATTTATTTTGAGGACAGCATACATTAATTCTGAATTCAATTTTTGGCAATTTATGATTAGGTATATGTATAAATAATTTTTAAATCACTTCAGTTCAGAAAAAAATTGGTTTTAGTTCCTGTTCTAGTTTTGTGAAAAATAATATTACTTTTATTTGCAACTTTTAAGAGTTATATGAAATTCATTTTGGGTTTGATTTTAGATGTAACCCATTTTCTAATCTTATTTTTGTGGGGGACGGGAGTGTATGTATTTTTGTGTGCTAAGCCCATAAAGTCATAACATATCTAGAGAAACTATAATTTGTATGTAATGCCATGATTTTGGAGAAGTCACGGTGAGTTAAGTGAACATATTTGTTGTCATCTGGTTGCTGCTACAGTATGAAATGTATATATAAAATTACATTAGAATGGTTGCTTTCAGGCAGCCAGGTCTACCCTGCCACTTTTCATTAAGCTGACTATGGTTGAGGAGGTGCTATTAAAATCTAGTTAATTCTACTGAATGTCAAATTTTTTACATTAAGGAGTTAGACATGTAACCTGAGCAGAAATGACAAGTATAGCTGTCAAATTATACCATAAATTATCTTGACACCCTCTACATATTTCACATGCTGTAAATTATACATTGTGGTGTATAAAGAGCATAGATTTCAGAGACATATCTATTTTCAAACACTGCTCCACCATTGAGCACCACTAAGAGCTATGCAGAATATATGCATCATAAAAATTATTTTTAGAATATATTGTAGTGAAAATATGCTCTGAAATAATGTAATCACATATGCTCCCCCTAAACATTATTCATTTTCCACTGAAGTACAAGACTAGGTTTTTGTTGCCTATTTAGATGGCAAATTTACCCTCTATTATTTCATTTAATTGAATATCAGTTTAAAAACTTCAGACATGTTTTTGCGACATTATCAAAAACAGTCTGTTCCTCAATGAATGCTCTTGACTAAAGACACTAATATTTCCCACAGGCATAATTCACAAAGTACTGGGTTATTATTAGACGAAACAAAATGAATATCATATTTACTTGGGAATTTCTTTTAGACATATTCCAAAATGATGCGGCAGCTATATTATTAGGTTTTCTGGACACCTCATGCCCTGTGTATGAGCTCTTGGTCTTTTAGGTCATTGGTCTTTATGTTGCTTTGTTGTTCTGTTGAAATCGTCATCCACTGCAGAACCCTGAGATCAAATGCCACACTCTTCCTTTACAAAAGTGCTTCTTTTCCTTAACACACACAGTTCTCTTTTCACATGGCCCTCTGATACATGGCTAATTTTTTTATAATGAATAAACACAGTTTTACTTAGCTGAAATATTTGCATGTTACCAAAAATTTATTTAATGTGTGATCAATGAGACACATCAATAATGAAAACATTGAGATAAAGAGATATATATGGATATTAGACAGATACAATAACCCTTTAATCCTCCACAAAAAAATTTTTTGGACTATTGAGTGGTATCCCAATACTGAGAACATTTCATTTAAGGATATGAACAAATGTATCAATCAATATTTGATTATTTCAGTTCAAATCAGCCACATTAACTCATAAAAGTTATAATTTGATTATCTTTACCTATATGGTCCTTAAAATATAATCAGGATATAATTGTTTATTATATGTAGGGTCATACAGTTAAAAATATCTCCTTTTTATACTCACTTGCAGTTTCAGCCTCAAAAATGACTCAGAATCTTAGAACTATTTCCTTTATGTTATTTATATGTATATTTGGGTGTGTTAGAAATAAAATGTCTATAATAAACACATTTATGGACCATTTTAATATTAGAGAGTATTTCCAAATTATCTGCTATGTAAAAATGCTAACATATTTAGCAATTAACCAATGTACTCACTCCTTTACATTAAAGGTTGTACCACTTTTTAATCTACTGGGACCACTGAGATTGTCCCAGTGCTGTAGAATTAGTTAAAATTAATTAATCTCAAACTGTTAAATATTTAAATAAATATCTTTTGATTTTTCTGCCCTAACACATTTAGATTTCAGTCTGTTCCCTTTAGCCTTCAATCTTTCATATTTTTTTATTCTCTATTGTCCCATCATTTAGCTCATGTGTTCTCACTGAAGTATTAGCATCAGTAGGATGCATTTCTCCTGTTTGACGACCTTTATGCATTTTTCATCAAAATAGTCCATAATTGTGAATTACTTTTTGCTAATTTATTAATTTCACTACCCTTGATGCTATTATGATATACACTTTCTTATTTGATATATTCTTGGAGGTATGTATTACTATGAACAGCGTATTTTATAATGATCCATTTATCACTTTAAATATAATTTCACAAACCAATAAATCAATTAGAAACTATGTTGATAATTTATAATCATCTTGATAAAAATGAATTGTGCATTAAAATAATAACAACATAAAATCAGTGAATTCCTTAGTAGTTTACTATCATTAAAGCATGCACTCTAGGGATACATCATCAAAGATAAAATGATTTTTCAAATGTAAGCAATGTCCTACATAATTCAGGAGAGAGTGACATGTTTTCTTAGGATCTTGGATACCCTTGTAAAAATTTCTGTTTTGGTTCATCTTTTACGTTTATAGCTATGTATTTGAAATGATGAAGTCATGTTATAAAAATAAGCAATGTGGAGCATTATAAATCTCTACTGGCTTACTTTTCTTTCCTTCCAATAGAGTTAAACTTCATTTTGTATCAAACTCTTGCAATCCAGCCATCTTTATCATTCACCTATTTCACAAACAAAATTGACTCATAAAATGACAGAACAGTTTGCTTCACAGGGAGCAGATGTGGGCATACATTACATGGCATTCCATCTGTGATGATCATATATCTCTATGGCTCGTAAAAAATCATTGGTTCTCCCAAAGAAATGTTTAGCAGTTGAACATTCTTCACCAAGAACACAGGATAAACTACTTGAGGTCATTCCCTTTAATGAAATGCTTAGGGACCCCTTTAAGGCCTCATGGTATAGTGTGAGAGGCAGCACTAGGGATTTCTTGCTGAATGTGCAGGAGTTTACTGGGTATAGTGGTTCTGATGTTATATTTTAACTAATATGTAAAATTAATATTACAGAATAATACACATAGGTGTATAGTTCATAAAAATCTGTCAGATGGAAATTTCAAAACAATCTTTGTCAAACAAAAAACAAAGCGGAATAAAAATTTGAATGAGTAACGACAAAAGATTATAAAGACAGTAACTGTAATGTCAAACCTAGACCAAAAAGAGAAGAAAAATAAGTGTGTTTACTGAAGCCTGCACAAACTTCATCTCGTGATGTTTCGTTTTTTCTTTTTTTTTTAAGATGGAGTCTCACTCTGTTGCCAGACTGGAGTGCGGTGGCGCAATCTCAGCCCACTGCAACCTCCGACTCCCTGGTTCAAGGGATTCTCCTGCCTCTGCCTCTGCCTCCCGTTGTTATTTTTGTTACTTGCTTAGTAATATAAGCTATTATCATCAAAGAGACCAGTGCCAAAAAGTGCTCAGATTAACAGTACACAAACTATGAAAAAAAAAATTTAAAATCTGATCACTGCTTTATTCAAATTAGTCTCCATAGTGACTGAGAAAAATTCTACTGTTAAAAAATTTCTCATGGACTCAAAAAGGAATAAAATAACAGTTTTGAAAAGTCGAACTGTCTGTGATATTATCTTACCTCTTTAGTAGGATGCAATTTCTATGTATGCATATAAATAGGTGTATTAATTATCTATTGTTGTATTTAAAAAATTACCTCAGACCTTAGTGTCTTAAATATCACACATTTCTTATCTCACAGTTTCTGTGTGTACAAAATCTGTAACTGATTTATGTGGGTCTCTCTGTATCTAGTTCATGGACTTTCAGGAGGCTGAAATCAAGGAGTCAGTCAGGGCTGAGGCTGAAGGTTGAACTGAGAAAGGATCTAGTTCACAGTTCACATGGCAGGCGGGAAGATTTAGTTCTTCAGGGATCATTTGGCTAAGAGCCTCAGTTCCTTACCGCCTGTTGGTCAGAGGAATTATGTCATATTCCTATCACATGGTCTTCTCCAGCATGGCAGTTTACTTCATCAAAGACAATAAAAGATAGAGAAAAACAGTCTAATATCAAGAAAGTATTATTTTTCTTTTTTTTTTTTTTTTTTTTTTTTGAGAAAAAAATGTCTCCCTGGCTGGAGTGCAGTGGCACGATCTCAGCTCACTGCAAGCTCCGCCTCCCTGGTTCACACCATTCTCCTGCCTCAGCCTCCTGAGTAGCTGGGACTACAGGCGCCCGCCACCGCGCCCGGCTAATTTTTTCTATTTTGTTTTTAGTAGAGACGGGGTTTCACCGTATTAGCCAGGGTGGTCTCGATCTCCTGACCTCGTGATTAGCCCGCCTTGGCCTCCCGAAGTGCTGAGATTACAGGCGTGAGCCACTGCGCCCGGCCAAGAAAGATATTATTTATTTTCTATAACCTGATTAAGAAAGTGACATCTCCTCAACATTGTCACGTTCTACTGATTAGAAGCACGATACTTAATGGAAAAAAACGGCATAATGGAGGGAATACCTGGGGGTTGGAATCATGTGAGGTCACCTTACAGGCTGCCTGGCACAATAGCAAAAGTCATGCTACATGTAACCAGGGGCTGTCGATATATATTATAACTATGTACTTTAACTTTTATGTTTATTTCTGCTGCCATCCTCCTGCTAAATCCTCTGGTTATTGTTAATTTATTAGAATTTGGGGGATACTTGAAGACAAAACTCAGATTAGTCAATAATTAACCCCAAGAGAATGCTTAGGGAGAAACTGAATATTACTTACATAATAGCGAACTTGTTAATGACTTGTCAGTGAAAAGGATTATGGCTTCTGAATATCTTGCTATTCGATTCAGTAAATTTTAGTAATATTTGTGGTTAACATTATGCATCTAATTGAATGGTTCAAGGTTTGGATATTACATGTATGTATTTGATTTTTCTATTTATTTTTTCCACAAATGAATTAGAATGGAATTGAATAGAATCAAATATAATGCTGTATTATAGTTTTCTGTATTTTATTTTCTTTCTTTTTTTATAAAGTCATAGAAGTATGCAATGGTAATTTTAAATACAGTCATCCAAATTATAAATATGCAAATCAAAAACATCTTATTAAGCTGCCAAGAGAAATTAGGGTTCCTGAGACTTGCTTCAACAGTTAGTAAATAAGTGTCTCGACAGTAAAATGGACATCAACTGTCTTCTAATCTAAGACCATCCCATGTGCCCAAGATGGTTACTGGACCATTAAGTAGCTCCAGGGCTTCAGATCATGTCCTCACCCGTGCCCCCTTTCTAGTCAAGATTTTTTCTTCTGTTTTAGAAAAAAAAATCTTAATAAGATCTTATGAAAGAGTTAACCTATTGATTTAAGTTCATGCTACGATTAAATATTTGCATTTAAGAATTTCTGGAGAATGGTTATGGATATTTAGTAGAAGAAAGAAAAGGAAGGAAGGGAGGAAAGGAAGGGAAGGGAAGGGAAGAAAGAATAAGAATGCTATAAATATAGAATTAGATACAGATGATATAGAAATAAGAGAGAGAAAAGATGACGGGGTGATATGAGGGAAAGCTTGCAAAAAGATTCCACCTGAATCCAAGTGCATCAGATGGGAGGCATCTGAAGGGCTCTCTCTCCATCTCTGCCAGATGTTCCTCTAGGTGTTGGATACTACAATTGTGAGCAAGAAAAATACAGCTCCTATTGTCTCAGATCTCCATTACCACAACATAAAATATTGCATATGAATAACATATTTTCTACAAATGCTAAATGCTCTAAAGAAAATTAAACAGGGTGGAGGGACAGAATACAAGAGTCTGGGTTGGGAAGGCACTGTGCTGTAACCATAGGAGACATGCAAAAATCTTGGGGAAGGGCATTTTGCCTGAGAGAAGAGTAAATACCAAATACAAAATCTGGACAGACAGGGGAATAAGTCTCAGTCTGTCCAGAGGACAAAAATAAATTGAAAGTTTTCAAAATATTGGGAACTGGTATGAGGAGGAGATACGGTCTTGAAACACAGTCATGGGACAGATTACATGGGGCCATTGTAAAGGGATTGGATTAAATCTTATTGCATTGGGAAAACAATGATGTTTTCCAAACAAAAAGGTTGTATCACCAAATTTACAACTCGAAAAAACACTGAGGTCTGGGAGCTGTGAAGAGAATCCCTTTAGGAGTTGCTGGAAGAAACAGTGTAATTAGTCATGACAGGAAATCATGTAGGAAGAGATGAAGATGGAAACGAGAGTTGTTGCCACAGAGATAGGGGAAACATTAAAACTTGAGGAATATTTTGGAAGCAGGCAGAACTTCAGGACTTATTGAAATACACATATGAAAGAGAAAGACATTTCTGATGACAACCCTAGAGCTTTTAGCCTGAGCACAGACAATTATATTGACTGAAACATTGCTTTATCTATCAAGATATCAGAATGAGGAAGGATAAGTTTTTGGTAAATGTGAGTCAAATTTAGAATTATGTATTACAAAGCTAAGTTTGAGAATATTACAAGGTACTAATTATAAACCATTCCATAGAAATGGTATCTACTAAGGAATTAGGATTGAAAGCCTGCAAGGTAAAGATTGTATATGATTATTTTTGAAAATCTCATAGGAATACTAACGTTGAACACAAATACATTTCCTTTGTTAAATTCAATACACTTTTCCAAAATAATTAGACTAATTTACTATTTCTTTGTTTTGAAGCTCCAGACAAAATTTTTGGCTTCTGATTCTTTTCACATAAATTTTTTTTTTTTTTTAATTATACTTTAAGTTCTAGGGTACATGTGCATAACGTGCAGGTTTGTTACATATGTATACTTGTGCCATGTTGGTGTGCTGCACCCATCAACTCGTCAGCACACATTAATTCGTCATTTATATCAGGTATAACTCCCAATGCAATCCCTCCCCCATCCCCCATCCCCGTGATAGGCTGCGATGTGTGATGTTCCCCTTCCTGAGTCCAAGTGATCTCATTGTTCAGTTCCCACCTATGAGTGAGAACATGCAGTGTGTGGTTTTCTCTTCTTGTGATAGTTTGCTAAGAATGATGGTTTCCAGCTGCATCCATGTCCCTACAAAGGACGCAAACTCATCCTTTTTTATGGCTGCATAATATTCCATGGTGTATATGTGCCACATTTTCTTAATCCAGTCTGTCACAGATGGACATTTGGGTTGATTCCAAGTCTTTGCTATTGTGAATAGTGCCGCAATAAACATAGGTGTGCATGTGTCTTTATAGCAGCATGATTTATAATCCTTTGGGTATATACCCAGTAGTGGGATGGCTGGGTCATATGGTACATTTAGTTCTAGATCCTTGAGGAATTGCCATACTGTTTTCCATAATGGTTGAACAGTTTACAATCCCACCAACAGTGTAAAAGTGTTCCTATTTCTCCACATCCTCTCCAGCACCTGTTGTGTCCTGACTTTTTAATGATTGCCATTCTAACTGGTGTGAGATGGTATCTCATTGTGGTTTTGATTTGCATCTCTCTGATGGCCAGTGATGATGAGCATTTTTTCATGTGTCTGTTGGCTGTATGAATGTCTTCTTTTGAGAAATGTCTGTTCATATCCTTTGCCCACTTTTTGATGGGGTTGTTTGTTTTTTTCTTGTAAATTTGTTTGAGTTCTTTGTAGATTCTGGATATTAGCCCTTTGTCAGATGAGTAGACTGCAAAAATTTTCTGCCCTTCTGTAGGTTGTCTGTTCACTCTGATGGTAGTTTCTTTTACTGTCCAGAAGCTCTTTAGTTTAATTAGATCCCATTTGTCAATTTTTGCTTTTGCTGCCGTTGCTTTTGGTGTTTTAGACATGAAGTCCTTGCCCATGCCTATGTCCTGAATGGTACTACCAAGGTTTTCTTCTAGGGTTTTTATGGTATTAGGTCTAACATTTAAGTCTCTAATCCATCTTCCATTAATTTTCGTATAAGGAGTAAGGAAAGGATCCAGTTTCAGCTTTCTACTTATGGCTAGCAAATATTCCCAGCACCATTTATTAAATAGGGAATCCTTTCCCCATTTCTTGTTTCTCTCAGGTTTGTCAAAGATCAGATGGCTGTAGATGTGTGGTATTATTTCTGAGGACTCTGTTCTGTTCCATTGGTCTGTATCTCTGTTTTGGTACCAGTACCATGCTGTTTTGGTTACGGTAGCCTTGTAGGATCGTTTGAAGTCAGGTAGCACGGTGCCTCCAGCTTTGTTCTTTTGACTTAGGATTGTCTTCGCAATGCGGGCTCTTTTTTGGTTCCATATGAACTTTAAAGCTGTTTTTTCCAATTCTGTGAAGAAACTCATTGGTAGCTTGATGGGGATGGCATTGAATCTAGAAATAACCTTGGGCAGTATGGCCATTTTCATGATATTGATTCTTCCTATCCATGAGCATGGTATGTTCTTCCATTTGTTTGTGTCCTCTTTGATTTCACTGGGCAGTGGTTTGTAGTTCTCCTTGAAGAGGTCCTTTACATCCCTTGTAAGCTGGATTCCTAGGTATTTTATTCTCTTGGAAGCAATTGTGAATGGAAGTTCAGTCCTGATTTGGCTCTCTGTCTGTTACTGGTGTATAAGAATGCTTGTGATTTTTGCACATTAATTTTGTATCCTGAGACTTTGCTGAATTTGCTTATCAGCATAAGGAGATTTTGGGCTGAGACAATGGGGTTTTCTAAATATACAATCATGTCATCTGCAAACAGGGACAATTTGACTTCTTCTTTTCCTAACTGGATACCCTTTATTTCTTTCTCTTGCCTGATTGCCCTAGCCAGAACTTCCAACACTATGTTGAATAGGAGTGGTGAGAGAGGGCATCCCTGTCTTGTGCCAGTTATCAAAGGGAATTTTTCCAGTTTTTGCCCATTCAGTATGATATTAGCTGTGGGTTTGTCATAAATAGCTCTTATTATTTTGAGGTACATTCCATCAATACCGAATTTATTGAGCGTTTTTAGCATGAAGGGCTGTTGAATTTTGTCAAAAGCCTTTTCTGTATCTATTGAGATAATCATGTGGTTCTTGACTTTGGTTCTGTTTATATGCTGGATTACGTTTATTGATTTGCGAATGTTGAACCAGCCTTGCATCCCAGGGATGAAGCCCACTTGATCATGGTGGATAAGCTTTTTGATGTGCTGCTGAATCCGGTTTGCCAGTATTTTATTGAGGATTTTTGCATCGATGTTCATTAGGGATATTGGTCTAAAATTCTCTTTTTTGTTGTGTCTCTGCCAGGCTTTGGTATCAGGATGATGTTGGCCTCATAAAATGAGTTAGGGAGGATTCCCTCTTTTTCTATTGATTGGAATAGTTTCAGAAGGAATGGTACCAGCTCCTCCTTGTACCTCTGGTAGAATTCAGCTGTGAATCCATCTGGTCCTGGACTTTTTTTGGTGGGTAGGCTATTAATAATTGCCTCAATTTCAGAGCCTGCTATTGGTCTATTCAGGGATTCAACTTCTTCCTGGTTTAGTCTTGGGAGAGTGTAAGTGTCCAGGAAATTATCCATTTCTTCTAGATTTTCTAGTTGATTTGCGTAGAGGTGTTTATAGTATTCTCTGATGGTAGTTTGTATTTCTGTGGGGTCCGTGGTGATATCCCCTTTATCATTTTTTATTGTGTCTATTTGATTCTTCTCTCTTTTCTTCTTTATTAGTCTTGCTAGCGGTCTGTCAATTTTGTTGATTTTTTCAACAAACCAACTCCTGGATTCATTGATTTTTTGGAGGGTTTTTTGTGTCTCTATCTCATTCAGTTCTGCTCTGATCTTAGTTATTTCTTGCCTTCTGCTAGCTTTTGAATGTGTTTGCTGTTGCTTCTCCAGTTCTTTTAATTGTGATGTTAGAGTATCAATTTTAGATCTTTCCAGCTTTCTCTTGTGGGCATTTAGTGCTATAAATTTCCCTCTACACACTGCTTTAAATGTGTCCCAGAGATTCTGGTATGTTGTATCTTTGTTCTCATTGGTTTCAAAGAACATCTTTATTTCTGCCTTCATTTCGTTATGTACCCAGCAGTCATTCAGGAGCATGTTGTTCAGTTTCCATGTAGTTGAGCGGTTTTGATTGAGTTTCTTAGTCCTGAGTTCTAGTTTGATTGCACTGTGGTCTGAGAGAAAGTTTGTTATAATTTCTGTTCTTTTACATTTGCTAAGGAGTGCTTTACTTCCAATTATGTGGTCAATTTTGGAATAAGTGTGATGTGGTGCTGAGAAGAATGTATATTCTGTTGATTTGGGGTGGAGAGTTCTATAGATGTCTATTAGGTCCACTTGGTGCAGAGATGAGTTCAATTCCTGGATGTCGTTGTTAGCTTTCTGTCTCATTGATCTGTCTAATGTTGACAGTGGAGTGTTGAAGTCTCCCATTATTATTGTATGGGAGTCTAAGTCTCTATGTAAGTCTCTAAGGACTTGCTTTATGAATTTGGGTGCTCCTGTGTTAGGTGCATATGTATTTAGGATAGTTAGCTCTTCCTGTTGATTTGATCCCTTTACCATTATGTAATGGCTTTCTTTGTCTCTTTTGATCTTTGATGGTTTAAAGTCTATTTTATCAGAGACTAGGATTGCAACCCCTGCTTTTTTTTTTTTTGTTCTCCATTTGCTTGGTAGATCTTCCTCCATCCCTTTATTTTGAGCCTATGTATGTCTCTGCATGTGAGATGGGTCTCCTGAATACAGCAGACTGATGGGTCTTGACTCTTTATCCAGTTTGCCAGTGTGTGTCTTTTAATTGGAGCATTTAGTCCATTAACATTTAAGGTTGGCCGGGCGCGGTGGCTCAAGCCTGTAATCCCAGCACTTTGGGAGGCCGAGACGGGTGGATCACAAGGTCAGGAGATCGAGACCATCCTGACTAACATGGTGAAACCCCATCTCTACTAAAAAATACAAAAAACTAGCCAGGCGAGGTGGCGGGCGCCTGTAGTCCCAGCTACTGGGGAGGCTGAGGCAGGAGAATGGCGTAAACCCGGGAGGCGGAGCTTGCAGTGAGCCAGGATCTGGCCACTACACTCCAGCCTGAGCGACAGAGAGAGACTCCATCTCAAAAAAAAAAAAAAAAAAAAAACATTTAAGGTTAATATGGTTATGTGTGAACTTGATCCTGCCATTATGATATCAACTGGTTATTTTGCTCGTTAGTTGATGCAGTTTCTTCCTAGCCTTGATGGTCTTTACATTTTGGCATGTTTTTGCAATGGCTGGTACTGGTTGTTCCTTTCCATGTTTAGGGCTTCCTTCAGGGTCTCTTGTAAGGCAGGCCTGGTGGTGACAAAATCTCTAAGCATTTGCTTATCTGTAAAGGATTTTATTTCTCCTTCACTTATGAAACTTACTTTGGCTGGATATGAAATTCTGGGTTGAAAATTCTTTTCTTTAAGAACGTTGAATATTGGCCCCCACTCTCTTCTGGCTTGTAGAGTTTCTGCCGAGAGGTCTGCTGTTAGTCTGATGGGCTTCCCTTTGTGGGTAACCCGACCTTTCTCTCTGGCTGCCCTTAAGATTCTTTCCTTCATTTCAACTTTGGTGAATCTGGCAATTATGTGTCTTGGAGTTGCTCTTCTGGAGGAGTATCTTTGTGGTGTTCTCTGTATTTCCTGAATTTGAATGTTGGCCTGCCCTACTAGGTTGGGGAAGTTCTCCTGGATGATATCCTGAAGAGTGTTTTCCAAGTTGGTTCCATTTTCCCCCTCACTTTCAGGCACCCCAATCAGACGTAGATTTGGTCTTTTTAATCCCATACTTCTTGCAGGTTTTGTTCATTTCTTTTTCTTCTTTTTTCTTTTGGTTTCTCTTCTCACTTCATTTCATTCATTTGATCCTCAATCGCTGGTACTCTTTCTTCCAGTTGATTGAGTCTGTTACTGAAGCTTGTGCATTTGTCACGTATTTCTCGTGTCATAGTTTTCATCTCTGTCATTTCATTTATGACCTTCTCTGCATTAATTATTCTAGCTATCAATTCTTCCACTCTTTTTTCAAGATTTTTAGTTTCTTTGTGCTGGGTACGTAATTCCTCCTTTAGCTCTGAGAAGTTTGATGGACTGAAGCCTTCTTCTCTCAAGTCGTCAAAGTCATTCTCTGACCAGCTTTGATCCATTGCTGGCGATGAGCTGCGCTCCTTTGCAGGGGGAGATACGCTCTTATTTCTTGAATTTCCAGCTTTTCTGCCCTGCTTCTTCCCCATCTTTGTGGTTTTATCTGCCTCTGTCTTTGATGATGGTGACGTACTGATGGGGTTTTGGTATAGCTGTCCTTCCTGTTTGATAGTTTTCCTTCTAATAGTCAGGACCCTCAGCTGTAGGTCTGTTGGAGATTGCTTGAGGTCCACTCCAGACCCTGTTTGCCTGGGTATCAGCAGCAGAGGTTGCAGAAGATAGAATATTGCTGAACAGCGAGTGTACCTGTCTGATTCCTCCTTTGGAAGCTTCCTCTCAGGGGTGTACTCCACCCTGCGAAGTGTGGGGTGTCAGACTGCCCCTAGTGGAGGATGTCTCCCAGTTAGGCTACTCAGGGGTCAGGGACCCACTTGAGCAGGCAGCCTGTCCATTCTCAGATCTCAACCTCCGTGTTGGGAGATCCACTGCTCTCTTCAAAGCTGTCAGACAGAGTCGTTCATGTCTGCACAGGCCTCTGCTGCTTCCCCTTTTGTTATTTAGCTGTGCCCTGTCCCCAGAGGTGGAGTCTACAGAGACAGGCAGGTTTCCTTGAGCTGCTGTGAGCTCCACCCAGTTCGAGCTTCCCAGCGGCTTTGTTTACCTACTTAAGCCTCAGCAATGGCAGGTGCCCCTCCCCCAGCCTCGCTGCTGCCGTTTAGGTTAGATCGCAGACTGCTGTGCTAGCAATGAGGGAGGCTCTGTGGCTGTGGGACCCTCCTGGCCAGGTGTGGGTATAATCTCCTGGTGTGCCCGTTTGCTTAAAGTGCAGTATTGGGGTGGGAGTTACCGGATTTTCCAGGTGTTGTGTGTCTCAGTTCCCCTGGCTAGGAAAAGCGATTCCCTTCCCCCTTGCGCTTCCCAGGTGAGGGGATGCCTCACCCTGCTTCAGCTCTCGCTGGTTGGCCTGCAGCAGCTGACCAGCACCCATTGTCCGGCACTCCCCAGTGAGATGACCCCAGTACCTCAGTTGAAAATGCAGAAATCACCGGTCTTCTGTGTCGCTCGCGCTGGGAGTTGGAGACTGAAGCTGTTCCTATTCGGCCATCTTGCTCCGCCCCCAAAAATGTGTATTTTTTAACAGTAGAATTACAGTCAGTAGAGTAAGACACTTATGTTTAATAAGGCATGCAGGAACTTAGAACAACTAGAGAACAGTACCTTTGTGTCACCTAAGTCATTCAGGGCATTCATTCAGGGACATGTGTTCATTCAGAACATATGCCCATTAAGAGAAAAGATTGTCAGTATAGCCTGTACTATTTAAAATCAATTTTAGCAAGATGGTAGGATAGGAGGCAACCCAATCATATCCCCTCACGGCAACAAGTATTCTTAATCCATCCATAGACAAAGCCTCTTTGCAGATGCCTCAGGATTCAGGTAGGAGGTTATCCAACACCAATGATGCCCAAGACCTAGCAGAGTTATTTTGAGTGCAGAATGATACCCAAGTGGTTGATCAGCTGATTATGCACCGAGGCTCAAGCCCGAAAATAGCCCCATTTTTCAAGTGTCTTGGCTATAGTAACATTTGACCTTGACCAAAACCATCTGCCAAGGGGTCCAGAAGAAATCATACACACTAGTGCCTTGGTGAAAAGACTCATCTGCCTGCAGACATTGGTCTTGGCAGTAAACCAGAAAGCTGTCCTGTGGCTTGGCTTCAGCCCACCTCAGCTGAGGTCCCAGTTAAGAATATTCATTACTTTGGGGAGGGTAATTACTGGTGGATTCTCACCCTCCAATTTGTACTTTGAGACTTTTTGAACAAGACTTCAACCATACATAATAGATTATCCTATGCATTTCTGTCCCAATTTTAACTTTTCTCAACTTGGAATTTGGCTGGCATCATTCTAGACCACTTGTGTATCATAATTAGGATGACAAAGATCTAAGAGATCTTGGTTCTGCAGGCAGTTGTTAAATTCTAAGTTAGATGGTCTACCTAAGACACTTCAATGCAAGCACTTTGCCATAATGTGTTCAAATTCCACAATTCTTTTATTCATGTGTCCCTATTGGATGAAAAATACAATACTAATAAAATCAGTGACAATAATCTGTCATAAATTATTTGTCTCTCCAAGACAATTAAGTTAATATATAATCATGAACAATCCCAGTGCTAGCAAAATAATTCTATATGGGAGAATGGCAGCAAAGAGATCGTAGGTATCTGGAAGTAGCTATGAAAAAGAATTAAGAAATTGCGTAAGGGGAGACACTTACCTTTCTTTTTATTGTTCTTGACTTGCTATCTCTTAGAGAAAATTGGGGTTATAGTGTACTTTAAAAATCAACGAAATGAAGAGTAGGGCAATTTAAGTTCTAAAATTTTGTTAAATTAAGAAGACATCTGTAAACACTGGTAAAATAAAAGTCCAATAGTAATTTCAAAGAGACTAATTGCTGTCAAGAATTACAAGAGTAAAAAATATGTTACACTAAATATATATCCACCTCTACCCATGAAACAAAATTTCTTACACTAAATCAATTCTTGAGGAGAGAAAAAATTGGGATTCTGCCAGAATTTGTATTCAGCTCGAGTCAGGATGCATGAAGCAGCATATTGTAAGGAACGTTCTGACTTGCTTAAAAGTTATGAGAACAGACAGTCTGAGGAGGATGTGGGAGGACTAAGGGAAGATGGCAGCAGAACTCTAAGGGAAACATAAGCCATGGAGAGCCTGTGAAGCAATTAGTTTAAGATACTATAAAAGGTGCCCCTGCCGGGTTCAGTGGCTCATGCTTGTGATCCTAGCACTTTGGGAGGCTGAGGCAGGCGGATCATGAGGTCAGGAGTTTGAGACCAGCACGGCCAACATAGTGAAACCCTGTCTTACTAAAAATACAAAAAATTAGCTGGGGGTGGTGGTGGTGGGTACCTGTAACCCCAGCTACTGAGGAGGCTGAGGCAGGAGAATCACTTGAACCCAGGAGGTGGAGGTTGCAGTGAGCCGAGATTGCACCATTGCACTCCAGCCTAAGCAACAGAGTGAGACTCCATTTAAAAAGAAAAAAAACATGTGTCCCTGAAGCTGGCACATTTAGTAATGGAATAATTCCTCATATAGCAAAAGGTAACACTAGGCAACATGTATGAATGAACTAGAAAAGTGGTAAAGAAGGCTATTTTTGCGTATACTTTGCTGATGTAAATGCGTATCACTGCTTGAGAAGTTACAAGAAAGAATTTTTTAAAAATAAATCAAAAATATAAAATTATAAAATATTTTCCTTTTGACATCATCCTTCATCACCTAAAATGTATACAAATAAAATAGAATAAAGGGATTAAAATCTTAGAAGATAAAGAATATTAGGTTAGTTCAAATTGATGATTTAAAGAAAAGAGGATTGGAGAGACTGAAATAAAGAACCTGAAGCATGAGGCAGATGGAACATTTTTAAATTAAAAATTAAGCTATTGAGTTCAGGATTATTTTGATTAAAGAGATCTATTCAAATTCTACCTATTACAGCCGTCATTTACTTAGAGTGATTTTAGTTAGTAATCACCAAATGCAAATGGTCTTGGATGCTTACTTGGTCTCTGAAAACTATGTACTCACTTTAAAGTATGTTCAATATTTGCCCAACACAAAATTGCTCAGCATATTCACAAACCTATGGTGCAAAAGTACTCTTACTGGAAAGCTGGGAATCATTGCTAGAATGACCTTTGGGGGAAGATAAATTATGGAATCCTAATTTTTTAAATTTTATTTCTGTTGGCTATGAAATATAATCACTTGCACTGTTACCTACATGGATGTGTGTTTATGATTTCACCTAAGAACAAAACATGAAAATGAATCAATATCCACATTAAGTTCATTTTCCAGTACAAACATACAGCATCAATATGTGCAGGTAGTTATAGCAAAGTCGTTGCCATTCTTCTTAAAAAAAAAAAAAAATCTATACAATTAGAAATGGAAAGATACAGGAAAAAAATGCCTATTTTCAAGAACTAATAGTTCTGAGTTTACTTAAAGGTTAAAGATTGGGGCCGGGGATGGCAGCTCATGCCTGTAATCCCAGCACTTCGGGAGGCCAATGTGGGTGGATCACTTGAGGCTAGGAGTTTCAGACCAGCCTGGCCAATATGAGGAAACCTCGTGTCTATTAAATATACAAAGCAATTAGCCAGCTATGGTGGTGCGTGCCTGTGATTCCAGCTACCAGGGAGGGTGAGGCATGAGAATCGCTTGAACACGTAAGCAGAGGTTGTAGTGAGCTGAAATCATGCTACTGCACTTCAACCTGGGTGACAGAGGGAGACTCTGTCTCAAAAACAAAACAAAATAACAGTTAATGATTTGATGTAGTATTGTTTGCACCATTATTGTTTCTCTAAGTTAATAGCATTGAAATTCCAAGTAATTTTTATTATTTGGTTATACTTTTCTTTAGATAGTAGTCCATGGTTTTCTTCCATTTTACAGTGTAATTAATTTCTCAAGTTTGAATAGCATGTGCCTATATAATAACATCTTAAAAATGAAAGCTATTTAATAGATATGTATTAAATAAAATAAACAACTTCAGCCAAAATGGAAAATAGAAAAACGAATACCCTGATATTTTTAAAGAGTTAATATAGCTTTTCAATATATTCCATTTGTTTAAAGGGAGAGGTTACCCAAATAATATAAAAATTTTACTCAACAAAATATTGTCATTAATATTAATGGTTATATGCTGCTTGACAAATTTATTTGTGTGACTAAGAGGCAAAGCCTTTTTCATCGCAGGAAAAAAAAAATCTGTTTAAGAAATACACTCTAGCAGTCACTGCAACACTCAAGACTTTTTTGAATATCCTACAGATTTATGGTGAAATAAAGTATTTGCATTAACTGAACTCCTCTTCTTTCCTACATATATAAATGTCTTATTTTAAGAATCTCTTATTTTGTATGTTCCAAATTATTTGATTTTATTTTATTTACTTATTTATTGAGACAGAGTCTCCCTCTGTTGCCCCACCTGGAATGCATTGGTGCAATCTCAGCTCACTGAAACCTCCACCTCCTTGGCTCAAGTGATTCTCCTGCCTCAGCCTCCCAAGTAGCTGGGATCACAGGCATGTGCCACGATGAAGAGCTAACGTTTGTATTTTTAGTCAAGGTGGGATTTCACTATGTTGACCAGGTTGGTCTGGACTCCTGGCCTCAAGTGATCTGCTTGCCTTGGCCTCCCAAATACTGGGATTACAGGCCTGCACCTCTGCAAAGCTGCAAATGATTTTAAATTATTACAGCTAATATAGCATTTTCATGGAAAGATGCTAATGATATTTTTCTACCTTCTTATGTATTTCCAATTATAATATATGCCCAATGTTTTATATGTGCCTAATTTTAAAGAAAAATAAAATGATTTGTTTTAACCTTTTTCATTTTCCCCTACCTCCTACATGGCTCTTTAAGAATACACTCATAAACTTTACCTTTCTTCCACCAGACAGTTCCTATACTGCACAGCAGATTACCTAACTATCAGTTTACTTAGAAGTCCTGAAGATGGAACCTTGAAACAAACTAGGCATCGACCCCCAAGGAGACTGCCTCAGAGAATGGTCAGTTTATCACCTAGCTCTGCAAAGGCACCAGCCAGCAAATCACACAGACCTTGCCTCTACTCGCCCCCTTCCCTCCATGCGTTTAACACCAAGTCCCTCTTTAAAAGACTGCTTTCTGCCCAGAAAGCGGAAGCAGCTACCTTTAAGGCAGGAACCTGTACCACTTCCTTTCAGCTAAGCTCTGGAATAAAAGCCACTTACTTTTCACCAGATCTCATTCTTGTTCATGGGACTCAGCAAGTGGCTAGCAGCTGGAGTTGTGTTTGGTTATACTATGTTAGTTACATAGGAAATTTTTTATAGTACTGATGTTTCCTACAAAATGGGACATTTAGATGTAATTTCTCAATTAAGTATATATGTATAGGATTGTCTGTATGGAGAAATGTATTACTAAGCGACAACGTAATACAATTGAATAGGCCTGAGTTTGGAAAATACATTTTTATCAGGTGCTTTCCTTTTTATCTGTGGGGGACATGGTAGCTAAGAAATAGTGCTGAGGGCAGCTGATATTACATGACAAAAGAGAGAAGTTTTATTCTTCTCACTGTGTTTTGAGAAATCACTTTCAGACCAATGACACAATATGCACCATTGTTAACAGAGTAAACATAGATTTTCTGAACTGTGATTCATACATCTATTGAACAAGCTCCCAGATGTCTATCTCCGTGGGGATAACCTTTAAACACTATGTTTTCAGAAATTCTTGAGTATGTAGAGAATCATTCTTTATGAATGGTAGAAAAATTCTTTCTATACAAGAAATAAAGTAATTATACTAAGTGCCATTTTAAAATTTAGCTTATATCACAAAGTTTCCTGTATCTATTCTGTGGTTGTATTGATAATCAATGTATACATATAAACGCTTTGATGAATTTTTTTTTTTTGAGACAGAGTCTCGCTTTGTGGCCCAGGCTGGAGTGCAGTGGCGTGATCTCGGTTCACTGCAACCGCGGCCTCCTGGGTTCACACCATTCTCCTGCCTCAGCCTCCCGAGTAGCTGGGACTACAGGCGCCCGCCACCAAGCCCAGCTAATTTTTTGTATTTTTTAGTAGAGACAGGGTTTCACCGTGTTAGCCAGGATGGTCTGATGAATTTTTATACTATCACTATGTAGAGAAGCTATGGATTCTAAAATGTTAAGGAAAATATAATAAATCAATAGCACAATAAATATGAAAATTTAAAAGGGAAACTTCATAGTAAAATGTTCCTTACAAAAACTGACTCAGAAAGAAACAAAAACTTGAAAATTCCTAAAATTATTGAAGAAATTAAAGCAGTAATAAAAAATTCACTACTGAAACAATAATAAAAAAGATTGCTTCAGTGATGAATCCATATAAACGTCAAGGAAACAGATAAGCTCAGTATTATATAGGCTTTCCCAGGGAAAATTAAAAAAAAGGATAAAAAACTTGTCAACCTATTTCATGGAATTTAACACAATCTTAATATATAAACCCAAGAAGAACACTATAGAGAGAAAAATTATAGGGTGATTTCATTCATGAATATGGGTCAAAATATTTGGCCCTGTGTTCTCAGTAAGAGAATCAAGTAATTGAATAACACTATCAATACCCTTCATCCAATTCTTCGTCTAATTCTTCATTTCGGCTGATGGCCAAAACGCAAGCAATCGCAAACAATTTACCTGGCTTTTTTTTAACTTGAGTTTTCTGATTTTAAGTATTATTATTATTGACTTTTGAGAGTTCTAGTTATATTCTGAATATAAGATTTTATTAAATATATTGAAAATATTTTCAGTCCATGACTTACTTTTTAAATTCTCTTAATGGTGTCTCTCAAAAAGCCAAAGTTCTGAATTGATGAAATCATATCTTATACACTTATTTTGAAGATTAAATGATGAGTGCATGTAAATTATTAAAATGATACTTGGAAAGGAGTAAATTTTTGTTTTATCATAGCCTGAATGTGCCACCTCATGAGAACTTTACTCTCTTTCAAGGATATCAAAGATCAGTGCTGAGTCTCAAGATTCCTTTTAAAAAATGACTTCCTAAATGGAATCTGAACTCCAAGTGGATCCCCTGTTGAACATACACTCGGACCTAAGGACACATACTGTGCTAGGGCAGGAGCAGTCCTGAGCAGTATTTTCCACTGGAACTAGAAAGTGACCACAGCTTTTATTGTGAGCATGTTACCATAGTTGACCAAGCCAACCACAGGTAGTTTTCAGGACATCTGATTATATATAACTTGAATATCTAAAATATTACCCTGGTACCTTGCGGTTCTCAAACTTCTTTAACCAGAGAACCCTCTTATCACACTGCATACTAACAACAAAAAGAATGCTCCAGTGTTCTTCTGACAATGCTTTGAGAAAGGCTAGTTCAGGACACCAATTCAGCAAATATTAACTAAGTACCTAATTTGCACTGGGACAAAGTTCTAGGAATGAGGAGGCAATAATGAACAAAACAGACAAAAATCTCAGCTCAAAAAGGCTTATATACTTGGAGAAACCATTTTTTTAATATTAAGGCAATTTAAATGATTGATAAATAAAACTATTAAATTCAGTTTTCTGAAGTTTGTATGAGTTTATAATTTTTAATTGTAACCCAAAATAATGAATTTTACCTTGGGAATTATTTAATGTTACCACAATAATTCCTGAGGAAAATAGAATGACACTGGTAACATCATAATTCCAGTGCCAGCATTTAACATTGTGATTATGAGGAAATAAGGTAATAAAAAAATAGATTTTGTGTCCTTTTGTGTTTCTTGCCTATATTCTCTTTTCACTTTTTTCTTTTCATTTATAAATGCAAATATTTTCTATTATTATATGTCCTACTATACTCCTCCACAATATTTAATATCATTGGGAATCATTCTAAGTATTTTAGACCTGTTTCTCATATAGATTCCTTTTAGAGATGAAGGGAACTTTTCTTTATCTTTCTGAAGTTTTGATAATTTGAGTCGAGGAAACTAAGAATAGACAGATTAACAGGAGAAAAGGTATAAAAATATATTATATGCACATAGAAATCTCCCCCACAAAAAGATAACTTTTTAGAGCTTTTGATGTGCCTGTGGTCCCTCTGAAGAGCCATCTTGAAATATACCAAAAAGAGATATATCATGGGGTAGTATATTTTTGTTTCCCACGATTCTCTAGTATTTTATGTTAAACAAAGTTACTTCTCCTTTTTTTCATTTTCATTTTGAGATGGAATCTCGTGCTCTGTCATCCAGGCTGGAATGCATTGGCACCATTTTTGCTCACTGAAACCTCCACCTCCCAGATTCAAGCAATTTTCCCACCTCAGCCTCCTGAGTAGCTGAGACTACAGGCACACACCACCACACCTGGCTAATTTCTGCATTTTTAGTAGAGACGGGGTTTCCCATATTGGCCAGGCTGGTCTCGAACTCCTGACCTCAAGTGATCCGCCTGCCTCAGCCTCCCAAAGTCCTGGGATTACAGGCATGAGCCACCATGCCCGGCACTTCTCCTTTTTTAGAGAGGGAAACTACAAAATAGATCCACAGACTTAAAAACCTCAGAAAGATAGCTCTTAAACATACAACTTACTAACAAGGATAAAAATGAAGGATCTGCTAAAAGGTCAGCTCCACTGTAAGCTTTTATCTGTTCAAGGAATAGCCCTGTGGGAACATGGGTATCTTAAAAGACAGGAATTTTTTTTTTTTTTTTTTTTTTTTTTGACTCCAGGAGTTAGGTTGGGAAGGCAAACAACTAAAAATCTCTAATGGCATTTAATTAACAGTAAAGCTGAGTATAAAAACAGTCTATATGCTTCAGATTCTATGAAGATATATGCTTATCAATGACACTAGAAGCTAATATTTTCCAGTATAGGGAAAGGAAATCATTATTTAGAGGAGAGAAAAGATAAATGCATGGATTAATCCCTACACTCTTTTATTTTTAATGTTTGAGTTTCTTCAGTTGAGTCTAAGGTAATAAATGAAAGAGACATAAAAGAGAACTGTCTAAGCAGTAGTAGTTATTTCTTGGAATCCTCATACTGTTTCATTTCTGTCTCAGTAAAGAGAAATTATAATGTGTCAATTAAAGTTCCCTCTAGTCTGGATAGAAAAATCTTAGCTGATATTATATTGGGTCACCTTTTTGTGAGTTGTATGTTAAAGCCTTTTGTGTTCACAGAATGTATCTTTTATTTGAAGTATATTTATCACTAGAGTTTGTTGGCAAAGCTTTCTTCCTGTAGCAGGGATAGCACAGGGTGTTGGAGAGTTAGAAGAAAGTACACTTTTCCAGTGAAAAAAATACCCATTCTGCAGAAATAAATTCTACTATGAGTTTTGTTTATGAATTTTAAAAATATTGTCTGTATTCTTTTAAAAAACACATTCATAGAGTGATGACTCTTGAAGATTATAAAATTTTAGCACAGATGAACATTTAAAATCCTGGACCTAAGTGATACCTCATGGAAGCACAGAATTATGGGGCAAAATACCTAAATAGAAGAAAAATGTTAGATATGGAAAATAAGAGAAAAGTAACAGACTAGGATTCTGTTATTCCTAATTCTCAGTTTTATTTTTATTTTTAACTCATTATGTGGCTCAAAGAAAGTCACACATTTTCTTCATCTGCAAAATAAAAGGATGGGATTCTATAACCCCAAAGATTATTTTCAGCCTAAAATTTTATGAAGTTGGTCTGCTTCCTTATATTTTCTTGGGCTAATTCTGTTGCCCTCAAATCACTATAGGTGAATTCAGAGTGCGGAGTCAGGTATATACTCAAGTACTGCCCCATGGAATCAACCTGGAGTATAGCTGAAAAGGAAGTACAGAAAAAGCTCAAATGAGCACTTACCTCTAAATCTGTAAGACTAAATTATGTTACTTTAACATGAAGAAGGGGGCATAATGTTAGAATTTATTAGTAGACGGTAAAATGCACCTCCAGTATACCACAGAGTTAGTTCCTTGGTGGTGAAAATGTTATTGCTCATTCTAAACAAAGTTACATGCAAGAAAATAACATAGAGAAGAAGAGATTAGTTCAATGATATACAGAAGCTCGTCAATGTATTTACACAAAGTAAACCAATTAAATGCAGCTTTTCATCAGTTTTATTGAAACTATGTTCTCCAAGTGTTTTAATTGCTGTTACAAACAACACAAAGTTTTCCTTACCAAAAAAAAAGAAAGAAAACGTTGTAACAAATGTATCACTCTCTGAAAAATATAGTTTCCTTGATTTTGGCAAGTTAAATTTGAGCAGAGGAATGTTTTGTTGTTCTTGGTATTTAATAGAAGTCTCTATCAAAGCAAAAGTTGCACTTCACAAAGTTAAACAGACAAGGAACAATTGCAATAAAAGAGAGAAGCCAAAAGTCAGTCTCAGCTCAACTCCACTAAAACAAAGGACTAGGGAGTTTTTAACAGCTGAGAATTTGGGGGAATTAAGTAATGATAAACCATCTATGTTTGCTTATTGGCCTTACTCAAAGGAAAAGGAACTTTCTCTTATCTGACTGACATGAGGTAATTTTGCAACTTGGAGCAAGATGCACCAGGGAAGTTAGGCAGGAACTCTGCCACAGAAGACAGGGATAAGGGCACTATCTTCTTTGATCATTACATTTTAATCAGACGATTCCCACGTCCTTGAGAAAGACAGTTAGGGGGCCAAGGGAAAACTTTCCCTTTACCAAAGTTTACTGGGGGAAAAAAAAAAAAAAAAAAAAAAAGGCAAATTAGGAGAAACAGTGTATCAATTTAGCAATGCTCATGGAGTAGAATCGCAGAGTAATCACCTCATCATGCAATGCTGTACAAATGATTATATACCTTTCTTCTTAGAGGAAAGGGAGATGGAGAAGTGTGGATGAAATTTGTAACCACTCAATGGGTTCATTTTGCCTGCTGCCCAGATACAGTCAATTTATCAAGACAGCAGAATTACAATAGAGAAATAGTTTATTTCATGCAGAGCTGGCTGACTGGGAGAATGGGGTTTTATTATAACTCAAATCAGTATCCTAGAAAATTTAGGGCCAGGGTTTATTAAGGAAAGTGTGGTGGATAGGGGGTCAGGGAGAGGGGAGTGCCAATTTGTTGGGTCTAAAATGAAATTGTAGGGAGTCAAAGGTTTCCTCTTACACACAGTCAGTTTCTGGGTGAGGGCCATAAGGCCAGGTGAGCTGATTTATTGATTTGAATGGCACCACCTGATCCATCAAGTACAAGGTCTGAAAAATACCTCAAGCACCAATGTCAAGTTTTACAATAGTGATATTATTTCCAGGAGCAACTGGGGATGTTCAGAATCTGGTGACCTCTAATTGCATGATTCCTAAATCATAATTTCTAATTTTGTGACTAACTTGTTAGTCTTACAAAACCAGCTTTGGGATTAGTCTTACAAAAGCAAATTTTGGGAAAGGGCTACTATCATCTTTGTTTTAGAGTTAAACTATAAACTGAGTTAGTTAGTTTGGCCTGAACCCAGGAATAAACAAGGACAGCTTGAAGGTTGAAAGCGAGATGGAGTCAGTTAGGTCAGACCTCTTTCACTGTTATAATTCTCTCACAAATATAATTTTTGCAAAGGTGCTTTCACATTAGGGAGGTAGTAAATAATTTTTAGGGAAATTAATTGGTTTTTAAGAACACACATGGCCTGGGAAAAAGTCTGTTGTTCTTATAGAGTGGACAATAGATGCAACTGAAGTCTGTCCATGTGTGTTGACAAACTTTAGTCTTTCCTTGTTAATATGAGTTCAGTTAATGAAAACTCAGGGAAGGGACCAGAGGTGATTGTTTTCTTCTTTGACAGATCTGAACTTTATGCAGATAAGGGAACTTTAGAGAGCAACATCATCCTTTGCTTTTGGGGAGACAGAGGATTGAAAGACAGAAGGGGTGGTGGGAGGAAGGTCAGAGGGACCTTGAGGCTTTTTCTCTTGCCCAGTATGTCAAAGCGCTATATTTTGGGGTATTGATTTCTGAACCCCAGAATAGTCCTGGGTTATAACACTATCAAGAGGATTTTTTAAATGATTTACACCTCAAAAGGGCAGAGAAATGATTTATAATTACAAGTTTTCTGAAGTAAATTATCTTTAAAAGGAGAGATCAGGACTCTGGTCAGGGACCTAATCAGTAAGAAATTAGATGAAGTTCAGTCAAGCTGAAGGGAAGGTGTCAAAACCTTCTTGGTCACCTGGTAGGCTGCATCTCGAATATTAGCAAAAATTCAAATCCACACTTAATACAAACGGTGAAAAGAAATCATGTACAGAAACGTAATTCAGTTAAACTCAAAATTGTTTCCAAAGACTTTTTTCCCCAGTATCTGAAAGCTATTATCATTACGGTGGACAAAAACACACACACACAGAGTTTGGTAAGTGCTGCCCATTGATCTAAGTGCTGGAAGGCAAACAGTCATAAAATTCAGTTCCTGGTCTCTAGATGTCTCTGGTCTTGAAAACAAGAGGGAAATTAAGTGATAAAGATCAATACAAGTTCCTACATTTAAATGACAAATTATAAGTACTAATACAAAAGTCTCCCAGAACTCAGCAAGGGAGAAATGTCTCAGGAATGGAAACAGGCTTGCGCGTGTGAAGTTCTGTCAAATTAAACATTTTTTCCCGCAATTATTATTATTTATAAGGTCAGGGGTTATTTTGACAATGTGTATAGTTAGCAAGAAAAGTGAGGCATCAGATTCTGGACATGAGTGCACTGTCTTGAATATGGTTAGCAAATTTGGTTCCTGGAACCCTGGGGTTTTATAAAATAAACAAGGGTCACAGAGGGACATGGATTAAAAAAGAAAAGAAAAAAAAAGACCTTATGGAGCTTCGGCTCTTCTTTCCCACAGCATAACAACTCTATATCCGTGTATTCTATATTAAGGAGATAAGAGTCTCTGTCTGGCAAAAAGCTTTCACTACTTTAAGAAGGAGCTGAGGCTGGGTGCGGTGGCTCACACATATAGTCCTAACAATCAGGGAGGCTGAGGCAGGCAGATCACTTAAGACCAGGAGTTTGAGATGAGCCTGGCCAACATGGTGAAACCTCATCTCTATTAAAATGTAACAATTACCCAGGCGGGGTGGTGCAAGTCTGCAATCCCAGCTACTCGGGAGGCTGAGACATGAGAATCGCTTAAACCCAGGAGGCAGAAGTTGCAGTGAGCTAAGATGATACCACTGCACTCTAGCCTGGGTGACTGAGTGTGACTCTGTCTCAAAAAAAGAAAAAAGAAAAAAGAGGAGCTGAAAAGCTGCAGAAAACAAAAAAATCAACACAGGGAAAAACAGGTATATAAATGACCAGGTAATATACTATATCTTGATTTTTACTTATAGACATTTTCACAAGTCTCATTGTGCCCCTCCACACTGCCTCTCATATACAATTACCAAATAAGCACTTGCCTCAGGAAGAAACATAGTCATTCCTCTTTCATACTTCATATCACACTGTGGTGCAGTGATATCATCTTTCTAACGGTCCTTTGAGAAGCAAGAGTGGAGAATGAAGGCCAAAATACATAAGCAGAAAACGTAGAAAAAATCTGAGAGAGGATATGCTCCCCAGAGGGCCAGACTGTCCAGATCATTCTAAGCCTTACTGCAGTAAAACAGATTGGGACAATTGAAACCAGGTTAAAAAAAAAAAAAAAAAAAAAAGACACATACACAGCAATCGAGCTCAGGAAGAGCAAAGATTCTCAACCCATCTATATCCATGCACACTTCACAGATGGCTTGTGCTGACAAATAAGCTGGAAAATGTAAAAATGTAGGTGAGTGTAAGATGTGATGCCCCCAAGAAGAGTACTGGGGTCTAAGTGTGCTTCTCCAGAAATAAAACTTGACTTTCAACATTCTCAGTGAGTTATAAAGTTATAGATAAGGGTTTTAGAAATGAAGTTTGGTGGTTTAAAATATAGACTGATTTTACACTGATATTTACCTGAGATACCCCCAGGCAGAGTAGATTTGAAATATAGGATAGGAAGCAACCAGAAAAGATGGAAGGGATGATTCTGAAGCATTAAGCATCTCTGGTTAGAAACTTTGTACCTACCCCAGTACCCAGTAGCTTAGGAGAAGAGGAGGTAAGTCAGTGGCTCAGCCAGAGATCAACCTATTTTAATATTTATCGGGCAGACATGAGACTGAAATGGGATCAAACATTAATCCAAACCCCAAGAAAAAAAAATTCATGTAGAAAAGTGATCTTAGATTAATTTAATGTCTTAACTTTCTTCCTATCTGTTCATATTTTCTAATATGTATTTTCTTCCTTAAAAATGAGGAAAAAGGAAACACCAACTATCTACCACTGAAAAACAGAGGTGAGATTAAGCTGGTTTTTCACCTTCTTCCCTTCCTCCTCCGCTTCCCTCCTCATTTCCTTTGTGAGTGATAAAATATTTCCTCCAGCCAGCTACAGGCTGGAATGTCTCAATTCTCTTTATTTAAATCCCGAGGAATATGAAGAAACATGCACCCCAGAGGGGTTTCCATTTTGTATCTTTTGTTACCAAATCTAATTCAAACCAATAATTGATTCTATGGCCACAGAAGTACATGGCTATTTCAAAGTCATAGATGTGTTTTTTTCTTATGCATCATCACAGACTTTTAACTGATGCTAGCATCGCCCAGATCCCTTCACTAGAGAGGCTGCAACTACAAGGCAAAATTTTATTTCCCAACCTGATTTGAAAAAGCTCAGATCCACTCAGCTTTAGAAGAAGTTTTCAGATGTGCGTTTTATAAACAACCTATTTTATAAGTGATTTCAATGCTCTTTGACATTGCTGGTTCTGTTGTATGTATCCTTTTTAATTGGTAGTCTTTGGTATTTGTTGTCCTGAGTTAATTTCTTAAAAGAGGTTGTCACGTAAGAAGACTCCAACAAATAATTGACTGGAACGTGGTTGAGACCTCATTATCTATGTATATTTTAATGGTGTTGGAGCTTAGTTTCTGTACTCTGCTCACTTTCAGCAATAACTTTCAAGGCCGGAGACACTTTGATTTTAAAGTGATAATCAATGAGAGACATATTGTTCTTGTCTCTGGTTCTCTAAAGCTCTACAGCACTGTGTGTGAAGAAATAAGATGCTGCCTGCCCAGAGAACAGACCTCTTCTAACACAACAGACATTTCCACAGAAAAGATTACCCATTACGCCCTTTTCATTTTGGAGGATGGATCGTTCAGCTCTTATCAACAATCACTATGACTGTGACAATTTAAGGAACTCTATTTCTACCTAGAGACATGCCCGGGTGATCTGGTATTGCCTAATACATGCCCCGTTTTATCGTGCACTGGAATTATCTTTATCGGGGTGCACTCTGCACACAAGTGATTTCATGCTCAGAGTGAATTCATGGTAGGAGAGTTGGAATAAGGAGATCGGGCTCTAATGCTTCCTGAAGCATTTCTTTTGTAAAAAGTAAGCCTCAGCTGTAGCCTACTGAAATGTTTTGTTCCTTCACTGTATCATTTCCTTAACTTTTTTTTTTTTTTTTTTTTTTTTTTTTTTTTTTTTTTTTTTTTTTGAGACGAGTCTCGCTCTGTCGCCCAGGCTGGAGTGCAGTGACCGGATCTCAGCTCACTGCAAGCTCCGCCTCCCGGGTTCCCGCCATTCTCCTGCCTCAGCCTCCTGAGTAGCTGGAACTACAGGAGTCCGCCACCGCACCCGGCTAATTTTTTTTTTTTTTTTTTTTTTTTTTTTTTAGTAGAGACGGGGTTTCACCGTGTTAGCCAGGATGGTCTCGATCTCCTGACCTCGTGATCCACCCATCTCGGCCTCCCAAAGTGCTGGGATTACAGGCTTGAGCCACCGCACCCGGCCTCCTTAACTTTTTAAATACGTTTTCACTGGCTGAGTTTAGGCTTATCAAAAAGCCTACACAAAGAGGAATAATAAGAAAATAGATGTTAATTATAATTTTTTTTCTATTTTAACTTATCTACTGTATACTCCCAACTCTGCCGTAATTTTTATAAATACGAATTGAGAGCCTTAATTTGCCCTGTTGAAAATAATGGATGAGATTTCCCTTCCCTTATTTTTCTCAAAGCATTTACTTTAGAAAACTTGTAAGTACTGTCTCCACTCTTTGAAATGCACAAATCCTTCTGAAAACTAGATAGGCCTTTTTTACAGTTTTATAACCTAGGAATGTCTTTCTTAAGGACCCGAAGCCATCTCTTTGAATTATAAATATCAAGGTAATGCTCCTATCTCCCTGTTTCTGTGGGAACATAGGAGCCTTGCTCCAAGTTGCAAAACTATCTCTTATCATGAAGATACAAAAAGTTTGTTTTTTTATCTTAATATAGCCAACTAGCTATCGCAGAGTTACCCCAATTACCAAGTGCATTTAGGATGAACTGTGTGTGACAAATGAGGCTGTCAAGTTCTCTTAGAGGAGGCCTAGTTATCCTATAGACAATGGGTTGTACCGGCCTGCTTATATTGAAAAGTGAGATTTCTTTCAGTCTTTGCAATCTCTTTTTTTGCTTGCTTGTGATGCTCATCACATTCTGGTTGTGTTTTTTTGTTTGTTTATGTGTGTGTGTGTTTGTTTTATTTTGAGATAGAGTCTCATTCTGTTGCACAGGCTGGAGTACAGTGGCACGATCTCAGCTTACTGCAACCTCCGTCTCTTGGGTTCCAGTGATTTTCCTGCCTCGGCCTCCCAAATAGCTAGGATTACAGGCATGTGCCACTAAAGCCTGGCTAATTTTTGTATTTTTTAGTAGAGACGGGGTTTCACCATGTTGGTCAGGCTGGTCTTCAACTGCTAACCTCAGGTGATATGCCCACCTCAGCCTCCCAAAGTGCTGGGATTATAGGTGTGAACCACGGTGCCTGGCTGATTCTGGTTTAATTCTAATTCAATAATAAAACTAGTTGCTTTCTCTACTACATTTGTAAAGAAGTTTTTGACTTAGAACATGCTCCTTCTCATACTACTTTAAACTGATGGAAATTAAGAAAACTGCAGAAGTGAGAATGCTGTCCTCTGACCTCCCACCTTTCTCCCTGGAAGCAGGCTCTAAAAGATTTATCTGACCTTCCACTGAAGCAAGTGTTCTGCCTACACCCAGGGGAAAATAATCCAAATACCCACGGTAACCAAGAATCTAAACAAACAGGACTTACCATTTTCTCCTAGTTTATTACAATCAGATCACAACTTTTTGTCTCTCAATCATACTTCTACATGACTGTTTCTAAAAATACATATTTTTTTGTTTCTTGGATCTTCATTGCTGAAGGCTTGCATATCACATAATGCTTACATCACATAAATTTGGGTGATTTTCTCTTGTTAATCTGTCTTTTGTTATAGTGGTCTCAGCCACGAACTTTGTGATGGATTAAAAAAAAAAAAAGATACTACTTTTTCTCCCCTATCCTGAGTTGCAAGAGAATTCTGTTTTTAATTATATTTTCCGAACCATACCAACCACAGTTTGCTAGTGTGGGGACAAGTAAAGGAGCAACCAGTTATTTCCCATGGATTATAGAAGGTAGGCATTTGAAATCTACCAGTGCTTTTACCTCCAGGATGTTTTCGCATATTTAATTGTTGGCTAAAATATTTAGGTTAAAATGTGTCTTTTCTGCATATACTGAAGTTCATAAAACTATGTGTAGGCATTTTCATAGTCAACTGAATTTGGGCTAGTAATGTGCTTCCATTAACATTTCAGTCCTAATTCTGAAACTTAACACTAAAGATAAATGCTGTTTTTTCAATCACAACAAATTAACTCTACTGTCACATTCTGAAAAAGATGAATTACTCAAAGTGCCTGAATTCCAATTAATTCTGGAGCTAATTTGTGGTGTAACTTGTAATAAATTGTGGTTCGCCAGTAAATGCTTATGATTTCCAAAACTAAACTGTTGAAAGTATAAACCAAAACCAAAATACAGGCAGAAATCATGAAATCTTTTATGACTATCCCAGTACCTAGCTGCCTTATGTACATAAATTGTTAGAGAGTTAATCATAATTAGCATTGAGTAACCATAGCATGCAAGTTTGCACTGTTTTCTTTTTATGTATTCAGTATACAGATGTTCTTTAAGATGGAATTATGTACCAATAAACCCATCTTAAGTCAGAAATATCGTAAGTCAAAAATGCATTTAAACCCTTATAAACCCAACATAAAGTTGAAAAACTGTAACTCAAACCATAGCAAGTCCAAACACTCCTAGACTTACAAAGGAGTCATATCCTGATAAATCCATAGTAAAGACAAAAAATTGTAAGTCAAGCCATCCCATGTCAGGGAGCTTCTGTATCTGTATTAGCGGTGGTTTAAAAAATTCACTGTATTATTATTATTTTTTGATGTGATCACTTGGAGAATATATATAGTTGCCTCAGAAATACTGCCATCACTTAGGAGAGTTTTAGAATTTCAAATAATTCACTACAGGTTCCTTTCTGTTATATTTTTTAACCTGTTGACATGCTGGAATCAAATGTTCACCTAGTCAATAAATGAACCTTTAGGAAATACAGCATCAAGGAAGACAATAGGTGACATATGAGGGCAGCAAGATAGGCAATATCCTCTTTTATGGAAAATTATTTTCAAGTGTGACTAAATAATAAAGCTTTGTTTTTCCTCATGTGGTCCCGTTGTAACTGGCTGAAGGTGTCCAGGTGCTTGGCATTACACTTCACAGTGTGGGAGCAGGCTGGAGCATAGGGGCTCAGGAGCCCAGGTTACAGAATTCTCTGGGGTTTCAATACTCTCTAGAGGTTTGCCATTGGTTACTCGGTACATTCCCTATGTCAATGAAGAGAATGAAGTAAAGTTACAAAGTCATTTACTTGGTATGCACTCTCTATATATAAAGTGGAGAGGATGCCATCTCGTGTGTATGTGTGTATGTGTGTGTGCGTGTGCGTGTGTGTCCTATGTAAATGGGGAGGATGAAGTGAAGTTACAAAGTCCTTTACTTTCCTGTCATTGCTGAAGTGTTTCCATTTTATTTAGTTCTAGGAAGTCAGTGTGAATTGGCCTTATGTTCCTGCCTCTAGACCCTATTCTCCTGCCTCACTGTGACTAAGCCAGGAATTTCAATGAGGTCCATTTAATAGCCTTGAGTTAGGTCCTATCGAGGTATGTTGCATCATGTTGTTTCACAGGAACTGAGCAAAGAAATGAATACAAGTAAAATTTCAAGATCTGCTAAAAATGGCAAGGAACTTTAGGTCTTCATATTCAAACTTTTGGAATACACATTTGTAAAAAATCATATTTGAGGCTTCTGACTTCCAGTCTGGCATGTAAGACATTTGGGAGTCATCTCTCTATCCTAACAAAAAGTCAAAACTGAATGAACTGAAAGTCAACAATTTCTCTTAGATCCATCAGAGAAGGGAGGGCCACAGGGCAAACCACTGTCTCCAAACCTGGAGAGACAGATGGGGGGACATGGGGAATCCCAGCTTGCCAGCAGCAGAAACCCACAACCAGTACTGGGATAGGAAATGGTAAACTGTAATTCAGGAATTTTTGGAAGCAGAATATAAACAAGACTGAGACCTAAAAAAAAATCCAGGGGAGGAAATCTGGTCATAGGGGAACCCCCACTTGTATGAGTTTTACCTCCAGGGCCTCTACCCAGTTCTCAGTGAAGATCACACAAAAATATCCTCTGGCTTCTCACAGGAGGAGGGGAAAAGAAGACATTGTGAAATACTACAGAGGATACTGTTCTTCTTACTTAACAAGGCCTGTCTTCAAAAGAAACTATTTTACCAGAGCCTAACCTATTGGGATTTTATCAGAGTCTAATTGACTTGGGAGAAGTGGAGTTACAAACTCCAGCCATCCTGTCCTACCTGAGAAGAGGAATACAATTGAGAAGCATTTGTGAAGTTTACAGCCCAGCGGCACAGGCTCAATAAAAGACTGTGACCTAATCATAGGACTGCAGAATGTTTCCTCTCCCCTACACTCACAACCACATCTCCAGCAGTCTATTTATTACAGAGTGTATTGCCCAAACCCAGATAATGTGCAACACCCAGCATAAACCCTATTGTAAATTACGGACTTTATGTGGTAATGATGTGTCCATGTGGGTTCATAAATTATAACAAATATTACAATCCCCTTTGCCAAGGGATGTTGATTAATGGGAAGGTTATGTATATGTGGGAACAGAGAACATCATGTGTTACTTCTGTGAAAGGAAATTAAACTTCTGAACCACAAACTCATGTAGCCAAAGGAAAATGCCAAACTGGAAACGGGGTCACACAAACTTGCCTCCACCTTTCAGTTCCTAAATAAAATGGCTACAAGATGAAAGCTACCTGCCTTCCCCGTATTTTGCCCACAAGGAAATTCCTGATGAGCTGCTGAAACCTCGCCACAGCCATGCTAACTGATAGCTTATCTTTGCAGGTGCAGTAGTCCAGGCTGCCAGACACAAATGCATATCGGATTGTTCCCCTACCCCATTTTCTCTGTGTTATTTTATGTAAAATGCAGATTCCCCACATTTTTCCTTTGCCCCTTTTATGTATATGAAAGTTATGTACTTATCATCCCACCTTTTCCCCCCTTAAATTTAGAGGTCTCAAAATCATCTTTGGAGAAAGGCATAGACCTGTTTCTCGGGTGCATCCTTAGCTTTGGCAAATAAATCTTCAAAAATGATTGAGACATGTCTTATCATTTTCTTTGATTGACAGTTTCAACAACAATTACAAGGCATACTAAAAGGCAAAAATCAGGGAGACTCTGATACAGCAGAAAAGTTGGAATTATCAGATCAGAAATGTAAAACAAGTTTGATTAATGTGCCAAAGGATCGAATAGGAAAAATAAACAACATACAAGGACAGATCAGTAATGTTAGCCAAGAAATATGAGTTCTAAGGAAGAATTAAAAATTAGAGACAAAAAACACCATAACAACATCGATCAGGATCATCAAATTTTATAATATTTTGTAAATATAACAAAATTACAAAATATTACCAAATGTTACTGAGGATTTGAAGCAACAGGACTTTTTTTTTTTTTTTTTTTTTTTTTTTTTTTTTTTCTGTTTTTTTATTGAGACAGAGTCTCACTCTTTCACCCAGGCTGGACTACAGTAGCGCAGTATCTCCATTCACTGCAAACTCCACCTCCTGGGGTCAAGCAATTCTCCTGCCTCAGCCTCCCAAGTAGCTGGGATTAGAGGTGTGTGCCACCATGCCTGGATAATTTTGTATTTTTAGTAGAGAACGGGTTTCGACATGTTGACCAGGCTGGTCCTGAACTCCTGACCTCAGGTGATCCACCCGCCTCGGCCTCCCAAAGTGCTGGGATTATAGGTAGGAGTTGCCGAGCCTGACCAGGAACTTTCATTCATTGCTGGTGGAAATGCAAAATGCTACAACCACTTTGGAAGACATTTTGATACTATCTCTTTTTTTTTTTTTTTTTTTTTTTTTACACAAAGGTAAACATACTCTTGTCACATAATCATCCTCCAATTATACTCCTGGGTATTTATCCAAAGAAGATGAAATAAGTCCACACAGATACCTGCACACAGATGTTTATAGTAGTAGCTTTATTTATTTATTTGATGTCTTAAACAGAAATTTATTCTCTCATAGTTCTAGGGTCTGAAGTCTGAATCAGTTTCACTGGGCTAAAATTACGTGTCAGCAGGGCCATGCTCCCTCCAGAGGCTCTAAGAGAGAAGCTGCTCCTTGCCTCTTTTTCTTTCTTTCTTCTTTTTTTTTTTTTTTTAATACTTTAAGTTCTAGGGCCAGGTTTGTTACCTATGTATACATGTGCCATGTTGGTGTGCTGCACCCATTAACTAGTCATTTACATTAGGTATATCTCCTAATGCTATCCCTCCCCCCCCATCCCATGACAGGCCCCAGTGTGTGATGTTCCCTTTCCTGTGTCCAAGCGTTCTCACTGTTCGGTTCCCACCTATGAGTGAGAACATGTGGTGTTTGTTTTTTTGTCCATGCAATAGTTTGCTGAGAATGATGGTTTCCATCTTCACCCATGTCCCTATAAAGGACATGAACTCTTCCTTTTTTATGGCTGTATAGTATCCCGTGGTGTATATGTGCCACATTTTCTTAATCCAGTCTATCACTGATAGACATTTGAGTTGGTTCCAAGTCTTTGCTATTATGAATAGTGCTGTAATAAACACACGTGTGCATGTGTCTTTATAGCAGCATGATTTATAATCCTTTGGGTATACACCCAGCAATGGGATGGCTGGGTCAAATGGTATTTCTAGTTCTAGATCCTTGAGGAATTGCCACACTGTTTTCCACAATGGTTGAACTAGTTTACAGTCCCACCAATGGTGTAAAAGCGTTCCTATTTCCCCACATCCTCTCCAGCACCTGTTGTTTCCTGACTTTTTAATGATTGCCATTCTAACTGGTGTGAGATGGTATCTCATTGTGGTTTTGATTTGCATTTCCCTGATGGCCAGTGATGATGAACATTTTTTCATGCATCTGTTGGCTGCATAAATGTCTTCTTTTGAGAAGTGTCTGTTCATATCCTTTGCCCACTTTTTGATGGGGTTTTTTCTTGTAAATTTGTTTGAGTTCTTTGTAGATTCTGGATATTAGCCCTTTGTCAGATGAGTAGATTGCAAACATTTTCTCCCATTCTGTACGTTGCCTGTTCACTCTGATAGTAGTTTGTTTTGCTGTGCAGAAGCTCTTTAGTTTAATTAGATCCCATTTGTCAACTTTGGCTTTTGTTGCCGTTGCTTTTGGTGTTTTAGACATGAAGTCCTTGCCCATGCCTATGTCCTGAATGGTATTCCCTAGGTTTTCTTCTAGGGTTTTTATGGTTTCAGGTCTAACATTTAAGTTTTTAATCCATCTTGAATTAATTTTTGTATAAGGTGTAAGGAAGGGATCCAGTTTCAGCTTTCTACATATGGCTAGCCAGTTTTACCAGAACCATTTATTAAATAGGGAATCCTTTCCCCATTTCTTGTTTCTCTCAGGTTTGTCAAAGATCACATGGCTGTAGATGTGTGGTATTATTTCTGAGGACTCTGTTCTGTTCCATTGGTCTATATCTCTGTTTTGGTACCAGTACCATGCTGTTTTGGTTACTGTAGTCTTGTAGTGTAGTTTGAAATCAGGTAATGTGACGCCTCCAGCTTTGTTCTTTTGGCTTAGGATTGACTTGGCAATGCGGGCTCTGTTTTGGCTCCTACAAACCACTGCTCAAGGAAATAGAGGACACAAACAAATGGAAGAACATTCCATGTTCATGGATAGAAAGAATCAATACTGTGAAAATGGCCATACTGCCCAAGGTAATTTATAGATTCAATGCCATCCCCATCAAGCTACCAATGACTTTCTTCACAGAATTGGAAAAAAACTACTTAAAGTTCATATGGAAGCAAAAAAGAGTGGCTTTATTTATAATTACCAAAACTGGAACGCAACCAAGTTGTCCTTCAGTCGATGAATGGATACATGATGGTATATTCAGACAATGGAATATTTTTCATAGGCAAAAAGAAATGCACTTATCAAGCCATGAAATACACAGAAGAAATTTAAACGTACATTCCTGAAGAACCCAGTCTGAAAAGTCCACATACTATGGTTATTCCAACTGTATGACATTCTAAAAAGGCAAAACTATCAAGACAAAATAAAAAATCAGTGGTTGCTAGGGTTATAGGAAAGGGAAGGATGAACAGGTTATTTAGGACAGTAAAACTATTTTGCATGATACTATGATGGTAGATACGTGCCATTATAAATTTGCCCAAATCCATAGAATGTGCAAAACCGAGATTGACTCCTACTGTAAATTATAGACTCCAGGCAGTAATGATGTGTCAATGCAGGTTCATAAATTGTAACAAATGTTACAATCCCCTCTGTCAGGGGACGTTGGTAATGGGGAAGGTTATATATATGTGGGAACAGAGGGCATATGGGAAACATCTGTAATTTCTCAATTTTACTGAGAAGCAAAAATTTCTATAAATTCAGAAATGAAGAATACCTTTCATGGTTCATTACTATTGAACATGCTGAGGAAACAACATCAGAGTTTCAGGAGGCCAACAGAAACCCACAAAACTGAAAAGCAAAGAGAAACAAAAAGCTGAAAAAAGAAACCTAGTATTTTAGAAACGGGCAACAAGTACAAAAAAATGCCACATGTGCAATATGAGGATACCAGAAAAACAGAAAGGAACAGAAAAAAAAAAATGAAATAATTTTGACTAACATCCCAAAATTAATGCCAGATACAAAACCACTGATCCAGAAAACTCAGCACCAGTCACGATAAACGCCAAGAAAGCTACCTAAGCATATCATCTTCCAACTGCAGAAAATTACAGGCACAAAAAGTCTTGAAACTAGGGTGAAGGGAATAGGGAAAATCTAACCTACAGAAAAGTAAACGTAAGAATCACATTCAACTTTTCTTCAGAAACCATGCAAGCGAGAGGGGAATGTAGTAAAATATTTGAAGTGTTGAGAGAAAAACAAACAAACAAAAGAAACCGAGAATTCTTTTCAAAAGTGAAGTAGAAATAAAGACTTCTTCAGATATTGAAAATGGAGAGTTTGTTGCCAGTAGGCCTGCCTTGCAAGAAACATTTAAAGTTCTTCAGAGAAACAAAATAATAGAGGTCAGAAACTCGATATTACATAAAGAAAGGAAAAGTATTAGAGAAGAAATAAGTGAAGGTGAAATATAAACTTTTATTTTTTTATTTTTAATTTATGTAAAAAATAATCATTTGTTCAAAATAACAGCAACAACGTATTTGATGACTATAGTTTACTATATGTAAAATGAATAGCAATGACATAAGAGTTGAATGGGAGGAATTAGGAATATTTTGTTCTTATAAGCAACTTGCACTACTCATATAGTGGTACAGAATTATTTAACAGTGGACCTGGACTAGTTATACATGCAGACACCAACTCTACAGAAACACTAAAAAATAAAAAAAGAGAAAAAAAGGTATAATTTATATGCTAGGGAAAGAGAAAAAAGGAATATAAAATGCTCAATTAAAATCACTAAGGCAGAAAAATTGTAGTAGACAAAAATAGGAAGGAAGAACAAGAGTAATGAACAGAAAGCAATGTGGTAGATATTAATCCAACTGTCATTAATCCATCGTCATCTTAAATAGCAACAGTTTAAATGCACCAATTAAAAACCAGAGATTGTCAGAGTAGATTAGAAAAATACTCAACTATAAGCTGTCTGCAAAAAAAAAAAAAAAAAAAAAAAAAAAAAAGAACTTATTTTAAATATAAAAATGCATATAGATTAAAAAGTAAGGAGTAAAGCTATACCATGCTAACACTAATCAAATGTAAGCTTGAGTAGCTGTACTGATTTCAGGCAAAACACACTTTAAAGCAAACAAAATTACCAGGAATAAAGAGTGGAATTACATAATGATAAAAAGATCAAGCCCTTAAGAAGAGACAAACATTTTTATAGTGTATGCAGTTAACAAGAGAGCATCAAAATACATGAGGCAAAAACTGATAGAACTGCAAAGAGAAATAGATGAACATACTATTACAGTTGGAGTCTTCAACACCACTCTATCAGAAGTGCAGAGATCCAACAGGCAGAAAATCAGTAAGGACATAACTAAACTCAACAGCACCAGCCAGTATCAATCAACTGGATACACCTGACATCTACTGACTACTTCAGCTAGCAACAGCAAAATACTAATCTTTTTTAAGCTCACAGGGAACATTCAACAAGACAGATCACATTCTGGACCATGAAACACATCTTAATAAATTTAAAAGATTAGAAATCATACAATGTCTGCTCTCAGACAACAGAGAAAGTCAGCTGGAATATCCCAAAATATCTGGAGGTTAAACAATACACTTCTAATTAAAACAAGGGCCAAAGAAGAAATGTCAAGAAAATCTCAAAACATTTGGAATTAATTGAAAAGGAAAACACAACATACAATTTGTGGGATGCAGCAAAAGCAATACTTACAGGTAAATTAATAGGATTTAATACATATTTTAGAAAAGAATAAAAATATAAAATTCATAAGAAAATTCTACCTTAAGAATCTAGAAAAAAGAAGAGCAAATTAAATTTAAAGCAAGCAGCAGAAAAGAAATATTCAGAATTAGAGCACATATCAATGAAATTGCAAACAAAAGAAAAATTAACACCATCAAAGATGGCAGTGTGAGAAGGTCAGTAAAATTGATAAGCCTGAAACCAAGCTAAGAAAAAAGGAGAGAACATACAAATGACTAATATAAGAAATAAAAGTGGGATATCAGTATAGATCCCACAGACATTTAAAAGACAATAAATGAATACTATAAACAACTCTAGGCTCATACCTTTGATAATCTAGATGGAATGGTTCAATTTCTTTAAAGGTACATCTACCACACTCTAAGAAATGCACAGTTGGAATAGGGCTATATCTACAAAAGAAACTGAATATCTACAAAAGAAATTGAATAACTTTCTGAAACAGAAAGCACTGGGCCTCTATGAGTTTACTACCAAATATTTGTGGTAGAAATTCCACCAATTCTCCACAATCTCATTCAGAACACAAAAGCAGAGGGAATACTTCTTAACTCATTCCATGAGGCCAACATTAATACAAAATCAGACCAAGGCATTAGAAGAAAAGAAAACTATAGGCCAGTATCTCTCATAACCATAGATGTAAAAATCTGCAATAAAATGTTAGAAAGAAACCAATGATGGATAAAAGAAATATGTGACGAAGTGAAATTTATCCTGGGAATGTAAAACTGATTCAATATTTGAAAATAAATTAATGTAATCCATCAAATCAACTGGCTAAAAAAGACAAATCACATGATTGTATTAAAATATGAAGAAAAGCATCCGACAAAATTCAACACCCATTCATGTTAAAACTCAGTAAAGAAGGAATACAGAAGAGATTTCTCAACTTGATAAAGAACTTTTTTTTTAAATTACAGCTAGCATTAAACTTAAGGATGAGAAACTTGAAGCTTTCCCAAGGCAAGTAAGTGTCCTCTCACTACTCCTTTTCAATATTGTACTGGAAGTCCTCAATAAGGCAGTAAGAAAAAAACAAAAAACAAAAAAAAAAAAAAAAACAAAAACAAAAAAAAAACAGAAAGGTATAGTGATTTGGTAGTAAAAAATAAAACTGTGTGCTGATAACATGACTGTCTATGTAGAAAATCTGAATGGAAACAAACAAACAAAGACCTCCTGGAACTAATAAGCAATTACAGAAAGGCTTCAGCATGCAAGATTCATGTACAAAAGTCAAATGCTTTCCTATCAATCAATACTAACAGTGAACAAGTGGAAACTGAAATTCAAAACACAATACCATTTACATTAGCAAAACCAAGAAAATGAAATGGTTAGACATAAATTTTACAAAATATGCCCAAGTTATATGCTTTTAATAAAAAGCACATCAGTGATGAAAGAAACCAAAGAACTAAATAAACTAAGATATATTCCGTATTTCTAGCTAAGACTCAATATTGTCAAGATATCAGTTCTTTCCAACTTTACTTATAGCTTCAACACAATCTCAATCAAAATATCAGAATTTTTTTTTTACTAGATATTGACACACGGATTCTAAACTTTATATAGAGATGCAAAACACCCAGATTATCTAATATTGAAAAATAATAAAGTCAGCGAACTGACACTACTCGAATTCTAGATTTACTATAAAGTTACGGTAATGAGGATAGTGTGGTATTGGTGAAAGAATAAACAAACAGATCAATGGAGCAGAATACAGCTCCAAAATATAGAGCCATATAAATTTATTCAACTGGACTTTGATGAAGTAGCAAATGAAAAATAATGGCACAAAGTCTTTTCTGCAAATCTTTCTGAAACAATTGTACACCTACATGCAAAAAAAAATAATAAAAATTGATACGCAGACCTTATATTCTTTCACCAAATTATCTCAAAATTAGTCATAGAACTAAATGCGAAATACGAAACTGCGAGACACCTAGGAGATAATGCAGGAGAATACTTACATGACCTTGGGCATGGTGATGAATTTTTAGATCCAACACCATGCATGATTCATGAAAGAAAAAAATGGTAAGCCAGTCTTTATTAAAAATTAAAACTTCTGCTCTGTGAACAATGCTGTCAAGAGAACGGACAAAAATGGGAAAATACTGCAACAGATATATCTTTGCAAAAGATTCTTGTCCAAAATGTGTAAGGAACTCCTGAAACTCAACAATGAGATGATGTGTAGCCTGATTATAATAAGAAAGCACGCTCCTCATCATATGTCATTGGGAAACTGCAAGTTAAGATAATGGTAAAATGCTACTGTACACCTATTAGAATGGCCAGAGTCCAAAACACAGAAGGCATTAGCTGCTGGTGAGAATGTGATGGGCAAGAACTCTCACTCATTACAGGTAAGTGTACAGGGTGGTGCAGACACTTTGGAGGACAGTTTGGCAGATTTTCGTAAAACTAAACATGTGTCAATTATGTAATCTAGTTGTGGCATTGTTTAGTATTTACCCAAATGTGTTGAAGACTTGTGTCCCCACAAAACGTGCTCACATGATTTTGTAGCAGCTTTGTTCATGATTAACAAGACTTGGAGGCAGAGAGATGGTGTATCAAGCCAGGAAAAGACACAGAGGAAACTGGCTCATATTGCTGCGTGGAAAAGGCTAAAGAAGGCTGTATATTGTGTGATTCCAACTATGCAACATTCCGGAAAATGCAGAATGATGGAGACAACGAATAATACATGGTTGATGGCAGATTAAGGCAGCAGGATGCAGGGAGAAACAAATAGGCTGAACATAGAGGAGTTTGTAGGAAATGAATTCATTCTATATAATGCTACACTGGTGGACATGTGTCATTTTATGTTGAGACCTGTAGAATGCAAAGCACAAGGAATGAAAACCTTAGTGTGAACTGTGGACTTTGGGTAGGTGATGACATGTCAATGCATGTTCATCAATTATAACAAATGCATCACTTTGATTCAGGATTTTAATGCTGGGGTGGGAGGAAGGGATTTATGAGAAATCTCTGTACCTTCTTCTCAATTTTCTTCTGAATCTAAAACTGGTCTAAAAAATTTCTCCTTAAAAATATATTTGGATACATATGCTTTTTAAAAATTCTATTGTTCTCCAGAGTAAAGTAGAGCAAAATTTTACCTAAGGAATATATAGTTCCATATTAAACACATTGTTTAAGATCATTAAGATTGTGTTTACAAATAGTAAATTAAACATAAATAATTACAAAATGTTTTGTCTTACAAGTTATTGCTTTAGATAAAATAAAATTCAACATTGTGAGCTTATAATTTTCATTCACGACATTAAAATTTTAACTTTCTAAACCTATTGCCCATAGTCAGAAATTACTCTGCTCAAGTATGTGCTTTTTGAAATGTTGCCTAAATGATTTTATTTTCAGTCATGCTGCAAGATAAAATATCCTACTTTTAGAAACGAGTATCAGAAGTATTTGATCCTCAGATAATAGAATTTAATCAGATAGAAGCAAGATAGCTGTGATGGACAGTTATTTATTTAAGAGAAATATGATATTCAGTCTTGATAAGCAAAGCGCCCCCTTTAATATTAAAATTGACAACTGAAGTGAACTCAGCTTTAAGTTCAGAAAGTAAGATAAAAGCATTTTCACATAATCCTAGGAAAGTTTTATGTTGTACACTGTGTATTAGTCCACTCTTGCACTGCTATAAAGAAATACCTGAAGCTGGGTAATTTTAAAGAAAAGAAGTTTAATTGGCTTATGGTTCTACAAGCTGTATGGAAAGCATGGTGGTTACAACTTCTGGGGAGACCTCAGGAAACTTACAATCATAACGGAAGGGGAATGGGAAGCAGGCATGCCGTACGTGGCAGGAGCAGAAGGAGGAGAGAGGGGCGTAGGTGCTACACACTTTTAAACAATCATATTTTGTGAACACAAGAGTAGCATCAAGGGGGAAATCTGCCCCCATGATCCAATCATCTCCTACCCTGTCTCATCTCCAACATTGGGGATTACAATTTGATATGAGATTTGGGTGGGAACATAGATCCAAACTATATCACTCTGGAAATGAGTCATTAGATCACCTAGATACCAATAAGTCTCTATCATAGAGTCACTCTTTTTCTTTTCTTTTCTTTTCTTTTGAGATGGAGTCTTGTTCTGTTGCCCAGGCTAGAGTACAATGGCATAATCTCAGCTCATTGCAACCTCCACCTCCCATTTTCAAGTGATTCTCCTGCCTCAGCCTCCTGAGTAGCTGGGATTACAGGTGCCTGCCATCATACCCGGCTAATTTTTGTATTTTTAGCAGAGACGGGGTTTCACCATGTTAGTCGGGATGGTCTCGAACTCCTGACCTCAGGTGGTCCACCCACCTCAGCCTCCCAAAATGCTGGGATTACAGGCATGAGTCACACCTGGCCTCACAGAGTTATTTTCATAGAATTTTTAAACCACTTCACTGAGCTCTGAGGCCTGCCATCCATTCTCATTTCTTTTTGTGTTTCTCAGTGACTCATGCAATACCTGGCTCAGAGAATGTATTAAACAAACAACTGTTAACAAAAAGGTACAGGACGAACTCTGTAAAATAAGTCATTCCATGGGGATGTACTTTTGTTATTAGAAGTAATATATTTATTTTCTCTTCCATAAAAAGGTGTTTCCAAGAATCAAAAGGGTATTTTAGGTTGTTAATAAAACTACTGAGTACTTGCTCCCGATTAACCGATATCCAAGGCTTTGAAATCAGACATTCTGATTCCAGAGACTGGCCCGTACCTACCACATCAAATTGCCTCCCAATATAATCAAGGCCTTCAATGCTGATAAAAATGTTTTTAAGACTGAATAATGAAAGTTTAAGATTAGATTGATAGCTGATTTTAAGACTGGGAAACAAATGTACATACATGTTATTTGCCTAAGTTCATCAAGTTTCAAAGCCATAAAGTTTGGTCTGAAAACTAATCCATATATTACAAGTTATAAAAAGTGGAGAAATTGTGAACCACATACTTTTTTTTTCTAAAGCATGCTTACAACTCTCACTAAAGACTCTGCTATTCATAAGTTTTCTGTATCTCAACTAATTGTATTATGCTGACCAATTCCTCACCAAAGAAGTAATTGATAATTTTCATTTTCCAAGAATAGCCACAGTAACAAAGATAGTTAAAAGGAGTGGTCCTTTGCAACATTTTCCCCCCATCTCTCCAAAAAATCTTGTATAGAAAGACATTTATAAGCTTGAGATGAAAGAGACACTGTAGCTCTAGCAGAGAAGGCTCTCAGTGGAGGCTGAGATGGAAGGCAGGGATCTATCTTGTCTTCAAGTAGCTTCACTGTTTTGTGTGAGGTGGAGATTTTAGGTATGAAAAGTTATGAAAACCACTTTTGTAAATTCTGTGGTTTCACTCCCTGCTTATTATTATTGCTGTTGTTGTTGTTGTTATTTTGAGGCAGAGTCTCACTCTTGTCCAGGCTGGAGTGCAGTGGACTGATCTCAGCTCACTGCAATCTCCATCTCCCAGATTCAAGTGATTTTCCTGCCTCAGTCTCCCGAGTAGCTAGGGCTACAGGCACATACCACCACACATGGCTAATCTTTGTATTTTTAGTAGAGATGGGGTTTCTCCATGTTGGCCAGGCTGGTCTCGAACTCCTGACCTCAGGTGATGTACCTGCCTCATCCTCCCAAGTTGCTGGGATTATAGGTGTGAGCCACCATGCCTCGCTCCCCCCCGATTATTGAAGAAATGTTAGCAATTGAAACATGAGACTCCAAACTGGAAAGAGCATTGTCTCCACTGAAAAATGTCACATCTACTTTGTAAAATACAGTCAAGACTGATTCCTCCAATAAGGCTCTCCAGTTAGATACTTTCCTCTGAAGCTCCTATTTCTGGTAGGTGTATAAATCAGGGTGTTAAAAGTCAAGATTGTATATATTCATAGGTCAGCGTTCTTTCCTACCACAGATGTTTGACAAGTATACTGAGCATGATGTTAAAAATCTTCTACTTATGTTCTTTTATGTGATGTGTGGGTCATTTAATGTTTCCATCATGCTTCTTCATCACCGTTAAAACACAGTTGGTGACTTGGATAACCTCTGAGACCTGCCATTATAGTAAACTCTCTGTGGTTTTAAATAGATATTCAGCCAGAGATTCTTGAGTGTATTTTCCTATACCCAAAATCTCATCTACTCTAACTTTAAATCACTTTATCAGCTTGTCTCTTAGTTTCATACTATATAATAAACTATATTTCTCTCAAAAGTGAATGTTCATCAGACCCAGTATCAACCAGGAACTACAAACCACTGCTCAGTGAAATAAAAGAGGACACAAACAAGTGGAAAAACATACCATGCTCATGGATAGGAAGAATCAATATCGTGAAAATGGCCATACTGCCCAAGGTTATTTATAGATTCAATGCCATCCCCATCAAGCTACCAATGACTTTCTTCACAGAATTGGAAAAAACGGCTTTAAAGTTCATATGGAACCAAAAAAGAGCCCACATTGCCAAGACAATCCTAAGTCAAAGGACAAAGCTGGAGGCGTCACACTACCTGACTTCAAACTATACTACAAGGCTACAGTAACCAAAACAGCATGGTACTGGTACCAAAACAGAGATATAGACCAATGGAACAGAACAGAGTCCTCAGAAATAATACCACACATCTACAGCCATGTGATCTTTGACAAACCTGAGAGAAACAAGAAATGGGGAAAGGATTCCCTATTTAATAAATGGTGCTGGGAAAATTGGCTAGCCATAAGTAGGAAGCTGAAACTGGATCCTTTCCTTACCCCTTATACGAAGATTAATTCAAGATGGATTAGAGACTTAAATGTTAGACCTAATACCATAAAAACCCTAGAAGAAAACCTAGGTAGTACCATTCAGGACATAGGCATGGGCAAGGACTTCATGTCTAAAACACCAAAAGCAACGGCAGCAAAAGCCAAAATTGACAAATGGGATCTAATTAAACTAAAGAGCTTCTGCACAGCAAAAGAAACTACCATCAGAGTGAACAGGCAACCTACAGAATGGGAGAACATTTTTGCAATCTACTCATCTGACAAAGGGCTAATATCCAGAATCTACAAAGAACTCAAAGAAATTTACAAGAAAAAAACAAACAACCCCATCAAAAAGTGGGGAAAGGATATGAACAGACATTTCTTTCTTTTTTTTTTCTTTTTATTTATTTATTTATTTTATTTTATTTTTTTTTTGAGAGTGGAGTCTCGCTGTGTCACCCAGGCTGGAGTGCAGTGGCGCGATCTCGGCTCACTGCAAGCTCCGCCTCCCGGGTTCCCGCCATTCTCCTGCCTCAGCCTCCGAGTAGCTGGGACTACAGGCGCCCGCCACCGCGCCCGGCTAGTTTTTTGTATTTTTAGTAGAGACGGGGTTTCACCGTGTTAGCCAGGAGGGTCTTGATCTCCTGACCTCGTGATCCACCCACCTCGGCCTCCCAAAGTGCTGGGATTACAGGCTTGAGCCACCGCGCCCAGCCTGAACAGACATTTCTCAAAAGAAGACATTCATACAGCCAACAGACACATGAAAAAATGCTCATCATCACTTGCCATTAGAGAAATGCAAATCAAAACCACAATGAGATACCATCTCACACCAGTTAGAATGGCAATCATTAAGAAGTCAGGAAACAACAGGTGTTGGAGAGGATGTGGAGAAATAGGAACACTTTTACACTGTTGGTGGGATTGTAAACTAGTTCAACCATTATGGAAAACAGTATGGCGATTCCTCAAGGATCTAGAACTAGATGTACCATATGACCCAGCCATCCCACTACTGGGTATATACCCAAAGGATTATAAATTATTCTACTACAAAGACACATGCACACCTATGTTTATTGCGGCACTATTCACAATAGCAAAGACTTGGAATCAACCCAAATGTCCATCTGTGACAGACTGGATTAAGAAAATGTGGCACATATACACCATGGAATACTATGCAGCCATAAAAAAGGATGAGGTTGCGTCCTTTGTAGGGACATGGATGCAGCTGGAAACCATCATTCTTAGCAAACTATCACAAGAACAGAAAACCAAACACCGCATGTTCTCACTCATAGGTGGGAACTGAACAATGAGATCACTTGGACTCGGGAAGGGGAACATCACACACTGGGGCCTATCATGGGGAGGGGGGAGGAGGGAGGGATTGCACTGGGGAGTTATACATGATATAAATGATGAATTGATGGGTGCTGACGAGTTGATGGGTGCAGCACACCAACATGCCATAAGTATACATATGTAACAAACCTGCACGTTATGCACATGTACCCTAGAACTTAAAGTATAATAAAAAAATTAAAAAAAAAAAAAAAGAAAAATTCAGGTTACATTTGTATATACTTGTGTCTAACTCATGCCTTAGTATTTACATTGATAAAGCTTTTTCAACTCTATGAATCTGAAGTGTAGTAAATGTAAGGCATAGTATTAACTTTGCATACAATGATAAAGTTATTATTTGCCATGATTTAAGAGTATTCAGAAGCTTTAAGATTAAATGTCATGTAGTTGGAATTACATAGCATGTAGCCTTTTCAGACTGGCTTCTTTTACTTAGTAATATCCATTTAAATTTCCTCAGTGTCTTTTCATCACTTGATAAATGCATTTCTTTTTAGCTCTGAAAAATATTCTGTTGTCTGAATATACTATCATTTATTCATCCATTCATCTACTAACGGACAACCTGGTTGTTTCCCAGTTTAAAGTTACTGTTACAAGCATTTGCGTGCAGGTGTTTGGACTTATTTCAGCTTCTGTGGGTAAATGTCAAGGGGTACAATTGTAGGACTGTATGACAAAAGCATGTTTAACTTTGTTTAAAAATAAATAAGTATGGGCCGGGTGCGGTGGCTTATGCCTGTAATCCCAGCACTTTGGGAGGCCGAGGCGGGCGGATCACAAGGTCAGCAGATCGAGACCATCCTGGCTAACACGGTGAAACCCTGTTTCTACTAAAAATACAAAAAATTAGCCAGGTGCAGTGGCAGGCGCCTGCAGTCCCAGCTACTCGGGAGGTTGAGGCAGAAGAATGGCGGGAACCCGGGAGGCGGAGCTTGCAGTGAGCCGATATAGCGCCACTGCACTCCAGCCTGGCCAACAGAGCAAGGCTCGGTCTCAAAAAAAATAAAATAAAAATAAAATAAAAAGGATCAAATGGATTTCCAAAGTGGCTATACCATTTTGCATTCTCACCAGCAATGAATGAGAATTCCTGTTGTTTCACATCGTCATCAGCATTTGATCGCAAATATTATAGGTTCTGGCCATTTTAGTAGATGTTACAGTGTAATGTGTTAGTTGTAATTTTACTGTGTAGGATTTAAATATATTTCATTAGTAAACATATTAAAATTATTGACTTTATTTTTTCCCTTATTTCCCTTTAACAAAAATTAAACAGCTCTTGGTCTTATTTCAAACACTTTGTACTTTCTTCCTAGAAATCACAAATGTATGATTACTCCCAGATATTCATAGCGTATTTCATATCATAACTAATGTATACGGAGTTAGAACACGGTCCACTATTTTGCACGTCATCTTGTTTAAGGCTTGGGATGAGATGGACAGCTTACATCACTTCTAAAATTACATGTATTATCTTTAAATATAATAGTTTACTAGAAAGTTGATGACTTTTAAATTACAGAATCTATGTCCATTTCATAGGCATTCTCTTTCAAAACTGAAAAAAAAAAAAAAATCACCTCTTGAAATCTCCCTTTGACATCTCTAAATGTAGTCAGTAACACAAGGCTGCTTTATTTATTAGTGATGCTCCCAGGGGAAGAAGTACTGGTAAGGTAACAGAACTCTTCAGATGAAGACAAACTCTATAGACAAATACACATATTCTCTGTAAATTAAGTGAACAATGAGTATTGTTTTTATAAATTTAACACATACAGTATTTGAATATTTGGTAAAGAATTACATTTGTAGTCCAACAACGTTTTCGTGTCTTTAGAAATTATTTTTGTTGTTTCAAAGCAAGGAAGAAGTTTGGATTCATGAATAAGCTGCTGAAAATGACAACACTCTTAAATGATTGCCTTAAAATCTCAATCCATTATTCTGAGTTCTGTAAAAAAAGTAGTTGATTTATCAAACCAATGCAATGTGCTAGTAATCGCCATGCTATTTAAACATTTCATGTAATACATTTAAATATGTTTGTTGTTTTTATTATCTTTTACAAAGTTAAAACTATTTTGAATATTTTAAAATTTGCATTACATATATGCAGAATCCCTAAGGTGGTATGGATAAATTATTTCTTTGAGATTATAAATTATAAGAGGATTCTTATTGATACACTGGGTGACTGGAATTGTCATTCTCTTTGATAACATTCTACTTCAAGTTTTATTTTGTTGATAAAGACAGACATATTGGTATATTTTCTCTAGAATGCTTAGAAGCATTGAGCTGATTATCCATTGAGTTGCCTGGGAGAGTGATTTTCCCAGGTTTCTGAATGAAGGCTTGACACTTCTATGAAAATGATACTTTTGTAACGAAACTTAACCCTTTAAACTGGAAGAGATAAAAAGAACAAAAGTTTAAATTACGTTTTTATTTAACATAAGCTTCTAAAGAATAACACATACACACGTATGTATACACACTTTCTGGAAGATTAATATTGTCAAATTTGAGAAATTTTTAGAGTAACTGAGTTATCGGTTTTGCGATAGATTATCTACTGCTGTTCTTATGAAATTGCTTTATTGCTCAAATTTTTTCACGGAAAAAATTGAAAATGCAATCTCAGTCTATGAGGGATCTCTGTATAATTTTTGTAGGCAGTACTTTTTCTATGGAAAAATTTATTTTTTCTCCTTCCAACTCTATAATTCAAACATGGAGTAAAACTCAATATCCACAGGCATATTGGTAATATTTTATCCTATGATTTATACAGACTACTGTAACTTCTGGAGCTTTCTCAGAGGAGAAAAGAAGATGAATGTTTTATGAGGAATGGGCATATATTGTAACCATTTTATATATTTAGTGCTCTCTTACATTTCTCTACAAAAAAAAAATACACTCTGTAATCCAAGAACAGAAAACCAAACACCGCATGTTCTCACTCATAAGTAGGAGTTGAACAATGAGAACACGTGGACACAGGGAGGGGAACATCACATACTGGGCCCTGTCAGTGTGTAGGGGACTAGGGGAGGAATAGCATTAGGAGAAATACCTAATGTAGGTGGTAAGTTGATGGGTGCAGCAAACCACCATGGCACGTGTATACCTATGTAACAAACCTGCACGTTCTGCACATGTATCCCAGAACTTAAAGTATAATAAAAAAATAAAAAGTACACTTTGTTATTCCTTTTAAAATTATCTTAATCAAAATAATAGATTTGCATGGTATGAAAGGTCAAATAGCTCTATGAGGAATAAGTAAAAGTGTTCTCCCAAGCACCAGTAGGGAAAAAAAATATTTTTTCTTCAATCCTCATAGGTTCTTAGTTGGAATAGATCCTTGTGACAAAAGACAGGTTAACAAAGGAAAAACAAGGATAAGTTTATTAACATATATATTATATTCATACATGGGAAATAACCAGGGATTTAGTAGTTTTCAAAAACAGTGGCTTTGAATTTTAGCTTAATGTCAACAGGGAACAGAAAATTTTTAGGGATGTACAGGGTGGCAAATTTTGGAAAGGCAAACAAATGGCAGACAAAGGCTAGTTAGTAACTTTGTTAGTGTAGATTCTCTGGTACCATCTCTAGGCCAGTAAAGGTCCAATGCTGTATTCAGTGGTTAACTGCTGTCTTCCTTAGTAGAAGGGTAGGTAGGATACCTTCTGTGTTTGTAAATCTATGTCTTCCTTTTAGGCAAACAGAGGAGAGACAGGGAGCTTTCCTGAATTTGTTTATTCTAAACTGCCTTCAGCTCAACAATCCTGTATAGTTAGAGGTGGCATATTCTGGTCTCCCCTATCCCACTCTTTTCAATTCTGATTCCTATGCTCCTAACACATTTAGGTCCACAAATATAACTAACATCCTTATTCTGCTATTTTCATTTCCAGTTTTAGATGTAAATTAGATGATGTCACTTAATCAAGCTGATGAGGAAATATTATTTCAAAGTATTATTCCAAAATGTTATTCCAAAATAAGGTAATAACCAACATAAAGACTAACCTCTCACAGCAGAATGCAGAAAAAAAATGACAAAATCTTCCCATAGCTCTTGTAGCCTAGGCTCAGAGCTGTCGAGAGGTCATCGCTGACCATGCAGCCTTCAATCAGTGGAGGAAAGGGATGAACATTCTACCTGCCTGCACGGGAGTGCTGTAAAATCTCAAGGCACAGGACAAACATGAATGACAAAATTAAGAAATAAGAACACTATTGATTGTAGCTTTAAACACTCTGAAGATTGGAGGCAGCCCTTCGTTAAAAATCAAAAGGCTTATCCAGAAATGCCTTGCAACAGTTAAAATGGTTTATATTTTACAGTAAACCAAATTCCAGTCCAATACGCAAAAAAAAAAAAAAAAAAAAAAAAAAAAAAAAAAAAAAGTCTAATGAAATAACTAAAATGTGTGGCGCTTTTCATGATAAAGGAAAAAGAAAAAAGGGAATAGCCTATTATTACTGCAAAAAAAAAAAAAAAAAAAAAAAAAAAGTTCTGCTTAGTCAACACCAAATTTAGCTCTCACCTAACAAAATTTAACATAAAATCTCTTGCTGTCTGATTACTCTCCCAAATGTATTTTATTCACTAATAACTTACAAGCAAAGACTAATGAGATGATGTTATCCATACTGCTTAATCAGTGTTTCTGGACTGAACCAAATGCATATATTTGTGATCGTGGAGAAATAAAATCTATTCTGTTGAATTTGAAAATGATAGGTGGTCAGGAGCTCCCCAAGAAGATTGGAAGTGATTCTAAATCATGCCATTTCATGCTTGGAAGATCACTGATGCCAAGAAATAACACTTTGGAATAGTCTTATGCACAGACTTGGGGTTTTGATAAGATCTAGTCAAATTTTGTCAATTTTTTTTGTCAATATCTGGTCAATATTTTGAGAGCAATGTGCAAATAAATAGTTTTTAAGGACTTAAATCAGATCCTCTAGTCTTTCTTTAAATATACTGGGTTCTGGAAACAAAGGCCTTACTTTCATACAACAAAAGTTTTTACTCATATTCTTTAAGAAAAAAAAACCAAGATATTTAACAGACTTCTGCTTATGACAGCCAAATTGCAATTAACAATACACTTATTAAACTTGTACAACTGAATATAACATACGAAGCATGCTTTTGAAGACAAGGAAGAACTTCTATGGCAATGAGGATCTAGTGAAGGGCAAAAACAATCTGGAAAAAGAAATTCCAGAGTGGTAAACTCAAAAGGTGATTGAAAGGTTGAGAAGCTGATGAGAAATTTCAACTATGTCATGAGGCTGGAGGGACAAAACTTGTATTTCAAAGCCTTCCAAAGAGAAAGGACGTTAGTAAAAACTCCAGGATATCATTAAGTACCAGTGAAGTACTGGACTATATCGCAGGAATAAAGGTTAACTAAAAATAAACCAATCTTCATGAAGCCTGGAAATAGCTATGAATTAACTACACCCCAGACGTGAATAAGGTAATTTGCCTATACGCAAAACACTACTGGTAGCAAAAGTAAACCCCCTCTGGAGCATAACAGTATTCACAGCCTCAAATTATATATAGCATATTTCATACGTATATTCAACAGAACATAAGTATAGCAAGAGATTTGAGCAGAAGATTAAAAGGATAAATATCAAAATTAGACACAAACGCATTGAAGTCATATGACATAAACTTTAATTTTCAATCTAGCTTTGACCAACATGTTTGACATATTGGAAGACAAGCTATATATTTCAGCAGACAACTGGAATATATAGTTTATATATCTATACCCATATTTATACATCTATTAATTAAAAAGAAAAATCTACACGTAAAAATGCAGTAAGAGAAATAAATATATCAATAGATAAGTTTCACAGGTTAGACTTTGTTGAAAAGAATTTCAATGTAAGTCACACAAAAAATTAGTATTGAAGAATACCAAGAATAAAAGGTGTTAGAAAATCCTACTTACGTGCAACAACAATCATAGAAGTAGAGAAGAGACTTAAAGGGGCAGAACAATTCATAAAATGATATAGGCTAAAAGTTTTTCAAAGCTGATTGAAAGCACCACCTGGAATATTCAAGAAACCCAAGTAATGTAATCAAAGAAAACCACTCATCATACTAAAACTGCCAAATACCAAAGATGAAGAGACATATATTTAAAAGTCAAAGCAACTTTCAGATTACCTTCAGAGTATAACAATACAACAAATAGCTGAGTGCTTTAAAAAAGTAACAGAAGCCATAAGATAATTGAGTAATACCTTTAGAGTGTGTTTCTATACAGTATTTCCATATCCAGTGAAAATCTTTCAAAAATGAAATTAACTCCAAGAAGACAGGAAAAAAAATCACTTACCATCCTACTATATTTTTAGTGAATCAGATCAAAATACAAATAGCTTATTTGGTACATCGAACTCCCTACCTATTAAGTCTGTTTCTTACAGAGGATTCAAGTTCAACTGATTTTCTTTATCGAGTTTAAACTTCATGGTCCAATACTTTTCCTCAGCATTACCAACTAAAAATGAAGGAAACTGAAGGTTATTGAGTATTCCAGGCTTAGGTGATCCAATATTATAAAGTAAATCTAAATAGTGCTGGAATACCTCGGTCTATTGTGACATCTCGAAAGGTGAGGATATGATATGTATAGCTTTACCTGTAAAGTGAAGTTACTTCAACTTAACTTCATATTAGCAATGATATGCAGGATATGTAAAATACGAAAATAAACCCACTATATATTCAACAGTTTATTCCACCGTTGAGTTAAACTTCAGTTAAGCAATCTTCTTAATGGTAATTTCCAACAGTGCTGGGTAACATTTGTGTGTTTTTTCTTTGCTGTAACTTAGTAATAAATTCTCTTTAATTTTATTACAGTTTGGAAGTCATTTTTCTATCCTTCTATCCTAAGCCAAGTAAGGGAAACAAAATCTAGAAAAAATCTACCTTTGATGTTGCCTGCTTTATAACTGTATCAGTATAAGCTAGACTTTGTCAGGCTGCCTGAAAATAGGGCATTATAATGTCTATACTTTAGATTATTTTATCTTCCCTTCTAGAGGCCAATTTACAATGTACCATTTCCACCTCAAGTTATTGAGCTATTGCTGACTTTTCAATCACTCCCTAACATGAAACATGTAATCTCTTCCAACTGTTCTGAAATGCTTTTGCCAACCACAAAACTGCCAAGGAGGCTCAAGTGCTGGTTTTAATTAACATACTTTCTTGAAGTCTTTCAAAGCATTCAACTTTCCTGTGGTTATTTGGCATAGATCCTTGTTGCTTCAAATAAATTTCTCATCTCAGAACTCTTCAGTTTGTGAACAGCTCCTACAATTCAAATTCAGTGATACGTAATACCAAACTATAATTCATTTTCCCTTTGCAGTAATGGATTTCCCTGCTAAACTTCTGCTCTTTTAACTTTTATTTTAGATTTAGGGGGGTACATATGAAGGTTTTTATATAGGTAAATTCATGGTTGTACAGATTATTTCATCACTTAGGCATTAAGTCTAGAACCCAATAGTTATTCTTCCTTATCCTCTCCTTCTTCCCAACTTCCACCTTCAAGTAGAACCCAGTGTCTGTTGTTTCGTTCATATTCATGAGTTCTCATCATTTAGCTCTCACTTATAAGTAAGAACACGCGTTATTTGGTTTTCTGTTCCTGCGTTAGTTTACTAAGGATAATACTCTTCATCTCCATCCATGTTCCCACAACAGACATGATCTCATTCTTTTTCATGACTGCAGAGTATACCATGGTGTTTATATAGCACATCTTCTTTATCCTGTTTATCACTGATAGGCATCTAGGTTGATTTCATGTCTTTGGTACTGTGAATAGTGCTGCAATGAACATTCACGTGCATGTGTCTTTATGCTAGAATGATTCATATTCCTCTAGCTATATACCCAGTAATGAGATTGTTGGGTCAAATGGTTAAACTGTTGCTTTTAAAGAAGAAATATAAAATTAACACATATTATGAACATGGATAAAATACAATGTTTGAAATAGTTTCTTTTACAGTAATATGGTACCATTCGTTACTAAAATTTTAATTTTTGCTGTAAGGTTCAACTTGAATGATGATGTGCCTCAGGATGACATATCTCAGGAGGTAAATGGGGAGGAAAATTAAGCTTAATCATATGAGGGGGCCTAATGAGAAAACATTGAAGGAAGTTAAATAAAAATATGGTATAATCATAAACTAGACTTTGTGACAACAGAATTGTTATGTTTCAACACAAACTCTCCAGTGATTTAAGATTCATAATTAGGCACTTTTACTGGAAAAAAAAAAAAGGACAGCACTACATGAGAGAGTAGCTGAAAAGTCGGTCAGGGAACTCATTGCTGTTACTGCTCTCTAAGGTCATGCAAAGACGTTTCTTCAGTGTTTAAGGATTGGCCTGGATGATGAATAAATAGAGTTGTATCCATGACTATTTAGGGGAGGTGAATGTGTAGAATAACAACAGTCCCAGTTGAATGATCACTTATTGGGAGCCAAACAGTGTCCTGAATGTTTTGCATGTATCATAGCATTTAATGCTCACAATAAATGTATGCGTTAGGATCTACTAATTTCCCCAAGAATGGTAAGGGCATCGAGGCACAGGGGAACTGGGAATGATAACCGAGGCAACCTCCTTATTAGAACAGCAGCTAAATTAAATATTCTCATGTAGTCTGAAACAATTATTAGAATAATCAATATTACTGTATTACCGTATTCACAGTATTACGAAACCCATTTTTGTATAACCTAAAATCATCATACAAAACAGAACATCTAGCATTTTTCTTTGTGTAGGCTTCAATAGTTTTCCCAGGAGATTGGGGAAGGGCAGGCAAATCTGTGTTTTTCCAGAAGCACACATCAGGACATCATCCCCACCCCTCCATCCATTGATTCTAGAGCACTTTTATAAACAGATCTCTAGAAATAAATAGAATAAGTATTTCCAGGGGAAAAAAAAATGTTTAAAGAATGCTTATCTAATGTATGCTATTGACAAGGATTCTCTTGTTATAGATTCCAGTATCAGATTGGATTTCAGCAGGAAATAGAAGACACACTCAATTGCAATTAAGATAATTTAGTGGAGAGTGTGAGAGTTTAAAATAACCAACCAGAGATGTTGCAGAACCCAGGGACTCTCGATGACAGGAAGCTACTACCATCAAGCCTCTATTGCAAAGGGAAGAACGTCTGGGGGAGAGATGTGCCATGGAAGAGATGTTTTACAGAACTGAGAGCTGAGAGAGGAGGCAGCTACTACCAGAACCATGGCTTCTGTGGTCACTCACTGCCAGAAGTGGGGGAGGAGTTTGGTGAAGAAATACCCTGACCAATCTGTTCACCCACTCATCAACCTACTGGTACTTTTCTTTTTTGACTATAATAAATTCAATCTGAAGCTGAAAAGTAAGCAACTCCAGGCAAAGCGGTCCACAGCCCACTCCTTAGAACACAGAAAAAAGCCAGAGAATAACAGAAAATAGGTCTGTGGGGAAGGGAGAAGTTATAAATGGAGATTAAAAAATATTCTCCACACATTTTCAACTCAGCATCCTTTCTTGCCCAACAGAAAGGAAAGCACAAAACCCAACTGTCACCAAATCTTCACAGAATGGTGTAAACTGAATCATATTCTCCATAGGTCTAAAATAACAACATTGGCTATATAAGGTTTTAAAATGAAAAAAATCATTTGATATAAGACATAACTACAGTAGTTCCTAACTCTTTGGCTAATCACTAGAGATAGGGACTATAGTAGTTATGTCTTATATCAAATGATAAATAATATTAATTATAAGTTATTAATATGGGTATTATGTTATTAATATTCTGAGTAATTAATATTAATTATTAATTATTAATATTAATAAAAATCAATAATCATAGCTGTCTTCTTCCTTTATCTAATTCCACATTCCCTTTACCTTGCTCAGTCCCTTAATATGTTGGGATATTTCATACTTGCTGGGGCAACTCAAAAATGTATTCTTATGGAATCCATGCCCATGTTGATCCTGACCTTACTGAACTGTTCTAGTTTCTCACTGACATCATTATATTAGGTCAGTGCAAAAGTAATTGTGGTTTTTACAATTACTTTTAATGTCAAAAACCACAATTACTTTTGCACCAACCTAATACAATATAGAAGTACAAAGAAATTCCTTAGGAAGCCTCCAGGTCTAAGCCTAGTCCTTCTCTACGTTGCCTAGCAGTGACCCAATTTTCTCTTGGTAATTTTGATAAAACACCACAGTTTACAAGTTGATCGTTTCATTTGCTTTGTCAGTTCAGTGAAACGGAAGTCCCAAACTCCAAGCTGGTAGCCTCACCTTCCAGTTTAATGGAACCATGACCTTGGCACAGATGCGTCTGTCTTGGGTGCTAGAGCTGTCAGTCCAACTGACCTCGAGTTTGTGTAGACAGGAAGAAAACCATGTGAAGAAAATGTTAGGTATTAGAGTAAAAGGGCACTCCTCATTCCACCCACTGATATAATGACCATGGGGAACAACACAATACATGGCCTACTACTTTAAGGCATATGCCCACAGTGTATACAGAAGGACATAAATTTTCTGGGTTTTTTTTTCCCCCTCTCTCTGCAACTGAGGCAGCAGTTGGCCATTTCCAACATTCTATCAGACCAGCTGATTTTGAGGGATGGGCACATATAAAATCAACAAATTCTGTGGCATGATTCTTTGCACCCTTTGTTAGTGTTAAAATGAATTCCTGGACAAGAGGTAGTGTTGTGTTGGCTAAGTAGGAAGGAATAAAGTATTCCATATGTGTATCAATAGTGGCACTGGCAGAAATGTCATAGGAAGGAACGGTTAGTCTGTATCCAGAAAAACTTTCCATTTCTATGGAAACAAACCTCTGCTCACTTGATAAAGGAAGACATTCAGTGTAATCAATCTGAAATTGTATTGCTGGTTAGTCCACTGGAAAAATGGTATACTGACTCAGAATTCACCTTTCCTTCCAGTGTTTGGGCACACAGCAGCTCAGTTGTGGTGAGGCAAAGTCCATGTTGTTGAGCTCACGCATAGTTTTTGTTCTTGCCAACATAGCCACATGGTACACAGGCAATTTCAGCAAGAGCCAGGAATCTGAAAACACGTGTAGTGAAAGCCACAGAACAGGTTTTCATGTCTAGCTGATTACCGAGATCCTCCTCCATAGTGGATGGTCTTTAGGACACAAGCATCTTTGCACTTTGTGCTTTTTAAAATAGGCCAATTCACTTGCACGTATCACCACTCCTAACCCCGCATCCCAGACTTTCCTAGCAGCAATATTTCAATTTTGTCCTTTCTAAGTCATTGACCCATTAGTCATTCCTCAGAAGTTAGGGTAGAATTATACCTTTCCAAGTAAAGAAACTGTAAAATATACTGCTCAGATTTCTGCCAATTAGAAAGATTTTCCTTCCATCCATCAAGACTATCCCTGTGTGGATCTATAATGCAGCAGCTGACTACTTATAGTTGTTGACTGCTGCACAATATGCAGACTCATTAAACCAGGCCTCTCTGTATTCTTCTTGTCCGAACTGGTTAATTGGATCCTCTTCTGTTATTAGAAACCTTATCAAGTTTCCATACCTGATGGTTAGAAGTGATAGTGAAGCAACAGAAGGGGTGCAGTGGGTGAGTTCCATGTGTTATGCACTTTACTTGTGTCTTCCAAACCTACTGAGGCCTGGTCTTGCACATATGATTTCCATTAATAATGACATACTGCTGCATGCAAATAGCCTTATTATTTAATAGATCAAAAAATATTGCATGAGCAGCTGAGGTTGCCAGATGACTTGATGTTTTGTGATTAGGAGTCCAGTAGTGAGCTAGGAGCATTTTTTCAATAGATAATAGTGAGAGGCAGGACAGATCATCAGTTTTGCATCAATATCTTAGGGATCTCCACTGTGATTCTATCTAGTGGCTACATATGCCTGCACTGTCTGCCATAGACACTTCAAATACTGCTGGATGCTCATCAGTAGGTCCAGATGTCAAGGCAGCTTGCAGTAGATCATGAACTTTATGTTAAATCCTCTCTTGATCTGGATTTCATGCCAAACTTGTAGCCTTATAAGTGATCCAATAAATGTGTAAGAACAGCCCACTGAATCTGTTGCATATGGTCTTCAATATCCAAATAGTTACACCAAACTTATTGCCTCTTTCTTCAGGGTAGGCCATGGAGGCGACAGCTAATGTTTCTGACATTAGGGGATGTATTCCACATATCTTAGATAACTGGACTATTGGAAACCTCAGAATGAGAAAGCTTTCCATTTCTTAGGGTTTAATCTCCTATCCCTCTGACACAGCTATGTCTTCTTGAAACATCCAGGGTACTTGTTCCTTCTTGGTCACCAGATCCAATGAGCAAAAGTATCATTAATGTAATAGATCTGCTGTAATGTTCTGTGGGACTTACAATTTCTGAGGACACTCAAGATGATTATATGTCAGAGAGCAATCTATAGCCTTAAAACAAGACATTGAAGATGTACTCTTGAAATACTCATTGAAGTGTACATCTACATGTGGTAGAGAGATACACACTCTTCTCTATCTTCTCAGGAAAAAAAAAATACACACACACACACATATATATATAGACACACACACACACACACAGAGACAGAGAGAGAGAAAGAGACAGACAGAAAGAGAGAGTCAACCTCCGTGTACTATCTACTACCAGGGGATGTGGCTTATTTTATTTAGTAAAGAGACCACATAAGCATGAAAACCAGTTAAATTTTGCAAAAACCCACAGTAACTTCTAAGATCTATTTGATTTTTGTACCAGTCAAATAGAAGAGTTAAACAGGGATATGATATGAACCTGCACCACTATATGCAGATATGATTTTCTCTGCATCACTATAGTCTCTGGTGGTGACTATAATTTCTATATAGAATTAACCTCTGCTCTTGGATTACTTTTTGACTGGGGATGACACGTCCACACACACACACTTGGCCCTTCCTTTCAAAACAGTCTTCACTCTCTGGGCCAGAGAACCACTCTGTGGATTTAACCAATATAACCAGGTATTTTTATCTATACATTTAGGAACAGGGGAACAATCATAATTTTTAACTCAAACTATGGAACAGACTAGGCCATAACTTCATTTTTCACTACACCTCCATACCCTCACTCCCTCTAAATCTGACCCAAGGACAATGGTAGAACTGTGGTTCTCCAGGATTTAGTGTCAATTTAGAAAGAGTTTCTAATAACATCTGGAATATTGAGCTATTCTCCTTGATTCAGAACACGTTTATCCCCTGTATATGACAGTAAGATTCTTGGGAAAGATTTAGAGGAAAATATATAAAATACACTGCAATATGGCAAGTTTCTTCTAATTATAAATAGAAGTTTCTTCTTCATAAGAACGTAAATCCTCCCTCAGTAAAGGGACAACAGGTCTGTAAAGGGACCTAAGTCTATGAACCAGGTAAATATCCATGAATATCCATGATGTTGACAATATTTAAGTTTCTGACCTCTGGACAAAGAATTGTTTTAATCATATGGTTCAAGCAATTGTTCTGTACGATACCTGTTCATTATGGATAGAACCCTGTGATCAACTGGTTTGGACAACAGATCCCTCAAAAACATCATTTCAAACTGCTCACATGCTTTTGAGGGGATTACAACCCATATTATTATGAAAATTACAACCCTCCTATCTTGAAAGGTTAAACATTGCTATTCCAGATTTCAATATTTTCATTGAAATCAGGAGCCTAATTTCCTGGCAACATCGCCCAGAGCCTTTCTGGTATGTTACTACTCCCTTCAACAATGCATTTTTAAATTTTTGGGAAAAAGGCATCTTCTCAAAAAGGGTTCTTTTGAATGCTACAATTAACATATAACTACAAATAAGTTACACACAGTAGATGAATTCAAATATTTCTGTATTTCAAGACTTTAGAGACTCTTCTTCTACAGTATGGCATGGGAGTTCCAACCTATCAACCTTATTGTGAGTACAAGTGGTGAGTCTAGGCTTCTATTAATCAGCCTTAAATATATTGCCAAATATACAGTCAAACATATTAGTTCAAGTACCTGGGGCAAAGTTTATTTTCAGAGTCTAATATTGCTTTAGGCAATATTAATTTTCAGAGTGTTAATATTACTCTCTAGGTTCTCAAACCAATATATTTACAACAAATTCTGATTAAGTGCATCTAAATTGATAAATTCTTCAAGGCCAAGTTTTATATTTAGCTCTCTTTGATATAAAATCATCAGAATACATTTTAATACATGCTTTTCAGCCACGTGGCCATCAATTTTGGCAAGATTTTTCATTTTCGTTGGCCTGTGTCCTTTCTTTTCTAAAAATAAGTATTGTAATTCTTTCTCTGATCCACGGACAATAACTAGAAAAACTAAATAAAACAGTAACTGGTAGAACCATTCGATTATTTGTGATAATCACATTGATTGAAGTGACACGAGGCGGTTCAGCAGCAAAATTAACAATCAGTTAATCTTGCAGATGACTTTAACTGCTCCCCTATTATCTTACTCTGAGAGGATACCCTTCACTGACCCATTTGACTTAACACTCCATTCCTTCTGCTATAAACTCATACCTTAATCACAGCTTACATTTTGTTTCTAGTTGAAAGTAGCTCATAATTTCATCGCTTTGTACAACTGTTCTAATACTTACTGTTTTTCTTTAAATTTACCTTGACTTTTTACAGACAAACATGCTCTGACCTTACCCTAACCATTCAAGTGTCTGAATCATCATTGTTTCTTAGCTGTATTTTTTCTAATAAATAAAAACAAAAATAAACACATAACTACTTTTGAAATAATCCATTTTCACTTAAAATTCTATCATTCACACATAAGTGAGAATAAACTATCTACTTTTACATACCTTATATAGAAAAATCGGACAAATACTAAAGAAGCAAAAAAAAAAAATCACCCAAAAAAAGAGCATGTACTAAAAGATTACATCTTCATTATAAGAAATCGTATATAGAAGAAAAATATGAAATTAATCCAGGTGTTTAGAAGATGGGTTAGTGGCTTTCTTTGGTTGGGAGAAACTTCTGTTAGGAGGGAGAATTAAGGCTAATCTCTTTCTTAACCTGGGTGATGGTTCGTTCCACAGTGCATTTAGTTTATGAAAAATCATCAAATTATGCACTCTGTACTCTATGGATTTCCATTGCTTTTTACTTTGCTTCAAAGGTTACTGATTTTTTTCTATTATTCCACATTTAAAATGTGAGTGTTCTATCTTGTTGCCCAAGGCATTGTCCCTTTATATTATCCAATATTATGTGAAATATCTATCACCCCAAGTTTCATAGCATGTTACGGGCCATAAAGCAAGAGTGCCTTGTGCTTTCAATATAGGGCTTTTAATGTTTTACAAAGATTTTAGAGAAAGGAGTTTTGCAATTTCTTTTATTCAGACCTCTTAACTTTCATCTCTTTCTAAGACTCTTTTGTAAGATCTTAGCTAAAACATAACACTGAACTCAATTCCTCTTTTTTTTAGCTCTAAGTCTAGGTTACGGGGACCATGTAGGTGTTATCTTGACACTTTTTGCACTTTCTCTCTAAACTTTTCCTTAGAACTATCATTCCCTTACCTCGCTGACTTCCATGCTTATCTAAACACAAAGGCAAAAAAGAATTACATTCCAAAGTGAGTGCTTCCACTACTTCCACTACACTTGAATTCTGGGTGAGTTTGATGAACATATTACCTGTACCCCAGCTCTACAAGTCTGTGAACTATCATTAATATAGTTAATAGATTACTTATCGAATATGACTTATTTGACGAAAACTTTGCTGACCCTTTACATCTTTTGTCAAGCCAAGTAAGCTCTTTGAAAGTATTTGGAACATAATTATTCAAGTGTTGTCACTTGAGTAATTAACTTTAAAGGATTCTTCAAAAAGTTGCAACAGTGGCAGTTTTGTATGCATTGATGTTTATTTTTACATACCATTTAAGTAAATTGTGCAAATCAGATTAGTCATGTTAATGTGTGTGTGTGAGTGTACTGTGTGGCAATTTTGTATGCATTGCTGTTTATTTTTACGTACCATTTAAGTAAATTATACAAATCAGATTAGTCATGTTGATGTGTGTGAGTGTTTGTGTTTGTGTATATTAACACAGCTCAGGAATTTACAATCGTAATAAATTTAATCATGATGAGAGGGCCACAATGATTACTAGAATTAAATCTTGATGCTAATTTGTATCCTATGGATCTTAGTGATGTTTAAATTATTTTATTATGAATAAAACTATAAGGAAAAGAGTATGTTTTGAAAATGGAATCCACGACTACTTTGGTTATTTGAGTTAAAAATAAAAAAATTCAGTACTCTAAATATTTATTTTTATATATGTTTTTTAATCAGACTTACCTGCATAGGATAAGAATTCTGTGGCCGGGCGCGGTGGCTCAAGCCTGTAATCCCAGCACTTTGGGAGGCCGAGACGGGCGGATCACGAGGTCAGGAGATCGAGACCATCCTGGCTAACACGGTGAAACCCCGTCTCTACTAAAAAATACAAAAAAACTAGCCGGGTGAGGTGGCGGGCGCCTGTAGTCCCAGCTACTCGGGAGGCTGAGGCCGGAGAATGGAGTAAAACCCGGGAGGCGGAGCTTGCAGTGAGCTGAGATCTGGCCACTGCACTCCAGCCTGGGTGACAGAGCGAGACTCCGTCTCAAAAAAAAAAAAAAAAAAAAAAAAAAAAAAAAAAAAAAAAAAAAAAAAAAGAAAGCTTAGAAAATCTTAGTATGCCTCAGAGCATCCCAACCAAATTCAATCAACTACATGATTCACCTGTTTATGCAATAGAAAATAGTAAAAATTGAATTAAAAAATAGTTAAGTACAATGAAAATTACAAAATATGAAATAGACATAACTGAGACTGTATTAATAATGAGAAGACATTCTATGTTCATTGATTGAAGACTTATTAATAAAATGCCTATGCTACCCAAAGTGATCTACAAATTTAATGTTATACCCACAAAAATTCCAATGACATTCTTTTTCTGGAAATAGAAAAAAAAAAAAAAAACATAATTTGGATATGGAACCACAAAAGACTCTGAACAGCCAAAGCTACCTTGAGAAAGAAGGAAGCTGAAAATAACATACTTCCTGATTTCAAATATATTACAAACTAATAAAAACAGTATGCTGCTGGCATAAAGACAGACATATAGACGAAAGGAGCCCAATAAAAAGCCCAGAAATAAACCCACGCAGTCAGCTGGTGTTCAATGGGGGTGTCAAGAATTCAGAATGGAGGAAAGACATTCTCTTCAACAAATGCTGTTAGAAAACCATATATCTATGTGCATGTGACTTATAGTTTTATATACAAAAAATTAAGTATAAGTAGATTAAACAGTTAAATGTATAACTTCAAACTCTAAAACTCCTAAAGGAAAATATAAAAGAAAACCTTGTTGACATTGGTCTTAGTCATGATGTCTTGGTTATGACTCCAAAAGTACAAGCAACAAAAGCAAAATAGACAGGTGGGATGATATCAAACTTAAAAAATCTTCTGGTCAGCAAATGAAAAAATCCACTGAATAAAAAAGTAACCTACACAATAGGACAAAGTATTTGCAAGCCATATATGTGACAAGAGGTTAACACTGAAAATGCGTAAAAAAACTCTTACAACTCAATAGTGAAACAAACAAATTAAACAATTAAAAATTAGCAAAACACTTAGAAAGACATTTCTCCAGAGAAGATACACAAATGGTCAAGATGTATATGAAAGATGCTCTGTGTCACTAATCACCAGGGAAATGGAAATCAAACTCACAGTGATGTATCACCTCATACGAATTAGGATGGCTATTACCAAAAATACAAAAGATTATAAATGTTGGAGAGGGCCTGTAGAAACATTAACACTGTTGGTAGGAGGGGTGTAAAATGGTGCAGTCACTATGAAGAACAACACAAAATTTCCTCAAAAATTTAAACATGGAACTTCCATATGATCCAACAATCCTACTTCTCGGTATATGCCCAAAATAACTGAAACCAGGATCATGAAAAGATACATGCCCTGCCATCACTTTTCACAATAGCAGAATTATGCATACAACACAAATGTCCATTGACAGATTAATAAATAAAGGTGGTGCAAATTTACAATGAAATATTACTGAGCCTTAAAAAGATGTAAATCCTTCCATTTTTAACAACATGGATGAGCTCTGAAGATGTTGTGCTAAGTTAAATAAGCCAGTCACAAAAAGGCAAATACAGCATATTTCACTTGTACGATGACCTAAAAAACTCAAACTCAAAGCATAGACTAGAATGGTGGACCAGGGGAAGGAGGAAATGTGGAGTTGTTCAATTTGTATAAAATTTCAGTTACACAAGATGCATTAGTTCTAGATATTTGCTGTATAGCATAGTGCCTGTATAGCATAGTTAGCAATACTGAACTATGTTCTTAAAAATTTGTTGGGAGAGTAGATTTCATGTTAAATATTTTACTGAATACCAAAAACCAAAGGATCACAGTAATCTTCTGGAAATAATGGGTATGTTTAGTACCTGGATATTGTAGTCATGGTTTTATGAGTGTATGTATGTGTCCAAATTCAGAAAATTTCATAAATTCAATGTGTGGAGTTTACCGCATATCAATTGTACCTCAATAAAACTGATTTTACAAAAGGATTTGATTCAATGACTTGGTGTTGATGAGCCTAGCATCCTGATAGATATGAAGTTAACATTAATTGATAATACATATAATACTTTTACTAAAAATCTTCCAGATACTTCTCTAGTTGAGGTCAATTGAACTCTGTGTGTGTGTGTGTGTGTGTGTGTGTGTGTGTGTGTGTGTGTTTTATGTGAGATTAGTGTTGATACTCAAATTATAATTTCATGCTATTTTTAAGCAAATGCTTGACTTTGTTCATGTAAGGAATTTGGTAGAATTGAACTGTTAATTTTGTGACATTTTCTACATGTAGTTGTTGTGTTTCCAATGACATTTTTGCACACTAGAATGTGAAGTCCTTGAGGAGAGGATCCCTCCTTCCACTCCGTGACATCGTGCCCAGATAACTGTAAATGAACAATAAGTATTTAATGGCTGGCCTCTAGTGTGTGGGATTCTGTAATGCTTGCTGAAGTCTAATGAGGACCTGATAAGACAGTATGCAGAAGAGATTGGTGAGTTATCTAGGACAACTTGCATGCTTAACCTTTACCCAAATTTTCAAGTTTTCTGCATGGCGGGGGTTCAGTGTATAGCTTTTTGGCAAGTGATAAACATCAAAAATTTAAATTGAGAAAGACTCAACCTTTTCCTTTCAAATGAAAGAGCTGACAATTTTGCAATTCATAAGTATTTCATCTGTCACTGGCCACCCAGTGTCTTGTTAATGATTTTTCCCCTTTAGATGACAAATCCAACTGATTAACTGTCCTAATTGCTACTGTGCACATCCTTCCTTAGCAGGAGTCTGAGTGATTTGGAAGATATTTGTTAACTCAAAATTTGGTTAAGACTTTAACATGCAGACAGAAATTTTTAAATAAATATATTCATAACACTTAATACACTTTGTGGCTTTGTTAAAGGGACAAAGTAAATTTGTATGTGTTCTGATTTATTTGAGTAGTAAAAATACGTTAAACCTTAGGAAAAGTGTCTATAATATGATATGACAAATTCAACATAAACATTTTGAAGAAGAGTTGTAGACATAATTGAAAGGTTTATTACTCTAAAGAAAAAATACTTTGGACTCATTTTTAAACATTAATCCTCTTAAGGGATTTAAATTCTATGTTTCATGTTCCTAATATATATCAATTTACACAACGTAACTTCCAAAAATTGCATTGATTAAAGAGGGCATACATAAAAAATAACAACAAATATTACAGAAAAATGTTTTGCTTCATCTCCTCCTGTTTTAAAATCAAAGCAAAATTTTGCTTTGTCTCCTGTTTTAAAATCAGAATAATTCTATTTTACTATCACTTCCTGTTAATGAAAAAAATCCAATACATAATTTTTTCAGGGTAATTTTAGCAATTATAGTAACTTACATATTTATTTTAAAATGACATTCAGTGAATACACACACTAAAACAAAGAGACAGATTTAGTTCTAATCAATAGTGAAAATTATCTAATCTTAAATACATTTTTCAATTCTGTGATTCTAATGTATTTATTTTTAAGAGGTCTGCTGTTTGGAAACAGAGACCTCTAAGAGGTAAATAACAAAAGCAGGAAGCTCAATTAAATGACAATTGTAATAATTAATGTGAACGATGAGTATAGTTTACTACTACATATCTACATATGTTTACTACAACCATGGATCAGACTATACTCATCTACATATGTTTACTACTCTAACCATGGATCAAACTATACTCATCTACATAGCCAACAGAATTTACTGATGGATGACATTAGAATATAAGAGAAAGGAAAGGATCAAGGCTTAGTTCACTATTTTTTTTTCCAAAGCAATTCTTAGAATTTCATTTAGTGAGACGGAGAAGACTACCAGCTATTCAGGTTGAGGAGACATGGAACCAAGATTTTCGATTAGATCATAATAACTTTGGGGTGCCTATGATACATTTGACCTAAGATTATGAATAGGTACTAGAGTATACAAGTCTGCATTTAAAAAAAAAAAAAAAAAAAAAAAAAAAAGAGGTCTTACATGGAAATAAAAATCCATGAGCATATAGATTGTATTTAAAACTATGAGGGTGAACCAGATCACTTAGGTATGAACATGTTTGGTCAAGTGTAAAGGATTATAAAGCCTGACTTCAAAATTCAGTCATGTGGAAAATGAGATACAACCATTAAAAAAGAGAAAATAACTGTGTCAAATGCTGCTAATATGTCAAGATGATAAATGAGAATTGTGGCTTTTTAATAAAATAGCCACAATTACATGTACTTATAAGTTCAAGATTGCACAGTGTCTATGAGTCAACACAGAACCTCCCTTAGATTTACCAACTGTTCCTCATGGTGAGTACTGTTGGTTTTGACCTAAGGGCTATGAATAGTTTTTGCTGGAAATAATAGAGACATATGTGAAATTTTACCATCCTTTAGGGTCAAACACTGAAGGAAATGATATAGAGATATTTATCACACTAAATATCACTGGCAAGGAGTCAATATAATGTTTAATTGGGTTTATTTTAATCTTGTAAAAACAACCATATGAACTTCAGTCAAACTTTAAAAGATAACGAGTGGGAGAATTTCTGCTTATGGGAAGATGGAGCAGAGATATTTTCGTTATTCCAACCATTAAGTAACCTGGATATTTTCCATCAAACAAGCATAAGAAGACCCAGAAAGTTGGAGAGAAAACACGTGTGCTAGTACACTCCACGCTTGAGGAACAACAATTGGTGAGTTCTCTGGATTTTCCTTCTGCCTTTTCTATCCAGAATGGATACTAGAGAAAATGGCAATCCTTAAGTTCCCATGGGAACAGAAAAAAAAGCCTCATTTCTTTATTTAGCCAAAGGACTAGGATTAGGGCAACCTAGAAAGACTAAAAAGACAGACCACTTTTACACAATAATCACCCTATTCCAGCATAACATTTCAGAAAAAAAAAAAAAAAAAAAAAAAAAAAACCCTCATCCTGAAAAAGTAAAGTTTGAATGAAAAGAATAGAAGAATAGACTTCCACCTTTTCCAGGGAGCAGTGAGACACACTCAAGTCTTCCCTCTGACAGCATAGCATGAGAAATGTGTAAGTAGGGAACCAGGGATTTTATCCCTGCCAAATGGTAACATCTCTCCTCACTCCATGGTGTCAGTGGAGATCAGGAGGTGTGTCTGTACATTCACCCCAACCATCAGTAACAAGATATTCCTCCACTTTCTCTCTAATGTTGTATCAGGTAAGGACTCGTCCAGAGTCAAGACTTTTGCCACTACTCAGTAAGAATGAGACCATATCCTCCCCTGTGGTGTTGGTGGAGGCCCCACATGGGGAATAATAACGAAGAGCTATCCTTGCTTCCAGGCAGGATGGTATCCCCTGAAGTTTAACAGGGAACTTGAGCTATATGAGTGGACCAGATCACTTAAGGGTGAAAATATTCAGTAAAGAGCAGAGGTCTAAAAAGCCTGACTTCAAAATTTAGTCAGGCTACACCCAATCTGTGGTAACAAGGATCTCCTCTTCATTTCAGACGTCAGTGGAGGCTGTGAAAAAAACTTATATTTATATGCTCACCTGACAGTAATAATATGGTACACATGCACACCCACTATCTACTATAGTGTCATCAGACAAGGGCTGCTAAACACAAGATTTAAATAGCCAGAGTCTTATAATACCTCAAATGTCCAGGTTCAGTTGAAAAATCACTCATCATACATAGAATGAATAAAAGCTCTAGCTGAATGAGAACAGACACTCAACATACTCTGACACCAAAATTACATGGATACTATTTTCTAACAGGCTTTTAAAGCAGGTGTCATAATAGTGCTTTAATGCATAATTATGAATATAATTGGATCCAGGGAAATTTGCTTTACTAAACAAAGATATAAAGAAGAATGAAATAAAAATGTTAGCATAAATAATGCAATATCAAAAATAAAATACTCACTGAATGGGCTTAACAACAAAATGAAGGAAAGAGAATAATCCATGATCCTGAATACAAAGTGATAGAAGTTGCCCAAGCTGAGAAACAGAGAGAATATAGAGTGGTGGAAAAAAACAGAACCTTAGAGAGATGTGAGAGTATTAGAAAGATCTAATATTTGTGTAATTAAAATACAGAGAGGAGAGAAGAGGAGAGGAAAGGCAGGGCTCAAGAAGTACTCAGAGATGAACTATGAAAACTTCACAAATTTGGCAGAGACATTAACTTATACATTCAAAAAGCCAGGACAGACCCAAATAAGACGAAGCCAAAGAAATCTATGGCAAGATTCACCATAGTCGATCTTCTGAAAACTAAAAACTAAAAAAAAATGTTGGATGTAGCAAAGAAGAAATGACATTTTACAGATAAAAAATGCAAATACCACTAACTATATAATCAGAAAACATGGAAGCCAGAAGGAAGTGGCAGAACACCTTCACCTACTGAGGGAAAACAAAATAAAACCAACCAAGCAAACAACAAAAAACACTGCAGAACCTTTAGCAAAAATATCTTTAAAGAGTGAAGGAAAACTCAGTATGTTTTACTCTTGGCCTACACATCATATCATAAGAACATACCCATGATAGCTGCTCATGAAAGAGTATAAATTTCAAAAGTGAAATATGCCATTATTTGGCATCATAGTGCTCACATTCTGAAATTACATAAAGAGCTTTACTGCTCTTAATTTCTCATATTAGATTCTGCTACCAATGGTATATCAAGGAAACTATGGGACAAAACATTATATTTTGTTTAACCTTTATTTGTCAACATATTTTTAGGGATATGTGGTGGTTTGACGTTAAATATAACATAAAATACAAACATTTTTAATGATGGAAATGATTTTTTGAGTACTTGTGAGAATTTTGTCATTTATTTTGAATTATTTTTGTTAAATAATTATTTCTCAAAATAGAAAAACAATCTAATGATTATACAAAATGGTGTACTTAAACACATAGAGATTAATATCATATTTAACTAAGAAATTCAGAATATATCAATAGCTTCTTATGTAAAATATTGTAAAATGTGTACTTTCAAGGAATATATGTCTTCTCATTATAATTTTGCTTCAAATATTTTCTGAAATCCTTTTCAGTTCTTAATCTAGCTATAATTTTTTAAACATCTGCCAATTCTACAGCTTTGGAAATTTTGTAGCTGTTTTTCCAATTTTTGCTAATTCCAGGATATTATACCATCAATGACCTACCAGCTCCCAGCATCTTCATTCTTTTTAATTACGTTTCTTATTTTAATATATATAAATCCAGATAAAAATCTTATCAATTCTTAGGGTTTGTAGAAAAAAAAATCCACTCATATAATTTTAGAAGATGGTTGTGAAATATTTTTAAAATAATTAAAATAGTTTCAGAGACATTAATAATTAAGTTTAAGTAACTCTATGGAAGACTAATGAGATTCTTGACCACTGAAAATTATCTAGCCTACAATGATATTTTATAAGGGCTAGATGTTTTATATTCCCACAATAAAATGCATACATTAAAATTCTGGGGAAAAAATTTAAGGAATTTCTGTAAGATTACGCAAAACAGTAATGGAGAGTTTCTAAGCTTTCTAGATATTAAAATAGGCTCTTTTACTTATTATTTATCCACTCTCAGTGATGAAGAGAGTGGATTGCCACATGAATAGATAGATACTAAATAGTTTTACAGAATGAAGTCAAAAAGTTAATTCAAATACATTGGAATCTTCATTATGTAATAAAAGTATTTCAAAACTATAAGGAGATAATGAACTGCTCAAGAAATCATGTTTACACAATTGTGAGACCCACTAAAAAACCTTGGTGCCAAATCACACTCCTTTCAATCAAATACATTTGATAAAACAACAATAATCCTTTTGAATGTTTAAAAAAAAAAAAATCTCTGAAAGCCAAAAAAGAATAAATTTGACTAAATTAATCTTTAACATGAAAAAGAATAATACAAAATTAAATATCCCACTTTCAAAAATGAATGGAAACAGAAATCAACAAGGAAAAAGCAGCCTTGGACAACACTACAGATCAACTACATCTTAAACACGTGTATAGCAAACTCCATCAAACAACAGCAAAGTATTCATTCCTCTTTACTATACCAGAAGCCTTTTTCAGAAGACTGCATGCTGGGTCATAAAACAGATAGAAATATTATAAAATATGTTTTCTAAACACAATAGAAAGTACAGATGATCCCTGAATTATGAAGATTTGACTTAACGATCTTCTGACTTTGCAATGGCACAAAAGCAATACATATGCAGCAGAAATGAGATTTTGAGTACTCATACAATCATTTTACTTTCAGAACTCAATAAATTATGTGAGATAGTCAACACATTTTATAAAATAGGCTTTGTGTTAGATGATTTTGCCCAACCACAGGTTCACATAAGTGTTCTGAGCACATTTAAGTTGGGCTAAGCTATGATGCTCAGTAGGTTAGGCATATTAAATGCACTTTTTATTTATGATATTTTCAACTATGTACTCACTAAGAGTAAAGTTGTAGGAAGCGACAATCTTATCTCTGTCCTTTCGGCCTAATTAATTATGAAAATCTTTCATAACAAACTGTATATATCCCTATTTTAATGTTTAACAAACAATTTGCTCATTAACGAATTTTCAAACACTTGTGGTTGGACAGATATTGTCTATTCAAAAAGTAATGAGAAAAACACTTCCAGCATTCTGACAGGTTGTTTTTAAAGACTCTTTAAGTGAAATTACAGTGAAAACAATTACTTTCAATAGGGAAAGCTGTTCTGCAGCCTGATTTGCCTGTTAATTTTTTTTAAGTGCCATTTTGTCAAACATCGGTAGTCGCTATATTTCAAAAAGTTCCAGCTTCTTAGGCATATTTTATAGGCAAACCGAATGTTTATATAATAGTCTAAAACTTAAAGCTTGAAAATTATGGAAGCAGATCAAAATACACAAATTGAAGAGCTTTGTATTTGTCACTGAATTATCTTTTCTTGTCAAATCAATGAGTGTCAGTAAATGAAGGCCATTCATCTTTTTTTTTTTTTTTTTTTTTTTTTTTTTTTTTTTTTTTTTTTTTTTTTTTTTTTTTTTTTTTTTTGAGGCGGAGTCTCGCTCTGTCGCCCGGACTGGAGTGCAGTGGCCAGATCTCAGCTCACTGCAAGCTCCGCCTCCCGGGTTTACACCATTCTCCTGCCTCAGCCTCCCGAGTAGCTGGGACTACAGGTGCCCGCCACCTCGCCCGGCTAGTTTTATTGTATTTTTTTAGTAGAGACGGGGGTTTCACTGTGTTAGCCAGGATGGTCTCGATCTCCTGACCTCGTGATCCGCCCGTCTCGGCCTCCCAAAGTGCTGGGATTACAGGCTTGAGCCACCGCGCCCGGTCAGGCCATTCATCTATTTAGAAAATACAATTTTTAAATAAGTCTAGAGATTAGTACATGTTTTAATTATTATTTTGATGATGATGATTAGTGAGTGAAATCTAGTTATGAAAAATAATGAATTTCAGTTTGAATGCCTGCTTTTTACATTTCAACTTCAAATGCTGTAACCTCAGTCAAGTTCATTAAGCTGTTTGTTCTTCATTTATTCATCTAGCAAGTTGTACCTACCTTGTAGTGTGTTATCAATAAGAAAAGTATCTCTTGCTTCCTTACATTTGTTTCCATGATATTCATTATTGTTTCCATGACTGTAAACATATTTTACAGGCACTGCATGGATAAAAATTGCACATGGCTCTCCATTTATATCAGGATATAGCAACTATTGTTTAATATATTTTATAAACATAATTTTTGAAACTACTGCTCTATTTCTGTCGTTTTCTTCACATCAAGCAGCCTTCTTTGGCTTTTAGATACAAGTATTCCACAGCTCCATAAAAACCTCGGTTTTTCTCTCATTTGTTTTATTCTATTATAAAATTTATTGAGAAAAATGGCACGCTTCAGTTATGAAAGTAGTATTTAAGTAAAACAGATGTCTTACAAATTCATATTATAAATAGATTCAACTTTGAATCAAACATCTAGGTGAATTCTTCTTATTGAATTGGCATTTTGAATGAGTCATATTTTCTTCTGAATATTTTCAGATTGAATAAAATGATAAATTTTATTTTGATTATATTACTTAAATCTAGATATTGTCATCATTGGGGATAAACAAAACTTGTAAATTACTTTTTCTTCTTTTTAAGCAGAAATAAGTAGAATTATTTTTTTAAACAAATGAAATGGAACATAGAATTTCTAATAAGTATTAAATATCCATTTAATTATGATGTCAAATGCTGCTATAAAAATATTTTTTATGTCCTGGTTATAAATGAATGAATACAAAAGAAATGATTGTTGCATGTATAAGAAGTAAATTTTAGATTATGGGTGTGTTTTAATTATTTAATGTATCTTATTTCATGACAAATGGCATTGTCAAAACTTTAAGTGTCAGTCCAGGCACAGCGGCTCACACCTGTAATTGTAGTACTTTGGGAGGCTGAGGTGGGAGGATCACTTTCAGGTCAGGAGTGCAAAACCAGCCTGGCCAACATGGTGAAATCGTGTCTCTACCAAAAATACAAAAAAATTAGCCGGACATGGTGGCTGGCACCTGTATTTCCAGCTACTTGGGAGGTAGAGGCAGGAGACTCACTTGAAACCTGGAGGCTGCAGTGAGCAGAGATCGCACTACCGCAGGGACAATAGGGTAAGAGTCCATCTCAAAAAAAAAAAAAAAAATTAAATATAAAAACTTTTTATAGACTTAAGCCACCAAGCCCGGCCCAGGGAGACAATTTCTGTAAAAACTTCTGAAGTGGAGAAAGTTCTGCTTGAACTGTATGTGCACATAGCATGGACTGCAACATGCTCTGAGCATTTGTAATGTCACATTGCAGCTGGGTGGAAATGTTGACTGAATAGAGGAAAGAGGTATTTTGTAATGTGAAAATGCTTTCATTGTTTAGAAATCTCTCCATTGCAAGCTATAGACCTAAATAATAAACTGGCATATATATTCTAGCTTTAAAATAATGGTAATTTGTGGTACATATACTCAAAGCTGGAACATGTCTTAAAGTTGGGGATGGGGGTGCTTTAGTCAGACATGCATACATGCTTTCTAACAACGCAATTTGTCCCATCTCCCTTCTCTACATTCCATCGTATCTGCATCATTTTAATGCTGGAAACCTTCATGGTCACAGAATGGCTGCCAGCTAGCTTGCAAAACAATAGCCTTTCTCATTGAATTCCAGTAAATGAAATGATTCTCTCCAATGAAATCTTATTGAAAATACAAAATGCTTGATCCCAAAAAACCCTCACAGAAATGACATATTTTTACTCATATCTCATTGACTTTAATGACACTATATGCCCATCCTTGAACAACAACAACAACAAAAACATGAATAGCTTGAAGGGATACGCTGACTACTTTGGAGGATAGAATTGCAGATATCTCCAGCTTCCAAAGAGTTACATGGACTGCATGACAAAGAGTTGAATAGCTAAAAAGAAATCTGAGAGCTGTTACCCAAAAGAAAAAAAAAAATGAATGATGGTTGCCCAAAACAGCAAATTATTTGTCTTACATATATTTTCAAAATATTGGCATATCCAATCATTTTTAGAAGGGAAAGATTTGGATAGCATTAAGAGAGTTGGAATTCCAAAACTTGTGTTCTTTAAAAGTAATAGAGAAATATTATACATGTATGCCTTTCAAATAGGAAAAAATGTATATGAGAAGCAGAAGGAATTGGTTTTATGTATGAAATAACTAGTCCTTCACCTTAACATTCTAGACACTGGTGAAAAAATATCAGTAAAAATATTGCACTAGAAAATTGTTGGTATAAGTTAAAAGCAGTAAATCTACCATATAAGATTTTAATGTGACTATAGCTTTTCTTAAACCAATCTGAATTAAACAATGGACTCTCATGAAGCCTGAAATTTATGGTGTTCAGCAGAACTGTTTACAACCAGAAATTAAGCTCATTTCAGTGTAAGGAGCTTTGCATATAAGCTGATTTTAGGAGCTGCTGAAATTCAAAATGTAAATGGCTTTTATTTAGTACCCCACTGCTTTGTGACACAGGCAGTCCAGGCTACTATCTTTGTTTCCCATTAATTATTGATGTTTTCAATTCACTATGTTAAGCCCCAGAGCAGCCAATACATTGGACCACACACATTTCTCAACTGTTTGGCTCACAGGAGTTTACATTCCTTATGGCAAGGAAATGCGTGTGGATGTGGTGGTAACTCTAACCCTAAAAAAAGAAGGAAAAGAACTGTCAGTGTATTCACACTGCTGGTGGTTACCCATGTCTATCCAGATATCAGGTATATAAGTAAATACTGTATATTTCTAGAGTTCTAAAAATGATTAAAAATATTTAGAGAACTTCTAAATTTCTTCATGGATCTTCATTCATCTTTTAGACACCTAAATCAGTGTTTTCTCATTACTTTCTTTGTTCTATTAACAATCTTTTCCAATTACTTAGTGACTAATTAATACCAGAAACTGTGCCAGGAGCATTGTCTACATTGTATGTAATAACTGTTTTTAAAATTCATGTTAGTTATTACAGATCCCCTTTTAATGATAGGAAAACTGAAAATCAGAGAGGTTTTTAAAAAGTTATCCAAAATCGCCAGGCACGGTGGCTCATGCCTGTATTCCCAGCACTTTGGGAGGCCCAGGCAGGTAGATCACAAGATCAGGAGATTGAGACCATCCTGGCTAACATAGTGAAACCCCATCTCTACTAAAAATACAAAAAATGAACCAGGCGTGGTGGCACATGCCTGTAGTCCCAGCTACTTGGGTGGCTGAGGCAGGAGAATCGCTTGAACCCAGGAGGCAGAGGTTGCAGTGAGCCAAGATCACACTGCACTCCAGCCTGAGTGCCAGAGTAAGACTCTGTCTTGAAAAAAAAAGTTATCCAAAATCAATAAAGTGAAGAAAGGGTGAAGTCTAAAATTGATCTCAGGTGTATGAAATTATTTTCTAGGTAGAAAATGTCATCCAGCCTTCCTATCAAATTATACCCTTTCTTTTTCTTCCTCATATATTGAGGTAAAAAAAAAAAGAAAAATAAAGTATTTATGTTAAGCGAGGATGTGCTTTACATATTAGCATTATTTTAGAAATGTAGGTCGCTAAATATTACATCAGAAAAGATTTAGAAAGAGTCAAAAATGTTTACTTCTAAATTTTATAAAACATCAGCCCCTTGATTTGGATGTCTAAAATATTTAGAGGTAGAAGAAGAATTGACTTAGAGAAGTATGGAGTCACCCCCTAATGTTCAACGCGATTGGGTCCATAGAAACAAGAAGAAATTCAATATGAATTTAGAAGAAAATAATCAATATGTTAGAATTAGCTTTCACTTTTCTCCTTTTTAACTGGTATCTGTGCTAGGTCTGTTGGGTTTGTTCCACCAAATCTCCCTTCTAGACTTTTCCTCCTGGGTCACTGGAGGCTGACCTGTGGAGACTAGGATCTCCCTGCTCTCAGCATCATCTTCAGCTTGGGTTCAGCCAGTGGAAAGTTCTGGTAGATGAGAGGGTAGAAGAAAAAGGAGGTGAGGTTTTTCCTTTACAGACTCCGTTCTGGCAGGGTCACTACTCAGATGGCATCCCTCTAGGAGAGACAGCAGTTCTGGTCAAAACGTCCTCTCAATACATCTACTCTTCATGGAATTCGATAACTGCTCCCCATGCTGGCCATTTCAGAATGAGGTATGGGAAGCCTGCCACTTCTCATGGCTAGGTGAAAATGTTGACTGAACAGAGAAAAAAGATATACTGAACTGCAAAATTCATTACTTAGAAACCTCTCCAACACAAGCTATAGATCTAAATTATAAATTGGTATACATATTCTAGGTATATCCATCTAACACTCTTTCTAGCTACAATATCTCTTGATGGTTTCTTTATATTCTGCCCACACTTTCTAAAATATTCATTTATGAAACTTTGCTTAGTTCCTCACTGTGGCTGTTCCATCTTTTTCCAGTGGGCACATTGACTAATAGAGTAATTGACTTTTCAAGTAGCTTTAGGAAACAAGAGTTTTTCACCTTTCAACATTTTAGAATTGTGTCACAATAAGATTCCATAATTCAGCTGCTTATGTATTTCAGAAGAAATAATCTCTTTGCTAGGGGAACAGACCACTAGTAATTCCATGGCTTGTAGTGGTATCCTGATAATTCAGATTATCTCTCCTGGCAGCATGTGATGAAGGATGTTGTGTGGATGAAGGTCAAGTGGCTAAAGCACTTGGTAACTATGGTAACCATCATGATTACAAAGACTGTGGAGTCAGTTGGCTTTTTCTGACTCACCTAGAAAGCATAAACAGTGAAAAGGACAAACTCAAGTCCTCGAATGCCCAACTAAGAACAAACAGGAAAAATCAAAAAGCCTTTAGGGACATTTTGAAGAGGCTCTCATCTCCTCCAGTTGCAGCAAATATATGCTAAGAGCTGCTAAAGCACCAATTAAATATAAAAATGTGAAAAAATATTATGCTACATCAAAGTCATTAATGAGAAAGAAGATATACCTTGAGACCTGTGGTGGAGACATTTGAGCAGAGACAGTCAATGTTAAACTATTTTAACAGCAAAATTCCCCTGAACTCACTTTGACAGCAGAGATCTCCCCACTCCATGCCAACATCATCCAACACACACACACACACCGTGAAGGAATCAGCCATTCCCATTAAATACTTGGATGTTTGGCTCTTGTATTAATTATGTCTTTTATTTTCTGCATTCGATGCTTTGACATCTGGGGCTTTGCTGACCCTAGAGGGACCTGTTTCTCCCACAGTGACCCAGTTTTCAGAGATAACAAATAGCACAACTACTAGCATGCTTTTCAGATGCAAACCAACTAATCCAAGGTCCACACCCAACTAACTCATTTATTGGGCTCACATACTCGAGGACTAATTGACTTTCTTAGAGAAGTATGGCTCTTACCAATAAAGGCTCTTACCCATAGGCCGCACCTCTCTCTGCCTCCCGATCAACCCCAGCACCTCCTCCTGTGGCCCCCCAGAGTGGAGTGCCCCTTCTCTTGAAAACTGTGAGTTAGAAAAGTATCCCTTCAATGGAAAACATCTTCTGATCTGTTGGCCTTTTTACACTTCCAATTTTTCTGTCAATATGTTATATTTCAAAATAGTCTACAGGCTGTTTCCTCACCTCAGGGCATACCTCCACCTCACCATTTTTCCTTGTAGTCCATAAAAACTTAGATATTCATAGACTAAATTGGAAATTTCATGGATCGACTCAAGAGGAGATAGTCCATTACCCCAAATGGGTTGTAGAATTCACCAATTTCTATGAGTGGTGATCTGAGAGATATTTTATGAGAGGATCTAAAGACATTAAACCACAAAGAATAAAACGTAAGTACAGTTTGGGATGAATGTATTAATGGGTATGTATGAACTGGGATTTAGAATTTGCTGTACTAAGTGTCGGGAAATCATGTTATTAAAAGCACTTTAAACTCCCAAATTCCCTGAACCTACCTTGCTAATCTCCTTTATTTTCTTAGCTAATTTAAAGTTGAACAGCAGCCCACAGTCATTGATGATCAAAATCCAGAGTTTAGTGGCTGAGGGTGCAAAAGCTTAAGTTGTTAGACAAGTTTTCTTATGTATAAAATGTTTACTCACCTATAAAAAAATAAAAAACTCCTTGGCTGCAATGACCCAAAGGGGACTCTACTCACTAAACTGTAAAGAAAAGCATTGATGAGAAGGGCACTGGCAAGTAAAGTTCTGCAGTGACTGTCCTCTGTAGCCAGAACTAACAGTGGGGGATACTGCAATAATATTATGCTCCATCATTTCAAAAGAAACTTAGACCCCAGATCAGACGGCAATGTTGATCTGTCAAAGGTCATTTGAATGCATTAAACATAATAAACAACTGAGTTGAGTGATAATCAAGTTTTGAGAGACACAGATCTGTGGCAATGATTAACTGATCATGAAGCTACAAGGAATAAAACAAATTGACAGCCTAGCCAAGCATAATGTATTCTACTGGAAAATTCTGCAGCTAATGGACAGAAACCTAACTCAAGCTGCAGGAGGGGATTTATGATAGACACATATTGTTCTTTTCCCATTGTCTGAGCATACAGTGAATAGATACATTTACTTACTGGAAGAATTCCTATATAGGTTCCATAATCCATAGAGCAAAGGCAGTTATGGTAGAAAAGGCCAATTGGAAACCCTTGGATCTTCCCACTCCTGTCAAGAGAGTGAAGAAAAAGCCAAGCCAGGCTGGGCACGATGGCTCACACCTGTAATCCCACCACTTTGGGAGGCTGAGGTGGGTGGATCACCTGAGGTCAGGAATTCGAGAACAGCCTGGCCAACATAGCAAAACCCCGCCTCTACTAAAAATACAAAAGTTATCTGGGCATGATGGCACGTGCCTATAATCTCAGCTACTTGGAAGGCTGGGGCAGATGAATCGCTTGAACCTAGGAGGCGGAGGTTGCAGTGAGCCAAGATCATGCCATTGCACTCCAGCCGGGGTGACAGAGCGAGACTCTGTCTCAAGAAAAAAAAAAAGCCAAACCAATCTACAACAGATTTGCAGAGATTAGTACCAACTACATATATTTTTAAAATGTGGAGATGGTGATTCCTACCACATTCTCATTTAATTGTCTGTTAGTCAGTGCCAAAGCTACAACTAGCTCATAGAGAATGACCATAGATTATCACAAAATTAATATGATGATGATAATAATCACAGTTGAGTTGCCAGAGATGATATCTGTACTAATCAATGCAGAAGGTCTCTTGCATGCAGAAGGTTTCTTTTTTCCATTTCTATTAGTAAAATTAACCTGAAACATTTTTGCCTTAATCAGTAGTAATATCATTGCACGCTTACTCTCCTGACTTAGACCAATGTCACAATGTCCAAAGGTCTCTTGATCAGGCTGATATCTCATTACTGATATTTTATATTGATGATGATTCTAATCAAATGTCATTATGAGAAATGAATAAGCCTTCAATGTACTATAATAAGATACGTGGATACAAGACAATGGGTTAGAAACTCTGCAAAAGTTCAGGGGTTTGTCATATCATGGAAGTTTCTATGAATTCAGTAGTGGAGAGAATATCTCAGAATATACTTTTTTTTTTTTTTTTTTTTTTTTTTTTTTTTTTTTTTTTTTTGAGACGGAGTCTCTCTTTGTCACCCAGGCTGGAGTGCAGTGGCACCATCTCGGATCACTGCAAGCTCCGCCTCCTGGGTTCATGCCATTCTCCTGCCTCAGCCTCCGAGTAGCTGGGACTACAGGCACGCACCACCACGCCCAGCTAACTTTTTTTTTTTTTTGTATTTTTAGTAGAGACAGGGTTTCACCGTGTTAGCCAGGGTGGTCTCAATCTCCAGACCTCGTGATCCGCCCGCCTCAGCCTCCCAAAGTGCTGAGATTACAGGCGTGAGCCACCGCGCCCGGCTCAGAATACACTCTTTAAAGTGAGAGCAAGTTGCTATCCCTTGCAAACCCCACTGTAAAGAAAGAGACTCAATGCTTTGGGGGGATCTTTGGATTTTGAGACTACATGTATCATATTTATGTGGGCTCTTCTAACCTCTTACTGGGTAACTCATAAATATGACATTTTTGAATGGTATCAGAATAAGAAAATAGCCTGTAGAAGGGAAAGTATGTCCTGAGGTTTAGATTCAATCAACAAACTCAATAGCATTAGAAGGGTTTATGACAGACAGAGAGGTTTTATGGAACTCTTGGCAAGTCTCAATAAGAGAAACAGCACAGACCCTTAAGGTTTGATAATAAGGCCTGGCCCTGTCACAAACTCTTCTCTATTTGAAAATCCCCTGTGACTTGGTGTTGGACTCCAGTAGAAACTGAATATTTGATCACAATATAGCAAATAATCATATATCCCCACCTGCACATACTCAACAGGGGGTTGTTAGCTGACATACTGAATCATAAAAGAGTGGATCCAGTAGTATGCTTCAGTGTAACAGAAAAGGAATTTATAAAACTGAATTTAAGGATAACTGGAATGCAAAGATAAACTGAAGTAGAATTAACACTCAGTTGCACACATTTTCACTGTTGTGTGACACCTGTCTCAACCTGTATCTACGATTAGTATAACATGGTTAACATTCAAATCAAGACACTTTTAAAAGTGCAAAGCAGGCTGGACACAATGTTACACACCTGTAATCTCAGCACTTTGGGAAGCCAAGGTGGGCAGATCAGGAGGTCAGGAGATCAAGACTATCCTGGCTAACATAGTGAAATCCAGTCTCTACTAAAAAGGCAAAAAAAAAAAAAAAAAAAAATGAGCCAGTTGTGATGGCACGCACCTGTAGCCCCAGCTACCCGCGAGGCTCAGGCAGGAGAACTGCCTGAACCCAGGAGTCAGAGGCTGCATGATAATACCATGGCTCTCCAGCCTTGGTGACAGAGTGAGACTCCATCTCAAAACAAACAGACAAACAATAACAAAAAACAAAACCAAACCCCAAAACAGCGCAAAGCAACACTATTATTAAGATGGAACGGTGGGTGTAAATTGGAAGCATTCTGGGAAAACCAGGATCTATCATCACCCTATTTATGACCATTTGACAAAGCAAGAAATGAAAGAAAAAAATGTAGCAGTTTGGTTTATGGAACCATGTGCACCACATGCAAGCAACTGTCTGATGAGAAGTTGTTACATTAAAGCCCTATTCAGGAATGATCTTCAAAAACAGTCATATAGAGATATCTCTTTAATTAACAGACTATTGAGAAATGAGAGTACATCACTTCATATAAAACAAGAGGTGGCCTGAAATATAGCTCTATGCTGATTTATGGGCAGTGACTAATGGGTTGACTAACTTATCAGGGAAATGGAAAGAACAAAATAGGAAGATTGTCAACAGGGAATTTGGAAACATGGGCTTCTGAAACAGCTTAAATATGCAAAACTATTTTGACCCCTTTAAATGCTGACTAGCAAGCTGCCACTATGGATAAAGCTCTCCCAAATGAGATGGAGCATATGAATTATGCTGAAGGTGTCAACCATCCAGGTGCTCTCTCAATGAGCCTATTTATACAGTGACCATGACAGCAGGCATGAGGGCTGTGCATGAATTGTACAAGAGGTACTTTCTCATTCAGGCTGATTTGGTTACTGCTATAATGCTCAACCAGACAAAAGTAAAAACCTCCCAATTTGGTTTTATTCCCTGGAAGGTACTAACTGGCCATCTGACAATAGGTTGACCAGTGTGGATACTTTATATCTTGGGGGTGTTTATTAGATAGATTTTGTTACAGTAAAAATTAACACCAAAATACCAGTGGCTTAAAACAATGACAATAGTATCAAGAGCCATTTCTTGTTTACATTATATGGACTGACTGTGGGTCTGTTCCATTTGGCTTTCCCCTCTGTTATTCTACTCTGAGGCCCAAGGTAAAGGGTCCCAGACTAAAAGAACCTCTGATTTGAGACGCCCTGCTCTTGTGACAGAGGACAAAATCAGAAGAGGCTGAACAAAGTCACACAATGCATTAAAGTCTCCATTGTGCATACAAATGATCTGAAACACAACCACTGATTTTTTTTTTTTCAACCAAAACAATTCACATGAATCTAGGCTCAGAAGTAAGGGTGGTCGGCCGGGCGCAGTGGCTCACGCCTGTAATCCCAGCACTTTGGGAGGCCGAGACGGGTGGATCACAAGGTCAGGAGATCGAGACCATCCTGGCTAACACTAACATGGTGAAACCCCATCTCTACTAAAAATACAAAAGATTAGCCAGGCATGGTGGTGGGCGCCTGTAGTCCCAGCTACTTGGGAGGCTGAGGTGGAAGAATGGCATGAACCCGGGAGGCAGAGCTTGCAGTGAGCTGAGATTGCGCAATTGCATTCCAGCCTGGGCAACAGAGCAAGACTCGGTCTCAAAAAAAAAAATAAAAAAAAGAAGTAAGGGTGGTCAAGTATCCTCCAAATACCATTTACCAGGAGGCTGAGGAAATTATATAAACAAAGGGCACTGAAGCGTAATCCTCTTATAGGGAAAGGAACTAACATTGATAACAATAATGCAATCTTTCATAAAATGAGAAGAAATCCCCTTCTCCACACCACATGAGAACAGACATATATTCCAGATACATATTTACCATCTTTATCTGCAGTTCTTCTGCTACAACTAAGCATATAAAATTACAGAATGCCGCATTAATTGCCATATTATTCCATACAAAGCATTCCTTGATCAAGAGACATATGCTATAGCAATACAAGGATAGCAATGGGTTGTAGTACAGAAAATTTAGTCTTACCACGTCTTCCATTACTACAATATTTTCGATAGAATAGTTAATAGTCTATAGGATTAGTGTCAATCAAAAATGTACTATATGCTTTAAATTAGTACTGGGTATATGGTGCAATCTCTTCCACAGATGGGATGCATGTGTTTAAGAGCCAAAGAGTAGAATTAGGAGCGATTTTTCTCACTGTTAACATACATAACGTGTTGGAAGGATTTGTTCTCCCCATCTCCATTAGCATGGGCTTTCCGGGTATTTAGATTTTGGTGCTCAAAAGGAGGAATCCTTCCAGGAGAGAACACCATCGTGATTCCATTAAATTGAAAGCTGAGACTGCATTCTGACCAGCTTGTACTCATTCCCTTTTTTTTTTTCTCTTGGTCCCATAAACAGAAAAGGGGTCATTGAATTTCCTGAAATGACTAATTCTGATTTCTAAGAGAATAATTATTGGTCCCACAGGCAGCAAATGGGTCACTGAATTTCCTGAAATTCTGATTTCTAAGATAAAAATGTCCTGCTGCAAAGCAACGGGGAAAAGAACAATGTTAGGAGCCCAGGTGATTCATGACTCACAGAGGCTCCCCTTAGTACTGCCTTGAATAATTCAGGTCAGTGAGGAAATGCAACAGGGTAACCAAAGACTCCAATAAAAATCTTGAGTTATTCTACCAGATACATAATGCCATTCAAATGGGGTGCAACTAAAACTTGGGACCACAAGTTGCAGTCAAAGAAGGCACCTGTGATTACCAACAAAGACCTCATGGCTAACTAATGAAGTGAAAATTACAGCATCTATGTTCATGTTAATTATTTATTTTACTTCATTTTTATGCTTGCCACATGGCATAAAGAGATAGCTAGAATTTTAGCTTCTGATAATAACTACTATTTCACATTCCATGTAGCTTCTAGAACTTTGTGTATCTTTTGTATTCAGAACACACCTTTCTTACCTGAAGAAATAATAAGAGGCCGAGGTGGGTAGATCATGAAGTCAGGAGATCAAGACCATCCTGGCTAATATAGTGAAACCCCGTCTCTACTAAAAATAATTAATTAAAAAAAAATTAGTTGCGCATGATGGCGGGTGCCTGTAATCTCAACTACTCAGGAAGCTGAGGCAGGAGAATGGCATGAACCTGGGAGGTGGAGCTTGTAGGGAGCCAAGATCATGCCACTGCTCTAAGCAAAAGAGCGAGACTCCATCTCAAAACAAGCAAACAAAAAAAGAGTAGATGCCAAGAAAAAGAAATGATAAATTGTGCTATATATTTTTTATGTGCCCCTTTCAATACACTCTCTATTCCGTTCAACTCTACTCTGTAGCAAGACGGAATTGTATGAGTTGCACCAACTGACGTGTAAATAGAGTCATGAGAGCAAGCACAACTTGTGACGATGTTTTTATTGCATGGTAACACTCACCAGTGAGCAGCTACCACAAAAGACGTATTAGGTAATTCAGAAGGCAAAATGACGTGGCCAATTGATATCAGACGACCTCTGTCATCAATCATGGTCAATGTCGGCTGATTGCTGTTCAATGAAGTGTCCATGGTGTAGTGTAAGCTAGACATGGGCCCAATAAGATGCATGTCAACTAGGCATGGGCCCCAAAATATAGGTTTAGTCACCAAGGTTACACGAGCTACTGCAACTGCAAATATCCAAACTTTTATCAACTGGAACCAAAGTTGGGAACTCAATCAGATACCACCCCTGGAAACCAGTTGGAGGAGTGGGTATTGTAGTTTGTCTTACTTGCTGTCCTCTTGTTAGCTTCTCCAGAAAAAGAGACCAAGCAGATCCCAGAGGAACTGCTCCCAGAGTTCAATAGCAAAGGTGACAAAGTAGTCTACTTTTCCACAAATACATCTCTATTTCAGCCTTTAGGTCAGCATGTTGTAAGCACCTGTGTCTCAATACACATAGTACCCTATGGATAAAACTGTCAATGACGTGGAAGAGAACCCTGATAGAGAGAATATCATGAAAACTCTGGAAGGATCACACTATTGAAGATTCCATTGTTCTTACAGAAAATGACTTGAAAGTCATCAAGCCTGAAACAATAAATTCATCCTGCTATATGAATGGCCCAAGTGTCTGGAAAGCAGGGAAACCATGGTACATCATTCAGACGTCATGAGTAGGAGTGAAGTAATCATTTCCTCAGCTGTTGAGAGTATTAGCGGCTGATGGCTGATGAGCTAATTTCCTCTTCAGAAATGGGTTCACCCAAAAAGAGTTACCTCATTATTTATGACTGGTGGATATGAGGTGACAAAGGCTGAATCCCTTGTCTCAATTCAGAAGGACCAACCCACTTCCAGATCGGCCCAGCAGAGTGATGATGAAGTCTGCAACATTGCTATGTGAAAAGCATACCTATAGAGCCTAGTACGACTCAAGAAAAAACAAAGTCATTTTGTGACAACTTAGAGCAAAAGGGAGGTGAAGGATCTAAAGCTGAATAATTTAATACCAGCAAAGGATGGCTTAATAATTTAAGAAAACAGTTTGGCTTAAAACATATTAAGGTAACAGGAGAAGCCAGCTCTGCTGACCAAGAGGCAGCAGACAGAGTTCCAAGATGCCATTAATAAATCATTGAGGAGAAGGTATATCTACCTGAACAAATTTGTAATGAAGAACAAAGTGCCATATTTTGGGAGAAAAAAAGCCACAGAGGACATTTATTAATGAGAAAAAGAAGCAAGCACCAGGACTTAAGGCAGGAAGTGACAGGCTTACTCTACTATTTATTTATTTATTTATTTAGCAAATGCAATCAGGTTTATGATCAGAACTGCCCTTATCTATAAAGCTGCTAAACCCTGAGCCTTGAAGAGAAAAACTACACACCAGCTGCCAGTCTTTTGGTTGGACAACAAGAAGACATGGGCAATAAGAACACTTTTTCTGAATTGGTTTCATTGATGTTATTTTTTTTTTTTTTTTTGTCCCTCAAGTTAGAAGCACCTTGCCAGTAAGGGACTGCCTTTTTAAGTTATTTCAATGTTGACCAAGGCCCCTGGCCACCTAGAACCTCAAGAGTTCAATAGCAAAGGTGACAAAGTAGTCTACTTTTCCACAAATACATCTCTATTTCAGCCTGTAGGTCAGCATGTTGTAAGCACCTGTGTCTCAATACACATAGTACCCTATGGATAAGACTGTCAATGATGTGGAAGAGAACCCTGATAGAGAGAATATCATGAAACTCTGGAAGGATCACACTATTGCAGATTCCATTGTTGTTACAGAAAATGACTTGAAAGTCATCAAGCCTGAAACAATAAATTCATCCTGCAGAAAACTATATCCAAACGTTGTGCATAACTTTATTGGATTTATGACAGATCCAGTCAAGGAAATCATTAAACAGATTGTGGCTATGGCAAAATAGGTAGGGAGTGAAGAGTTTCAAGATACGGATCTGGGAGGAATTCAAGAGTTAACAGACCACACACAAGAAGAGTTAATGGAAGACAAATTGATGGAGATGACTGCTTCTGAACCAGTGCCAGACAATGAGGAAGACGATATAGAAGCAGTGTCAGAAAGACCAACCCCTCGTCCTCCTCAGACTACTCAATATGAAGATGATGAGAATAAAGCCTTGATGATAATCCACTTTCCTTAATATATTTTCTATTTCTTATATTTTTCTTAATATTTTATTTCATCTAACTTTATTAAAATAATACAGTTTATAATATATGTTTTTATTGAGGGTTTCAGTCAACAGTAGGCTATGGTAGTTAAATTTTGGGAAATTAAAAGTTATAAACAGATTTTCAACCATGTTTGGGAACTGGTTTTTCTAACCTCCACACTGTTTAAGAGTTAACTGTATATATAAAATACATACAGAAACAGAGAAACAGAGAGTGGAAGAGACAGATAAAATAGGCCCCAATATTTAAAATATTACAGGAAAATAGCATTTCATCAGTTTATTTGCTAACATTTTCTCTATAATCTAGATGAATATAAATTTACATAAAATGTGCCAAGAAGAGTTGTTTTTCTAGTACTGTTCCAAAGAAAAGGTAAAGATTTTGCTGTACATAGTTATAAAATGTTTTAAAATAGCTCAAAACATCCCTAGCTCTAAGTCAATCTTCTTGTTATGATCAGGTTTTAGCCTGATTTTTCCAACATCTTACCTATTTATTCACCTCAAGGACAAGCGTTCTAGTATCACCCAGTGGTAGAATATATTATGGATATGTCAATACCCAGTGACATGTAAGAACACAGTATTCATAATACATTGCATATATTTCTTTAGCAGTAGAGGCCTGGTAATTTAAAATAGAATTGGCAGCTAACACAGGAGTGTGAAATCCATGTTGGCATCAATGGAGGGTTTTTCATATTGCTTCTTAGTCACACTCTCAGTTTTTCCTTTCACTGCCCTGGTGTAAAATATTCTTTTCTTTTTTTCCATTAACAGGTGTCACTAAGAGTCGATTTCATGCTATGCTCTTTGTTGAATTTTTTAAAGATATTTAACCTTAACGGAAGTTTTGAAGAAAGGCTTCTCTGTGGGAACTAAATGTTATTTTGCATCAGTCACATTAGGATTCTTACGGTTATTTTCCATTTTATGCAATCTGTAGAGGTCTTCAGCATCAAAAAATAGAATGGCCATGTATTGTAACAATGCTGACTGTTTAAATGCCGTTTTCACTACATTTACATTCTTCAACAGCACTGAAAGTGAATTAGTACAAATTGTCATAAAAACAGTGTGCCGTATTCAAACAAGAGTTTAATCAGACTGACTAAGTCAACTCTGTTATTCTTCATGCATTTATTCTGTTGTATGAGAAATTTTGACCTTGGGAAATAGGGGAAATTCATTGGAATAACCTATGTATCAAATTTAATGAGTAGAAGTACCAGTACATATGTTAATTAATTCAAAAGAATCCATACAGTTCTGTCAGACAATTATGGGGAGAAAGAAGTCACTCAGAAAGGGGAAAACAAGCTGAATCATGGGTGGATTTCTTTTTAAAACCTCGAAAATAAGAGAAATAAGAACACTAAAATGCTAGCCAAATAGAATTAGGTCTCCTAAAGTCTGCACTAACACATACAAATGAATTAAATAATACTCAGATCGAGGCAGACACAGACACAATCCAAGAAGCTCTACACTCCAGAAAATGGATAATTCCCCCAAGAGATGTGTAAAATGGTTAACCTAAGCCTGTGTGCTTGAGAGAGTTTGGGGATTCTCTAGACCTGGTCATTCTACTTACTTGGTTAATGCCATCATAGAATAAGACTCAGGGAGGCACATATCCGTGTTGTTTTACCTGATAGGTTCTCCACAGCAAAAAGCCACAGAAAAACCAAGGGTAGAGTAACTGCAAACACTCCCTCTCCACGGAACCCATATAAGGTGCTCAGAGTCAATCATTTTGCACAGACGGCTACTTAAATGTGTTTGTGACCCAACTAACACCTAGCAAAACGGAGAGTAAAGCAGGGAGATTTGCATATTTAATTCATTCATTCAATAAATATCTATTATGTGATCATAATATTTGCACTTCTAATTACTCATTATACTGGACACTTAAGTTTCATTGTTTTATGTACATCAGCTATATTTCATTACAAAATGAGAGAAAAACACACAATGGAAGCAGAAAACAATATAATGGTAACAACAGAAAACTGAAGAGGCAAATTCAAAGAGAAACATGAAAAAAAAAAATCCACAGGATTAATTACAAGAGGCAGAACGTCCAATATATGGTGGAAAACATGTTTAAAGAGGATAGATATAAGAATTCAAAAATATATCAGAGGACAACAGATGTAGGAAAATAAAATATGGCTTGAGTTGACAAAAGACTGGAGTTTTCAGACCTAATTACTCAATTTACTGGGCAAATTATTGATCTAGTTTGATCTCCCAAAGTTCAACTTGATTGAAAAGAACATAATTCTGCAAGAAGACTTTCAGTGAAACTAAAAAAAAAAAAAAAAAAACCTCAGTATCTAGAGAGAAAATAATCAGCCAGGGTGGCATTATTCTTCTCTTATACTACAAGGAAACCAGAAGATTATATACCAAGTTTTGAGAGGAAAAATATTACTACTCAAAAGGAACACACACAATAGTTAATAATATAAGCATCCTGAAGAAGTTCATGTAAAATTTACACTCTGATAAAATTCATTACCCAATGTGGGTCCATTCATTTCTTAGCAACTTCACTACTACATTCACATACCAAATTCTCATTAGTATTATCTGGATTATTTTAATAGCTTTTTAACTGGTCTCTCTGCTTATATCCTAAAATTCCTATGATCTATTCTCAAAAAGTGTTCAGAGTAGTCTTGCTAAAATTTCAGCTAAAAAAATAATGTATTACTCCGTCTGTTCCAAGTACTTCAGTAGTACTATATCTCACTCATTGTAAAATCCAAGTGTCTCAGGCTGACCTACAAGATCCTAAAGGATCTGATCCACATTTGTTCTCTTGTCTCATCTGCAATCCAGCTTCTCTCCCACTTGCATGCTCTAAGTACACTGACCTTCTGGAGCATGCCACACTTAAGACTGCCTCCAAGCTGTTCCCTTTCCCGTTTTCTCTGTTTGAAATATTCTTTCCCCAATTTTCCAAATGGCTCAGTCCTTTAATATCTCAGCTTTCAAGACCAGCCCGCCCACATGACGAAACCCCATCTCTACTAAAAATACAAAGAAATTAGCCGGGTGTGGTGGTGGGTGCCTGTAATCCCAGCTATTCAGGAGGCTGAGGCAGGAGAATCGCTTGAACCTGGGAGGCGGAGGTTGCGTCGGGCCAAGATCGTGCCACTGCCCTCCAGCCTGGGCAACAAGAGCAAAACTCTGTCTCAAAATAATAATAATAATAATAATAATGATAATGATGATGATGTATGAAACTGGTTGTAGATTATTTTCAGGATCAAAGAAAATACATTTTCTCAAAATAGCCCAGCTAGCTGATACCAATTTTTCTATGTGCAAAACGAGTAACATTTGCTAAAAAATTCCTAATGAACTTGTATTTGCTTAGAAATCACAAAATCATTATTTAGTTTACTAAACAAATTATAATATAAAGTAAAATATACATATTATATAAAACTATTAGGTGGGCATAAATATATGTCCATAAATAAATCAATGTATTCTTTTAACCGACATTTATTGAGTGTATACTGTATGCAAAGCCTGTGTGTTTATAATCCAAGAGTGAACTAAAGAGATGTAAGTTGTGCAGGAAACATCTTGGTGTCTAAAGGGAAATGAAAATACTATACAATTACAAATAAGTCAAATAAGTGTTACAAACCAGAAGAAAACAACTGCCATGGAATGTCTGTAGACATTTGTTATCATTATAAAAATAATATAAATATCATTATAAAAATAATATAAGCGGCTGGGTGCAGTGGCTCACACCTGTAATCCCAGCACTGTGGGAGTCCGAGGCAGGCGGATCATGAGGTCAAGAGATCGAGACCATTCTGGCCAACATGGTGAAACCCCATCTCTACTAAAAGTACAAAAATTAGATGGACGTGGTGGTGCGCACCTGTAGTCCCAGCTACTTGGGAGGCTGAGGCAGGAGAATTGTATGAACCCATGAGGCGGAGCTTGCAAGGCTTTCTTATGTAAGACAAAACTATTACTGATGAAGGAGAGAAGTAATAAATTGGACTATACTAAAACAAAAAACTGAAAAAAACATGCTATCAGGAATTAGAAAAGGCAATCCTCAAAATGGGGTAATCACACCTAACAAGTAATTTCATTCCTAAATATATAATTTAAAAATAATAAAACAATTTAAAATTATTAATAAAAAATGTAAACACTTCTCAAAAGAAAATATCCAATTGTCCACAGGATGATAGTAAAACATGCTCAACTACATTCGTTGTCAAAAAAAAAAAATTTAATGAAACTGAGAAACACAGATGCAAAAAATTCTAACAAAGTATTAGCAAATCAAATCCAGGAATTATATAAATGAAATCATGTATCATGGCCAAGTGAGGTTTATCTTGGGAAGGCAAGGTTAATTCAACATTCAAAAAGATCAGTGTTATTCACTATATTAAAAGAATAAAGGGCAAAATTACAAAACCAACCCAGTTACTACTGAAACACCTGATAAAAATCCAAACTCATCTGTGAAAAAACAATACAAAACAAAACAAAACAAAACAAAACAAAAACCCTCTCGGCAGATTAGTAATAGAAAGGAAAATCTCAACCCGATAAAAGGGCTCTACCTGAAATCTACAGCTAAGATAAATTTTAAAGATGGAATATTGTCTTCATGCTAAATCAAGAAATAGCAAGAACATCTGGTTTCATCACTTCTAGTCAACATTCGTCTGGAAGTCCTAGCCAATAAAATAAGGTAAGATGAATAAGTAAAAGCCAATGAGATAGAAAAGCAGTAAAACTGTCTTTATGTCCAGATGACAATGTTACGTACTTTGAAAATTCTATGAAATCATCCAAAAATATGTAGAGCAAGGCTGTAGGATGCAAAATACATGTAGAAAAACTAATTGTATTCCTAAATATTGACAGTAAACTGGAAAATAAAATTTTTAAATTACATTTGCAACAGTTTTTTAAATTAATAAAGTACATAGGAAAAAAGCTAATAGGAATTATACAAGTCTTTATATTAAAAAATTTAAAACTATGGACCCTTTCAGGAATGAAATTAAGAAAAGATCTTATAAACGGAGATAAATGCCAAGTTCCTTGACCAGAATATAAAATATTTTTAAGATATCAATTATTGCCAAATTGATCCACAATGCAATGCAATTTCAATCAAAAGTTCACCAGGATTTTTCACAAACAGAAATTTATTCTAAATTATGTATGTAAATCGAAAGATTCAGATTCAGTGACAAAACAATCTTGAAAAAGGATAAATGTGGAAGATGAATATTACCCTCCCATGCTTGTCAAAACAAACATACACATAATGCCGAACATATTTTTGTCAAAGGTGCCAAATAAATTCAATGAGAAAAAGCTTACTTTGTATAAAAAACAAACCTATAGAAAAAACATAAATTCATATAAAAAAATGAAACATGACCCTTTTTTCATGCCATATACACAAATTAATTCAAGGTGGATGACATATTAATAACATAAAGGCTAAACTTTAAAAAGAACATAAAAGAAAATCTGTCATTTTAGTGGTAGCAAATATCTTTTAGACAAAACACAAAAGGCACTAACCATAAAGAAAAGTTGGCAAATTAGATTTCATCAAAATTTAAATTATCTGTTCATCTAATTGCACCTGAAATAACTAAAAAGGCAAAACACAGAAATGAGAAGGTAAGCCACAGAGTAGTGAAGAATATTTGAGATTATAAATTACATATATACACATACACACATATTATACATATTTAATGTTCTTGCCTACAATGTTCATTATAGCTCGATTTGTCATAACCCCAGACTAGAAAAAAAAAAACCAACTGTGATGAAATATATATTTCAGTTTTTGTTCAGGGTTCCTGACTCACAGCTCCAATAACCCTTGTAATTTCCTAAGTGACTTGAATAATAAGAGCAGCTTTGTGAAAATATTTGGCTTTTTATTTCTGAAACAGCTGCAGAACAGCTTCAGATCGATAAAGGTGAAAAACAACATTTGTTTGATTTATAACAAACCCCTTTCAATCATACCAGTGTTTATGTTCATGAGGTGATTTCTGTAAAAAGGAAAAGATTTATACAATCTAGAGAGAAACCAGAGTACTAATGAGGTGATTTTTTAAAAGTCTCTAAATAACTACCAGACTAGGATGCTGGTTACCAGGGAATACAACCATGTCATTAGAGGATTGGGACTCACAGCCCTACCCCCACCTACAGAGAGGGGAGAGGAGCTGTAGACTGAGTTGATCGCCAGTGGCCTATGATTTAATCAATCATGCCTAAATGATGAGAGCTCTATAAAAGCCCAAAAGGAATGAGTTGAGGGAGCTTACAGGTTGGTGAATAGGAATATATCCATGTGGTGATGCACTCCAACTCCCAGTGGACAGAAGCCCCTGCACTTGGGGTTCTTCCAAACCTTGTTCTGTGCATCTCTTTATCCGGCTGTTTATTCATGTCCTTTAAAATATCCTTTGTTATAATTGGGTAAAAGCAAATAAAGTGTTTTTTTCTGAGTTCTGTGACCTGCTTTAACAAATGAATTGAACCCAGAAAGTGGTGATGGCAATCCCAGTTTACAGCCACTTGGTCAGTTCTGGAGACCCAGACTTGTGACTGGGATGTGAAGTGGGAGACAGTCTTGTGAGACTGAATCCTCAACCCGTGGCATCTGATGCTATTTCCAGGTAGATAGTACTGAAATTATATTAAATTAGAGGACACTCAGTTGGTGTTCATGAAAAAAAATTGTTTGCTTGGTATATAAGGAGCCACTTCCACACACACGCATCTTGGGGCACAGAAATATTCTGTATTGAGTGTTGTGAGAGTATAGTAAAATAAACAGAGTTTGTTTTTTCCTGTATCTTACTCCACTGTCCTTGAATTGCTGAATTGGCGTATAAATACAAATTGTGCAGTAGTTACACAATGGGACACTACTCAGCAATAAAAAGAAACAAATTACTGACATATTAAACAACATGCATAAATTGACAAAACCTGTCAAAAGAAGCCAAATTCAAAAGAGATTCTATTCATTCATGGTTGAAAAACAAACGAAATGAACTTGTGGGAATAGACGTGGGAGTAGAGGTTCCTTCTGTGGTAGAGAAGATTGCGTTGGAAAAGATAACACAGAAACTGTCTTGGATGATGGAAATCTTCCGTAGGTTATTGGGATCACAGTTTCATGAGTGATTATATTTGTTGACGCTCTAAACTGCATACTTAAAAACACATGCATTTTGTTACATGTGAGTTATCAATTAATTTTTAAAAAAGGATGCAATGGAAAAAAGAGAATGCAAACACTCACATATGGGGTTGTATGCAACATGTGATAACACTGTTCCCAAGAAAATGGTTAAACTGAAAATGAACACCATATCCATTTCTGATAAGGAGGTGGAAAACCCGATTTCTCACACACTACTGGTGGTAATGTCAATTGATACAACCATTTTGAAAACCCCTCCAGAAGTTGAACATATGCATCTCCTACAACCAATCAACTGTATATGCATCTCCTACAACCAATCAACTGTATATCCAGAGGATATTCTCAACAAAAATGTATACTGTGTTCACCAAAACTCATTTACTTTACTAGAAGGTTTATAACCTTCTAGTATTGGTTAAAAAAAAAAAAGTATTGGTAAAAAAAAAAAAAAAAAAAAAAAAACAAAACCTAGAAAATAACCAAATGCCACCATAGATAACTATGATATGATGACACAATAAAACTCTATAGAATAAGAGTAAGCAATTTACAACTACATACGACTAAGTGGGTGAATTTCCCAAACACAAGTAGGGCCAATCTACACTCTAAAGAGCCAAGTACTGACCTGGGGTAGACGTAGTTTAAGAGAGATTCTGAAGTTCTGAAATAGAAAAACTCGAGCAAGTTATAGATCACTTGCTCAAGTGCAGTCAGTGTATGGAAATGTACCATATAAAATACGTACTTACACTTCAATGTTAAAAAGAAGCATTTGGGAAGTTTAAAAATGAATGATGTAAGGAGCTATTCATTTGGGCAGTTCAATAATGAATGATGTAAAGAGATATTCACTACCCTAACCCAAAAGAGGCAAACAGCTCACTGATGACTTTAACTTGTTGACTGGTTCAAACATCTGCCAGAAAATGTTGTAGGCAAAATAATTTTAGAAAAGATATCCTGCAATTAGGATTAGGAGATCTAGATCCTGTCCTGGCTGCAACTCTAATTGAACTATAAGTTTCATCTAATTATTTCACATTTATAGGCCTTAGCACTTTTCACCTATAAAATGACATAAATACACAGATCATCTATTTAGTTATGTTCACCTCTAAAATTCTTTGGATCTGTTATGTAAAACTAATATAATACTTTTAAAATTCTTGATATCTTAATAAAATAAAAATACAAAAAGGTAATAGACATAATGTTTAACGTTTTTATTTAATGATGAATAATATTTTCCAAGAGGAAAAATAGTTTGTTAACTCTTCATCCCTTTAGTTTTGGCAGTAGGTAGCATTTTGATTAAATTGTAAATGAAGTCTACTGAAGAGCGAAGGAAATCTCAAGAGGTGCTTAACGCTGATAGTGTTTATATGGGCCCATGTTCCTCTATATTCCAATGTGATTTCATTACATGAGGTTGAAAATATTTATGTAAGGCTTCTGTTTAGGGGAACAATTATCCTACCTTCATTTTTATGATTTCTAAATACCACATTAAATGCACTGGTATTGATTCAGATAATAAAATGGCAATCAGTACTCAATGAATTGAATAATTCTCTTACAAACGTGACAGCCTAATGTCTATCTGCTTTTATATCCATGTTTTTATTTCAGCTCCCAGGACACCTTTCTTTCACAAACCATTAAGTTTCCCAGTGTATGGAAGCTTTTGGATTATTTAGCTTATCATAATAAAAACAGTCTATGCAGTGTAAACTCCAGAAAAGGCAGAAACAATTTGTATGTATTTCTCCTTATTAGAATAATAAAATGCTGCCTATAGGACCTACAAATACAGGAATAGACACTTTCAGCAAAATAATTCTCAGGCATAATGACTTTTATTTCTTTCCCATTCCCCAAGCAATAGGTTTATAGAGTATGATTCTTCTCGCTGTCAAAAAACAAGAAAACAAAAGAAAAAAAAATAAAGTTTTCCATATTGAAAACTGTGAATGCTAAGAAGCAATAAACTTCACGGAATAAGAACTTCAAATTTATAGCAGCCTCCATTTACATGAATTTTCACTTTTGAACACAACCTACCCATCTCTTTAAAGCAGAGGGTTGCAGTTTCTATTGTGAACCCCAAATCTCTGAGACAAGTCTCCGTCAATTTAGGAAGTTTATTTTGCCAAAGTTAAGGAGGCACGGACGTGAGTCAGTCTCAGGAAGTCCTGACGACACGTGCCCAAGGTGGTCGAGGTACAGCTTGCTTTTATACGTTTTAGGGAGACATGAGACATCAACAAATATATGTAAGATGTGCATTGGTTCAGTCTGGAAAGGAAGGACATCTCAAAAGAGGGAAGAGGGTTTCCACCTCCCAGGCTGCATTCCTTTGAGTTTCCCATTAGCCTTTCCAAAGGATGCAAGCAGATATACATTTATATTGGTGAACAGTGGGATGACTGTGAGTTCTGTCTGTACTTTGTCCATAGGAAATTCCTGTGAGGTATGTAGCTTTTTAAAATTTTACTATTATTATTGTTATTAATCTTAGTAGCTATTTTTTTTTTTTTTTTTTTTTTTTTGAGACGGAGTCTCGCTCTGTCGCCCAGGCTGGAGTGCAGTGGCCGGATCTCAGCTCACTGCAAACTCCGCCTCCTGGGTTCACGCCATTCTCCTGCCTCAGCCTCCCGAGTAGCTGGGACTACAGGCGTCCGCCACCTCGCCCGGCTAGTTTTTTGTATTTTTTTTTAGTAGAGACGGGGTTTCACCGTGTTCAGCCAGGATGGTCTCGATCTCCTGACCTCGTGATCCGCCCGTCTCGGCCTCCCAAAGTGCTGGGATTACAGGCTTGAGCCACCGCGTCCGACCAGTAGCTATTTTTTTAAGGAATAGGATGGGAGGCAGGTTTGCCCTAAGCAGTTCCCAGCTTGACTTTTCCTTTTGGCTCAGTGGTTTTGGGGTACCAAGATTTATTTTCCTTTCACACTATTAAACCACTTTTATGGCTGCTTGTTGGGCTAGAAAAGTCAACTCTTGTGATACTCATTCTGACCCTTCCCTGCCATTTTTAAGGCAGATTTTAAAAGATTCCAGAGCTGCTTGGGGTAATCAACTTCAGAACCATAGACTCTTCCTTCTATCAACACCTCCACTTTGAAAGTTTCATGCTTGCAAAACCCAATGTGCACAAAATTGAACTCATCACCCTCCCAAATCTGTTCATAAGAGATTCAATTTCCCTGGGATCATGTTTTCATGTGAGAGGACTGAGGGACGGTAACAACTCTGCCTGGAGAGCAGAAATCTAGCATCCTTGGCTCAGCCTCTCTGGGGCTTCCCTTCTACTTGTGCCTACCAGCAGAACACATGCCCTCTAACCTGCTTTCCTACACGCACGGCTGAGAGAGGGGGTGTTTCAATAAAACTGTCTGACTGGATGGGTTTACCTATTTCATTTAGGAGTTATATTACAACTTCATTGTGTCCATGTTATGCAATCATCACACTTCAATTCAGCTTTATCTATAATAAAACTAGGATTTTGAACTCCACTCCTCTATTTTTTGTTTGGAGAGAGGAAAGGAGGATTAGGCACACTCTCACCAAACCTGAGTGTTTGTACATATACACAGTTTTATTAATAATTTATGTAGCATTGTATTTATCATTTTAAAGTGTACAATTCAGTGGGTTTTTGTATATTCACAAAATTACTGTTCAAGTATTACCATTACCAAATTCCAGAACATTTTTTTTTACCTTCCTTACTCCAAAATGCATATGCTCATATAGTCATTACAAGTTATTCCCATTCTGCTTTCTTCCTTTCCCCTTGGCAACTTCAAATCTACTGTCTGGCTGTAAATTTGCTCATTTTGGGTATTTTACATAAATGGAATCATATAACATGCAGCCTTTTGGATCTGGCTTCTTTCACCCAGCACATTGTTTTCAAGGTTCATCCATATCATAGCACGAATCAGTACATCATGAATCAGTACTTTCATGGCTGAATAATATTTCATTGCATGTTTATACCCATTTTGTTTTTCTATTCAAAAGTTGATGGATATTTGGTTTCCACTATTTTTCTATTGTTAATTATGCTGCTATATTTGTGTATAACTTTTTGCACAGAAAAGTATTTTTAATCGTCTTGGATCTGTTTGTATCTAGGAGTAAAACTGCTAAGTCACTAAAACTCTATATTCAACATTTTCAGAAACCACAAATTATTTTTTCTATTGACTGTGCGCCATCACGCATTTTTGAGAAAATGCTTAAAGGTTCTAATTTTTCCACATCCTCATCAGTATTTGTTAGTGCCTTTTTAATTTTAGCCAGCCTAGTAAATATGAAACACTACCTTCATCTCGATTTGTATTCGGATTTCTCCAATGACTTTTTTTCTTCATGTGCTTATTGAAAAAAAAGTGCTGAACTTTTTTTTCATGTGCTTATTAGCCATTTGTACATCTCTTTCAGAAATATATCTATTAAAATCCTTTTTCTATTTTCTTAATTGGGTTGTCTTTTATTGTTGAACTGTAATAACTTTATACATTTTCGACACTGCACATTTGTCAGATACACAGCTTGCCATTATTTTCTCCTGTTCTGTATGTTGAATTTCCACTTTTGTGATAGTGTCATTTGAAACACAAAAGTGTGCATTTTTATAAAGAGTAATTTATATATTTTTTGTTGCTTTTCATTGCTTGTACTTGCAATGTCATATCTCAGAAACCACTGCTTAATCCACAGCTATAAGGATGTACACGTTTTATCTGAGTTTTACAGTTTAATCTCTTATATTTAGGTCTTTCATCCATTTTGAGTTAAGTTTTGTCTACAGTGTACAGAAGAGGTCCTCTGTTTATATTTCACTCCTTTGCAGCCCGAGAGAGTAAAAGTGGCTGTTTTTCACTGGTACTCTGTGAATTCAACAATTACATTACAAATGCTGATGACACCAACTTTTTTGTCTTAAAAAATTTAGTTTTGAACTCTGAGCTTCAGTTGTTTCTATGCAACTTCTTACTGACATCCATGATTAACAATAAGATGCCTTATATACTCTTTCATAAATGGTATGACCAAACTCTCATGTAAGTTGAACAACCTTCATAGAAAGCCCTGAAGTCCATCCCACTATCTTCTCACAGCTAAAGAATACATACAGCCTCTGAACCATCTCGGCTTCTAATTTTACCTTCTACTACTTCATTCTCTAGAAAGAAGCTAGTCTGACAATTTGTAACAACACAACAAATCAAGTCTCTCCCCTCCTTGAAATACTCCGATGACTTCCCTGGGGAGTGATTTTGCCTCTGAGGGGAAGCCTGGCAATGTTTGAAGATATTTTTTATTGTCACAATGGGGCAAGGGACGGTTGCTATTGACATCTAGTGGGAAGAGGCTAAGTAGGCTGCTAAACGTCCCACAACACACAGGACAGCCCCAGAACAATTATCTGGCTCCAAATTTCAATAATGCCAAGTTTAAGAAACCCTGAATTTCACTAAAATAAAATCCAAACTCCTTACCATGAACCAGAGGGCTCTACAACACCCGTGTCTGCCTCTTAGATCTCACCTCCCATGTATAAACCCTCTTGCTATACTCCAGTCACACATCTGTTTGTTTAATATACAAAAATGGTTCTTTTAAATCTCAGCCTTTAAACCTTACTCTTTCCAGGTCAGGCACGGTGGCTCATGCCTGTAATCTCAGCAATTCAGGAGGCTGACGTGGGCAGACTGCTTGAGGCCAGGAGTTTGACACCAACCTGGGCAACATGGCAAAACCCTGCCTTTACTAAAGCTGTGAACATTAGCTGGGTGTGGTGGTGCACGCCTGTAATCCCAGCTTCTTGAGAGGCTGAAGCGCGATAATTGCTTGAACCCTGGAGGCAGAGGTTGCAGTGAGCCAAGATCGTGCCACTGCACTTCAGCCTGGGTGACAGAGCAAGACTCTATCTCAATACATAAATAAATAAATGAATCTTGCTTTTTCCTTTGCCTGGAACACTCTTCCCCCCAATGTTTTCCTGCTTGGCTGCTTCCCAATGCTCAGGTCACTCTCAAACATTACCTCCTCAGTGATTCAAGCCCTGACAACCCCAAGAAAGACACTGCTATATGGAAAGACAGCATTTTATAAAAGGCTGATTATGAGGGAAACATAGGATGAAAAACTGCCCATGAAAGATATGAAAGAATTATAGACTACCTTTATAAATAGCAGATGCTGAACAGCTGAAATTTATACTGAGGTTGTATGACATGCAGTTACTGAGGTTTTATGATATTCTCTTTGAAGGTTGAGCAGCCTGGAATTGGAAGTGCTATATGTAAATATTAACTCATGAGTGGGAAGGGTTGGGTGAACATGGCCGAATGGCAGTAAGAGAGGACTGAGGTTTCCATTAGCATTCAAACAGAATCAGAAGAAATACAAGGGAGGTGAAGGAGAGGCTAATGTTAACTTTCAGAAAGCAGTTCCGATCCAGACCCCAAGAGAGGGTTCTTGGATCTCAAGCAAGAAAATATTTGAGGAGAATCCATAAAGTGAAAGCAAGTTTATTAAGAAAGTAAAGGAATAAAGAATAGCTACTTCATAGGCAGAGCAACAGCAAGGGCTGCTCAACTAAGAATAGAGTTATTTCTTGATTATATACTAAACAAGGGATGGACTACTCATGAGTTTTCTGGGAAAGGGATAGGCAATTCCCAGAACTGAGGGTTCCTCCCCTCTTTACATCATATAGGGTAGCTTCCTGACATTGCCCATGGCATCTGTAAACTGTCATGGCACTGGTGGGAGTGTCTTTTAGCATGCTGATGCATTATAATTAGCATCTAAGGAGCAGTGAGGATGACCACTGGCCACTTTCATCATCATCTTGGTTTTGCTGGGATTTGGCCAGCTTCTTTACAGCAACCTGTTTTATCAGCAAGGTCTTTGTGACCTGTATCTTGTAATGGCCTCCTATCTCATTCTGTAAGTATGAATGCCTTACCCTCCTGGGAATGCACACCAGTAGGTCTCATCTTTATTTTACCCAGCCCCTATTCAAGATGGAGTTGCTCTGGTTCAAACACCTCTGACACTTGCACATTGTAGGAAATGTGGAAAGGGAGGCATGGGGAGGCATATTGAAAACAAAGGGTGCAATTTCCATGGGAAATCAATTTAGAGAAGCAAAGGGATAGAGGTTACGTGCAGAGAGATATTTCAGAGATTTGGATCTTAAAGACAGCAATTCCTATTCATGATTAGATACAAACCATAGTCATTCCAGTGAGAACAAAATAAAAAAAAAAAAAGAATTAAATGAAAATCCATGCAGCTAAGTAGATTTTTTAAAACTCAGAAGACTGTATGCAGGAATGACAGAGGTCATCACATAAATATTTAATTTCTCAAAGATGATGACAGGAGATGAGGGTGAGGAGACTGTGGATTTTGAACTGACATTAATCATGACGGTATCAAGCAGGTCCAAAAATTTTTAGGAGTGAACTCATAAAATTAAATAGTGGTTGCTGGGAACACTCACAGTGTGGTGAATGATGTTAAGGCTGGGGCCAGGTTCCACAAGAAAGAGTGATCTATGAGACTAAAGAGAAGAGAAAGTGCTGGCGCCTATTCTGAGTATCTGTCATTGTTGTGAAAAGGAGTATCTTAGCAATTGAAAGATTGCAAAAAGGATAACAAAAGGGTGTGATATTCCAGGCTACAAGTAGAGAGCTGATAATCAGGCAATGTCATGTAAAAGGAAGTATAGTGGGAGCAAAGAGAATATTGGCTGTCTTTTCAAACACCTGTGCAATGGTGGTGGTAAAAGAAGAGGACCCTGTATGATAGAACTGATGGGGAACTGACCAAACGGGATGAGTACTGAGAGACAGACTTAGGTTCAGTTAAGTATTAGAGGTAAAGCTTTTCAAGGAAATGGTTTGGTTTATATAAGACAGACCCTTTGGGAAAGTTGTAACTCAGAGCCGCATTTTAGTGTGAAGAATGAGAGCACTTCCCTGCCTCAGTGCAATGTGGCTGCATGATAGAGAGCCTGGATAAGATTACTTTCGTCCACAATCTCCTCAATGTTGAAATAGAGGATAGTGTTTTAATTGCAAGAAAACATCTCCTCCAGATATCCTTACCCTCTAAGTAAAGGTTGGATTTCCCACATAAGTTATCACTGAGCCCCATTACTTTTCCTAAGCTGTTTTTAAGTTGTTTTATGTTTAATTCCATTACATAAATACCATCAAAGGAAAGATGTAGGATTTCATTATCAGTTAAAATGACAGTTGAACTGGAAATCAGTGAGTAGAAAACCTCAAGAGCCACTTACAATTTTAAAACTGAACAGACAAAGCCAGATGAGTAAATAAATGTTGCTTTTAAATATTGCATTAGGCCGGGCGCAGGTGGCTCAAGCCTGTAATCCCAGCACTTTGGGAGGCCGAGACGGGCGGATCACGAGGTCAGGAGATCCAGACCATCCTGGCTAACACGGTGAAACCCCGTCTCTACTAAAAAATACAAAAAACTAGCCGGGCGAGGTGGCGGGCGCCTGTAGTCCCAGCTACTCGGGAGGCTGAGGCAGGAGAATGGCGTAAACCTGGGAGGCGGAGCTTGCAGTGAGCTGAGATCCGGCCACTGCACTCCAGCCTGGGCGACAGAGCGAGACTCCGTCTCAAAAAAAAAAATAATAATAATAAATAAATAAATAAATAAATAAATAAATAAATATTGCATTAATCTTGCTATCTAAGATAAGGGAAACAATACGATGGATGGTCCTTCCAATACTGAGATTACAATGGTTAATATGACATGTCTTCCTAAAACACATAACACACTTTAGAGTGAATCTGGAGTGGATGCACTTACAGTATCTTATGTCAATTTAAAAAAAAAAAAAGGTCATAAAAGACTTCTGCATTTTTATTCACAGATATGTGGCTAGTTTCATATTAAATGAGAGATTAATATTGTATTACTACCTAGAGAACAATAATAACAACATCTCTGGTGAAATTCACTTGTGATATGTGTAACACTATCTTTCTAGACCGAAAGATCTCATATAAAGAAGTCACTATTGATAGTACAGGCTTTCCTTTGATAATATCAGTTGTTTGCAAAGCTTTTTCTAAAGCTGGATCAGATTCACATATTTTTCTATCACACAGATGATAGCTTCAGAGCCCTTGGGAGCCCTGTCAGTAAGCATTTTCTCCGTCTCCATATTTTGTGGATTCTTAAGAAAAACCCATGCTTATTCAACCATGGAAGAAGTGTATTTGGCCATAATAGAAGTTATATTTTAAATTCCCAAAAGGTAAGAGAGTCAGGTCTATCATCATTAGCAGCCTGTTCTCTCCTCTGCGTATCACCCAAACACATAGCATTATTAAGATACATAGTTGTAATTTTCTAAGAAATAAAGCGTTAATGTAACATGTAAAGATAAAACACCCTTCAAAACAACACTATCATAGGACAGAATGAAGTCTGATTTACATAAATCAATTTTCCATGGCATTGCTAATCATTATTCAGTGTTTATCCAGGATACACACTATGCTAAGAGCTATGTACCTCAACAAAATATTACTGTCACATACATTTTCTCTGGGAATTTATACATAATCTGAAGAAGGCAATTTTTAACATTCAAAGTATATTAGATTTAAAGCGCTTATAATAAAATGCCTCTTATAATATGAAAGGTCTGTCTGACATTTTATATGACTTCATAAAAATCAAAAATGTAAAATCTTTTTCTCATCTTAAAATATTTATATATAAATTATATATAAGTATATGTAAATTATATATAATTCATATACATAAAATTTATATATAATTGATATATAAAATATATAAGTATATAATATATAATTTACATATAATTGATATATAAAATATAATATAAAATATATAATTGATATATGAAATATATATAAAATACATAATTTATATATAAAATATATAAAAATTATATATAATTGATATATCAATTGTATATCAATTACATATTATATAATATATAATACATATATATTTATCTATATTTTATATCTATCTATATATAAATATATATTTTATATAAATGTATAAATATGATATATATTTTATATAAACATATATGATATATATTTTATATGAATATATGATATATGATATAAATATGTGATATACGTTTTATATAAATATATATGATGTATATTTTATATAAATATATGATATATATGTAATATGATATATATTTCATCTAAATATATATTATATGATATATATTTTATAAATATGTAATATATGGTGTATGTTTTATAAATATATATCATATATTACATATAACTATGATATATAAATATATAACTATGATATGTATTATATAAATGTATATAACTATGATATATATTTTATATAAATGTATATTATAACTTAACATATTTTATATAAATGTATATTGATATATTTTATTAAAATGCATATTATATATATTTTATAAAAATGCATATTATATATGATATATATTATATATAATAAATATATATTATAGATATGATATATCTATGATATTTAAACATATATCATAAATATATATTTATATAAATACGTATCATAAATATGATATATATAATTTATATAAATACGAATCATAAATATGATATATAATTTATATAAATATATAAGTATATGATTTATATAAATATATCATTATAAATATGATATATACAATTTATATAAATATATTATAATTTATATGCAAATGTATGTATTCTATTTCTTAGCTATGTAGCTAAAGATAAGCATGAAGTAATTTTTAAAAAGATAATTATGAGGTTCCTGAATTGTGTTTTAGATTAAAGGTGTATTCCGAAATTCAATTTAGTACAATTTTATGTCTTATGATCATTATTACTCATAAACAATTAGTTCAGCCATTAATGATGAAGTAGAAATAATGGTCACCACTATTTCTGTGACTTACAATACTGTACATGCGATTGTTACATATGCTACATATGCTACCTGCTTATTGCTAGTTGTCTTGGAGCCACTGTCACTGTCACTGTAATTCTGGGGTCCAGGCTGAAGGAGCAGTCCCCATCTGGGACAATGTAGAGCTCATTAAAGAAACAGAAGAGAGTCAGTAGAAACTGCTAGCAAAAACAAGGTATCAGTGTGACGGTAAAGTAAAATTACGTCAGGGGAAAGAGGATCTCATAGGGAAGAAAATTAATGTATGAGCTGTAAATCAAGCTACCCCAATACATTAATATAATTTTTACTTGGCACTCTAGTCTGTTGGAAGAGGCAGGGAATTTGGAGAGAGACATTAAAATGGACAAAGGTTAACCTGTTCTTTTTTCTTAACCTACTATGGCAAATCTCCCAGAATTGCAAGTTGTGTTATTATTTACTGCTCTGTTTTCATTGAAACCCTTCATCTCTTGTGTTTATGCCCACTCCTGATAACCTAGGTCTGTTTTCTCCTTCTGTCTTCATGGTCGGGGTTTAACTTCCCTACTCTAACCTTGCTAAATCTGTTCAGAACTTCTCAAGAAGGCTAGAGACTCTGCAATACAGGATGTGTTTATATACCGCACATATGACATTTTTCTTCAAAATCTATTTCAGGAACAGTTTTCTGAAACACATTTCAATAGTTCACTATTAAGAAGTAGAGCTCTGAATATCTCTAATGTTTTCTGATCATAATTTTATAGACAAGCTCTGAATCTGAATTGTTAATCTCAAGATATATGTGCCCAAGCAAAAGCTGTATACCTAATTATTTGGAAGCATTCTTTTAATAAAAAGTGAGCAATGATTAATACAACTGGAAAAAAATTGTCAGATATACAGCACTGGCAGATATTTTACAACAGGGGAAATTAGAAATATAAAAAGCTAAAACCGAATAAGACTAAGTGTTTTTATGCTGCTGCTGTTGTTGTTGTTGTAATTTAATTGCTGTGTTCAGACCCGAATTTTTTTAAAGATAATACATAAGTTTAAAAAATTGACTTTGTCCATTAAATACATAGTCTGCCTTTTCATCAGTCCAAGAGATTATATCTCTAGTAGTCCCTGATGAACAGAAATAGCTTGTGGCAGAGCGGGAATCACCATTACTCCTCTCTAGCTATCTTATCCTCAGAAATCAGAAGTTCTATTTTATTCTGATTCTGTCTTTTGAGATCTTGATCTTAACCTCAAGCAACTGTTATCTGTCAAAATCATTTGTAGCAGTTAGAGGGAGGAGTGCATTTTGTACCTCAAATGAGGAAACTGGGATGGTATGTAAAATTCTGAGGAATGCATTGTTATGGGTGTCAGTTGGCTGTCAGTATAAATTTTCTCAAGGTTCTCTACAAACATTAGGCATCCTTCCCAGTAGGGAAATAAATTGATGGCCCCTTCAGGTAAATGGCATACTGTTATGTGTGTGTAGTTTTTTACTATTTTTTATTTTTTCTGTTTGTATAACCATAAACTTATTAGGTTAAAAGAACATTTGACCTCATCACAATCCAGATTATAGTATGACATCTCTCCCATTAGCTGAATGCTACAGCCATGTCCAAATCTTTCTCTTAAACTTTGGTCTCCATTCAACAACTTCATTAAAAATATCTTTAGGGATCTGCTATGCACCAGGCACCCTTATGTGCCCTGAGGATACAAAATCAATGAAGTCAATAACGTCCCTGATCTTCATCCTCTAGGATTAGTGGTGAAGTGTGGGAATAGGGTCCAGAATGGTGAGAAGGGTAGTTCAACCATAATTTCATTCAAATTTCAGAAAATTCATTCCGGTTTAGCAGAGAAGGGAGAAGAGCATGCAGGGATATTTGGTCTTCTACTGAAGAGACCAAGACTGAAGGAATTTTGACAGATTTACTTCTATTACAGAACCATTTTAATCCTCCCCACCCCCCCCATTATTTTGAGTCCAATAACATTCTTCTAGGATTTTCACTGCAAATCCTACCAAGGCTAATTTACTCATTAGTCCCATAAAACGCCTTGCCTCATTCCCTCAAACCCACTGTCCACCCTATGGCTCGTCTCCACAGTTTCTTCTTTCTCCAGAAATCAGTCCATATCCCCAATTCTCTTATAAACCTTCCCAGAGCACTTTTACCCATATTTGTCTCTTTCCAATCATTACAATGTAATAAAATACCACCTCTTATTTTTTAATATAACTACCAGAGGTGTCTTATTTACCAACATGTTTTCGATCCCTCTCCATTCTTGCATACAAGAATGGTTCACATCATATCTTGTTGTATTTCCATATCATAATGCCTCTAGAGATCAAATAACAAGTCAGTGAGTATGTAAATATCACTGTGCAGGTCAACTCTACATAGTGAAAAATGCATCCTGAGCAAAGCCATCAACAGAATGTCTCCCTGAAACCTTGAGACGTTAAGACATTCAATTGTGTATAGCACCTGCCAACCACTGTGTGAGGTGGTCTGACTTGTGACCGCATGACTAGAACATGTGAATATTTAAAAAATCAATAAAGTGAAAGTATATTAATTGATGAGCAATACTTTCTTATAAAATAAGCAAACAAAGTAAAATGGAAATTGTTTTTAAACAATTCTCAGACAATTTTTTCTTGTAGTGTCATAACCAAAATGACTAAGACAAACTTTGCTTAAACTTCAGACAGAGGACTTATGCTGCTTTACCTACAGTTGCTTAGGAATGATGATAATGGTAAATTTTAAGTGCTGCTGCTGATGATGATGATATATGGTTTCTTGCTGTATTATGGGTCCTGTTCTAAGTGCTTTATATATAAAATGACAAAGTCTTTTCAACAGTCTTCTTATGATCATTGCACAGATGAAGAAAATGAGGCATAACAAGGTTGAATAACTCACTCGAGGCAACATAGCCAAACGTAAGGATGGGATGTGAACCAAGATATACAGGTTCTAGAATCCAGGCCCCATTCTACTACATCCTACTGCCTCTCTTTTTACTAAAAGTCTCCCAATTGTAGAAATGTGTATCTGCCATGTTCAATGTCATTTCAGAAGTTTGTAAGGGCTGTTCCTTGAAGCAGACATCTGGCCCCGTCAATGTGACTAACAAGTCTTTTCAGTTAGTAACATACTTGCTAAGGGTTTGACAACAAAGACTTAATGAAGATAGCGATAAATTCACACAGGCACCCAAGTAAATGTAAGCATCTACAGAAATGAAGAAGAGTAACTACTATGCCAGCAAATAAAATTCATCTTACCTGAATATATTTTCATATAACATAATGAGTAAATAAAAAACAAATATTATTGCTTATTGAACACTATAGTTTAACACTTTTCAGTAATATAGACAAATTATACTTGGCAGAACAAGCTCTCAATATGCTTACAAGGTATTCCAGAAAGAGGATAAGTAAATGTGTACTTAAATCAATAAAAGTGAAGACAAAAAACATATTTATGGACATCAGGGTTTCTAAGGAACTACATATAATTGAATTCTAGCTATTGTTTTCTTGAAATGAAAATGGACATTGCTAAGTATTTGATTATTGAAGATAAAACGAATGTTATCTATACAACACAGAGTTCATTATTACAAGCAGCAGAAGAATGTTATTAGATCCACAGATCAATAGAAAAATGCTATCGTTTTGCTGTAGGTAACAGAAGACTCCGTTTTTCTTTTTTTTCTCAGTGTTTTATTGTTGTTGTTGTTTTAGCCACTAACACAAGGGAAAAATTTCCCCATCTTTCTCTTTATTTTCTTGGAGTATAATATCTTTCTATATTTAATTTTGTCCTTCCTTGAACTTTATAATACTTAATCCCTCTCCTTCTCCTTCTTCCCCTCTTGACACTGGATCTCTGCAGATGACTATCTCATGGTTATTTTTCTCTGATTTTTCTTATTTAAGTATGTAATAGAATTAAAAAAAGATCTTCCCACCCACATACTCTTTCCCAAATAAGCAGTTTTCATAAAGCAGCCATCCACTTATACTTGTTCTTTGTGTACCTTTCCAAAGGGAGTCCGTATCTCTAAAGTTTTATATTCCCATCTTTTTCTCAAATTTCTCAAATATACCATAACGTTTTACACCTTTCTCTTTTCATTCATTCTGCTTGGAGATTAGTCTATGTCAGTTTACATGACATATTTTCAACCTTTAATCTTTTCCTTTTCCACATGTAGTATAATAATTCAAATTATTTTAAGTTATGTGATATTCTACATATTTTTATAAAATATATATTCGTTTATAGCTAAAATAATTAACTAAATTCCCATGAACTGTTTTACATAATAATCTTACATATATCATTCCAATGGGTTCCTTCTTTTCCTTTTCTAATTCTGCCCAGAGAAGAGAATTATTCTCTTGACATTTGTGTTATAATCATCTTGGTTTTAAAAACTTTTATATCATATATTTTAACTCAGAAATAGTATTTTTTTCAATTTTCCTCTTTTAAGCTTCATAAAAATGGAATTATATAGCAGTCTTTGAGATTTGTTTTTATGTCAATATCACATTGATACTTAATAGTTGTGATACTTTCACATTCATTGAGGTATGAGATTTCATCATGTGAATACACACCACAATATATTGAAACCAATGGCAAGAACCACAATTACTTTTGCACCAACCTAATATTTATGAAAGCTTCTGTTGATGGGCCTGGAGTTTTGTTTTTTTAATTATGAACAAAGCCACTACGAGAATTCTTCTACGTGTCTCCTGAGAAAATGTAAGAATGTATATAAAATATTTGGCTGAGAGTGAAATACCTGCTGATTTGCAGGATATGTGAGTGTCTAAATATGAGATATTGCCAAATTATTTTTCCAAAATGGTTGTACAAGTTTACACACGAATCAGAAGTATAAAAATGCTCCCATTGTTCACACCCATGCCAACACCTGGTCTTGCCAAATTTATATTTTCCCTTATTTCTTCTAAGTACGTATCAAAGGGTGGATATGCTGTAGTTGCATGTTTAACAGATATCACCAAACTCTTTTCCAAAGTGGCTACTTGAGCTCATGTTTTCATCATTAATTATTTTAACATACAAGAGTTCCTTTTATTCTATAAATATTTTTCTATAAATTTCTCTTTATTTATAAGTAAAATATGTTATTTTTACCTGAGAAAACTATTTTTTAAATAACCTGTTTTTATTATTTATGTTTCTCGGATGCCTTTTGCTTTGTTTTTATTTATTTATGTTTTGTCGTGATTGCTTTGAACAGGCAAAACTTTTTACAAAGTAGGTTTTAGAGCTGGGAGATTGAGATAGATGCAGACCAAAAACAATCAGCTGTAATCTTCTGTAGGCATTTTGCCAGTCATTGGTTTATAGAGAAGAATCATATCCTTTATTCTGTCATCTGGGAACTACAAACCCAGATGTCAGCATTCTGTGGGACAAATAGACTAAGATAAACCTGGGGCTGTACGTTCACGACATGTTCATTTAGTTCCCTTGTTTTAGGTGCGTAATCTTTTTTTTCTGTCAGCTGTGTCTAATGTGGTGTATTAGTCAGGTTTCACACTGCTAGTAAAGAGATACTTGAGATGGGGAAATTTACAAAAGAGGTTGAATAAACTCACAGTTCCATGTGACTGGGGAGGCCTCACAATCACGGTGGAAGGTGAAAGGCACGAACCACACGGCAGCAGACGAGAAAGGAGATTGTGCAGGGAAACTCCCCCTTATAAAACCATCAGATCTCGTGAGACTTATTCACTCTCATGAGACGAGCACGGGAAAGACCCACCCCCATGATTCAATTACCTCTCACCGAGTTCCTCCTACAACACAGGGGAATTGTAGGAGCTACAATTCAAGATGAAATTTGGGTGGGGACACAGCCAAAACATATCATACGGTAAGTACAGAATCTTTCTGGTTACAGTTCTTTAGACAGCAAATCTCCCAGTTATTCTGGGTTGCAGGACAGGTAGTTACTTATACACACAGGACGGAGAAAGAAATTGGGATTCTGATTAGCAAAAACAGACTTTCAGCCTTCCCTCTGATTTGCTGATGGCCCAAGCTACAAACCCAATGTTAGGAATTCTACCTCCTTCTACTTCCCAAGTCCTCTGGGTGGGGATTCGTGGTTAATATGCTTGCTTCAGGACTTACCCTGCATTCCAACGTAGGCTTCAGACTTCTCCTGACAAGTAAATTAACACTTGTCCGTCTATTTTCCACTTTTGAAGTGTATGGCTGTCATATTCTCTCCCACACTCCTCAGCAATGTAGGCTGATGTAAACCGAGTCTTCATTTCTGCTGCATTAGTTCAGCTGCAGAAGGGAAAGTAGGTATAGTAATGTATTTTATGCATCATGCTTCTTTCCCTAATCTTTCTACTTGAACCTCCCAATACTGGTATTAAGTATTTGTCTGGCTCCTCGTTCCATAATTATGAAGGTTCCAACCTCACTTTGATCATTTCTGAGCAAAATTCTGGCTTTATCCTTCATGTGCATTATTTACAGTAGTGAATTCCCAAACTTTCTAAATCCACTGACCCCTTTGATGAATATAAAAGCCTTCTGAATATTGTATCTAATAAGTTCAAGAGCAAACACCATATACCTCATTAAGAATCACTAATATCTGTGTTATCTTAAAGGCACAAAAAATTAATCTGGGTTTTCTGTATTTTGCATTGTGAAAAACAATAAAAAATTAAAGATAAAATAATATTATTAAATACAATGAGACTATATATTTGAAACTATATTGACTTCAGGGAGTTTGACCCTGTTGTGAAAAACTAGTTAAGGGATATCCAGTTATGCAGGTTCAAAACAGATCAGCCCACCAGGAGATGGGATTTGGGTTCTAGCCACCTTTGTGTTTTACTATTACAGTAAGACATTAAATCCATCTAGAATTCAACTTTCTTATTAATAATTTGAAAAAGTTTTATTCAATGGTATGAAAAACTTTCAGCAGAGAAAAAAAAACTATCATGGAACACAATGACTTCTTATATGTTAGGAAGTATTTTTCATCTTTAGCCATTTTGACTGAAGGAAAACCAAACCTTTTTCTTCAATTCAGAGGTCTCTGAACCTTTCTTCTGGTCTCTTCTCTGTTGATTTACACACTTAAAACAAATGAGGACCAGTAACCTGACCTCTCTTTCCTTCCACTGCGAACTTACTGATATTTAACATTTTAATCTACTTCTGTATCTTCTCTAAATTTCTTTTTGTTTGTCTTTGCCCTTATATTTTAGGGCAGGTGACTTCCAGGAATTTTACAGAGTATTCCAGACATAGCCGTAGCCTACCTGTATAAACTAGAACTTCTGCTTCCCACCTGTGTGCAACCTCTTTTCAAGCAAACTGCATTGCAAAATTGTGTCTAGACTGTCCCTTTCTATGGCTATCAGACGCCTATATTAAATGATGAGCAAGGAAGTTTGTTCTGGTCATGCCTAGATGTTTTTGTTTTTCCCAATTATATAGTAGCATAATTCCAGGAAACTTTCATTTCAAATTATTGTAACTTATCACACTAATAATTCTTTACTAATATATGGGAAGTTAGGTATATTAAGGACCTGTCTATTTGAATATGATAACATATGTCACTCTGCATCTACTAGACTCAATGCTATTAATCCAACAATAAAAGGAATTCCTCAGGAAAACTGAGGGTCTGCAGGCAAGGAAGGAACAATCCAGGGATCTGCCTATGCCTGACAAGTGTGCAAATCAGCAAATGTTTTAAGACTATATACTGTATTACATAGGAGAATCGTCAGCTTAATACCATTCAAGTATTGCGGTTTTGTTCTGTACAGCACCGAGGTTTTGATTTAGGATTACTTTATTTTTTTCAAACTATATATATACTTTTATGTTTAATTGTAATTCCAGGAGAGCAGCTATATTATCTGCATTGTTGTTATATTCCCAGAACCCAGAAAATAGATGTTCAATAAATGCTTTTCAAATGACTGGTAGAATACAATAAGGAAGAGTACCTTAGTCTTTTCAGGCTGCTGTAACAAACTACCACCCCCTGGGAACCTTACAGACAACTCAAATGTATAAATAAATTTTATTTTATTTATGAGACTGAAAAGTACCAGGTCAAAATACCAACACATTCAGTGTCTGAATCTGATCAGGGCCCACTCCCTGGTTTATATTGCGGGTTCAGATATAAACATATAAATTTCACTGGGACATAAACATTTTAGTCTGCAGGAAGAAGTAAAATAGTATATATTCACATCTATCTTTGATTACCAAAATTGCAAATATGCTACTTAAAAATAATAGGAACTTTGCTATATTACATTCCCATCAATAGTTTACAAGGGATCTCTTTTCTTCACAACCTCACCAATATGTGTTATCTCTTTTGATAACAACCAATGTAACAGCTGTGAGGTGACATCTCACTGTGGTTTTAATTTCATTACCCTAATAGTGATATTAAGCATTTTTTTCATGCATGTGTTGGCCATTTGTATGTATTTTATTGAGAAATGTCTGTTCAGATCTTTTGCCCATTTTCTAACAGGTTGTTTTATTGTTATTATTTTGCTGAATTTCTTTTATGTTTTATATATTCATCTCTTATCACATATATGGTTTGTAAATATTTTCTCCCAATCTGTGGATTGTCTCTTTACTCTGTTAATTGTTTCCTTTGCTACACAGAAGCTTTTTAGTTTGATGCCATCCCATTTGTCTATTTCTGCTTTTGTTGCCTGTATTTTTGGTGATATCCAAGAAATCATTGCCCAGACCATGTTATAGAGCTCTTCTCCTATGTTTTCTTCTGATAGTTTTCAGTTTCAGATTTTAAATCTTTAAACCGTTTTGAGTTGATTTAGTATGTGACATGTGATAAAGGTTCAATTTCATTACTTTGCATGTCAATATCCAGTTCTCCTAACATCATGTATTGAAAAGACTGCCCCAACCCCATCGTGTCTTCTGGGCAGCTTTGTTGAAAATTAATTTACAAAATTTACTGGTTTATTTTTTGGCTATGTTATTCTATTGGTCAGTGTTTGGTTTTATGCTACTTCCATGCTTTTTTGACTACTATGGTTTTGTAAGGTATTTTGAAATCAGATACTGTGAAATCTCCAGGTTTGTTCTTGTTATTCTTTCCTACTTGGGGTTGTTTATGAACCTATGCAGAGTCTCCTAGGGTATATAATAACTTAAAATTTGTCATCCTAGCTCTACAGTGTCTGTAACATGGTATTCCCTCAAAAAGTATAAGTATCTAAGTATTAACAGTTTCCTAGGCCTACTATAAATGCAGATTTTTTGATGAAAAAGTATCTTTGATTATGTAATTTATGACAATTCATCACTATGCATGTTTTGTCCATTTTTCTTTCAAAATTTTTCTATAGCAAGATTATCAATTTAAAGGATTTTATATAACACAAAGGAGTAAAATTTCAAAAAAAATGTTTTCTTTTGTTTTTTTACTGAACCAAAAATGTGATTCCGGCTTTCAACATGAGACATTTTGTATATTTAAGTTCAGGAGGAATCATTTTTGACTTGTGATATGTTGTCAGTAGAGTGAAAAATAAAAACTGATTTGATTTCTTTTCATTCATGTTCCAAATACTCAAGTGTTATATATCATATTTTCTCAAAATGTGGCTAGGCCTAAAGTTACCACTCTTTCAGCCTCAGTTGGGATATAAAAAACTGTTTTATGAGTTGCAAATCTTTAAAACATACATATTTCTTCACGAGTATTCGATAAGTCAGAGAAATGCTTACCTCAAGTAAAACCAAAGTAAAAATGACAGTGAGTAGCAGCCTATGAACATACACACACAGGAAAATAAAAAATATTATATATCATGCTAGTATGGTTGCTGTAAGAAAAACTAAAACAGAACTCAAATAAATGGAAACCTACACATCTCATCATTTGTCTCCTAATCAGTAAAATCGTGTTGAGGAGGCCTTGTTGTCTGGGGTGACACCTGAGGTTCTTTGCCTCACAGCCACAGAGATCAAGAATGTGGACACACATTCTTGTGTGGTCCATGTCTATAACATGGTATTTCCAATGTTAGAAGGGTGAGGTATAGAAATTTAATAGGCGAAAGTAAGAGAATAGCTCTCTGCTACAGAGAGGGGTCCCAGAAAAACGGGTTGTCAATCTGTGGTGAAATGCAGGGGTTTTTATAGATGATCTAGTGGTGAGGCAATGTCTGATTTACATAGGACACAAAAAACGTGTTAGGACCTGTTGTGCCATTTGCATAGGGCGTGACTCTCTGGCAACCCCCATCCCAATCTTTTATTATGCCTGTGGGTTCTCTGCCTGAGCTTCTCCATGTTGCCCATTTTTTACGGTACACATGCTGACAAAAAAGAGAAGGTCGAGCCCCATGGTGGACATACGTGGCTCCCAGGGAGCCTTGTTCCATTGGTGTAGCTGCCTGCATTCCCCCATGCAAGCTTCCAGCTTCCTTATTTGTGTTTGCAGCTTGATCTTTTAGGCTGCTCTTTGTTAGAAAAGAAATGATTTCTTGGGCTGATTTTTGTTAGAAGGGAAGTTCTGCCAAGGACACTTTTGCTCTATCTGCCTAAATAATGTCTACCTCGTGCATCAGTTTTTTTGACAAAAAAAATTTCTTTTCATTCTATAAAAGCATTGTTAGCAACTGTGATAACTGATGCACATGCTTTCTATTAAATCTTTCTCTTTTCCCTTCAAACTGATATTGAAATAAATTTTTCCACTAGTTTGGCAGACATGGAATTCTTACAATACCTTTCTAAAATATTTTTGGTTATAATTGAGCCATGGAATTAAAAGCAGTGGCAAATGAGGCCTTTTGTTTGGTGCACTTACGCTATAACTCTACACAGATTATATAGTCAATAGCATTTCCGTGATACCTTGACAGTCCTTTTAATTGATTCAATTGTGTCCATCAATAAAGGCATTTCCAAGTGTTAACCCCAGTATCTGAAAATGTGACATTATTTGGAAAAAAGGATCTTTGAAGATGCAATTAACAATCTCAAAATAAAAGTAACCTGAATTTAGGATGGCCAGTAAATTTCTTATAAGGACAAGTGTCCTTCCAAGAAAAGAGGAAGATACGGAGACACAGAGGGCAGACAGCTATGTTAAGAATTGCCAGCTTTCTCCGGAAGCTAGGAAAGAGGCATGGAGCAGAGTTCACCTCAGAGACTCCGAGAGAAAGCAGCCCTATCAAGTTGATTTTGCACTTCTGGTCTCTAGAACTGTGAGAGAATAATTACTGTTGCCTCAAAGCTACCAAGTTTGATATCCCTAGGAAAGTAATCTATTGCCATCCCTACCATAAATAATGACATTTTTTAATCTACCAGAAGCAATATAGAGTACGGTAAAGGAAACAGCTTTGGAGATTGGCTATCTAGTTTCAGTCCTGAGTTAACCACTTATCAACCTAAAAAATAATTAAATATTGCCAAAAACTATACAAATTTTATTGGACCTGTATTAGAATTAAGTAGAAAATTTTCTAAAGATATTGCTCACAGTTTTGCCAGCTATCTAGAAAATATCCTATAAATACTAATAAAAATTGTTCTCTGTAGGATGCTGCTGGTTTTATCTCTGTAATTGAGGTGGAGAGAGATGCAATAGCTGAGGTTTCAAATTAAAATTTACTATTTGTTGTAATGTAAACTTCAGTAAAATGTGGCTTTTTTCATTCATTTGAAAGTGTATCTTTTTGCATATGTGTAATTGTGTCAGCCATGGAACGGAGAGAAGATATACCAGGACCAACCGCAGAAGAAGAGAAAGGAGACAAGGAAGATAGAGAGAAGCCAGGCTGACGAGTTAAATACCATTAAGGAATTTAGGCACTGTCTTATACAATGAAGTGCCACTAATGGGAACCAAGCTGAGAAATAACATGCCTTGGTTGTAGTTTATATCAAGTATTCTGTGTTTTATATAAAGTATTCTGACTGCAGTGTGTGAGAATAAATTTAAGGAAGATAGAGAGAAAGCCCAGTTAAGAAACTTTTGCTGTGCTGTATGTGAGATAACAAAGACTCAATTTTATTTTATTTAAATTTTAATTATTTTATTTATTTTGAGACAGAGACTCACTCTGTCACCTAGGCTGGAGTGCAGCTGTGCTATCTCGGCTCACTACAACCTCTACCTCTCCCAGATTGAAGCAATTCTCATGCCTCAAACTCCCGAGCAGCTGGGGTTACAGGCATGCACCACTATACCTGGCTATTTTTTCTATTTTGAGTAGAGGCAAATTTTCACTACTGTGTTGGCCAGGCTGGTCTCGAACTCCTGGCCTCAAGTGATGTGCCCACCTAGGCCTCCCAAACTGCTGAGATTATAGGCATGAGCCACCACACCTGGCCTGCAAAGACTCAAATTTTTAAAAATGATAGTTGGATAAAGAAGAGGGATGAGATCAATACTTCCTATCAAAACTTCTCCTTTGAGAATCATACTACCCTATTCTTTCTGTATTTTCTACAGCTTCCTTTGTAGGAAGAGATTTTTTGACTGAATGTGAAATGTGATATGAGAGGATGAGAATAAAAATGACAAATAAGGATGCATGATTAGTAAAATATCGAATGAAAATGTACAGAAATGAAGCATATTTGGGGATAAAGAGAGTGAACTCAGTTTCCCCATGTTAATTTTTGTGGAACAAGTAGAACAACCATATGGAAATACACAGTAGCTTAGTCTATGTCTAAAGTAAAAAAAAAGAAGTCTGACCTATCCATACAAATTTAGGAGTTGGAATATATTTGCTATTAAGATCATCAGACTGGATGTGGTGGCTCATGCATATCATCCTAGCACTTTGTAAGGCCAAGATGGGAGGATTGCTTAAGTCCAGGAGTTTGAGGCCAGCTGGGTAAGAGAGTGAGATCCCCTCTCTACAAAAAATAAATGAAATGAGCCAGGCATGGTGGCACATGCTAGTAGTCTCAGCTACTCAGCAGGCTGAGGTAGTAGGATCACTTGAGCCCAGGAGGTTGAGGCTACAGTGAGCCAAGTTTGTGCCAGTGCATTCCACGTGGGCAACAGAACTATCTAAGAAAAAAAAGATGAGAATGTGTAAGATCACCAAGGACAGTATGTAGACTCTAAGAGTTGTTCCTAAATACAAACATACAGAAACAGAAAGGAGGAAGAGAATCTCGGAGGAAGAGAATCTCTTTACGAAGAAGGCAAAAACCAGAGGTATGACAATGACCAGAGGAGTGTTGTGTCATGACAGTGAAAGAAATTATGAAAGGCAGAGTAAGTGTTCTAGTGTTCAGAACTCATTCAGCAGAGGAGTAAAATACAATACAGGATTGTGAAGTTCGAAGATATTTAAATTAATGATTGTGTTACAACTTAATGGCTCCTTCTTGCTGGCTACCTGGAAAAGCCAATACACTGAGAACAGCAGGAATGTTACAGTCGAGAAAGAGTTTAATTATTCCAAAGCAGCCAAGTGGGAAGACTGGAAATATTTCTCAAATCTGCTTCTCTGAGAGCTCAGAGGCTAGAATTTTTAAGGATAATTTGGCAGGCACGGGGCTACGGAATGTATGCTACTGATTGATTGGGTTAGGGATGAAATAGTAAGCGTGTCTAACTGTCTTCGTGTACTTGAGTCAGTTTCCAGGTGGCGATCCAATGACTGGTTGAGTCAGTTGCTTGGTATGAGGCATGAGTCCAGGTAGAGTCTGTAGGTCAGGAGAATGCAAAAGTCTGAAAAACAGCTCAAAGATCAATCTTAGGTTTTGTAATAGTAATGTTATCTATAGGAGCAAGGTGGGGGTGGTGTTTCAAATCTTGTGAACTCTGGCTATGTGACTCCTAAGTGGTAAGGAATTTTCAAAAAGCAAGCTAGGGAGCAATGGCTGATTATCATTTAACCACACCTACATCTTGGCAGAATTAAGGCCTCTCCCATAATTTTAATGCTGTGGCCTTTTATTAGCCTCACAAAGATGGTCTAGGCCCCTGAACAAGGAGGGGGTCAGTACTGGGAGGGGACTATTACTCTCCTTGATTTAACGTCAAACTGTAAGGCTAAATTTCTCCCGTAGTTAGCTTTGCCTACATCAGGAACGAGCAAGGGCAGTAAGCTTGTGAGGTTAGAAGCAAGTCTGGAGTTTGTTTATGGTAGATTCCTCCCACTGTTACAGTTTTTGCAAAGGGGATTTCTGTGGAGTTTTTATATAATTGTTAGGCATCTTGAGGTACCATTTCCAATTTAGATCTTCTGGAACGACATTCAGTTCAAAAAGAGTTAATACCACAAAGCCATCACTATAGCTATAAGGAAAACCAGAAGATTCTGCTGCTTTCCCAATGAACTCTCACAACTGGAATGCTGGAGAATGAGCATACAAAGCGAAAACCATGTCGAGAATTAGAAAATTAGGATAAGGAGTCTGTGGCCAATGTCATTTCTTGACAGCAGGACACTGAACACTGGGCACTGGAACACAAGAGAAAGTAACCCACCCATTTCCAAATCTTGTTTACTGGCAGCACTAGCTTCAAGCCACAGATCTGGTCTCCACTTCACGTTTTCCTGATCTCTCTAGAATGCCTCTAAAGGAGAAACACATTTCACTTCAAAGATTATAGCTGCAAGACAGCTGGTGAAGTGATTTTTAGCATTCCTATCTTTCCAAATAATAATGTGAAGTGGGATTTAAGAAAGACAATTCGAAAAATTCTTCCACAGTCATCAAATGTAATATAATCTCTCGACAAGATAAATATTGAAAAATAGCAATTGCATGTGTCAATTGAATGTACCCATTAAAAGTTATTAGAGACCATAATAAAAATAGCTTTGGTGTCATGCGGAAAGCATGAAACCATATTAGAAGGATTTAGGAAGGTATATGAAACACAAAGAATGATGAAGACTGTGACTGATTAATCTCCATAGGAGGAAGAGAAAAATTATTAAGAGATATTAGTATAAGAAACAGGAAGGTTTTTCATTATTGAAAGTAGGGTATAAAAATAATTTTTAAAAAGGTAAGAAAGAAAGGGGTTTGTGGATACCGTTTGTTTTGCAAAAGGCTATTTAAGCCTATCTATGACTGAGGGAATGTTTCCCAGGAAGATAAAGCAGATTAAAGGTAAAATGGGGGAAAAAAAGAGCTTATTTACTCAGTAAGTTTTCTCAAGGGAGCAAATAAAGAAACATACAGAAATATTTACTCAAAAAGAAAATAAAAATTCCTATTTACATCTTACAGAGAAAAGAATAGTGAATATGGAATAGATTTGTCTGTAGGTGAGTATAGAAGTGAGATTGCAACTAATGGTCACAGAATCTTTCTATTTCTTGTTTTCTTTGGTTTGTTTCTTCTCAGGAAGAGTAAAGGTTGTCCAGGGAGAATGAGGTTAATGGAAACTGAGGAAGGAGATATAGGAAAGTCATGAAAGTTTAGAATAATCAATGTGAGGAATCAAAGATAGAGCCAACCAAGATTAGTAAAGGTATTAATGAAATGTGTTGAAGTCACTATCAAAGTTACTTATCAGGATATGTTCACCTGTGTATTTTTTGTCTCCACAGCACTTATACAATGAAGTAAGTGAAATGATAATGCAGATCATAGCAGGGATTCGGGTTTCATTTTGAAAGGATAAATATGACAAAATGACAGGTGCCGAGAAATCTGGGCTACTGAAGAAGTTGTTCAGACCTTTGACATGAAATTCAGGAAGGCCACTAAAGGAAGGGAGCTCAGGAAGTACCTGATAGATTCTAAAACAGAAGTAAGATAACAAGGTCTTGGAATCTTTGACATGAAATTCAGGAATGCCAGTGCAAGAAGGGAGCTCAGGAAGTATCTGAAAGATTCTACAACAGAAGTAAGATAACAAGGTCTTGGAATCTTTGGTGAAATAAAATGAAGGAAAGAAGGAAGTAAAAGAGTTAGAAAAACAAGAAATCATGGTCAGAGAATATGCAAGTTATATTATAAAGTTCTGAGCTTGATCACATCAGATTAGGAAGACTTGGATAATTTGACCCTGCAGGGAGGATGTTTGCTATAAATGTAGATGGCCACTGAAGCTGCAAGAGCCTGGGGAATTAGATACAAAGCTGTTGTTTGGAGTTTTATAGCTGATGGTTAAAGACCATTCAAATAATCCGAAGATGTGTAAAAAGTATTATCCAGGTACCAAAGTCTGCAATAGATGTAGAACCTACAAAGGAAGCTATAGAAAATGCAGAAAGGATAGGGTAATAAGACTCTCAAAGGAGTGGAATTTTTGATACGAAGTAGAATACTTGTGTGAAAGTGTTGTTGCAAATCTAGAAAATCTATTTTCTCACTTCAACTACTTGGATTTGAAAATATAATCAGTTGTAGTTACATTTTAATGTAATAATTTCAATGAGCAATTTCTGCCAGAAGCAGGGAGAAACAGAAGCAAACCCTGGGTATAATTTAATAACTAGGCTTATTTTAAACATTGACTAGAAATGGCCAAAAGTTTTGAATGACCACTGATACTACCAATGTATAATAATTCCACTAAATCAAATAACTTTCTTTGCCCTCCAAAATTATTAAAACAAAGATTCCAAGGCACAAATGAAAGTGCCTTTGCAAAAAATATGACAGTGAGGTAAATCTAGCATTGTTGACTCCATTGTTGACTCCATCTTGCTTCTAACCTCACAAAGAGACTATGAAAAATATGTAGCACTACTAAACCAACTTACTGTCATAAGAAATATGGCATAACTATGCTTTTCCTGGAAGAGCATTCTGTGGGTTTTCCATAAACTGCCATAGAAATAAACATTTTAATTAATATTTTTTGAAACTGGGAAATCAAAATATGCCACCCCAAAATATGCTTCTTTGGCACAACTAACCTAAAATATGCTTCTTTGGAATATGTTGGGTTAGTTGTGATGAGAAAGAGCAGACAAAATGAGCTCTGAGAAGCTATCCTTTTGTAAAAGAAATTTACATCTATCTGCTTTAATAAAACAAACAGGGAATGCAGGCAGATGCTTATTCTGAGGTTGCCTTTTTGGGATCTAGGAAAGATTAACTCACAGGAAAAAGAGACTAAACGTCTGACATTTATCAAGTTTTGACAGACAAACTTACTACAGGCTACCATCTCTCTTTCTGAGGGCTGCTGCTCGGGAGACTTCATCTGCCTAACAAGACTGCCTTTGCTCATTCTTTAGTTCCTTTCCTCACCCTCCAATAACCTGTAACTACTTCCCTCCAAGAGCTCCAAACCCCTACTCATTTCTGTACAGTATAAAATCTTCACTCATCTGGCTCATCCTGGAGTCTCATATTTTGTGTGGCTGCTGTGTATTTGCATACAAATTGACTTGTATGCCTTTTCTCCTACTGCCTCTTGTCAGTTTGTTGTACAGACTCAAATTAAAAAGTCTTCAAGAAAGGGAGAAGTTCCTTCATCCCTGGAAAACAAAACTCTTGTTAAACACCAGACATCAGGAGCTGTTTTCACATTTCCTTTGCCAATACAAGAACTAGTTTTATGGTATATCTGATTTTTAAGATTATTAAAACTATATCATTTTCACAATATTTAGAATGGTTAATTTACATATGGCATTTGAGAAAGAATCAACTGATAGTTCATTGTAATAAAAAATGAAATTGTTTTTATAAATAGGCTCTTAGAAATGCAAAACTTCTTGCTGTTCATGATTTCATGTACAACTACCTCCAGTTATTCAAACTTGAATCTGAGTTCCTAATCCTGTAATATTGCCTTTTACTGATACAACAAATATACTGTGCACATTTTCATTTACTTTTACAGAGCCTATTGTTGACTCATTAAAAGTATAAAAAAATCTGCAGAGAATTATCTTTAAAGTCCCTGGATAAAAAGTTTGGCAAATAACAGCTGATACAACCTATGAATAACTCTGTCAGTTTGAAAGCATATAAAGCATAAATGTCAAGAGGAAGGTTTCCTTGTAAATAAAAAAAAAATAGAAGCTATATTGAAGGTCTATTTACATTACAGCCTGATAGGTTCTTCCTGCCTACTATAGCAAAACCAATGCACTGAAAGCAACCGGTTTTGCAGCAAAGAAATAGTTTAGTAATTACAGAGCCAATCAAGCAGAAGGACAGAAGATAATTCTCAAGTTCACCTCCCCAAGAATTCAGACACTAAGAATTTTCAAGGATAGTTTGGCTGTCAGTGGGTTGGGGAACGGGAAATGCTACCTGTTTGGGTCAGGCATGAAAACACAGGTGGTAAAAGCAGTCTTCCTGCACTGAGTCAATTCCTGGGTAGGGGTTATAAGACTTGTTATCAGTTTCTTGGTATGCGTTACCGATCCAGGCGTTACCAGCTGGTACATCACAATGCAGTGTCTGGAAAATATCTCAAGCACCAGCCCCAGGTTTTATTACTGTCATATTATCTATAGGAGCAATCAGGAAGGTTACAAATCTGTGGCCTCTGGCTACATGACTCCTGAGACATAATTTTAACCTTATGAACAATGTGTTAGTTTTACAAAGGTGGTTTTAGTCCCTAAATAAGAAGAGAATTAGTTTTGTGTAAGTGTTATCATCTTTGTTTTAAATTTAAACTAAATTCCTGCCATAGGTATCTCATCCTTTGCCCAAGAATGAGCAAGGACAGCTTGCACACGTACATTTTATAAGAACTGGTAACTTACTTCAGCAATGTTGCAGCATGAAAACTCAATGTATAACAATCAACTGTATTTCTATGTATTAGCAACAAACCAAAAATTAAATTAAGGCAACAATTTCATTTAAAATAGCATCAAACAAAATAAAAATACTTAGGAATATATGTAACTAAAGGAGTACAAAATTTATGCTCTCAAAACACAAAACACTGTTAAGCAAATTAAAGAAGAGCTAAATAAATGGAGAGGTATCTCATGTTTAGAGATAAAATACTTAAGACTGTAAAGATGGCAATATTCCTCATACTGATCTACAGTTTCAATAAAATCCCTCAGAATCTCCACTGGCTTCTTATAGAAATTGACAAGCTGATCTAAAATTATTAAGGAAACTTAAGGGAACCAAAATAGCCAAAACATTTTGAAAAGGAGGACAAAGTTGGAACACTCACACTTCTTAATTTCAAAATATACTACAAAGTTAGTGAAAGTATATGGTATTGGCATAGTTTAGACATACGCATCAAGAGAATAAAACTGAAAGTCTAGAAATTTGTTCTTATGTTTATGAGAAATTTTGTTTAGACAAGGATGCCAAGACAATTAAATAGGCAAATAATAATTGAACAAATGGTTTTGGAAAAATTAGATATCCACAAAGTAAAGAATGAAGTTTTATTTGACTCCTTTCTTACACTGTACGCAGAAAAATTAACTCAAAATTTAAGAGGTGAAGCCATATGCTATCTTAAAAGTAAACTTAGGGGTAAATATTTGTGACCCTTAATTGGGCATAGCCTTTTTACTTATGACACGGAAAGGACGAGCAACAGAAGAAAAAATAAATAAATTTGACTCCATTTAAAGGGAAAAATATGTCTTTCAAAGGGTATCATTGAGAAATTGACAAGACAAGTGACAGAATAGAACAAAATATTTGCAAATGATATACCTGTTAAGAGACTTGCATACTAACTGTATAAAGAACCATTACAACTGAACAGTAAAAAGACAAGCAAGTCAGTTTGAAAATGAACAAAAGCTCTCAATCAACATTTCCGCAAAGACGACCTAAAACTAGCCAAAAAACAAATGAATCAACATTAGTTGTCATCAGAGAAATGCAAATCAAGACCAACTACAATGAGATACAACTTCACATCCACGAGGATGTTGCAAAAAAGACACATAATAACAAGTGTTGGGGAAAATGTAAAAATATTGGAACCCTCACATATAAATGAGACTGCAAATGGCTCGGCTCCTATAGAAAATACTCTGGCAATTCCTAAAAAAAGTGTTAAACAAAGTTTTCATGACTGAGCAATTCCATTCCTAGTAATATACCCAAGAGAACTGAAAATATATGTCTAAACAAAAACTTATACACAAATATTTATACCAGTATTATTCATAATTGCCAGAAAATGGAAACAAGCCAAATATCTATCAACTGGCAAGTGTATAAAATAAAATATGGCATACACACATAATGAAATATTACTCATTCAAAAAGTAATTCATGCTACAATGTGTTTGAACCTTGAAAACATTATACTAAGTGAAAGAAACCAGACACAAAAGATCACTTATTGTATGAAACCATTTATACAAAATGTCTAAAGCATGAGAATCTATGGAGATAGCCTGTAGATGAAGGATTGCTTAGGGCTGGATGAGGGGTTGGGGAACAATAAGGTATGACTAGTTATGGATACAGCATTTCTTTGGGGAATGTTGAAATGTTCTAAAATTGATAGTGATGGTGATTGAAAAACACTGAATATTCTAAAAGCCATTGAATTATTTGCTTACATGGGAAATCATACAGTTTATAAATTATATGCCAAAAAATCTGTTATTAGGGAAACAATTTAAGACAATTATTCATAACTAAATTTTAAAAATTATTTTATTGGTGCTATATCAGCTTCATATCAGATTTTTTAAATATTTCAATTATACTACTGTATAGTTTGTTTCTTACTTTAGGCTATTTTAAGAAGACAACTGAATTATGTGAATGAGCCAAGAAGTTATTAGTTTACTAAAGAAATAATTGTATCGCAAATTTTTATCTTTGTCATTAACTTTTACTGTATACTCTACTATTATTATTATACTGTGGCACTTTATGTATTTAATAATTTTGAGTATTAAAATAAATAAATTAGAAATTGGCCATTTTCTCTTAGTTTGATGTGAATTCTGATGCTATCAACACATTTAAAGTCACAGTTTGGGGTTCTGTTTTGTAGACTATACAATTATCATCATTCAATTAAGTAATTCATTAATAATGATTTGTTATACATAAGATCCAGAAGTGGTATCCAGTAAACCTGAAAACCAATCCCAGCTTTCTAACCAACTTCTAACCCATCAAAATCATTTAAATATTGTAAAATTTACTTTTTCATTGATAAGATTAGGGGCATTGACTAAAATATACACAATGTACTCTTAAAATTCTAGATAGCTGATATTAACAGCATAGTAAACATATTTGCTGTCAGTTCTATAGAAATGTAGCAATTTATTAAAAAGAGCACCATAGATTGGAAGAATATTTGTTATAAAAATAATTATAAATAAATAATCTAAAAATAATATTTGGAGGCAAATAAACAAGACAAGTTGGCACTTTCCTTTAACTCTTATTGAAATTAAAATAGGGACCAGGTGCAGTGGCTCACATCTATTGTCCCAGCTACTCAGAAGGCTGAAGTGGGAGGACCATGTGAGCCCTGAAGTTAGAGGCTTCAGTGAGCTATGATCTCACCACTGTACTCCAGCCTGGGTAACAGAGCGAGAAATGGTCTATTAAAAAAATGAAGAAAAAAAAACGGAAGGAATGAAGGGAGAGAGGGAGGGAGGGAGTTAAAATAACTTTATTTAATTTACATTTGGGATTATACTGGGTCTAAACTGAATTTTTTTTGTTCATCCAGTTCTTCAATCAGGACTTTAAAAATACTCTTATCAGAGACCTGAGCCTACCAAGTAGTAGGATTACCCTGCTATTCACCATCCTTCCCTTTATGACTTTAGACATGCCAAGCTTCCTAGTTGCCATAGCTTTTCCCACAATACTATTAAGATCTGAAAGACTTTTTGCTTGCTTTCTTGTTTTAGTGGCTGTGAGAACAGTCACCAGCATGGGCAAACCTGCCATTCAAGTTCATTCTTTTTGTCATTTGCTACTTTAGTGATGAGCTGTGACTACGCATAGGTGGTGTGCAGGGCAAGAAGGATGGTAAGAGGCCTCAGGACGAGTTACAGAAAGAACAAAGGCATGAGTAGACCAGGAAATAGAACTTTGCTTGCAGAACTCCTATGCCTGCCTTTATGAGCAGTCCTGGGAAACCTGCTGGTTTCCTTGCCTGTAGGTGAATTTCAAGAGAGTTACAGAGATGGGATGACTTTCCAACACCGTTGTTAAGAAAGGGCTATACTTTAAAACTTATGAGACAAGAAAACAAAGAATCTTTTCCCTGGCAACCCAACTATGAACTGACAATTTGTTAATGACACATCAACAGCCAACAGGAACAGAGCCTGATTACCTGCTACTTAAGAATTTGCTGAACACAGCCCCGATATTCTCAGAAAATGAACTAGAACTATGATGGACAAGAACAACAAAAAAGCCCAAAGAAACACAACTTCTAATTGACTCTCAATGTCCATTTCTCAGCTGATTTTAATGAGAGATTTCCCAAAATTCACCTGTGTAATGGCTATCACTTGTATTTCCTGATCTCTTCTGAGATTAGTGTAGCCATGTGACTAATAGTATAATGGAATACGAGCAGAAGTGATGTGCAGCTTTCAGGTAACTTTCTTAAAAAACAGGTTCTTCCAATGGACTATCACAAAAACATACTAATTGATGAAATTATTAGGGAAAATGCAAAGATAGCCTTTGGAATCCCCAGAACTGTTCCAGCTGATAGAAAAAATACTTTCTATCTCATTTGAGCCACTTGGGTTAGGTCTCTTTGCTAATGCAGCCTAGTCTATACTCTGATTAATACAGTAGGCAAAGGAGAAAGCAATGCACCTAAGATAACTAAGCTATCAAATAAAGCAAAGAAACAAAACATTCAGATGAAGTATTCCTAGAAAACCAGTTACTGGACAAAAGAGCTTTCACTTACATCAAATGCACATTCATACACACTTTTTAAAGGTAAAATGTGAGGGTGTAATTTTTCTTTTTTTTTTTTTTTTGGAGATGAGGTCTCAATATATTGCCCAGACTGGAGTGCAGCAGCGTGATCATAGCTCACCGCAGCCTTGACCTCCTGGGCTCAAGCGATTCTCCCTCCTCAGGCTCTCAAACAGCTGGGATTACAGGTATGCACCACCATTATGTTGCCTAGGCTGGTCAAAAGTGTAAATTTTAAACACAGAAAATGAATTAAGTTGATAATTACTACTATGACCTGAATTATAAGTCTGCAAATCAAGAGAAAATAATGGCTCAAATGAATAAGAATATACATTCTACATTAAGACAGAAAGAAGACACAAAATGTTTTTAAGTCATAAACCTTATAACAGATAAATCTAAATTGATAATGATGGTGTGGCTCAAACTTTTAGTGTAAGGGCTAAATAGTGATTCTAAAATAAAATGGATTACAGATGAATTAAAATGTCTATACCATCACAATTCTCAGAGTTAGTTGGGAAAAGGGGAGTTTACTGCATTCTAAGACCTCATTTTGTATCATGATAATGTAAACAACTGGGGACTAATACCCATTGATAAAGGGGCAACGCTGATATCTTCATTTTACTTAATTTTTTTAAAGTCTTCAAAGTAGAAACAATAAAAATAGCAACAGATAAAACATCAAAAGTAAAAAAGAGAAAATGAAAACACACTATAAAATAAACAGAAAAATTTTCAAAATGAGATGGAAGGCATGGTTTAAGATATTTATGTTGACTGAGTATTGAGTTCAGTGACCCAGTTCTCCTACTGGATTAAGAATCAAGTCCCATCTATATGTTGCTTAAAATAAACTTTCAAAAAGACTTTTAGCAATTTAAATACAAAGATACAGATAAGGTGGACGTTAAAAGGATAGAAAAAAGATACATAATGAAACTCATAAGAAACCTGGAGTGACTATATGAATGTCAGACATAACAAACTTTAGGATAAGATATACTACTAGAGACAAACAGGTTATTTTATCCCTCTCAAAATCACAATTCAATTTTTGTAGGAAGTACCATGCTTATTCCCAAAGTTACATGGAAGCAAAAGAGACATATAATAGTCAAAACAAATTTTAAGTAGAGGACCAAAGAACATTCTCATTACTCAATTTTAAGTTCCACTATAAAGCTACAGTAATAATCAAAATAGTGTGGTATTCACAGAGGATAGACATAGGTTAATGAAGCAGGCTGAAAAGAAGTAGACCAACAAATATATCATAAACTGATTATTAACAGAGATACCAAAGTGATTCATGGGTAATAGGATATTCTTTTAACAAAAGCTGCTGCAACAAATGAATATCAATGTTGGGGGTAGGGGGCAGATGTAGTTACTTTACACAACAGGCAAGCATTTAAAAAATGAATCATGGTCCTAAATGTAAAAGTGAAAACTGGATGCCACAAAATTAGACTTTGCTTTTTATTTTCATTTAGTTTAAAATATTTTCTAATTTTTCTTATTTTTTTCCTTAACTTCTGGGTTATTTAGAAAAGTGTCGTTTAATTGCCAAATAGTTGTTAACATCCAAGATATCTTTCTGCATTAATTTCTAATTTAATTCTGATTTAATCAGAGACTATCTCCTATATTATCCCTTTTGTTTAAAATTTCTGAGGCTTGGTTTATGGCCCAGAAATTGGTTCTTTTTTGTTAATGTTCCCTGGACACTTCAATAGTATTATACTGTTTTTATTGTGTAACGTGTACTACAATTGTTGATTAAAGCAATTGGATTTTTACATTTGTTCAAGACTTCTATAGCCTTACTAATTTTTTTCAGGTCTACTCAAATAATCATGGAGCAATGACGAAGGAGAGGAAAGTATATATACCATGCAAACATTAATCATAAGAAAACTCGTCAAATGCAGTATATTTTTTCATCCCTTCACTTTTAACCAGTTCATGTCTTTATATTGAAGTGTATTTCTTGTCGTCACCATAAAGCTGAATGTTGCTTTTTATTTAGTCTGAAAGCTCTCCCATTTATTTGCATATATGACCTTTTACATTTAATGAAATTACTGATGTGGCTGGGGTTAAATACACCACCTTGCTCTTTATTCCTTCTTCCTTGTGATTATTTTTTAAATTTCCTTTTTTCTTGGATTAACTTAGTATTTTTACTATTAAATTTTATTTCCACTTATTAACTACACTTCCTTCTGAAAAATACATGATCTTACTGTTTGCTATAAAGGAAATTACCATATACATCCTTAACTTATCACAAGTCTAACTTTAATCAATATTATGCAACATCACGAATAATGTATACATATAATAGTACATGTATAGTAGTCCACATCCATTTTCTTCCCTTTCCTCCGTTGTGCTACTGTCATTCATTTTACTTGCACATATATTATAAAATACAACTTATGCAACTGTATTTTTGTTTTCAAAAATATATATTAAATCACAGAAACTAAAAAATAGGAAAAATCTTTCATATTTACCCACATATTTACTATTCCTGGCACTCTCCATTTCTTTGTGTAAATACACATTTTTATCTGCTATAATTTTCCTTCCTTCTAAAGAACTACAAATCTCTCAGTATTAATTTTTCTGAAAAATTTTTTTCACCTCTGAGTACCTTTCCCCTTGAATATAGAGGATTTTTTCCAACACTTTACAGATGTAATCCTATTTTTGTGTGTGTGGCTTGCATCCTTTGTGTTGAGAAGTCTGAGAAAAAAAAAAAAATTCTTACCTTTGTTGTTGTAAGATGCATACTCTTTTTTCTTTGGCTGCTTAAAAATGTTTTTCCTTGTTGCTAGTATTCAGTATCTTAGTTACAGTGAGTATTGTGTGACTTTATGGTTATCTTGCATAAGATAGTCTTGGTTCCTTGTTTTATATTTGTTCCAAATTTAGAAAAGATACCTTCTCAAATGTTTTCTGTTTCAGTTATGAACATTCTTAAACTTCCACTATTGCCTTAGATTTTACTTTTTAAATATTTTTCATTTTGTAATCCAGTTTGGACCATCTTTATTGCTGGGTCATCTTTACTGAATTCACTGATTTCTTCTGCAGTGCTCAATCTGTTTTTAATTCCATCTAGGAATTTTTTATTTTAATACCTATATTTTTTAACCTCTGAAAGTTTTGTTTCTAGTTTATACTTTTCTCCCTTCTTCATGTTCATGCTTTTCTTTAAATTCCCAAACATACTCATAATTGACTTTTTAATTCCTTCTCTGCTCTAATTATATCGTCTTTGTCATTTCCAGGTCTATTTCTATTGACTACTTTTTTTCCTTTTACTTACGGTCTATATCTTCCTGATTCTTTTGGTGTCTCATACATTTTGACTGGATGCTGGAATGTGAATTCTGCATTGCTGAGTGCTGAATGGTGCTGTCTTGCTTTAATAAGCATTGAACTTCATTCCAGAAAGCAGCTAAATTATTTACAGATGCATTTATTTATATCAAGTGATTTAAAAAAAAAAAAAAGCTATGTTTAGATTATATCTACAGTAGTCTTTACTTTAGGACTAGTTTAGTTCTACTAGTAAGGTGCAACATTTCTGTAGTCTATATCCCATGCCTTGTGAATTCAGTGAGGACTCTCCCCGCTGGGGGTTGAAACTCAAACATCTCTCAGACGTACATGAGCTCTGGAAATTGGTCAGCCTACAGCCTCATAACATACTTTCCCGTGTCTTGTGAAATTTTACCCCAATATATGCACAGCTTCATATTCAACAAGAGATTCAAATGCCCCAATTATATCTATGAACCCCTTTATCTATGTAGCAGCCTCTACTCCGGTACAGCCTCAGGCTCTCTAATCTCTGCCTCTCCAACTTGGTAAGACTGTCATGCTTTGCACAGGTTTACTCTTCCTGCACTAAACTACAGCAATTCTTCCAGGCATAAATCTGGAGTGAACACAAAACTCATCTTACTTCCCTTATTTCAAGGATCACAGTTCCATATGGCCTATTGTTTACTTTCTAAAATTTTTCCTCATTTTTCTACTTATCCCGGGGGTAGGTCTGGTCCCATTTACTCTAGGTCTAAAATAAAATTTCTGGAATAAACTTTTTAAGTTGCATCATGGTTATGAGACTCTCTGAAGTTAGGGTAACTGTCCTTCAAGATGCATTATATACCATGAAAAGCTATTAAATCATTCTGCATTCTTAAATAGGTAGAATGAATGTGTGTTGGAAATAAAAAGTAGGAGTTGAATGGACGTTCTAATTTCTCTACTAGTTATCCTTTTGTAGAATGTGGTCTCTCTGTCCCTGAAGTATAAGATTCTGCAGGAACCGATGTCTGGTTTCTGGTGGTATACTGTGCTCTTATTAAGACAACACAGTAAGAGTTACACTAAACCTAAAACCATGGCCGCTTCCTGGTCATTCGGAAGACTTTATTCCAATAAACAGACCTAACAGGGACTTCTGCTCTACCATCAACATGAGTATCACAAGGCTTCTTACTCCACAATGGGTACAATGTCAACTATCTGAAACTAAGGAGAAGCCTCAGGGGTGTGTATACTTGCTTCCATGCTTGGTGATAACCAGGAATATGCAATTGAAGAAACTGCTTCTTAGCAAGGGCAGAGCACTATATTCAAAGTCTCAGATCCCTCAGGATTAAGGCATTCTTTCTCCGCTGGGTGAGCAACTACTGTAAGTAGTGCTCATTTATGGGGAAGAGAATCTAGGATACATATGAAAAGATAGAAATAATATCAATTGGGGGGTGGAGCAAGATGGCCAAATAGGAACAGCTCCAGTCTCCAGCTCCCAGCGCCAGCGACACAGAAGACAGTTGATTTCTGCATTTTCAACTGAGTTACCGGGTTCATCTCACTAGGGAGTGCCGGACAATCAGTGCTGGTCAGCTGCTGCAGCCCGACCAGCAAGAGCTGAAGCAGGGTGAGGCATCATCTCACTTGGGAAGTGCAAGGGGGAAGGGAATCCCTTTTCCTAGCCAGGGGAACTGAGACACACAACACCTGGAAAATCGGGTAACTCCCATCCCAATACTGCACTTTACCAAGGCTCTTAGCAAACTGCACACCAGGAGATTATATCCCACACGTGGCCAGGAGGGTCCCACGCCAGCAGGAGCCTCCCTCATTGCTAGCACAGCAGTCTGCCATATAATGGCAAGGCAGCAGCCAGACTGGGGGAGGGGCGCCCGCCATTGCTGAGGCTTAAGTACGTAAACAAAGTCGCTGGGAAGCTGGAACTGGGTGGAGCCCACAGCAGCTCAAGGAGGCCTACCTGTCTCTGTAGACTCCACCTCTAGGGACAAGGCACAGCTAAACAAACAAACAAACAAAAATCAGCAGAAACCTCTGCAGACACAAATGACCCTGTCTGACAGCTTTGAGGACAGCAGTGGATTTCCCAACACGGAGGCTGAGATCTGAGAACAGACAGACTGCCTGCTCAAGTGGGTCACTGACCCCTGAGTAGCCTAACTGGGAGACATCCCCCACTAGGGGCAGACCAATACCCCACACCTCATACTGGCAGGGTATACCCCTGAGACAAAGCTTCCAAAGCAAGAATCATACAGGTACACTCGCTGTTCAGCAACATTCTATCTTCTGCAGCCTCTGCTGCTGATACCCAGGCAAACAGGGTCTGGAGTGGACCTCAAGCAATCTCCAACAGACCTACAGCTGAGGGTCCTGACTGTTAGAAGGAATACTAACAAACAGGAAGGACACCCACACCAAAACCCCATCAGTACGTCACCATTATCAAAGACTAAAGGCAGATAAAACCACAAAGATGGGGAAAAAGCAGGGCAGAAAAGCTGGAAATTCAAAAAATAAGAGTGCATCTCCCCCTCCAAAGGAATGCAGCTCATCGCCAGCAACGGAACAAAGCTGGACAGAGAATGACTTTGATGAGTTGAGAGAAGAAGGCTTCAGTCTATCGAACTTCTCAGAGCTAAAGGAGGAATTATGTACCCAGCCCAAAGAAACTAAAAATCTTGAAAAAATAATGGAAGAATGGATAACTAGAATAATCAATGCAGAGAAGGCCATAAACGAATTCACAGAGATAAAAACCACGACACGAGAAATACATGAAAATGCACAAGCTTCATTAACCGACTCAATCAACTGGAAGAAAGAGTATCAGCGATTGAGGATCAAATGATGAAACGAAGCAAGAAGAAAAGTCTAAAGAAAAAAGAGGAAAAAGAAATGAACAAAGACCTCAAGAAGTATGGGATTATGTGGAAAGACCAAATCTACGTCTGATTGGGGTGCCTGAAAGTGAAGGGGAAAATGGAACCAAGTTGGAAAACACTCTTCAGGATATCATCCAGGAGAACTTCCCCAACCTAGTAAAGCAGGCCAATATTCAAATTCAGGAAATACAGAGAATGCCACAAAGATACTCCTCAAGAAGAGCAACTCCAAGACACATAATTGCCAGATTCACCAAAGTTGAAATGAAGGAAAAAATCTTAAGGGCAGCCAGAGAGAAAGGTCGGGTTACCCACAAAGGGAAGCCCATCAGACTAACAGCAGACCTCTCAGCAGAAACTCTACAAGCCAGAAGAGAGTGGGGGCCAATATTCAACATTCTTAAAGAAAAGAATTTTCAACCCAGAATTTCATATCCAGCCAAACTAAGTTTCATAAGTGAAGGAGAAATAAAATCCTTTACAGATAAGCAAATGCTTAGAGATTTTATCACCACCAGGCCTGCCTTACAAGACACCCTGAAGGAAGCCCTAAACATGGAAAGGAACAACCGGTACCAGCCATTGCAAAAGCATGCCAAAATGTAAAGACTATCGATGCTAGGAAGAAACTGCATCAACTAATGAGCAAAATAACCAGTTAATATCATAATGACAGGATCAAGTTCACACATAACAATATTAACCTTAAATGTAAATGGACTAAATGCTGCAACTAAAAGACACAGTCTGGGAAACTGGATAAAGATGTCAAGACCCATCAGTCTGCTGTATTCAGGAGACCCATCTCACATGCAGAGACACACATAGGCTCAAAGTAAAGGGATGGAGGAAGATATACCAAGCAAATGGAGAACAAAAAAAAAAAAGCAGGGGTTACAATCCTAGTCTGTGATAAAACAGACTTTAAACCATTAAAAATCAAAAGAGACAAAGAAGGCCATTACATAATGGTAAAGGGATCAATTCAACAGGAAGAGCTAACTATCCTAAATATATATGCGCCCGATACAGGAGCACCCAGATTCATAAAGCAAATCCTTAGAGACTTACAAAGAGACTTAGACTCCCATACAATAATAATGAGAGACTTCAACACTCCACTGTCAACATTAGACAGATGAATGAGACAGAAAGTTAACAAGGATATCCAGGAATTGAACTCAACTCTGCACCAAGCACACCTAATAGACATCTACAGAACTCTCCACCCCAAATCAACAGAATATACATTCTTCTCAGCACCACATCACACTTATTCCAAAATTGACCACATAATTGGAAGTAAAGCACTCCTCAGCAAATGTACAAGAACAGAAATTATAACAAATTGTCTCTCAGTACCACGGTGCAATCAAACTAGAACTCAGGACTAAGAAACTCAATCAAAACCGCTCAACTACATGGAAACTGAACAACCTGCTCTTGAATGACTACTGGGTACATAACGAAATAAAGGCAGAAATAAAGACGTTCTTTGAAACCAATGAGAACAAAGATACAACATACCAGAATCTCTGGGACACATTTAAAGCAGTGTGTAGAGGGAAATTTATAGCACTAAATGCCCACAAGAGAAAGCTGGGAAGATCTAAAATGGACACGCTAACATCACAATTAAAAGAATTAGAGAAGCAAGAGCAAACACATTCAAAAGCTAGCAGAAGGCAAGAAATAACTAAGATCAGAGCAGAACTGAAGGAGATAGAGACACAAAAATCCCTCCAAAACAATTAATGATTCCAGGAGTAGGTTTTTTGAAAAGATCAACAAAATTGATAGACCACTATCAAGACTAATAAACAAGAAAAGAGAGAAGAATCAAATAGAGGCAATAAAAAATGATAAAGGGGATATCACCACCAACCCCACAGAAACACAAACTACCATCAGAGAATACTATAAACACCTCTACACAAATAAACTAGAAAATCTAGAAGAAATGGATAATTTCCTGGACACTTACACTCTTCCAAGACTAAACCAGGAAGAAGTTGTATCCCTGAATAAACCAATAGCAGGCTCTGAAATTGAGGCAATAATCAATAGCCTACCAACCTAAAAAAGTCCAGGACCAGATGGATTCACAGCTGATTTCTACCAGAGGTACAAGGAGGAGCTGGTACCATTCCTTCTGAAACTATTCCAATCAACAGAAAAAGAGGGAATCCTCCCTAACTCATTTTATGAGGCCAACATCATCCTGATACCAAAGCCTGGCAGGGACACAACAAAAAAAGAGAATTTTAGACCAATATCCATGATGAACATCGATGCAAAAATCCTCAATAAAATACTGGCAAACCAAATCCAGCAGCACATCAAAAAGCTTATCCACCATGATCAAGTGGGCTTCATCTCTGGGATGCAAGGCTGGTTCAACATCTGCAAATCAATAAACGTAATCCAGCATATAAACAGAACCAAAACAAAAACCACATGATTATCTCAATAGATGCAGAAAAGGCTTTGACAAAATTCAGCAGCCCTTCATGCTGAAAACGCTCAATAAATTCGGTATTGATGGAAAGTATCTCAAAATAATAAGAGCTATTTATGACAAACCCATAGCCAGTATCATACTGAATAGGCAAAAACTGGAAAAATTCCCTTTGAAATCTGGCACAAGACAGGGATGCCCTCTCTCACCATTCCTATTCAACATAGTGTTGGAAGTTCTGGATAGGGCAATCAGGCAAGAGAAAGAAATCAAGGGTATTCAGTTAGGAAAAGAAGAAGTCAAATTGTCCCTGTTTGCAAGGATTGTGTATTTCAAAAACCCCATCATCTCAGCCCAAAATCACCTTAAGCTGATAAGCAACTTCCGCAAACTCTCAGGATACAAAATTAATGTGCAAAAATCACAAGCATTCTTATACACCAGTAACAGACAGAGAGCCAAATCATGAATGAACTTCCATTCACAATTGCTTCAAAGAGAATACAATACCTAGGAATCCAACTTACAAGGGATGTAAAGGACCTCTTCAAGGAGAACTACAAACCACTGCTCAGTGAAATCAAAGAGGACACAAACAGAAAAACCTACCATGCTCATGCTTAGGAAGACTCAATATCGTGAAAATGGCCATACTGCCCAAGGTAATTTACAGATTCAATGCCATCCCCATCAAGCTACCAATGAGTTTCTTCACAGAATTGGAAAAAACTGTAAAGTTCATATGGAACCAAAAAAGAGCCTGCATTGCCAAGAGAATTCTAAGTCAAAAGAACAAAGCTGGAGGCATCACGCTACCTGACTTCAAACTATACTACAAGGCTACAGTAACCAAAACAGCATGGTACTGGTACCAAAACAGAGATATAGACCAATGGAACAGAACAGAGTCCTCAGAAATAATACCACACATCTACAGCCATCTCATCTTTGACAAACCTGAGAAAAACAAGAAATGGGGAAAGGATTCCCTATTTAATAAATGGTGCTGGGAAAATTGGCTAGCCATAAGTAGAAAGCTGAAATTGGATCCTTTCCTTACTCCTTATACGAAAATTAATTCAAGATGGATTAGAGACTTAATGTTAGACCTAATACCATAAAAACCCTAGAAGAAAACCTAGGTAGTACCATTCAGGACATAGGCATGGGCAAGGACTTCATGTCTAAAACACCAAAAGCAATGGTAACAAAAGCCAAAATTGACAAATGGGATCTAATTAAACTAAAGAGCTTCTGCACAGCAAAAGAAACTACCACCAAAGTGAACAGGCAACCTACAGAATGGGAGAAAATTTTTGCAGTCTACTCATCTGACAAAGGGCTAATATCCAGAACCTACAAATAACTCAAACAAATTTACAAGAAAAAAACAAACTACCCCATCCAAAAGTGGGCAAGGGATATGAACAGACATTTCTCAAAAGAAGACATTCATACAGCCAACAGACACATGAAACAATGCTCATCATCACTCGCCATCAGAGAAATGCAAATCAAAACCACAATGTGATACCATCTCACACCAGTTAGAATGGCAATCCTTAAAAAGTCAGGAAACAACAGGTGTTGGAGAGGATGTGGAGAAATAGGAACACTTTTACACTGTTGGTGGGATTGTAAACTAGTTCAACCATTATGGAAAACAGTATGGCGATTCCTCAAGGATCTAGAACTAGATGTACCATATGACCCAGCCATCCCACTACTGGGTATACATCCAAAGGATTATAAATCACGCTGCTATAAAGACACATGCACACGTATGTTCATTGCGGCACTATTCACAATAGCAAAGACTTGGAATCAACCCAAATGTCCATCAGTGACAGACTGGATTAAGAAAACGTGGCACATATACACCATGGAATACCGTGCAGCCATAAAAAAAGGATGAATTTGTGTCCTTTGTAGGGACATGGATGCAGCTGCAAACCATCATTCTCAGCAAACTGTTGCAAGAACTGTTTTAATTCATTTGTAGAAATTGTGACTGGTCATAACCTTGAAGAATCAGTGGTAGGAAATAGTGGAATAATTGTGGGCCATAGGTGGCTCTGAGAACAGCAAAGAGTACCCTGAAAGATACTCTCAGTGTGATCCAACTCACCTCTACATGCTTAAGGCAATTACTATGATCTCCTGTGACTCTCTGCCTAGAAATTTTTTCCTTGGCTATTAAAATATGCCTTATCCTTGTTCAAGACAAGTTGAAAGGGCAGGGAGTCAGTTTGCCTGAAAACAGACCTCAACCAGTGTTAGAGGGGTGACTAGTTAAATGTGCCAGCTTTCTCCCACCTAGTCTAGGATACCTCTGAGGCCTGTTATTTATTGTCTCCCTGAGTTGTTAGTGAAACTGGTCCCAATTACTCATGGTCATGATTGGCTAGATTACATATTTTTTAGTTGCTTACTTCCCTTCCTTGGCTTACACCCTTGTTTCCTTACCTCCTCCCTGACCCCTCAGAATCACTTTCCAAAGAGCTGCTTGCATCCAAATCCTCAGGCCAAAACCCGGTCTTGGGGATTACAATCCATTATACTATTTATTAACTGATCCCAATGTATGCTGCAATGGGCATTGTAAAAAAGTGAAGCAAACATAGAATTTCCAGCATCTATGCTAGGACAATGGAGCATCATCTGAAAAACCAAAAACAAAGATACCTGTTTCTGAAAAATTCAATTCCAAATGGACCAAGAATTGAACTCTGAGTAGGAAACCTTAAAAATGTTAAAGAGAGAATACAGCGCAATATCTTTATTGCATTTTCAAGGAGAGTGGGGGGGAAATATTTCATAGACATGTCCCAAATTTCGAAAATCAGAAGGGAAAAGACTCACAGTAGGAGAAGATACTCACAACACAGGATCAATAGCCCAGAACACATTAATAATTCCAGCGACTCATTAAGAAAGTGGAAAATATATCCAAAGGAAAAATGGGCAAAAAAACTATTGTTGTGGAAACTTGGGTGGCAAGCACCAATAAAAAATACCCCTAATCCAAATCTTGTGACCTCACGGTATACATGCCGTGTTTTAAACCCATTGCTGTAATGATTTCAATCACTGCCTTTCTTGGCTTTTTGCTGAAAACTTCAGAAGTAAATGAGGTTCCACTACGTGGACTTACTTTATAGAAATTATACAGTAGGAAAATTCTTATTTTTAAAGTAAAAATGTGTCCTGAAGCTTTTAATAGAGATATTTTCAAACTGTTGAACAATATGGCCAGTTCTAAGTAAAAAAAGAAATCTCCCAAATGTAATACATATTCTGATTTTAAAGAAAATGGTACTTATAAACTGAGGGATAGAAACATCTGTTGCCATAGTGGTAAGTGAAACAGAGTATTGAGTTGTCAGAATCTTTTTTTGTTACAAATGTTAACAGCCCTTCAGCCTGGTATAGTATCTTTAGAAGTATATTTTCAGCTTTCATTGTATTATGAAGCATTTCATATCTTAGCCTTCCTTTGATAGCTAATAAGTACCTTGAGTTAATAATACACTGTCTGATCTTCCAAACAGAGATTCTACCTTTCTAGCGCATATAAAGTCTTACACCGAGATTCGATAATTCCAAATAAAAGAAATACTACTATGAGGCTTAAGAAACTTCAATAACTTCTTAATTCCTAAAAACAAATCCCAAAAAACTTTTTTCTAGCACAACAGATATTTGTATTATGCATTCCAAAACCACCTTCTTAGAAAAAACATTCCAGCACATTTGTTTCATTTATCGTCTTACAAAGAGAGAAACGGTATTAATTCTCAGCTTCAATAGAAGAGGATTTTAAGCATAACAGAAAGGTGGCGGTCAAACAGCAAGTCTTCAAGGAAGGTAAAACATGCCCTTTAGTCTTACAACTTTTAACATCGGGCTCTTGTCAAGGAGGTTTTGTTTATCTGTTTGGGGATGCTGTCATGGTGGTAGTCTACTTATAGTTTGAGAATCCTTGTCTTGAAGTTTTACATGTTATCTGGCTGTCTCCAAACCAAAACTCTGTATAGCGATTTCATCTGTCCTAGTTTACAGAAATACACCACAAAGTCATTTTAAGAAATGTTTCATGCGTAACAGACTATAGGTGCTATGGTTTGGAAATGGTTTATGCCAACTGAAACATGTTAAAACTTAATGGGCAGTGTAACAGTGTTGGGAGGTAGGGCCTATAATAGGTGATTTGGGGTCCTTAAAAATGAATGAATGCCTTTCTCAGGAGACTAGATGAGGTAGCACAGTACTGGTTTAGTTCTCACAGGAATAGATGTAACTTCACAAAGTGAGTTGCTATAAAACCGGTCAGTCTCCTATGTTTGCTTCCTTTCTCTCTCTGCACACACCCATTTCTATTTCCATATTTATGCTATATTATGACACAGCATGAGAACTTCACCAGAAGCCAACCAGAGGCAGCTACCTTACCTTGAACATCCCAACCTCCAGTACCATAAGCTAAATAAACCTTTTTTTCTTTATAAATTATCCAGTCACAGGTACTTCATTATACTGTAAAAGCAAAATACAATCTTGGGACCCCAAACTCACTATGCCCAAGGGAAAAGTTAAACTTGGAAACTGAGTCATGCAAAAACGGCCTTCCTTTTGTTTCCAGATAGTTGTAATTTCATATGCTTACTTTATTGTATGTAAAAATGTAGATTTACTGAGCTGCAAACCAATGCATAATTCAGTATTTCCACGCTCCTTTCTTTTTAGATGTAAACTGTAGATTTACTGAGTACTCATCAGAGCCTCACAAGAATGTAACCACTTGCTCCATTCCATGGCTTACCCTCCTTCCTTTTTGTTTTTAACTTTTTTCTTACCCTCTCACTTGCTGTGCCCCTTTTAAGTAAGTTCTGTCTTTGGAAAAACAGCACAAGATAGAGATCTTACTGCAACTTGCGTACTTCTTTTTTTTTTTTTTTTTTCCCCAGGCATGTCCTCAACCTTCACAAAATAAACCTCTAAATTGATTGAGATCTGCCTCAGCCACTTTCTGGTTTAGAGTAGCAACAGAAAATAAACTAAGACAGAAAATTGGTACCTAGAAGTGTGGTTGCTTCTCTAGTAATACCTTAAAATGTGCAAGTGGCTTTGTAACTGGGTAATGGGTAGAGGTTAAAAGAGAAAGCCTAGAATGCCATAAATGGAGTGGTAGGGGTCATTCTTTTGAGGGCTTAGAAGACAAGAAGATTAGGGAAAATGACAATTCTTAGACATTACTTAAGTGCTCATGACCAGCATGCTGATAGAACTGTGGACGGTAAAGGCCATTCTAATGAGGTCTCAGAAGGAAATGAAAAACGTCTTACTGAGAACTACAGTCAAGGCCGTCCTTGTTATACAGTTGCAAGGAACTTGGCTGCACTGGGTCCATGCCCTAGGGCTTTGTGGAAGGTGGAACTTCAAAGTGATGAAATAGGGTATTTTTATGGAAGGAATTTCTAAGCAAAATATAGGAGGAGCTGCATAGTTACTTTCAACTGTGTACAGTGAAATGTGACAGCAAAGAGAAGCAAGGAATAAAGATGTGAGAAATTCGCAGCCTGTGCATGGAAAGAACAAAAAAGCCTGTTGAGAATAAAACAAGTGTATATCCAAGACAGCAGTTACTAAAGAGAATCATAGTGATATAAGGGAGCCAGAGGCTATTGATCAAGACAGTGGGAAAAATACCCCCCAGATGTATTTCAGAGATCTTCTAAATTGCGGCTCCCATCACAGGCCTAGAGACCCAGGAGGAAAAAAATAATTTTATGTGACAGGCCCAGGGTACCCTCCACAGCCTCACTGACCAGGGCTTCCTCAATACTCTGCTCCTTGCATTCCAGCACAACACTCTTCAACTGTTACAGCTTGGGTTCAAGTTATTCTAGGTGCCTCTCCCAAGCATACAGGCTGTAAAATTCAGCAGCACCACCCACATCATGGCTTTTAGTAGGTCCAGATAGAGCTTGTGCATCTCTGGAAGGTACAAGCAGCAAGCTTTGTTGGTGCTCACAGGGTGCAGACCTGAAGATTCCAAGAGCTATGGAGACATGGTTTCCTCCACTTAGATTTCAAAGGATGTTGCAGAAAGCCTGTGGGCGCAGGCAGAAACACACTGCAGGGGCGGGGCCTCCACAGAGAGTCTCCACTAGAATGCCCAGTGGAGTGATGGGAGTGAGGCTGCCACCGTCAAGATCCAGAACTAAAGTCACTGGCAGTGTGCAATGCCATCCTGGAAAGCTGCAGGCACCAGTGTGCAACTGCAGCCTGAGAACAGCCATTTAGACTGAGCCCAGCAAAGCCACGTGAGCAGGTCTTGCCGAGGCCTTTGTGGCCCAACCTCCACCCCAGTGTGTCCATGAGGTGGTACACAGAATGAAAGATTACTCTGGGATTTTAATATTTAATGTTTGCCCTGCTGAGTTTTAGACTTGCTTTGGGCCAGTTACTCCTTTCTTTCTGCCTCTCTTTTTTGGAATGATAGTATTTACCCTATGCCTGTTCTGTCATTATATTTTAGAAGTAGATAACTTGCTTTTAATCGTACAGGCTCGCAGCTGGAAGGGGTTTGCCTTACTTCTCAGATGAAACTTTGAAATTTGTACTTTTGAGTTGGTGCTAGCATGTGTTCGGCCCTTTGGGATTACTGGGATGGAATGACTGTATTTTGCCTGTGAGAAAGACATGAGTTTTGGGTGACTAGGGGCAGAATACTAGAGTTCGTCCCCACCACAACGCTTGTTGAAATTTAATTGCCAACGTAAAGGTGTTGAAGGGTGAAGCCTTTAAGAAGTAACTAGGTCACTAGGATACATTAACGTCTTTCTTGTGAGACTTGGTTCATTGTTGTGAAAATGGATTTGCTGTCACAAGAGTGGGTTGTTTAAAGTAGGTCAGCCTCCTTTGTCCCCTCCTTTCTTGTCACATGTGCTTGTTTCCCTTTCCACTTTTCTGTCATGCTGTGAAGCAACACAAGGCCCTTGCCAGACAGCACCACCATGCCATTGGATATCCCAGACTCTAGAATCATAAGCCAAATAAATTACCTTCTGTATATATTACACAATCTTAGGTATGCTGTTATACCAACAATAAAATGGACTAACACAATAGGTAAGAAACAATTTATGGCCAGATCAAATTGTTCTTTGTTGCTGTTAATTTCTAATTTCAGGTTCTTGATATTAGAACCTGCCATGCCTAACAGGTTCAGTTAGACCCCATAAACCTCCACTAAGTAGCTGTTGAAAACTAAACTGGATTTAACAGATATTACCTGTCCGGATAATCTGTGCTGTGCGGTTGGTGCCACAAGATATTCTGGCGGTAAAAAGGCAATTATTTTGTGAACCAAGAATTAAAGTTCTATTTTTGTCTGTATTTCAAAAGTTTTAGGAGGCAGACTGCTTAATATATTTGATTTATATTGATTATATAAAATATTGTTAGCACAATTATAATTATATATTAATATGCATATTCACATTCACTTTAATAAAATGGAAACTTAGTAAGCAGTAACCAGGGCTACATGTCAAATGTAAATGAATGACAAATTCATATATGTGGATTTTTTCTTTTTTTTTTTTTTGAGAAAGAGTCTTGCTCTGTCACCTAGGCTGGAGTACAGTGACATGATCTTGGCTCACTGCAAGCTTCGCCTCTCAGATTCATGCCATTCCCTTGCCTCAGCCTCCCGAGTAGCTGGGACTACAGGCGCCCCTCACTACACCCAGCTAATTTTTTTTGTATTTTTAGTAGTGACAGGGTTTCACTGTGTTAGCCAGGGTGGTCTCGATCTCCTGACCTCGTGATTCCCCTGCCTCAGCCTCCCAAAGTGCTTGGATTACAGGCATGAGCCACTGTGCCCGGCCAAATGTGACATATGTTTTAAGAGATTTAATTTTAAAACTATGGTTATTTGAGCTAAAAATAAAAAAATTCAGTACTCTAAATATTTATTTTTATGTATGTTTTTTAATCAGACTTACCTGCATAGGATAAGAATTCTGTGGCCAGGCGCGGTGGCTCAAGCCTGTAATCCCAGAACTTTGGGAGGCCGAGGCGGGCGGATCACAAGGTCAGGAGATCGAGACCATCCTGGCTAACACGGTGAAACCCCGTCTCTACTAAAAAAAATACAAAAAACTAGCCGGGCGAGGTGGCGGGCGCCTGTAGTCCCAGCTACTCAGGAGGCTGAGGCAGGAGAATGGCGTAAACCCGGGAGGCGGAGTTTGCAGTGAGCTGAGATCTGGCCACTGCACTCCAGCCTGGGTGACAGAGCGAGACTCCTTCTCAAAAAAAAAAAAAAAAAAAAAAAAAAAGAATTCTGTATTATTCTGAGTTTTGCTATTGCAAAATAGCACATTCAGTCCATTTATACAATATTGAGCATTTTTGAGGTAAATTATAGCCCTCTAAATAATATATGCTTTCAAGATTAAGCAAATACGGTTGATCAGAAAGCCCACAACATTATAGCACAAAGGATCCTCTCATTTAAAAGCAGAGAAATCAGAATCCATGGAGGGAACTTTCCATTTCTTACCTCTGTATTATTGACATGTATTTCATTTTGACATGCATTTTTGACATGTATTTCATTTAATCTCTTTCCATATAACACATTTGTTCATGAATACAGATAAAAAATTTATTGAAAATCATCTATGTCTAATCCAAGATTAAAAAAAAAAAAAAAAAACCCAGAGGAAAACAAAATAAACAGAGTAGTTGCCCTGTAGAGTTTTCTAGGATAAAAAGGACACAATTATAAGTACAGTCATTCTTTACTGTCACTGGGGATTAGTTCTAGAGTTCCTCACGGTGGGTATCAAAATCTTCAGATGTTCAAATTCCTTAAATAAATGGCATAGTATCTGCACATAAACTATGCATATTTTCCCAGGTAGTTGAAACCATTTCTAGATGACTTATAATACCTAAGGTAAATACTGTGTAATTGTTAGACAATACCATTTTATTTGTATTTTATTGCTGTATTGTTATTCTGTTTTTCTCTGAAAATTTTCAGTTCACAGATGGTTCAATTGCCAATGCAGAACCCACAGATGTGAAGGCCTGACTGTATTTGTAATTATGAGCTCTGTTAAGTGTTATAAAGGAAAATAATGCACTATGAGATATCATCGAGATTTGAAGTCTGAGTGAACAGAAGTCAAATAGAAAAAGATGGAGAAATGCAGAAAGAAAGCGCTAGGAATAGCTTTAAGTAGGAATAGGCATGCTGTATTAAAGAAACTAAAAGAAAATTATAATGGCTCAAAAACATAGACTAATGGGAAGAGTTGTGTGAGATTATCCATAGCCTTAGGCTTTTCCTAAAAGCAATGAGAATTAAGGCAACAAGGATTTTAACACAGTGAAACTGTAAAATCAGGTTTACATTAAGTATAGGAGGCACACTTGAGATAGGGAGTAGCAGTTGTAAAGGAGACGAGTGAGGGGACTTTTACATGTTCTGGGAAAAAGATGTTAGTAGTCTTAGTAGACTTAGTAGAAGTGATAGAAGAAATAGAAATGAAAAATCTTATAATGTTTGGAAAAGAAATCTTCATGTGTTAGTGGATCGATGATTGTGAATGAGCTAGGGGGAAATATCAAAAGAAGGATCCTATGATCCCTAACAACGCCACAAAATGGATCGTGGTTCCATTCACTGAGCATCCGAACCTCGAAGAATATCCTTAGGGCAGATAAATTATAAAATTATATGTTTTTTTTGTTTAGTTTATTTTATTTTATTTATTTATTTATTTATTTATTTATTTATTTATTTATTTATTTATTTATTTATTTTGAGAGGGAGTGTCTGTCGCCCAGGCTGGAGTGCAGTGGCGTGATCTCGGCTCCCTACAAGCTCCACCTCCCGGGTTCACGCCATTCTCCTGTCTCAGCCTCCTGAGTAGCTGTGACTACAAGCGCCCTCCACCACGCTGGGATAATTTTTGTATTTTTAGTAGAAATGGGGTTTCACCGTGTTAGCCAGGATGGTCTCGATCTCTTGACATCATGATCCGCCTGCCTCAGCCAAAGTGCTGGGATTACAGGCGTGAGCAACCACGCCTGGCCCCTAAAATGGTATTTTTCAAAGTTAAATTTGAGGTGCATCTGTGACATTTCAGAAGAAATATAAAAAATGTAGTTGAAGATACAGGTCTACAAACCAAGTAAGAAATCTACATGGTAAATAAAAATCTGGGAATAACTGGTACAGAGATATTCAACACATAATAAATGAGATCACTTAAGGGGAAATATTGAGTAAGAGGAGAATGGAAATTTCCACGCTGAATAGTTAGAGAAATAAGCGAGAAAAAGCAGAGATTCATGAGAGTAGTCAAATAGGAAGAAAGCAGAAGTATATGGTGAAATGTAAGTGGAATTCAGTATTTCAAAAAAGCAGAAATAATTTTTGACAAATTTTCCTAAGAGATAAAGTTAGTTTGAAAACTATTCATCAAGTTAACACATGAAAGTCTAGAAAAATGTAGTAAGAGTTTTCTTACAGGTTTTCTTTAACAGAATAGAATTTTTTAAACAAAAAGCCAAATTATTGTAATTAGACCCATCTAGTACAGAAACAGACACGCAGAAATGGACAAGTAGGGTATTCAATCAATACCTTTTCTTTTTTAGAGAAAGATAGGGTGATAAGTGGATAAACAAGTTGACTGAACAAATTTCTTTTCTTTTTTTTTTTTTTTTTGAGATGGAGTCTCCCTCTGTCACCCAGGCTGGAGTGCAGTGGCACGATCTCAGCTCACTGCAACCTCTGCCTCCCAGGTTCAAGTGATTCTCCTGCCTCACCCTCCCAAGTAACAGGGATTGCAGGCACGCAACACTATACCCAGCTAATTTTTTGTATTTTTAGTAGAGACAGGGTTTCACCATGACAGCCAAGCTGGTTTTGAACTCTTGACTTCAAGTGATCCACCTGCCTCAGCCTCCCAAAGTGCTAGGATTACAAGAGTGAGCCACCACGCCCTGCCTTGTTCTTAATTTTTAACCTGTGCAAGGATTCAGAATGTATAAGTGCCAATTCAAATAATAAAGTAAATGTTCAGAAAAAAAAAAAAACAAGACAAAAAAATGAAGTAATAGTTAATAGTTATCAGGTCCCTGACAGGTAGAAGTGATATCAAACATTCTCCCCAGATGGAGTTCTAATTATTCCTTTTCTACATATTCTCTCTTCTCTTGTCTGATGTCAGAATAACATATTTGCCTTAGAAGTTATTTATATGACTTATTATCTACAATAGCAGTTATCGAGTATTTTTGTTTCAGGGGGCCTTTAAACTAAAAAATTGAGTACCCCAACAAGCTTTTGCTTTTAGGGATTATAGCTATCAATATTTAACACATTAGTAACTAAGACTAAGAAATGTTAAAATATAATTTATACTTTTATATTTAAATAAATGTATCATATGTTAACATAAATGCCATATTTGAATGAAGAGTCAATATATTTCCAAACAATCATTTAGTGAGAAGGATTGCATATTTTTGCAAAACTCTGTCTGGATTAACATAACAGAGCTGTTTGCTCATATCTGCTTCTGCATTCATGATATTAATAAATGGTTTCACTGAAAACATATGAAGAAACTGGCCTCACACAGTTCTTTTTTTTTTTTTTTTTTTGAGACGGAGTCTTGCTCTGTCGCCCAGGTGGCATGATCTCGGCTCACTGCAAACTCTGCCTGCCAGGTTCACGCCATTCTCCCGCCTCAGCCTCCCGAGTAGCTGGGACTACAGGCACCCGCCACCATGCCCGGATACTTTTTTTTGTATTTTTTAGTGGAGATGGGGTTTCACCATGTTAGCCAGGATGGTCTCTATCTCCTGACCTCGTGATCCACCCGCCTCAGCCTCCCAAAGTGCTGGGATTACAGGCGTGAGCCACAGCGCCCAGCCATACAGACCTTTTCACATAATTATTAGTATTTTTCTTTGATACTACACCCAATCTTACAAATCAAGGTGAATTTTAATATGGAACATGAAGGCACTGTCAATGAACTTTTATTCTGTGATGACTTAAATACCATTTTTCTATCTGCAATTTGGGACTTTTTAACTGATTCATGATTTTGTAACGTCATGCGTTGGTCATTGGAGACTTATTGGGTCACTGAGTTATAAAATATCTAAAAAATTCTCATGTGTTAGCAATGCCACTGATCTTAGAAAAATCTTTAAGTACTGGGAAGCTACCAAGCTCATGGTGCTATATACAAGTTTTTCTAAGTTCTATTTTTACCTGAAAGCTTCAGTTTTATCACTGGCAATAAATACTGTCGGTTTTATTCCTTTAAGTGATAGATTCAATTTGTTCATTTTGAGAAAACATCCCCTAAATACTCAAATCTGAGTTAAACTCTGCCAGACATTCTTTAAGGTTAAACGATGTTCCATTAAAATAAAATGGCTACTTTAGTTCCCAAAGAATTGCACTGTCCTTGCAGATCCCCACTTTACTGTGGTAAGGAACCAAAGTGCTATTTATATATACATTTTGTTACACAGAATACTTAAAAGAATCCAAACTTAATGAAATTTAAAACTTGTACTTCTTTATAAGGACATTCTCTCAAGCAAAACCTGTTTTTTTTTTTTTTTTTTTTTTTTTTTTTTTTTTTTTTGAGACAGAGTTTTACTCTTGTCCTCCAGGCTGGAGTGCAATGGCACAACCTCAGCTCACTGCAACCTCCGCCTCCCAGGTTCAAGCGATTCTCCTGCCTCAGCCTCCCGAGTAGCTGGGATTATAGGCGCCTGCCACCACAGCTAATTTTTGTATTTTTAGTAGAGACAGAGTTTCATCATGTTAGCCAGGCTGGTCTTGAACTCGAGACCTCAGCTGATCCTCCTGCCTCAGCCTCTGAAAGTCCTGGGATTACAGGTGTGAGCCACCACGCTTGGCCTTTTTTTTTTTTTTTCCTGCAAGAGCAGACCTTGCCGGGTGTTTGCCAGAATAAACAACAATGAAAAAATAGCAGAGCTGGCAGTAAAGAATATACTGACTACTACTGGGACCCTTTGCTGTCATTGCCTTGACTTCTGCCAAGGCACTAGCACCTGGCACCATCATGACTTTGCTTCATTGGTGCAAGTATCAGCACAGTGAAAAAGGAAAATAACATCTTATTTTATGAAGAAAATAGTTGAGACCTCTCAGTTCCTTTTGAAAATGTCACAGAATCCCAGGGATTCATAAACTACAGAGTACACTGCTGGTATACAGCATTCATTCTGCAGTTGAACCTGGATGCTTTCAAAATCTTTCAAATACTTTTGAACCACTCTCCTCCACATTTTTAAAATTAAATTGATCTTTTTTATATGAATCTGTGTTGTTTTATAAGACTAGCCTGTTTCTTTTAAAATACTTCAGTTCTTTCTATTACTATTCTTAGTTGTAACATGTTTTTACTCAAAGTGTTCAAGAAACTGTCAACTGGACACATTTAAATTATTTTAGAAACTTTCTGCATTCCGAAGTGAGTCTGTATGACTGCAAATTATTCAAAGCCCTATGTGCTGAATAGGTAGCACTTATATAAGAAATATTTGCTTCGTTTAATTCCTTTCTGTCAACTTGCTTCTATTCACATAGACAGTTCATTTCCATTTATCTCTGTGAGAGCTCAATTGTCTTTGATGACTCAGCATTAAAAAAGTCAGAAAACATGTGTCATTCATTTTGACAAATCATAAGAAATAAAATGTATGAGATGAAAATGAAGACCATTTCCTGGTGAGACACTTTCCAAGAGCAAAGTTTAAAACAGAAAACTACTACTCTTGTACTGGGGAAGCAGAGATCCTAATTGCTGTCTGTTGGGGGAGAGAGTAGCTTTTCCCCAAAGATTAAACGAATAAGGATATGATTCTTAGGGGAATCTAGAACGAGCAGTGGCTCCATCTCCTCTTTTGCTTACAACTCATACCTGTCATTTGCGTCCCAGTAAGTACTGGAAATGGACATAAACTTGCCTGCATTACAACTAATCAAGTAAGGAAATCCGTGTCTTCATTTAAAATGTTCTATTCAAACTAAAAGTCTCTGCAAATTTACCCTGAGAGTTTCCTGGGTTGCTTTAAAATGCCCTTTTGTATCCATTTATTTGTTGCAACTAAGGTTGATTCAATATCAAACACTATCATAGGTACTCTAGGGATATAAAACTGAATATAACTTTGCCCCTCTCTGTAATATATTTGTAAATTAGTGGAAAAAATAGGATATATTCACATGTTACTAAATTACTAAAAAGCAACTCATGATACATTCTCTAAAGGTGAGAGATAGAGCTAAAAATGAATGTAAAATGAGTGAAGGTGGCATTTTTAACTGGACTCTCAGGGGGGAAGATGTTAAGAGATTGTGAAAATTACGCATGCACTCCAGGTATAAATGAAATACGAGCTATAAAAGACACAAAAGAAAAATAATATATAACAGTCAAAGTGTGCTTGACAGTTGACAATGAACTCAGTTAATTGGATCCAATTTACAGGGGCTTAACAGAGTAGAAAGAAACTGAATTAACATCAGCGAGTTGTGCTTCAATTTAGGTTATACCACTTACGGTTACGTGAATTGGATACAGCACTCTATCTTTTTATGTCTCAGTTTTTCACCTGTAGAATTAGGATTATGAGCCCTGCCTTTCCTACATTGTTAGAATCAAGTAATACATTCACAAATGCGTAACAACTACGAAATAATATGCTTCGTAGATTTTTAATTTTTTTTTTTTTTCTTGAGACGAAGTCTCACTCTCTTGCCCAAGCTGGAGTGCAGTAGTCTGATCTCAGCTCACTGCAACCTTCACTTCTCGGATTCAAGTGATTCTCCTACCTCAGCCTCCTGATAGGTGCAACTACAGACATGCGCAATCATGTCCAGCTTATTTTTGCATTTTTAGTAGGGACGGGGTTTCATTATGTTGGCCAGGCTGGTATTGAACTCCTGACCTCAGGTGATCCACCCACCTCAGCCTCCCAGAGTCTTGGGATTACAAATGTGAGCCACTGCACCTGGCCATCGTGTGTTTTATAACAATTTTTAAACATTTATTTTTTATTTAGATTTTATTATAACTGGCTGAAATACATACATCAAAATTTAGTATTTGTCAGAGTTGAAAATGGAAACTAGGAGAACAAACTAGAATATGCATTACATAGTTTACAGCAGCACTAATAAAAATTTCTGGAATATTAGAAATATTTTAGATCTATGTTGACCAATACAGTGGCCACTTGCCACATTTGTCTCTTTAGGGATTTGAAATATGATTACTGCAACTGAAGAACTAAATGTTTACTTTTTCTTAATTTTAATCAACATAAACTAGATTTAAGCACTACATGTGGCAACCGGCTCTTGTATTAGTGCAAGTTTCAAAAATGGTACCTATAAGTAAAAATTTTAAAAAATGACTAAACTTATTACTAACATTTCTACTGAGTCTAAGATTTCAAAGTAAAAATGCTAATCACAAATCTCCTAGAGGCAAATGAAGTCATTATTTTAAATAGCCACTGACTATGGAAGATCACTTAAAATGTAGTATGTTTTTAATTCACAGAGAAAAGCGATGATGGAATTCCTTTACTTTTTCATGCAAGCAACAAATTTCTGCATGAAAAATGTAGATTACATATTATTAACAAAAAATGCCAAAGACTGAAAAAGTATTTCCAATACATGGGACAAATACAATGCTAATTGCCTAAAAGTATACAATTTCATCATTCAACAAGAAAAAATTTAACCTAATAATAATGAAATGTAGGGCATGAATAGGAAAAGAAATATAACTGGGAAGTAAACATCGAATATGTGATCAGTATGACTTATTTTACTTTTTAGATAGAGATTTCACATTGCAGGGAGTTAATGTTGAAGATGTCTACTAACTAGGCTACTCCACACATTGATAAAAAGCATGTAAATTTACGTAGCCTTTTAAGAAAACAATTTTGCAAACTAAATTAAAATAGAAAATGTATCTTTTAGTTAAACAAAAACTATAATTCTTGAATTTCATTTAAATATCTATTTGCACAGGTACAGACACAAATAGGAATGAGATATTCATTTAAGATTGCTTATAAAACTGAAAATGATGAAAATATATATACAAATATCAACATATAGCCAAGATATATTCTTAAGTTCTAATTGCTGAATAGTTTGCTCACACTAGACATATGCCAAATGCACATTTGTTCAGACACTGAATTGCCGATATTAAAATTACTATTCAAAGCTGAGGCCAAATAATACCAGCCTTCTGAGATAACAATATGAACTTTTATCACAAATTATTACCGTAACTCTTTAATTTCAAACTTTAGTTGTCAATTTTTTTAAGTTTGACAGAGTACAGACATAATTATTTCAGTCTGCTGCTAACTTGACCCTATGTACTATAATTTTGCTCATTTTCAAATGAGATCAGTAAAGGAAGAAAGTTTTGAATCGTTAATTTATTATTCTCTAAGACTTTCTTCTCATCTTTATCCTTATGATTTTTTCTTCTGATCAAAGGTAATTTATATTGTACATGGTATTGAAAATCTTACCCCTCACAGAATCTGAAAGGAGAAAGTTGACATTATACTCTTAGTTTATCCCCCGAACTGGTAAAGAATCCTCAATTTTTTTTAAAAAAGATTCACAGCCTATACAAAAATTAAGTTTATTTTGTTTAATGTGATGAATGCTAGAATATTCAATAATTCTACACAAGTTTCAATGGTGATACGATCTAAGCTTTATTATTGCTGTCTATATTTTCATTTAACCTCATAAACCTTGATTGAGAAAGGAAATTCTATTCCTAAGTTTTCTGCCTAATCCCATCTCTCTTTTTCTCTATTTTTTTTTTCTGGTTTACTTAGCTAGTATTAGTTAAGTAAGTATGTCTTTTAGTTTATCTATCTACTTGAAATTTAATCATCATTTTTGTACCTAAAAGTATCAACTTCTACAATCACCATGAATTCTTGTATTATTTTGCAATAATAACATCTTGCAGCAATAAATATTTAACTGATAGAATTCCAAGCCTAAAGCATCTAAGAATATTTAACTCCTAATTTCATCTAGGAAGTTTAGAGAAATTGAAAGTGAACATTTGCAGATGAGCAATAAGTCTGATTGTTATGAATCATTCCTGTTTAATTAGGCATGTTAATCAGTGTTCACTGATCACTGATAAGATACAAGTTCGAGAATGTCGAAAATGACACTGAAGTCGTTATTCAAATACTGACTTTCTAAAGCCAAGAATGATTCAAAGCTTAATAGAAGATTTTTGTTAAGCACAAAACTGAAGCCAAGTCTTGGTGCCTGATAGATATGTAGTGAAACAGACATCAGATAAATACATGATAGCAAGCTGGTTAGATACATGAAGTTGTATGATTAGAAAAATGCTGAGTAAGTATATAAAAGTATTTTAGCATGACTATAGTTAACTATGAGGCAGAATTGAGTGTATGGGAGCAGAGGGGTGCTGTTAATTTTTTGTTCATATCTTTCTGCACTATTTTTGTTTTTTAACAATAAAAATACTTTATAGGCCAGGTGTGGTGGCTCACGCCTATAATCCCAGCACTTTGGGGAGTCGAGGCAGGCAGATCACCTGAGCTCATGAGTTCGAGACCAGGCTGGCCAACATGGCCAAACCCACATCTCTACCGAAAATACAAAAAAAAATTAGCTGAGGGTGGTATCACATGTCTGTAATCCCAGGTACTCCAGAGACTGAGGCACAAGAATTGCTTGAACCTGGGCAGCAGAGGTTGGCAGTGTGAGCTGAGACTGCAGCACTGCACTCCAGCCTGGGTGACACAGCAAGACTTCATCTCAATAAAACAAACAAAAATTATATATGAAAATATGTAAATATGCTACCTGATACCTCACATTTGGTATTTTTGTTCATTTGGTATTTTCTTCACAATTTTTGTGAAGAAAAAATTATTAATTTTATTAATATACATTTAATAATACTTAGTGACAACAGAGAAAGTCAATACACATTAAGCTAAATTCTAGAGAGATAAGACTATATTCAGTTACAGTATAATGAGACTAAACATAAGCTGCAATCTGTGTCTGTGTTTAGAATAAGACTAGCCAAGAAGATACTGGAATATTGGAAGCTTAGGGAGACAGTGATGGTGGTTAATTTTATCTTCACTGCTAGATTATAACTTGGAGACAATTTTGAGTCAAGCTCTCTCCTTTGTTAGTATCTTTCTCTGCTTCCCAAGAGAGGTTTTACTGGGTATATGATATTATTGACAAAATACTTGTAAGTGACTGTCTTCTGTCATGGTCAGACAGAGAAATGAAAGGTTCCTTTTTCATTTATCTATTCACAGAACCCATGGAAATTCTGTTCCTGGAAATGGGCATTTTACTTTAGAACGTGACTTCACAATATTCAGACTAATGAGTCCATCTTTTTGGAATCAAAATTAAACCAGAAAAGTCAATATATAGTTTGGAGGAAATGTCACAGTGTTGGCACATAATAAGGGCTCAAAAATTTTTGTTGAATCATATATTAAGAATTGAGCAGCACTAATATTTTGTATTCATGCATTTTATTAAATTATCTCAATTCACAAATCAATTGTAAATCAATGAACTACTTCACAAAAATTGATTTCATGTTGGTTTTCTACATTAATTATAATTGTTTTATAGAAGAGCTTAAAGTAGTATAGAGGCAAAAATGTGTATCATAAAAGCATTCAATGTGTTCAGTAGTCTCTGCTTCCTACCTTCCCTGTGATGTGTTAGTTTGGCACTTTGTTGAATTCAAGGTCAAAATATAAGAGGCAATCCTAGGCCAGCTAAAGAATGTATGACTACTTTCACTTCTGCCACTTAAACTACAACAACAGTCAAAGTCTGAACAATAGTAAGAGTCAAAGTCAAATTATACAATCTCTTACTAGGAAAAAAAAAAGATAAAAAGTTATTGAATCCAGCACTATACCCATTGGTAGAAACTTTTACTGTTAGAACTAATTATTTTAGGTAGATGCAAGGAATGACTATTATCTCTAGAGCTGTAATGTAGATACTAATTAATATTGTAAGGTTGAAATATTGTAGGGTTGCAGGAGAGAATTCTTCTTTAGAAGGTAGAAAGCTGGGAATAAATATTTCCTACTCCAATGACACAAGACAGCTGAAGAACTAAAAATATTTTAACTTTTCTGGAGCCCATCAGAGGGCTACAGTTTCAAGGCAAACGAGTAGTGTAAGCTCTATGGAAAAGCAGGACCTACTAAGGGGATGAGGCATGAGCACTGGTTCACCTGAGCAGAACACAGAAGGAAGGGAAGCCAGGCACTGTAACCACGTAAGAAGAATTCGGTTACAATGTTTGATGGGTTGCTATGGAAGGAAGTGTTTCCCTTGAAACACGAGAAGCCACAACCTCTTGAGGGATACACACAAAACGATGTTCACTCACTCACAGGCTGCTCTACACAGACGAACTTCAAGTGGGTGTAAGAAAGATTAGGCAGAGAGTGGTGGCTCATTCCTGCAATCCCAGCATTTTGGGAGGCTGACGTGGGCAGATCACGAGGTCAGAAGATCGAGACCATCCGGCCAACATGGTGACACCACGCCTCCATTTAATATACGAAAATTAGCCAGGCGTGGTGGCGGGCGCCTGTAGTCTCAGCTACTTGGGAGGCTGAGGCAGGAGAATGGCGTGAACCTGGGAGGCAGAGCTTGCAGTGAGCCGAGATTGCGCCACTGCACTCCAGCCTGGGCGACAGAGCGAAACACTCGCCATCAGAGAAATGCAAATCAAAACCACAATGAGATACCATCTCACACCAGTTAGAATGGCAATCATTAAGAAGTCAGGAAACAACAGGTGTTGGAGAGGATGTGGAGAAATAGGAACACTTTTACACTGTTGGTGGGATTGTAAACTAGTTCAACCATTATGGAAAACAGTATGGCAATTCCTCAAGGATCTAGAACTAGATGTACCATATGACCCAGCCATCCCACTACTGGGTATATACCCAAAGGATTATAAATTATTCTACTACAAAGACACATGTACACGTATGTTTATTGCGGCACTATTCACAATAGCAAAGACTTGGAATCAACCCAAATGTCCATCTGTGACAGACTGGATTAAGAAAATGTGGCACATATACAGCATGGAATACTATGCAGCCATAAAAAAGGATGAGGTTGCGTCCTTTGTAGGGACATGGATGCAGCTGGAAACCATCATTCTTAGCAAACTATCGCAAGAACAGAAAACCAAACACCGCATGTTCTCACTCATAGGTGGGAACTGAACAATGAGATCACTTGGACTCGGGAAGGGGAACATCACACACTGGGGCCTATCATGGGGAGGGGGGAGGAGGGAGGGATTGCCTTGGGGAGTTATACATGATATAAATGATGAATTGATGGGTGCTGATGAGTTGATGGGTGCAGCACACCAACATGGCATAAGTATACATATGTAACAAACCTGCACGTTATGCACATGTACCCTAGAACTTAAAGTATAATAAAAAAAAAAAAAAAAATTAGGAAAGCGTGTGAGATCAGAGTCACCCTCTCATGGTGTAAGCCTGGAGGAGGGCAGCAGGGACTCCTGTGGGAAAGGTGACCCGTGATTCTTCTCTAATGATGAGAGGGACCATAAGCTCTGTTGCACAGGTGAAGGCTCATTTCAGCTGGAGGAAGTATGAAGGAAACAAAATAGTTACTCCTGGACACAAAACAGAAAACTGTTCTGTGGTCTCCAATCACTGTCGATGGGCCAGGAATTTCTGTCCCATACAAAGTCCACCAACTACAGAAGGCATATTTTAGCTACCATTGAGAACAGATTTGCTGAGATTCATTGAGGGCAGATTCACTAAGAAGAGCCCGACAATGAGATGCCAGGATTGGGGGTCTTCCTAAGACAGGACAACAGAAAACTCCTTGCTTTCTGACAGGCCAGGAAGCATCAAGTAACTAGCAAGACAGCGTATCCCTGGAGGAGGGGCAAGAAAGACATGGAGAGAGAGAGCCCGTCTGACATGTACATACACAGAAAAGCCACAACTAAGGGTATTGAAGGAAAATTCTGATTCCATTTACGTGATATTTGGGGAAAGGCAAAACCATAGTTAGAGAAAATAAATCAACATTAGCCAGGGGCTTCAGATCAAGGCATTGGTTTAACACAAAGTGTCCCAGGGGCACATTTTGTGATGATGGGAGCATCCTATATTTTCGCTGTTTTAGTGGCTTCATGACTTTGTGTATTTGCTGTAACTCATAGTACTGTACATTAGAAATGGCTATTGTATGAATTTATGTTACATGTTATAATCTATGTTGTGTATGTTATACAATATACATTACACTTATACATGTAAATTATCATTAACTCTGACTTTAAAAAATTCTGAGTCAACGTAACATTGTTAAATATCTTCAGGCTGGGCGCGGTGGCTCATGCCTGTAATCCCAGCGCCTTGGGAGGCCGAGGTGGGATGATCCCTTGAGCCCAGGAGTTCAAGATCAGACTCGCAATGTGGTGAAACCCCATCTCTACAAAAAAATACAAAAATGAGTTGAGTGTGGTGGCACCTGCCTGTGGTCCCAGCTACTTGGGGGGCTAAGGTGAGAGGATCACTTGAGCCCAGGGAGATTGAGGCTGCTGTCAGCCATGATCAGAGGAGGAGAAGTTCAAACGTAAGTAAGTTCCATATTTCAAAAACTATAATGAAATAATTGGATCGAGACCTCAAAATCGATGGGGATGTTTATCTTATAAATGAAAACTATCATTTGTAAAAGTCAATCGAACACTAAGCTACATGCCTGGTTCTTTCAATGAAATTAAGTCCTCCTGAAAGAAAAGGACTGGGAGATTTTAATAAACATTAAGAATACCTCATCCCCTGAAGAATAAATTTAACGGTGAAGAAAATGTGCTGATATTAATTCTCTTTAAATTATTTCATCTTTCTAGAGAGAAAGATACTATTTGATAATTATCAATAAATTGCTTTACTATGCCCATTTTAGGCAGTCTCAAAGAAATAAAATACCTACAGACGAGACACATGATTGTCTGATAAATGATGTAACAATTCATCGTTGCTCCTGGTGAAAGTCTCAAGGCAGTATTTTTCTAGTTTTATTTATTGGTCCTATCAGTGCATGAATGCTATTTGAAAGGTCATTGTTATTGAGAGACTCTATTTTATTACTTAAGAAAAGCGAACATAATCTGAGATTTCAGCATGATATGTTAGTTGTATTTCATTTTATTCCTGGGTACTATATTCATCATACTTCTAAACTAGCCCCCCCACCGCAAGATTTAGCTTATTTAATATCACTGATCCTCTCTTGCTCCTACTAATCAATTTACATCTATGGGAATGAAGTGGTTCCAAATTTTGGGCTCCACATAGTCCTACACTTAGCTTCCTTATTGACGTTGCCAGGTAAGCAAAACATGTTAGCTCGAACACCCAAGTAAGACAAATAAATGCTACATTCATCTCAGTGTTTCAGACATACGCATACTTTTTCGACTACCACTACTGTTCAATAAACCTCAAATACTTTCTCTTGGACTCTTTAATCAAATTTTGTCAATGTGTGCTTAAATGTTTCCAAACGTGTTAGTTCAATTTGCAACCAAATTTGACTTCTGTCACATTGACTACTGTGCCAATAGTCAGTAAAAGTCTATGCATTTAAAAATTGTGTCATTTATCTCTGTTCCATTCCAGAGTAACATTTTTCCATTTTCTTTTTTAAATTTTTTAAAGAATAATACAGTGTCTATAATTTAAAAATCTCAGCTGTGTGTCTGCAACTGAGATTTTAAATTATAGAATTTTAGAACTAGAAACCATCAAAAGTTATGGAAATCTAGCATACATGCCTGCAACTGAAGTCTGATTTTTTTTCAGCTTAGGCTTTATTACAGTAACATGAGAACTTTAAGGGTTTTTCAATAGTAGTTTTAAATGGTCATGCCATTGAAACCTATGCCAGATATGGCCTTGAAAAAATAGGTAAGAAAATCATTTGGAGTGTGTGCATTCAGGTTACAGTTAACTTTTATAGTGAGTAACACAGGTGTACTGGCTTTGCCTCTAGTCAACAGCAACTAGGGCATATCTAGGTGCCTTACACCACCTAGAATTCTGTTTGCCCTCTTGCACGACTGAAGTGTAACTAAAAATCTTTTGTGCTAAAAGTCCTCACCAGAAATAAAAATGTTCATTATTTCCTAAGCAGAAATATACATATTCATCCTTTCCTCAGCAGGTGTTTTTTAAAAAATCTATTTTCAAATTAAAACTTGTTTTCTTACTAAATGCAAGAAGAAGGGAAGAAGCAAAGGAGGGAGGGAGGAAGAAAGGGAGGGAGACATGGGAATGAGGTATGAGTTGGAAATCCTGGGATGCCACTTTACTGACTGTATAACTTAGTTCATTTTGTTTTGTGACCAGGAATACCTTTTACGGTGTTATCCATTGTATAATAGTAACTATTACGTGACCTCTTCCTTTTCTAGTCTGTATTTACTTAGATATACAGTACTTCCTTTATTCTTTTCTCTCTTTTTTTCTTATTATACTTTAATTTCTGGGGTAGGTTTGTTACATAGGTATACATGTGCCATGGTGGTTTGCTGCACCCATCAATCCATCATCTACATTAGGTATATCTCCTAATGCTATCCCTCCCATAGCCCCCAGGCCCTGACACGCCCTGGTGTGTGATGTTCCCCTCCCTGTGTCCATGTGTTCTCATTGTTCAACTCCCACTTATGAGTGAGAACATGCTGTGTTTGGTTTTCTGTTCTTGTGTTCGTTTGCTGAGAATGATGGTTTCCAGCTTCATCCATGGCCCTGCAAAGGACATTTTAAAAAGATTTTTTAGAGACAGGGTCTCGCTGTGTCACTCATGCTCAAGTGCAGTGACACAATCATAGCTCACTACAGCCTCGAACTCCTGGGCTCAAGGGATTCTGTTGCCTCAGTCTCCTGAGTAGCTAGTTCTAGAATCACATGCCACCATAATGGTTTTTTATTATTATTGTTATTATTATTATTATTACTATTTTGTAGAGAAGGGATATCACTATGTTGCCCAGGCTAGTCTCAAAGGCTCAAGTCATCGTCCCACCTTACTTAGCCTCCCAAAGTGCTGGGATTCCAGGTGTGAGCCACCGCACCTACCATGTTATTTCTTAAGCAACACTTGGTGGCAATGAGGATACATGTAGTAGGGAGAGAACAGGAGGACAGAATGACAGTTGGACAGACAGGCCTTCTCACCTTCTGAGGCCATTTGTCATAGAGCGGCAGAGAAGAAACCACTGTGGGGAACTTTGGAGTGCAGAGAAAATACGCTGCCCATTTGTTTCAACATAAATGGAAAAATGTAACTGATGACACGGCTCCACGCAAGGAACGCACATCCTGTCTTCTTCACTCGATTCTCACGGGAGAAGGCTGGCAAAGCTCATGGCATTAAGAAAGAAATAAAATATATAGGTTCTTTCCCAAACATGGCTACATTTTGTTTTATTTTGCTAAAGAATGCACTGTAATCTATACAGATTTGCAGTTTTCTCCTCTAAAAAAAATTATTTGGAAAAAAAAATCAATGCTTCTCAGTAAGTGCTTTACATGTAAGGGGTCATTGTTTATATATTTTTTTCTCTTTTTAAATAAGCATCTGCCCCGCTACTATCATTGAAAAGCTGTTTTTCACCTCAATTCTTTTAAGAACACCAATTATAAAATATGAAAATAAAATTTAGACTTTAGTGAACTGAAAGTGATGTTGGCTTCGGAAGCACTGTGGGAGTCAGCCAGTCTCCTTCTGTGAAATTGATCCCAGCTTCCTGGTACCTGTAAGCCCTTCAATCCTTTTTTATTTTTTATTTTTTTGAACTCTAAGGTTTTTTTCCTCTGCACCCAAACTCTACCTTCCCTTTTTGTAACAACTGAGAACACCTTCCCTCATGTGTCACTCTTTCATTTTCTACTGTCAGACTTCAGGTACTTAAACATATGAAACTGCTTGTTTAAAAAGTCACAATTATACTTCTTCCCTATCTCCAAATCTTTTTCTCCTCCTCAACTGTGCAGGATTAATCATGTCCAAGTCTTACCTTCCTAAATATTTTCAAATACTTAACAATTCATTTATTATCTACATTCCCCTTTCAGTATCCAGTGTAGCTTAGTAAGTGTAAGAACAGACAGAGGGAAAGTGGAGAAAAGACATCTGAAAGTCATACATCTTCTCCCTCCATCCATGCCACGTGCCAGAAATGTCTTCTGAGTCCACTGAGTAAGAATTCTCGCTTCCTATTGCAACTTCCTTTGCAAAATTTTCACTGAAGAAATTATGACACTGAAACAAATCAGACCTAATGGACACCATGTTGCTTCTAACCTTTAAGCTGCCCTTGCTCATTCCTGGGCATAGGCTGATATAACTTTGAGAAGGAATTCAGTTCATAGTTTGACTCCAAAATAAAATGTATAATACCCCTTTCCCAAAAAGTTCCCCTTCTTGCCTGGGAATCAGTCTGCCCTTGCAGCAGTAACAAACTAGTTACAAGATTAGAAACTACAGTGTAGTGGTCCTGCAGCCTCTGGCTCCAAGAACGTGAACATCCCCAAATTGGTCCTGGGGATAACATCACTGTTGTAAAACCTAACATGAGTGCTTGAGATATTTTGCAGTCCCGTAAGGGAGGAGACCACCCCTCATATTCACTTATGCCCAATTTCTGCCTCCAAAGAAAGAAGAAGTAAAAACTAAAAGGCAGAAATGAAATCCACAGGCAGACAGCCCGGCGCCGCGCCCTGGGCCTGGTAGTTAAAGATCGACCCCGACCTAACTGGTTCTGTTATCTATAGATTACAAACATTGTATAGGAATGCAAGGCTGGGCGTGGTGGCCCAAGCCTGTAATCCCAGCACTTTGGGAGGCCGAGACGGGCGGATCACGAGGTCAGGAGATCGAGACCATCCTGGCTAATATGGTGAAACCCCGTCACTACTAAAAAATACAAAAAACTAGCCGGGCAACAAGGCGGGCACCTGTAGTCCCAGCTACTCGAGAGGCTGAGACAGGAGAATGGCGTGAACCCGGGAGGCGGAGCTTGCAGTAAGCTGAGAGCCGGCCACTGCACTCCAGCCTGGGTGGCAGAGCAAGACTCCGTCTCAAAAAAAAAAAAAAAAAAAAAAAAAAGGAATGCACTGGGAAAATCCCTATCATGCTTTGTTCCGATCTAACTACCGGCGCATGCAGCCCCCAGTCACGTACCCCCTGCTTGCTCAATCAATCACGACCCTCTCACACTCACCCCCTTAGAGATGTGAGCCCTTAAATGGGACAGGAATTGCTCAGTCGGAGAGCTCGGCTCTTGAGACTGAAGTCTCGCCGATGCCCCAGGACGAATAAACCCTTCCTTCTGTAACTCGTTGTCTGAAGAGTTTTGTCTGCCCCTCGTCCTACTACACTCGCACTGCATGAATCAGCTGACACTACGCAGAGCAGTAGTCTGGCTCAACCAGTTCTGCCATCCCAGTCAGCAACAGAAGACAGCAAGAAAAACTCACTTCAACCACCTATGATTCTATCTCCAACCTGCCCAATCAGCACTCCCCACTTGCCAAGCCCCTACCTGCCAAATTATCTTTAAAAATTCTGATCCCCCAATGCCTGGGGAGACTGATTTGAGTAATAATAAAATTCCCGTCTCCTGTACAGGTGGCTCTGTGTCAATCACTCTTTCTCCATTGCAATTCCCGTCTTGATAAACCGGCTCTGTCTAGGCAGTGACCAAGGTGAACCCATTGGGTGGTTACACTACAAGACTCTTCCTAATTAGTCTTCTTTTGAATACCACCAGCTTCTACCCTTTGTGTGTGTGTGTGTATGTGTTTGTGTGTGTGTGTGTGTGTGAGAGAGAGAGAGAGAGAGAGAGAGAGAGACAGAGACACAGAGAGAGCAAAAGGGAGAAAGAAAAGACAGAAAGAGGAAAACAGAGAAGAAGGAGGATGGAGGGAGAGAGAAACATTCAGAGAGGAAAAGAGAGACAGAAGGAATCAGAGAAAGAAAGAGAGAGACACCAAGAGAGAAAGACACACACAGAGGGAGGGAGAGAGGGACAAAGAAAAGCAGTAGGAGGAGGAGAAGAAGAAAAGAAAAAATATGAGAATAAGTGAACCTCACCAATCACAATTTTCTCACTATGGCCAATAGTTGAAACAAAGCGATAAGAACATAAGGTTGAAGGAGAATACCTTTCTCGTTGGCCCAGTCACTTGCAGTTTTAGCCAAAACACTAATGTTACTGTGTTGAGCTGCAAGGAGAGACGTCCCTGAGTGATTGGTTTTATGAGAGGATTTGCACACCCCCTATAGGCAGAGGGGGGTTATGACATTCCAAACAAGAAATAGGTAGATTTAGTAGTGATATCATGCATTTTTTCTAGCTACACAGTTAATTATCTCTTAGCAGCCAACATTTTCTTTTAGGATTGGCAGATACAGGAAGGGTTAGAAGCACATAAACAAAATTTTCTTCCTTTCTTATCTACAGAACTTCCTAAGTAACTCTATGTGGAAACCAGGGGGTCATATGCTGATAGAGGTCATGTGTATCTCCTCAGTAAGCGCTTTTCTCGCCCTAACAAATGACCTAGGAGAAAGAAAACTGGATTGCTTTACTCCAACATTTCAAATCCCCTGGTTGTTCACTTATGATGAGTTACAGCATTAACAAACTTATTTTTGTTTTGCCTCTAATATTCATCATAGAAACTCCAACAAATGTTACTAAAATAATTTTATTCTCTAGTAATTCACAATTGTTTCCAGCAATCAGAAGGTACTGGACGCTGGTGAATGAATAATGCTACAGCTGGGAATTTGGATATTTTGATGAATTTGATTATTGATGAAATACAACCCTTGCCTTTTAAATGGTACTATCTACTTATGAATTCATTGTGGTACATTCCAATAACAGGCATGTTCCAGGACTACTAGTATATGTATATATGTATACACATACAGATATATCTCTATATATGTATCTCTATAAATCTCTGTATCTATATATATCTATGTATCTATATCTATCTATATATCTATATCTATATCTGTATATCTATATATCTATATATATCTATACATCTATATATACACAGAGATATATGTCTATACACACAGATATATCTATATAGATATATAGAAATACATATATATCTATATATCTTAACAGTGTATACATATATATCTTAGTGTATACATAATCTTATATATATCTTATATATATGAATACATATTAGTAGTCTATGTGTGTATACATATATAGTATCTATAGTATATATACACTATACATATATAGTATATATACACATGTGCATATATGTACACATGTGTACATATATGTACACATGTGTACTGTATGTGCACTATATGTACACATATATGTGTATGCATGTGTATGTATATTCTATATATGTATATGTGTATACTGTATACACATATAGTATATATACACATATATACTGTATACACACATATACTATGTACATACTATATATGTGTATATATACCTATATAGGTATATATATAGGTATATATACCTATATAAGTATATATACACACACATAAGCATATATACACACAGATATACATGTATATATGTATATGTACACCTATATACATGTATATAGGTATATATACACACACATACATACTAGAGAAGCTGCTACTTTTTTTTTTTGGTGTTTTTCTTATTTATATAAGAATGTGGGAATAAGTCACAGCGCTATTTCCTGTTTCTTCCTGAGCTTTGGAATTATTCTTGAGATACTAACTAAACTATCAGTAAAATGCCAGCAGACAGAGGTGAACTTGGCACTTGTGTGTCCTTTCTTTCTTTCAGCAGTCAAGTACAGTTCTTTCTGAAATTGCAGAAGCTTCTCAAGCATATAATTTGTGGCTTCCAATGAGTTTGAACTTCATGCTTGAAGTGACACACAAGTAAGTGAATTAATTCATGCACCTATATCTGGATTTTTTCCAGACGTAATGAAATGGGCAACTACTTCAGAATTTCCCTAATAAGTATTGAAGCAATACTTCATATTTGGGCAGGAGAAGCAACAATGTGCTTAAGGTTGAGCTGTGACAGGCATCAGGGTTCAGCCCTTGAGACAAAAACTGAGCATTTCTTACTCCAAAGACCAGGCCCTTTGACTTCAATGATGTACAATTTTCTCATTACAAAAACTATTGTACCCAAAGGAATTCCTGTCAGCTAATTATTTTCTCAGTTTGAAATAAGACCATGTCTTTAATAAGAAAGGTTTTGTCCTATGGTCATTTTCGGCATCAACATAACAGTACAGAGAATGAGCACACAGGGGAAACACCACAGGGACTCACGAGAGGAGAAAGGCGTTTGTTACAATAAATGTAGATTCTTCCCTCCAGGTGATTATCAAAATATGAGTATTTGTGTAGCAGTCAATTACCATAGTCATCAGCTAGAGAAATTTAAAAAGGAAAAACATATTTCCTTAGGGTTGTTTTCAATGATACTATTTCCATAGTCACTACTGATGAGGTCACATAATCCCTAATCCAGACACTTTGTGTTTTGGATCCATGGTTAGTGTATCCATATAACCCAGTTTCCATATAACCTACAGTCTTCCATACTGTATTCCATATGGGGAATTGACAAAGGCAGAGCGGACAATTGCTCTATCTTTAAATGTTGTTTCTTTTTTCTTTTCGAGACAGACTCTTTCTCTGTTGCCCAGGCTGGAGTGCAGTGGCACAATCTCGGCTTACTGCAGCCCCTGCCTCCTGGGTTCATGTGATTCTCCTGCCTCAGCCTCCTGAGTAGCTGGGACTACAGGCGACTGCCACTACACATGGTTAATTTTTGTATTTTTTGTAGAGATGGGGTTTCACCATGTTGGCCAGGCTGGTCTTGAACTCCTAGCCTCAAGCAATCCACCTGCCTCGGCCTCCCAAAGTGTTGGGATTACAGGTGTGAGCCACCGCACCTGGCCAAATGTTGTTTATTTCGTATGTTTTGTGACCAGTATTTTAACAGTGATCTAATTGGGCTTAGCAAACTCCATTTTCTTGTCTTGCATTCTGCTATAATAAGGATTTAGTTGAACCTAAGGATTTGTTGGGCAAGTGAATACAAAGAGAGCAGAGAGCGTTGGAGAGTCTGGCAGTGGAAAGAGAACTCCTACTAGCGTCTTTATGTTTTTCTCATTATGTCATTTCAGAAATCACAGGCCTTCAAAACTACAGTTCCATCCTCAGGAGCAGAAAAAGAAAGGTCATTGCATGGCTCTGTCATGTAATAGCATATGGCCACAGAGAAATCAGTTGACTGATCTGGAAAATAAAGACTATGACCTGGTAAATCTCTAAGGTAACTTTCAGTTATACTTTCACTCAAAGATAAACTTCGTATCTGCCATTGTGGGCCAGATATTTAATATATTGTTGAATAAGTTAAAAGGAAATTATAAGAAAGATATTTAGGGCTATGTAGGCAAAGCTTAGAGAGCTTAGAACAAAATCTAATCTAACCATGGAAGTGTCAGGAAAGGTCTCCTGGAGAAACTGTCATTTAAGTTGAAACTTGAAGGATTAGTGGGAGGTAGGTAAGGTGTGGGCTGCTAATAGTTCAGACAGGGCAACAGACTCTATGAAGACCTGAAGCTTATAATGAATATGGCCTTGGGAGAAACTGCAAGAAAGTGAGCAAAGTAAGTGTGGACCATCCTTGAATGCAATGCTAAGGTTTTCAGTTTTATTTTAAGAGCCATGGGAATCCACTGAAAGGTCTTAAGTCAAAGTAGAGATGATCAAATTGATTGTTAAAAAATAATTTTGGATAAAGTATGGAGAAAGATTGGAAGAGATCGATAGTAGAACCTGAAAATTAATTATGGGCAATCGCAATGATTTTAAGATTGACATGACTTAGTTATGGCTTCAATGTGGGCATAAGGACAGGGTAAACACTTTTTTTGTCATATAACTGAATGCATGCTGGTGATCCTGATGGACCTAGGAAAGGCTAATTAATAAGACTGATTGATTGATTTTATGTTTATGGGAGAGGGTAAAAAAATCAATGTTCAGGTCTAAACATGTTTGCTTAAACATGTTTAAAACAAGAGAATCTAGGCAAAAGAAAAATGGATTTGGGACTTCTCAGCATATGAATGGAAATTAAATACAAGGGATTAGAACCCAAGAAAAATACCAACTGAGTGTAGAGAAGGAGACATGTCAAAGGAGCTTGAGAAATTGCTGAGAGATAGAAAAAAGTTCATATAGGTATGGTGTCAGGGAAGTGAATAAAAGGGTATATTATTAAAAGCAGTGAGTGGCCAGTAATGCTGAGCCCTGGTAACAGATCAAATAAAAAATGCCCCTTGCACAGCAACGTGAAGAACAGAGTCACAGGCTAGAAGAGTTTCTATGCAACAGCACTGCCCAAAAGAACATTTTCAGATGACCAGTGTTTTCTATTTGCACTATTCAATATGATCCACGTGTGGCTACTTGAGCACTTGAAATGTGGCTAAGCAATGCTAAAAAACTTAATCTTAAATTTTACTTAAAGTTACTTAATATAAATTGCACATGTGACTAGTAGCTGTATATTGCATAGTACAGATGGATTATGGGGAAAATGTCAGATTTTAGGAGACTGAAGAGCGAAACTGGTCATTATAGATAACCTGTTCATAAAGTTTGCTTCTAACGTAGAATGGTGAAATGATTAGAACCTGGTAAGGAGTATGAGGTTCAGAAAGGGTGAAGTTAGATCTCTTGATTGATTGATTGATTGACTGGAGATGGAGTCTGGGTCTGTTGCCCAGGCTGGAGTGCAGTGGTGCAATCTCTGCTTACTGCAACCTCCGCCTCCTGTGTTCAAAAGATTCTCCCGCCTCATCCTCCCAATGGGACTACAGGCACGAGCCACCACACCCAGTTATTTATTTAATTAATTAATTTATTTATTTTTTGTATTTTTAGTAGAGATAAGGTTTTGCCACATTGGCCAGGCTGGTCTCAAACTCCTGACCTCAGGTAATCCACCCGCACTGGCCTCCAAAAGTGCTGAGATTACAGGTGTGAACCACCGCGCCCAGCCTAGATCAACTTTAGAATGTTCAAATGGCAAGGAGCCAGGGAGAGAGAGAATTTAAGGGACTGATTTTATGTAACATGAGGATACCTCTTCGATTCTACTCAAATGAATAAGCAAACATGAATGAATAGAGGTCAATTCATAGATTTGGTGATAGCAATTACAGCAATTGCTATTTAGAGTCTTCCATTTACTTCGCATAGTGGGAAGAAAGGTCATCTTCTGAGAGAGTGGAGGAGGGTGAAGGAGCCAAGGCAGAACGTTCTCTCTTCCTAGCTGGCTCACCTGCGTTCCCCCAGGCTGGCTCACACATTTGCCCCACAGGTATCTGATTGCAAAGCATGCTGTAGAGCAATGAAAGACCTGTCTACCTATAAATATCCCCCTGAGGGACCTTGATCTCCCATGTGTTTCCTGCCATTTGAGTCAATACCTGCGATCCTTTTGAGAAAACATTTATTTCAGTTAGGGTAAGACATGAAATGAAGCACAAGCATTTATTGGTCTCACATTTAGAACAATTACTTTAACTAATTAACCAACAGATACTGCCACAAAATGTCAATCAGGGAAGAAGAAAGAAAAGTTTCTGGTCTTGCAGGCTCCTGGAACCCACCAAGTCCTAGGCATGTGGGTGGTCAGGACACAAACCCGATCTTGAAAAGAATAAACTAGAATACTGCCAAAAGACAGAGACAGAAAAACGACTGATGCTAAAACTTGGCTCATCTTTTTTGAGATGGAGTCTTGCTCTGTCGCCCAGGCTGGAGTGCAGTGGCGCCATCTCGGCTCACTGCAAGCTCTGCCTCCCAGGTTCACATCATTCTCCTGCCTCAGCCCTCCCGAGTAGCTGGGACTACAGGCGCCGCCACCATGCACGGTTAATTTTTTGTATGTGTAGTAGAGACAGGATTTCACTGTGTTAGCCAGGATGGTTTCAATCTCCTGACCTCGTGATCCACCCGCCTCGGCCTCCCAATGTGCTGGGGTTACAGGCATGAGCTACCGTGTCCAGCCCATAACTATTCTTAAAGATAATCTTACATTATATGTGACACATTCTACCTATCCATTATCTACTCTTAAAGCTCCTTCCAAGGTGACAGTTGTTGTGGAACTAAATTCACAGATAATAGATGTGGCAGGGTTGGGAGGACAGAGCTGTTGAAGTGGCTTCTGCGAGCTGCCACGGGAAGAATATCAAACTGATGCAGTAAACTTTTAGTATGGTTAAATGCAAGGGTAAAGACCAACAGTGCAAAAGGAGGAGTATGAAACGTGACTACAGTAAAAAGCCCAGGTGGGAAGAGATGAGGGCAAAACAAGGACTTGAAGGACAGATTCTGAAAACCTTGTAAACAGGACCTAGAATTCCAGTTGAAATGTCGGAAGAAGGGCAGAAGAGGGGTAAGCCCAGAACCCCAACAGGATCCTACTCCATAGTTCCACTCAGTTTCAGTTGCCATTTATTGGCACTCACTCACAGCATGGCATAATCCTTCTCATAGTTCCAAAAGGAACTATGGCAGTGGGAAAAGGAAAAGACCAGTGAACAGGCAGGAAAAAGAAAAGCCAATGCCCATGCTATTCAAGTGCAATGAACGTGTAACTTTCCTTTGGACCTAGAATTAACAATTGTAAACTGAAATGTGAAAACAGCACTTAGCCACCACAAACTCAAGGAATAAAATGTGATGCTAATAAAACATTATTTGAAATTCCATTTAGTTAAGATTTTATAAGGAGGTAGTTAGAATTTCTATCAGATTATTCCAGTTCAAGAATGTAGTTAAAATTATTTAATAGAATCAAACCAAAGCTTAGTGCAAGCTTCCTCTTCACTTTACAACCGCACTGGCTCTAATTTTTCTTTCTTTTTGGTAATTGGTTATTTATTCCAGAAATGTAAGACAGTTGCATCCTAAAGCTTTAACGAAATCATCACTAAAGATTAATAACAAACCCATGCACTACACATTCTAGAAGACCAAAATAAAAAAAGATAAGATACTTTTCTCTTGTACTGAGAACCAAAATATTTATGAGCACAACCAATGGCCGGGATATATGTTTTCAAGCATAATGCTAATGAGTAAGCCATAAAACTGTTTATTGGTTTTTGCATTTTTAAGTTATATGTTTTCAACCTGATTAATGATGATGAGTATGCTAATAAAATCACTAGTCCAAAGAAATATGGTAATAAATTTGTAAACTCCAGTGTCAATAAGTTTGTAACTCAATGGCTTCAGCTCAGCTTCTATAGGTCACAATCCTATAGGCCCATGAAAAAAGTTTTCTCTTTAAGAACTTTGCTGAGTATGACATTTTGAGCTCAGGGCAAAACTGGTGCACAAGTAATCATATTAATTTGATATGATTACTTAGGCAACATTTATCATGTAGATGAAGCCTTCATTGAGAAGAAATGACTTCACTAATTATGAACATTTATGGAACCATGTCCACATTTAATTTTTGTAATTAATTATAAACTGATTATTACTATTTGTAAATTTCTTTATAATTACCACATTCACAGTGCTCTTGTTCCATGATATTTCTCAGTTGGTGATTCTGGCAAATTATCTCAAAGACTTCCCAGGAAAATTCTTGCTCTACTAGATCAGTAATATTTAATGCATAAATGTTTCCTTCACTCTATGGAAATCCTCTCCTTCTATAATGATTTGCCTCCTCAAGGTAATTGTCTACAAGTCTGTTACTTGCAGCATTACAAAACTTAGCAAATAGAAGTATTGCATGGAACACACTTATACTAGAAATTTATTGTTTATCTAAAATTGAAGTTAAAATAGGCATCCTGCATTTTGTCTGTCAACCCTAATTATTTGATTTTGTATGAATACTGTGCACAGACTTTCATCTTATGAGTTCTTACCGGTTTTCATCTAAGAGATTGCCACCTTACTAACTCTTGTGCCCTTAAGTTTTGGGAACTACCTCTAAAAGAGTGATGCCAGACACGGTTTTATATATAGAAATCTATGTAGAAATATTTCTCTATTCTTCAAGTGGGACACATTATATCTTTTCCTCTAACTTCTCTGTTGAAGAAACTTCTGTTTCTCACAGATTTGATGGGTTACATTTCCCCCATTTTTAACAGGAAAATCATGTATTTCCCCAATACCTGTGACGGTATCCTTGAAGATTCCTTATTAAGCTGCCACTCAAATATCTTAAAGACATTAGATTTATGTAATTCTACACGTCAATCTTTTCAGAGTACGTTTGAGATCAGTCATTTTCTATTCTCCTGGAGTAGGTGGGTGCGACAGAATATTCTATAAATGTATCTACCAAAAAGAGAAAAATAGAGAGCAAGGGAAAGAAACAATGTAAAATCAACTCTCATAGCCTTTACTTTTCAGAGCATATTTGAAAATATAGCAATAAGGGGGCAAAAGCATGTGAACAAGTATGGCTAGTATTACTCTGTTCGCACACTGCTATGAAGAACTGCCAGAGACTGGGTCATTTATAAAGGAAAGAAGTTTAACAGATTCACAGTTCTGCATTGCTGGGGAGGCCTCAGGAAACTTACAATCATGCCAGAAGGCACCACTCCACAGGGAGGAAGAGAGAGAATGAGTGCCAGCAGGGGAAATGCCAGATGCTTATAAACCATCAGATCTCGTGAGAACTCACTCACTATCAGGAGAATAGCATGGGGGAAACCACCTCCATGATTCAGTTACCTGCCACCAGATGTCTCCACACATGCTGATTATGGGAATTACAATTCAAGATGAGATTTGGGTAGGAACACAGTCAAACCATGTCACTGACCTAGTAATAATTTATGTAACTATACTTAAGCAGTGTATCTTATTGGCTATATATTCATTGGTATATAACATATAGTATCATATATATCCAGAGCTGTGGGGTGTATGTGTGTTTGCGTGTGTACTTATCAAACCTGCCTGTGGTATATAAATGCTGCCCAAAGAGGCTATATAAATGAATAAATGCAAACACACATACATGCGTACATACATAGTCTCTTTAAAATTCCTAAAACAATTATTTGTGCCGTGCAACTTAACAATTATTTATACATTGTTAATACTTTGTAAATTGGTTTATAGAAGTCAATTTGAATCCTTCACTCCTTTGTAGTTTGACATTGCAAGAATCACACGAAAGATGAGATCACTAAGACTGTCAAGCTAAAGGCGAGGAGAGCAACAAAATCAGGGACCAGCTAGGGACTGGAGAGCAAAAAGAGACTTGGCAAGGTAGGAAAATCAGCTTCATGTGACACGTGTCAATCTTGGCAGTAAGATCCATATACAAGAATAATGGAAAAGCACATACCTAATGCGAATAGTGGTGAGAAGTAGATTTAAAGATCATGGACAAATGTGATATAAACACCAGCCTAAACTATAAAATGATAAGGCAGAAGCTACTGTTGGAATGTAATTGACAGACACTGACTCATGTGAATGGTCACTAGTCATCATGGAGAAAATTAGAAGGTCTAGTGTCCTGCGTCTGGGCAAATTTTCATCAGTTTTAAAGACACACTTTTTGCACAGCAATTTACTTCTTTAAATTCCACTGCATCCAGTACAACGTTAGTGCCTTAAGTGATTGTTGGCTATAGATAGGTTAATATTCATGTTTGGAGTCTCACTATTTGCTACTTCTGTTTTCAATGAGTACTGCAATTTATATTGCAACAGTAACTCACATGGAAACTCTAATATATTACCTTTGGGCGTTTTCTGCAATATAAAGTCTTGCTGAAAAATAAGTAGGTAAAAAATATGTAAGTCAAACACACATCCATCCCGAAAAGTTATTTCATATAACACATTTTCTTATCTAGTTTAAGTAATCTCTACATGTTGCTCTGGTAATTGCTGACATCACATGGGGGAAAAATACAATCCTTCATAATATGTTAAGATGCTCGATGAAAATATATGTTTTACCTAGGCACAATTAATGTGCATTAAGTAGTTCAGCTGTATCACAGATCTAGCAAAAAAAGATGATGTGCATAAATATTCAATAAAGCTGAGATAAACATCGATGTGATGCTATCCAGCCTGGAATGTATTTCAGCTTGACAATAATGTTCTTGCTGTTTCTAGTTTGTCACTTTTTAATTATTGGTTACATTTCAAACTATAAAAATCATGAAATTAGAAGAACTCTGAGGCACTAAGAATTGGTTATTTGACATCCAGATGAAACCTGGCTTAATTTGGCAACAGAATGCCATCAACTGCATAATAAATGGTAACGGTCCCCACACGTCCCATATAGCACTACCCGTTATAAGAGGAAGCATCTGCTCACTTTAGCCATGAGGAAAGTTTTGGAGCTTTTCCGTGTACCTATTTATATTACTCAGCTATGTTTGTAAATGTATTTATACTCCCTGATGGGACCAGTTTGCTTATAAGGACCATTTGGGAGGTAAAAAAGTTTAAATTGATCATAAAAGTTTCCTTCCAGGTAAGGGATACGTCACTCTTTCTAAGAGCCACAGATCGAATAATTTTAGATTCCAACCCATAATGATCAAGTCACAGTGTCACTTTCTATTTGATAACAGTGCTGTTTAATAGTGCTATGGTAAAAATCAAAGTTTACGGTCAGGGTGGAAATGGTGATCAATGACACTATACAAGAAAAATAACCCTTGGACAATGAATACAAATAATGCTACTGACCATTATTTAGAGCTCACATGTCAGATACTGAGCTTTCCACTTCATACAAATGAGTTCACTTAAACTGCAAAACCACCCACAAAATGGGCTATTGAGAGCTTTATTGTACATGTGGGAAAAGCAAGTTTTAAACATATTAGCTGGTTGGCTTTCTGTCATATGCAGGGAAGTAGTAAAGTCCAGACCAAACCCTGGTTAGAGACTCCAGAAGCCAGTATTTTTGAGCACCTAATGGTTGCCATATCATCGCATTGGCTATGGATTATGTGGTTGTGTTATTGCTTCATTTAATTTCTTTTCTCCACTTACCCAGTATGCCAATTTTCATAAGCAACCTAAAAAATGTTCAAAGACAAACTCATTTCATCCTCTTCTGGATGGAATGAGGAAACTAGATGGATCCATTTGTCATTCATACAATTTTTCTCTAAAACCACTTGTGAAGCTGGGTAATAGTCCCCAGATGGAAATCATTAAAGTTTAATTTGTATGCATATGGGACATCTTGCTTCTCAAAATCTTTTTGACTTCACTCTTTCTATTACTGGAACTAATTGATATATATGAAAAAATAACTAATTAAAATGAGTATAAAGCAGTTTTCTTCAATATAAAGCATGCTATAAAATGCTAATAACACTATAAAATATATGTAAAAATCTGTCAATTATAAAATTAACTTCAGATGGGGAAGCAAGTATCATTTATCCTTTACAATGTCCAAATAAATGACTTGTTTGGCATCTAAAATGCCTTTTTGTTTAGCGTTAATAAAATCTCAAGGATAATAGTTATCTTTCTTTTTATAATGCTAACCAGAATAAAATTTTGAAGATGAGCATTGTAGTTCTAAATCAAATTTCTAAAAAACGTCTACATAGCTAGTGGCTGGGAACATATCTTTGTTATGATTAAATAAATTTAAATGACTGCTTGGCAAATCATTGTCAGAATGCAAGTTTGTTTATTGTCCTCATGAGCAACTTATGGTTGGGTGATGGGGCCGAAAGGATGCTGTATGGAGGAGAGACCCCTTTACCAGTGGAAGCAGACACAGTGAGTAAACCTGGGCAGGACTGAGGCTATCAGATGGACGTCCTTGGCTGTAAAAAATCAGAGGAGACAGGCTCAGGGAGACCACGCTCATAACTGGGAAGGCCCAAAGGCTCTTCTCATTATTCACTGTGTAGACACAGAAGAATAAGGAAATTGTTTGCTTTGCTTCTGTACATCCCTTGAAGGGAAGATTAGAAAAGGCACCCCTAAAATATAACAGTGTTTTAAATAAACAGAACTATTCAGTGTATTTCTGAATGTCCTCATAATTTTGTTATATTTTAAAATTAGGGTCATGTTTCAAATTCATGTTCATCTATGTAGAGTTCTTCATTTATTTACTAATTGTATTCATTCTTCCAAAATATATCTATTGAATGTATACCATATGTCAAACAAATATTACCCTTCGATGACAAACTAGCCTCTCTATGGTATCTGCTGTCATGGAGTTCACCATCAAATGGGGAACATAGGTATTTTACATATAATTACAAGTGTTTCTTGACTTATAGTGGATTTAGGTCCCAATAAATCATTCATAAGTTGAAAATATTGTAAGTTGAAAATACATTTAATACACCTAACCTATGAAAAACTTATAGCTTAGCCGAGATGCCCTTAAACATGTTCAGAGCACTTATATTAATCTACGGTTAGGCAAAATCATCTGGCAACATAGTTCACCACAGAGTATCGGTGGTTCACACTCATGACTATGTGGCTGACTATGGGCTGAGGCTCAGTGATTCTGTCCAGCATACTGAGAGAGTATCGTACCGCATATCGCTAGCCTGGGTAAAAACTGAAATTCAAAATTGGAAGTATGGTTTCTACCAAATGTGTATTATTTTTGCACCATAGTAAAGTCAAAAACTCATAATTCAAACCACCATAAATTGAAGACCATCTGTACCTAATAATTTGAATTTTGATGAGTTCAAGAATAGGGTGCTGCACAATTCTAAAATGGAAACCCTGACCAATCCTGAAAATCACCATTCATTAATTGCAACGCAAAATTCAGATGGAAGCAAGGCTGTTGTATCCTACAGCATGGGGCAGTGAGGGGAGTTTCTGGAGCACAGAGAATGCAATTTAGGAAAGGAAATTTTTTAAGTGACCCTAAGGACATAGGAGAATTAAGTGTGACCACGAGTTCTTCTAGCTTCATTGTTCACCATGTAAAAATTCCTAGCTAGGAAAAAATAAAATTTGATAACAAAAATCTTATTCGTCTGTTAGGAAAATAGGATAAACTAACACTGTTGGGGAAGAATAACTTTTTTAAAATTTTTTCTGTTTTTATTTTTTTTTTAGACAGAGTCTCAGTCTGTCATCCAGGCTTCAGTGCAGTGGTGAGATCTTGACTCACTTCAACCTCCACCTCTGGGGTTCACGCCATTCTCCTGCCTCAGCCTCCCAGGTAGCTGGGATTACAGATTCATACCACCACACCTGGCTAATTTTTTGTATTTTTAGTAGAGACGGAGTTTCACCGTGTTAACCAGGATGGTCTTGATCTCCCAACCTCATGACCTGCCTACCTTGGCCTCCCAAAGTACTGGGATTACAGGCGTGAGCCACCATGCCCGGCCAGAATCACATATTCGTTTTAGCTCTGGGATTATGGGTACCTAGATTTTCTTTGAGAAAGAGCTACACATTTTCCCATAGCTTCTCCACACTTCTCATGAGCATACTGTGGCAAATGCTGACAGTAATGTTCAAGAGACAATGGGACAGAAAGAAAGAAAACTTTTTTAGTAGAATCTGATCAGGAACATCATAGCCAGTAAAGACTGTGCTTCCCTCCTCACTGAGAAGGCCACGAAATCAGGAGAAGGATGTGGCTGAAACAGAGGCATCCTGAGGTAATTATCACAACATTTTAAAATATGGTGCCTGCATCTACAAGCTACCAACTGAAATTCCTCCTGAGAGAATTTTGTTAATATTGAGATCAGCAGCCAAGTTTCTTTAATAAGACAAGTTATTTTACATTGCTTTGTAAAATCACGATACCCATTTGGTTTTCAGATACTGACCAAATTTGGGATTATGCCATGAATTTCTAAATCCTGAAATTACTTCATCAAAATGGCTGGTTTCCTATTTTATGAGCACACAGATGTTATGCATTTAAGGAAAGTCCAAACAGTGCTAAATAATCGGTTGGGAACTAATGAATTGGGACAACTGGGAGACCTGAGATATAGGAACATACAAATGTTTCAAAGATAAAAGTTCAGTGTCACCTAGCTATCCTTGTGATCCTTTAGTATCATGACCAAAAATGATTTGACATTTGTTCTCTCAGGTCAGCAGATAAAGAAGAAGAAAACATATACATTATATATGTGTATATATATATGGAGAGAGAGAACTTTAACAACATATACAGAATTTTGAAGACAGAACATATATAGAATCGGAATATATATAATTTTGATGACAGAACATCTGTATACAACATGGTTTCCTGACTATTTTAAGCCCCTTGTTGAAACCTACTGCTCAGATAAAAAGATTACTATCAAATTCATGCTCTTCGTTGGCAATGCCCCTGGTCACCCGAGAGCTTTAATGGAGATGTATAAAGAAATTAATGATGTTTTCATGCCTGTTAACACAATACCCATTGTGCAGCCCATCAATAAAGGAGTACTTTTTACTTTCAAGTCTTATTAGTTAATAAATATGCTTCGTAAGGCTAAGTAGCCACAGGTAGTGAGTTCTCAGATGGATGGGGCAAAGTTAACTGAACCCTTCTGGAAAAGATTCACCATTCTAGATGCCCTTAAAGACCATTCATGTTTGTAGGAGAAAGTCATAGTAGCAACATGAATACGGTTTGAACAAAGTTGATGTCAATCCTCATGGATGACTTTGAGGGTTTTAAGGCTTCAGTATGGAAAGAAACTGCAAGTGAAGTGGAAATAGCAAGAGAACTGGTAGCGGAGCCTAAAGATATGACTCAATTGCTGCAATTTCATGCTAAAATTTGAAAGGATGAGGAGCTTCTTATTATGGATAAGCAAAGAAAGTGGTTTCTTCAGATAGAATCTTTCTAGTGAAGACGCTGTGAACATTGTCGAAATGAGAACAACGAATTTAGAATATTGCATAAGCTTAGTTTGTAAAGCAGCATCAGGATTCAAGAGGATTGGCTGCAATTCTGAATGTTCTACTGCAGGTAAAATGCTATCAAAGAGTATTGCATGCTACAGAGAAGTCTTTCGTGAAAGGAAAAATCAATCAATAGGCCAACTTCATGGTTGTCTTATTTTAGGAAATTACCACAGCCAACCCAATCTTCAGCAACCACCAACCTGATCAGTCATCAGCCATCAGCATTGAGACAAGACCCTCTACCAGCAAAAAGATTACAACTCCCTGAAGACTCAGATGGTTGTTAAAAAGCTTTAACAATTAAGCATTTTTAAATTAACATTTTTTTAGATATCATGCTATTGCACACTTAGACTAGAGTTTACCATATTTTTATGTGCACAGCGAAAGCAAAACATTCCTGTGACGATTTTTTGTGATATTCCCTTTACTAAGGTAGTCTGAAATCTCTGCAGCACGTCTGTATAGAAAATATAAATAGCAGTGTTAGATTTTATTTTTCTGCTTTTTTTTAGTATGTTTTGCTTTGAGGTCATGATAGCTAATATTTAATGAATCCTTACTATGAGCAGGCAACGTCTAAATGCTTTCACACAAGTTATCCAATGTTAATGTTACAACAATGAGATACTATTGTTAGACCCATTTCACAGGTGTGACAACTGAGGCTTTGAAAGGCTACATTATCCCACAAATGGTTAGGAAAGGTGACTCACTCTGTAACTCACTTTGTGGTATGTTTTATTGTGGGGTCTGGAACCAAACCCACAACATCTCCCTAGCAGGCCAATATGAGAGCTTCTCTGCTGTGGAGAACCCAGTGCTCATTTTGCTCACATCCCATAGCAGTTATCTTCAGTAAAAACTTTCCAAGTGCTTTCTACCTTTGTAGCTGAATTCAGCAGCACTGATGAAGTACTTTTACAATACTCAGATCCATTCTAGTTATTTTCGTCTAGGAACAAGAAAAATGACCTGAAAGGAATCTGTTTTGAGCCCCAAAAAGCTATCATAGAACTTATGTTTTAGTGCCTTTTTTTCCTATCTCCAAAGCACTACACATTCTTATCATAAGTCAGAGATAAGTAGGTACCTGGGGTTGTTTTTAAGGATCTAATCCAAGTTCTGATTCTCATTTCCTCCTCTTTGGCTGACATTCTCTGTGTGATAGTTAATTTTATGTCAACCTAACTGGGTCAAGGGATGCCCAGATAGCTGGTAAATCATCATTTCTGTTGTTTCTGGGAGGGCATTTGTGGGGAAGATTAGCATTCAAATGGGTAGACTAAGATCACCCTGACCAATGTGGGTGAGCATCATCCAATCTGTCGAGGTCCCAAACGGAAGCAAACAGGTGAGGGACAGGTCAATTTGCTAACTCAGCTTGAGTGGAGACATCTCTCTTCTCCTTCCTGGAGCACTGGCACTTTTGGTTTTCCAGTCTTCAGATTTAGATACCCTTGCTGCCTTCTCAGGACCTTGGACTCAGACTGAGTGTTACACTCAGACAGCAAGTCATGAGACTTTTCAACTTCCATAAATAGCATAAGCCAATTCCTAGAATACAGTCTGGGTTAAGGGAAAAGAGTTTTTATAAGCAATCCTTGTCTCTGGGTCATTGAAGTAAAAGTCATAAGCAGCAGCCCTTCCCCCAAATCCTAATTTTTCCATAAAACATTTATTATCGACTAGCTACATATGAGGCTTTGTACAAATAAAAGTTAATAATATGCTCTCAAATAATTTACATTATAATGACAGTAAAAGTATTTCTTGAGTGTATATCAGTGAAGTCGCTATTTTATGTTCCTTATTGTGAGAGGGAGTTAGAGAAATAAGGAAAGGTATTATATTTCAACACATTTAAGATGCTATAAATTCTAGATTGTACCATTAATTTTATGCATCAATAAGGGGAAAACATCCACAGTTAAACCATGAAATATTGTTTATTATCTCATACATTCTCGTTAAAAATGCAATAAAATGTGAAAAATGTTTGTCTTACAATCAATGAAACAAAGTAACTTGTTCAAGGTTAAATATCTAGGGGGACTAAGGCTGTAGAAGCCGCCAGTGGAAACTTACGCAGTATGAGACACTCGAAGGAGTAAGCTGGAGATGTTGGGCTGCCTTCCAGAACAGATGCCCAGAAAGGGCATTTATCTTTCAGATTCTCCCACAGTTTTAAGTCTGCCATGTGCATAACAACCGAATATTTTATTTTATTGACGTCCCAGAGTTGATTGTCAAGTAGATGCTAATTTGTATAACCAAAGCTCACAAAATACTTGCTAGAAGGTCAATTTATTAAATTGTCAAGATAATTATATCAGCCAATACTTGTTAACTGAATGAACCTGTCCAATTTGTTTCTCCTCAGAAGCAAGTTTTACAGGAAGATACATTTGCAGGAAGTTCCCAAGTTATCAAGTGTTATTCACAGAATTGTTTGCCCTCAAAATTCATATGCTGAAGCTGTAATCCTCAGTACCTCAGAATGTTTGAAGATACGACCTTTAAAATTCAGATTCACTTCCTTATAAATTCTGGATGTTAGTTTTGTGCTGGATGCAAAGTTTGCAAATTGTTTTAGTCAGGGTTCTCTAGAGCGACAAGACTAATAGGATAGATATAAGATGTACATATGAAAGGGAGTTTATCAAGAAGTATTAACTCACATGATCACAAGATGAAGTACCCATAATACGCTATCAGCAAGCTGAGGAGCAAGGAAGCCAGTCAGAATACCAAAACCACAAAAGTAGGGAAGCAGACAACACAACCTTAAGTCTGTGGCAGAAGACCCAAGAGGACCAGTAAACTACTGTTGTAGGTCCAAGAGTCTAAAAGCTGAAGAACTTAGAGTCCCATGTTTGAGGGCAGGAAGCACAGGAGAAAGATGGAGGCCAGAAGACTCAGCCAGTCTAGTCCTTCCCTGTTCCTCTGGCTGCTTTTATGCTAGACATACTGGCAGCTGATTAGATGGCACCCACCCATACTGAGGGTAGGTCTGCCTCTCCCAGTCCACTGACTCAAATGTTAATCTCCTTTGGCAACACCCTCACAGACACACCCAGGAACAGTACTTTGCATCCTTCAACCCAGTCAAGTTGAGGTTCAGTATTAACTATCAGACAAGTATTTTCTCCCATTCTGTAAGTTGTCTGTGTACTTTGTTGATGGCTTCTTTTGCCTCAGAGAAGTCCTTTAGTTTAATTAGGTCCCAGTGTCAATTTGTGTGTGTGTGCGTGTGTATGTCTGTGCGTGTGTATGTCTGTGTGTGTATGTGTGTGTTTGCTTTTGAGATCATAGTCATAAATTATTTACCTAGGCCAACGTCCAGAAGAGTATTTCCTCAGTTTTCTTCTAGGATTTTTATAGTTTGAGGCCTTTTTATATTTTTATAGTTTGAGTTAATGTTTGTATATGGTGAGTTAGGGGTCCAGTTTCATTCTTAAATCAACAAGACAAAAAAAAAAAAAAAAAAAACCTCATTAAAAAGTAGGCAAAGGACATGAACAGACACTTCTCAAAAGAAGATATACAAGCAGCCAACAAACATGAAAAGTACTCAACATCACTAATCATCAAAGAAATGCAAATAAAAATCACAATAAAATACCATCTTAATCAGAATGACTATTAGTAAAACCTCAAAAAAAAAAAAAAACAGATGTTTGAAAGGATGGAGAAAAAAGGGAATGCTCATGCACTGTCAGTGGGAATTTAAATTAGTTCACCTTCTGTGGAAAGCAGTTTGAATATTGCTCAAAGAACTAAATCAGAACTATCATTGGACTCAGTAATCCCACTACTGAGCACATACCCAAAGATAACGAAATCATTCTACCAAAAAGACACACACATTTTTACGTCCATTGCACCATTATTCACAGTAGCAAAGACATAGAATTAGCCTAGGTACCCATCAATGGTAGACTGGATAAAGAAAATGTGGTCCATACACACTATGGAATACTACACAGCCATAAAAAAGAATGAGATCATGTCCTTTGCAGAGACATGGATGGAGCAGGAGGCCATTATCCTAAGAAAATTAGCACACACACAGAAAATCAAATAACACATGCCCTCACTTACAAGTGGGAGGTACACATGGACATAAAAATGGAACAAAATAGACACTGGGGACTCCAAAAGTGGGGAAGCACGGAGGAGGGCAAGGGTTGAAAAATTACCTATTTAGTACGATGTTCACAGGAATATAAACCCAAACCTCAGCTTCAAGTGATATATCCATGTACAAAAACCTGTAAACGTACCCTCAGAATTTTTTTTTTTTAAGTTTCAAAACAATAATTTTCATAAAGGTGATTAAGTTTAAATGAATCTTTTAGGGTGAGTTGTAACTTAATCTGTCTAGTGTCCTTGTAAGAGGAGGATATTTGGACACAAAGAGACACTAGAGATGCCCATCTACACAAAAAGAGACTTCATGGGGACACCACCAAAAGGCACCCATCTACGATCCTAGGAGAGAGATCTCAGAAGAACGAACCTCTCACCACATTCATCTCAGACTTCTAGTTTCTTGGACTCTAAGAAAAACATATTTTCATTGTTAAAGTTACTCATTCTATGGTGCTTTGTTATGACAGCCCTGGAAAACTAACACATCAAAGAAAAAGGAAAATGTAATTAGATATACAAAACAAAATTTTAATAGACCTAAGCTCTTTGAGTTGAGTCATCTATTTCTCCAAGTAGTCATATACTTGACTCTGAGACCAAAAATAGGATAAAAGTAATTCACAAAGCTGATGGTATTTCAATGGGACTTCAAGTAGAATTTCTTTTGTAAAAAAGACATTGAAATTGTGTTTGCAGAAAGCTAAGCCACGTACACTGCAGCTACATTCATTCTACTTTGTGAAAAACCCTTAGGAAAATCCAGTCAAGGGATTTTTGTACATTTCTAAATAATCTACTATGTCTTCATTTCCAGTATTTACTCTCAGATATCATTTTTAATTTTACAGTTTATCTCTTATATCTATGTACAATCTATAAAGCATGCATAGCTATAAACCAACATCAGATAAATATCATAAAATCAAAGTGCTATATCAAGCCTTCAGAGAGACAAAGCTCTATTCAAGAATGATAAAAAGAATCAAGAAAATGGTACTGAAGAATGGGCAAGATTATAATAGGTGGTAATTTAGAGGTAAGTTATTTTAAACTTGAAGAAACCTCCTAAATAAAAGGAAGAGCAAAGAATTGATTATAATCACATAACTAAATACATTGTGCCTGAAATAATATTTAAAAATAAGACAGTATGGCCAGGCGCGGTGGCTCAAGCCTGTAATCTCAGCACTTTGGGAGGCCAAGATGGGCGGATCACGAGGTCAGGAGATCGAGACCATCCTGGCTAGCATGGTGAAACCCCGCCTCTACTAAAAACTACAAAAAAAAAAAAAAAAAAGCCAGGAAAGGTGGCGGGCGCCTGTAGTCCCAGCTACTCGTGAGGCTGAGGCAGAAGAATGGCGTAAACCCGGGAGGCGGAGCTTGCAGTGAGCTGAGATCCGGCCACAGCACTCCAGCCTGGGCTACAGAGCGAGATTCCGTCTCAGGAAAAAAATAAATAAATAAATAAGACAATAGAAGCAGCTAGGCCTGAGGTAGAGGACATGTGTTAAGGCCCCTGAACAGAAGGGAAAAAATTAATATATTTTGGAAGACAAAAGAGCAAATGGTAATACATCCATACAGTGAAATATCACTCAGCACTCAAAAGAAAGAAACCACTGATACTTGTGACAATTTGCTGAATCTCAAAGACATTTCTCTCAGTAAAAGAAGCTGGTCTCAAACAATTACATGCTGTATGATTTCATTTATGTGCATTCAAAAAAAGACAAAACTACAGGGACAGAGAAGAGACCACTAGTTCTCGGTGTTTAGAAACAAGGAAAATGTAACTAATAAAGAGCATAAAGGAGTTTTTGGGGTGATGAAACTGTTCTGAATCCATCACCTATGATGGTGTTTATATAAATACCTGCTTGTGGTAATATGTGTGGAATCATACAAGAAAAGGAAAAAAAGTTTATTGTATATTTTAACAAACAATATTTTAAAATGTGAATTAAAATACTTTCATCAAGGAACAGAAAACGGATGTGTAGACATTTATAATTTAAAGAGAATTTACTAGATGAAGCTACTAGTTTAAGAGAAGGTAAGAGAGAGAAAGAATGGAAGATGTTCAAAGGTTTAACCCTGGGCAGGTGGGTAAGTAATTCTTGTGACAGTAACACAAAAAAATAGTGAACTAAGAGAGAAGATTTCAAGAGTACAAGAAAAAGGAAAATTTGGATTTAATATTTTTGCCTATCGGAAAAATGCTCTGGAGATCAGAGGGTTTGGAAATATGGATCTGGGATGTAAAAGAGAATTTAAAAAGACAAAACTAGTTAAAGACATAGATTTTCGAGTCCACCTGCTTAGAAGAGCTAACTGGAAGGATAATCTTGGAAAAGGTCACTCAGCAGGGACCATAAATGAATAGGAGGATGAAATCTTGGAGGTGTCAATTTTACAGGAGTAAAGAGTCTCTCTTGAATTCTATTCTGAAAACACTAGCCTAGCGTGTGCCCTTCTCAAATATCTTACAATATTCTTTTGTCATTATGTATCGGCTTCATATTTTTAAAACCAATATATGGTCACCTTAAAAAAACTATAAACAATTCTGAGTATTTACTCAATATGTATACATAGGACACCTACAAGATACAAGGCAGTGCTGGATGATATAATGTTACTATTTATTCCTTCGAGACAAGCCTGGGCTCTTATTACCCTCCAGGTGTCTAAATGGAAAATATTATCCAGATTTTCCAGCTACTTGCTCATTCTTGCAATGAACAGAGGTGACAGATTGAAGTACTGACTGTGGGTGTGAAAGATGCAGAGTGTAATGTCTCATAGATTGGATTTTAGACAGATGGAACTACAGGCTCCTTTACTACAATACAATGTTTTTCTCAGAAAATGTGCCCTAAACTTCACTGTTTCATCACTTCTGTTATAAATAACCTCTAAAAGCTTCTCTATTCTCATAATATGATTCTTTCCCAGAAGCCTGCATCTTGTTTTCTTATTTTTCCATTGCTGTAATGTATTAATATAAGTCATGCCAGCCTCCAAGTCAGACTGAACAACTCATTAAGATCCATGCAGCTTTCGAGCATGGATGCATGGGATAAACCACCTAAACATTTATAAAAGTGTTGATTTTTCATACTGATGCCTTTTTGTGTAAGAATCCTAAGAGACAATTGAGGAAAAGCTTTCTAATAGGGATGGAGTTGTGATTAAAACCTCAGAAATTGTATGTTGGAGATAATTTTAAGACTAAGTTACAGAAAAGAAGTTTAGAGATACACCTTTGTGTTCCTGCTTATAAAATCACAATAAACTTTATGAAATGGGGCCTTGGTTACCTACAAGTGTTCCAACATAGAGAAAAAAAATAAACTGACGGAAGTTTTATTAGTGCTAATATATATAATATCTATAGTAGCACTAAAAACATATATTTTAATATATAGTATATAATATATAGCATATAGTACTATATATAGTATATCATCTATTAAATACTATATAGCAATAGATAGCATATAACATAAATATATAATATATATCAATATATTCTAATATTTATAGGATGATAGAAATGAGATGTACAGATTCTCCTAGCAACGGTCCTTTCTCTTTTTGTGAAAGAACTACTGGATGCTATAGATTAGTTTACTCAACCTGCATTTCACCTTTCTTTCAAGCGTGGAATTTTAAAATCAAAACAAAACAGAGCATGTTTTCCAGATTCCTTTGAAGCAAGGGTTCTAGAGGCAAATTAGATATGCCAATCATATGCACGAGCATGAAATTTGGAAAGCAAAAGTGAGGTAGAAGCCATCTTCCTGTCACATTTTGTCTGCTTCTGCTTGGAAGCCTATGGGGGAAACAATTTCTCTGCAGCAATTACTCTTCAACAGCCTCTTTTTCTAGCTCTGTGCTGCCTCAGTCTGGAGTCACTAGCGCCAAGTGGCCACGGAGCGTGTGCCATGTGTCTGGGCCAAACGGAGATGTTCTGCAAGTATAAAGTACACAGTGGGTTTCGATGTCTTACTATTCCCCAAAATATAAATAAATAAAAATCAAGTAATCAATTTTCATATGGTTTGATAATTGAAATATTTTATATACAATGATGTAAGTATAATCATATTAATTTTGTGAAATAAAACATGTTAAAATTAAGTTTACCTGTTTTACTTTACTCCTTTGTTTAATGAGGGCACAAGAAAATTTTAAATTGCAAATATGTCTCACATTATATTGCTGTTAGTCAGCACTGCTCTAGCGTAGTCAGAATAGAGGACGCCATTATGTAGTTTCTCTATCCATCATCTGAGTTCCTGGATGGCAGCCGTGGACATTGATTCTCTTGCTTCTTGATGATTCTGTGGCCATGGAAGTGGGCTCCTGAGTTTGGCTTAGCTTCTGTGGTGACCTCAGTAGTAGTAGTAGTGGCTCTCCTGATGGTTCTAGGAGTCATCTCTATGGGTGCTACTGAGAGTCCCCTCCTTCAGTCTTTCTATTTTGTAAACACCCACTTTTCTGTATTTATTCCTTGTTTAAAATCTTAATGTGTTTTCTGTTCCTTTCATTGAATCTTTATTAAAAAAGACAGACATCTTACATAATAGGATCAATTTCCAGAATGGAACTCTTCATTTAGGTTTGTATTTTTAAGTTTCTAAGGAAGAAAATATATTTTTAATAAACCTTCTGAAGCTATGGGAATATCCTTAGTATATGACATTGTCGGGGGAAGGGGGCTCATTCTTTTTGCCTGAATACACACTTGTTATACCTGCATTTGCATACTCCAAACAAAAGACAAGCCTGTGAAACCTCTCAAATGATTTTTTAAAAGGTACCTCTGCAAGTAACACTATTCATCAAAACAGAATTTTAAAGAGAAGACACAAGTAAAGGAAGAAGAAATGAGATGGCCTCAATCTGATATGAACCATTCCCTGACCAAATCTGATTTCCATGATAAGGGCCTACAAAATTACTTGCCATTTTTCTCATTTTCGGCATATCTTGAGGGCATCCACATGGTGACCTCCCTTCATATGTTCCCCTGTTCTTGTTGTAAAAGCGATTTATGAATCTGCCTGGTTATCACTGGGATCATTCTATTTTATATAGAGGTTGTTGCCTATTTTCCATACAGGATGCTTTATCCAGTAGTACTGGGCATTCAGTGATGATATCACAGCACCTGAAAATTGCTACCCTCACTAGTGTAGTTCCCCAGGTTTCTTTTACAATCACAGGAAACACATGTCTCATCCCCAGCCATGCACGATTTTAGATGTAAATTAATAAAGTGCTAGCCTCTATCTGCCATGGTGGGGAAGTTCATGAGTTGCTTAAAGCCAAAGCCAGTACAATAATTACTTATGTGTGCATGCACACGCACACACACACAGTGGATTCCTTTCAGACAAGTTCATTTATCACCTACCCTGTGTTTGACAATGCATTAAAGATCATTTAAACAAAATGCATGGTGCACTAAAAGATCATTTGCTAGGAAAGGAAAAAAAAAATCTAATTGCTGAATTAGATTTTTTTTTTCTCAATTTCACATTTCAGATTTCATTAACCTAGTCTTAGCTATTTACACTTCTTGGCAAGATGTCAAATGTAGTAATGTTGGGGTAACAGCTAATGGACTACGTAAGCACAGACAAAATGTAGAAAAGTATGATACACTTAAAGATCATGGAATTGCAGGCTGCTGTGAGTTTCAGGCCTAAGCTCAGCCTGTATTTATGCTGGGAAGATCTCAAGTTATCTGATAGGCCTAGAGATGTATAGATTTTGCGTTTGATATTATATGAAAATCCAATATATATCTAAAGTAATGCCACAGATTTACTTACAATATTGAAGTAAGTAGAAAAGAGGAAAGAAGACAGAGGAAGAGAGACAGAAGAAAATGCAAAGTCAATAAATGATGCAGTGATTCAAAGAAAGGAAGCAACACCCTACAGAGGGAATCAGAAGGAAAAGCAGTAAAAAGAGCACAAAGAATAGGGTGGAGAATGAAGAGATAATGGCAGGAAATCAGTGAAGAATTCATATTCCTCAAACTAACAATTCAAATGTTGTGTTCCTTTCCTCTGTTACTACCCATGTGGACCATAAAAACAAGGACACACAATTCTTCAAGACAATCACTTCCATAAGAGGCACAGAATAGTCACAAGGAAGTGTGGCAGGAATGGAGTTCAATTCAAATTAACCTGCTCCACACACCTTACTCTGGACTAGAAAGAATCTGTGCATTAGGAGGAAGAAAACTGGAAAAAAATTAAATAGTAAGGAGGATTCCTTTATGGCCCACTACCCAGAAGTAGAGGCTAAACCTGGGAGGAGGAGGAAACACTATGAAAATCTTAGAAATTTCGAGACTCAAGCATAGATCTTATTCGATGTCCTGGAGGAAAGATTTTGGAAAGCTGCAGTCATACTTCTTCTCTTCCTGTGATTGGACACCGAAAGATTAAAAACAGAATGAAAACAAAAACTATAAATCAATGGAATGCATATAGACTCCAGAGGACCCAAATCCTCAGTGCCCCGCATCTGCTTGCCCCTGCAAATCTGCAGCATAGAATACATTTTTGAGTTATGAGAATCCCAAGCTATGAGTTAACAGGGTAAGAGAGTGAATGTACTTAGCAGATCGACTCCCGCAACGTGAAGGGATCTGGCTCAAAAGGGACATGTGGATGAGTCACAAAGATGGAGGATGATGAGGCTGCATCATGGTTCTTCACTAAAATCAAGAATAAGGAAGAACACATGCATTTTTTTTTTTTGAAAATTAATGTAAACTCACATTTAATTCTCACAATAGTTGTGCAATGTAAAGTATCATCCCCTCAATTTTCTGGTGAAGATGCCTAGATTTATCAAATATAACTCAGTTGGCGTTTGTTAAAACTGGAATTCAAGTACAGAAATACCCAATTATATATTGCATGCCCTTCATAATACTCCATACCAACCCAGGCTTTGTTATTACTTGCTACGTGTTTACTCAAAAGTATTTATTGAGTTCCTACCATCTGTCAATAACATACTTGATACATGAGAAGAAAAACATTTTTTGAAAACTTGGAGCCCGCTATCTAAAGGGGAACACAGATATTAAATCAATATCAGTACTGCATATTATGAGAACATGTAAGAAGTGAAACCTAAACTAGTCTGAATTAGAGAAGAGGCAACATTGAAGCTGAAATTTGAAAGACAAGGAATTAGGTAAGGCAAGGAGTAAGGTTGTCATGTGAAATACAAACAGCCCAAATATTGCACAGAACATACTTATATTGAAAATTATTTGCTGTTTATCTGAGGTTCAAATTAACTGACACTACTCCACAAAAGAGTAGAAGGTATGTCCCAAGAACAGAGGAGAGCTTGCATGAAAATCTTGAGTACCAACACATACACGTGACAATTATGGGGGAGGAAGATGATATTGCTTTTTAGTTTTTGTTTGTTATTGTATTTTTCTCTATTTCTTGCGAGCAGTCAGGGTTCAGAAACAATGATCTATAACTATAGGGCAACCCTCAAACTTGTGTCCCACTTCAAACTTCTCTACATTCCAGATGTTCCCTTTCCATCACACCCTATTTGCAATGCATCAGAAATGGCATTTAATTCTTCCACAAACATACATCTCAGATATGTGTTTAATACTTCTGTCCATACTACTTCTGATCCTGCAAAAGCATGGGCATTTCTTGTTTCAGATGGTGATGAAGCCTTCTAATCTCCATATTCCTTCTGGCTGTGCCTTCCTTCTCCTTTACATTAAAATACAGAGTGATCTTCTCAAGATCTATGCCAGGTCATATCATTTTCTTTCTTCAAAACTTCCAGTGAATTACCCCTGTATTGAGAATGACATCTAAGCTTCTTTTCCATGCCCTCAAAGTCCAGTCATAAATTTCCTTCCCATATCTTTAAGCTTATCCATACCATTCTATGCCCAACTTAGAACATTTCAGCTCTTTGATTGTGGAAACTCTTTTTTGGTAAATGTTCTCCGAGCTCTTCTAAATGCTGTTAAGAGTGAAATTAGAGATTTAAAAGAGAAAGGGTGACAACTCATGATTTTAAAAAGGTAAGACGTGATGGGTCTCAGAATACGTAAGAAAGAACTGGGCCTGGATAAAAAACTTCTTTTGAACATGAAAAGGTGTATGTAGCCACAGCTTGTTATGCTGATATGGTAGTTAACAAAATAATGGCATCTATTAGTTTTTTCTGTTCCATAAGAAGTAGAATCACTGGATGAGAGTAAGAGGGAGTTAAGGACCTTTGAAATAAGAAGTGAACTCCAATAATTGTTTTTAAATTACCACTGTTAAATATGAAATTGAGCTAACTAGAAAAATACCTCCATCGTGACTGGAAGCGTTACACATCAGCTTGAGGGTGATAATGATTTATAATGGAACCAACCATCCATGCATGTAGCATGATTTTCTATAGCTGTTCAGCTTTCAAAGACAAGCATTGAGACTACAGATAACTAAGGTTCATTAAGCTCTTTGCTAATCATGAAAGAGGCCTGTAGCTTTTCCTGAGCCCAACCTGGCTCTCTCTGAGGCAGTTCTTTGCTTACCTAAGAGTCTGAGGTCTCTCCTGTTTGGTACCCTCACTATTCCAGAAGAGCAGGCAGATTTCAAAAAGACATGAGTCCAAGACATTTTTCTTCTGAAACTCTATTTTCTCCTAAAGTATAGGTCACCATGCCCTATTACAGATGAAATAACTGCTCTTAATATCCTGTAAAAATATGGTTTAAATTCTTACCTGCACACTGAAATCTCATGGGGGGGTGGGGGCTTTAAATACCAAGGCGTGAGCTCCAATGCCTAATATTGTAATGGAATTGGTCTACCGTGAGGTCACAGGGAGTTTTAAAAGTACTCCAGGGGAGTCTAACATGTAGCCAATATTGGGGACCTGTGATGAGAACATGTGCTCTACAGGCGATGCCTAGTTTCAATTATCTTGAAGAAGTTTGAGACATGCATATTTACATATCCTACTTCTGAAGCATACAATTCTGAGGCATCAAAGTAGATACACAAAAAGTTTATGAGAACTAAGTTGTCAGGCCCTACTGATATGAATCAATATACTGCATTTAGGCTGAGTCCATAATTTAATTGAAAAGTAACTCATATGTCTCAAAACCAAACTCTTACTAGTGAAAGAGCAATTATAACAGGAAGATTTTTTGTTGAAGGGGAAAGGGAAGAACTAAAATAGAAGACATCTAAGTCCAATCAAATGCTGGTCACTTTTGAAAATTAAAAAGATATTTTATCCAAACATTTTAACTGCTCCAGGTTTTTCCCCCCACCTTGAAACTTTGTCAGTAAAATTAACATTACATAATGAAACAGAGCAAACTCATTTGTAGCTGATTTGAAAATAAAAGGTACTATTAAAGTTTTTGACAGCAGGAAATCAAATTTGTAGTTCTCCTTATCAGATATGAGAGAATTCTGATGGGCCAGCTAGAAAAATGGAGACGATGACCAGGCACGGTGGCTCACGCCTGTAATCCCAGCACTCTGGGAGGCCGACGCGGGCAGATCACCTGAGGTCGGGAGTTCGAGACTAGCCTGACCAACATGGAGAAACCCTGTCTATACCAAAAGTACAAAATTAGCCGGTTGTGGTGGCACATGCCCGTAATCCCAGCTACTTAGAGGCTGAGGCAGGAGAATCACTTGAACCCGGGAGGCGGAGGTTGCAGAGAGCAGAGGTCACACCATTGCACTCCAGCCCGGGCAACAAGAGTGAAATGTCGTCTCAAAAAAAATCCAGAAAAAAGAAAAAAAGAAAAATGCACATGACGATCACAGGTCTTTCCCATCTCAACTTTGATGCAATCTGGAGTACTAATAATTTATACCCGGCCATACTTCCTCCCATCTAACCATGTGATGTGACTCACAATGTCTTGAATTCTAATAATTCTTCCATTATCAATTTCTGATTATTTTCCCAGAAAATGAAACTATGATTGTGTTTTGAGACAAGAACAGTTAAAGGTCATATTCAAAAGTTACAGCAAAAATTGGAGAATAATTCAGATATGAATTTTTTTTCAATACTTTCTATAGTGGAGAAGTATAGTATCAACAAAAAGGTTCAAACATTTAGTTGCATTTGTGTATATAGTGGTATCTCTTTAAGTTACAATTTTCTGAAGACTGATGGTATTAAAAATATGTAACATAAAATTGGTATTTATCTTCTTGTGAAGTTCTATTCAAGTCTGTCCATTTTCTATACAGTTTTTTATTTATTTGTATGAGTACTTTATAGATACAATATATAAGATCTTTGAGATATGACTTATAAACACCTTCTCTAACTTTTCTCTCTCACAGTGATGTCTTTGATGAACACAAGTAACACAAGTTGATACTTTTATGCAGTGCAATTAATCAGTTTCTAACTGTATGGCTAAAACATTTTCTTCCCAGTATAAGAAATATTTCTTTCTGCAATATCATTAATATATTATCATGTTTTGTTATATAAGTTTTATTATCTTAATTTTCACACTTAGATAATAACCCATCTGGAATTATTTTGCTTATGGTGTGAAAAAAGGGTCAAATATATTTTATATGAATATTCAATTGACTGTAACAATTTATTGAAAAGGACATTATTTTCTAATTGACTGAAGAGTCCCCTTTATTATAAGTCATGTGATACAGTGTATATGGATGCCCTCATAGACTCCATTGGTCTGTTTGCTTTTACTTATGCTACTTTCACACTGTTTTTAACTTTTATAGTTAAAAAAACATGCATGCCTTAATATATGGTCACCTAAGTATTTTAGTTTTGCTATTATTCTTCAAGATTGCCTTGACTATTCCTGGTCATTTTTATCCTAAAGCTTTACTAAAACTTTTAGAAAAGATTGTAAATTTTCAAAAAAAAGAAAAAACTAGAATTTTTACGGATAATGCATTGATTCTCTAGATTAATGCAGAGAAAATCAACATCAACCAAAGACCAACTTTTTCTATTCACGAACACTGGCTATCACATTATTAATTAGGCCTTCTACAATGTCTTTTAATAATTTTTACTTGTTTTGTTCTTTCTTCCTCAGTAAAGGTCTTGCTCATCTAGGTAATTGGTGTTATTAAAAATGACATATTTAAACATTTTTCACTTTCTAAGGATTGTTATGAGAAATGTAACTGACATTATATATTGACATCATGCCACTCTATCTTGTTAACTTAAAATGTTAATAGCTGTTTATAGATTCTTTGAGTTTTTATATACAGAATCACATCGTCTACAAATAGTGACAGCTTTTTGTCATTTCTTACAAGCTTCGTATTCTTTTTTCCATAGTGTGTTGATGAGCAAGAACTGCCATAACATATTTAATAAGATTGGTAACAAGTATTGTTTTCTTCTTTATCTTGAAGGGAAATAGGTAATTATTTTAAAAATAAATATGATATTTGCTATAGGTTTAGGGATTTTGATAGAATTGACGTGTTATCAAGTCCACATATCAACATGTACAACTAAATTTTGAAATATGTATATACCATAAAACAACACAATCAAGTAATCTTTCCCTCTTATACTTCCCTCCCACCCCTTTCCCATCAGTAGATAATGACCATTCTAGTTCTTTCCATTAAAAATGCATATGCCTTTTTTGATTTTCATGTAAAGGTCACCAGATAGTAGGTATTCTTTCATGTCTGGCTTCTTTCACCCAGCATAATTATTTAAAGATCTACCATATAACATTTATCCATAGATTATTCCTCTTTTACTTTTTGGTATTACATGGCATAGATATAGCACAGTTGTTTATTCACCTATAGGTGGACATTTGGGTGGTTTCCAGTTTGGAGCTATTGCACCTAAAGCAACAAAGAACATTTAAGTACAGCTTTTGATATAGGTATAGATACAGATATATAAAGATGGTATATTCCTTTTATTTTCAATAAATTATAAACACATACATTTATAATATATAAAATACGTATTTAAGTATTTAGGATTGAGATGGTTAAACCAGATGGTGCGTCTTTAACTTTCAGAAAAGCACTAAACCTGTTTTAGATGTACAACTTTGCTGGTGTATGTGGTTCTCTAAGGTGATCTGACTTGTTACAATGTCATATAAATTTGTATATTAATCCCCTTCCAGGGTAATGTAGGACCTTAGACACTTCAGTTCTATTTACCTGCTTGCCCCTTCTTTTTATTATTAGGTTTGTATTTCTATGTACATGTCTTAAGCCCAATAGGATCTTATATAATTGTTTGAGACAGTCATAACTCATTTTGATTTCACTACATTTTCACTTTTTCCATTGCTTTTCATTTCTCCCTGTGTTTTCTTGTTTCTCTTTGGGTTTATTCTTTTGCCTTAGAAATTCTGTATTTTCCTTTTTAGTCCAGGTCTGCTAATAAATTCTCTTTTCTTTTTTGTTTGGACATCAGTTTATATAGCCTTAATTTTGAAAGGAACTTGCTCTAGGTATGGAATTCTAAGTATGGCGTGGAGTTTTCCTGCATTTTTTAGATAACTTTGCATTTTCTCTTGGCTCTTTAGAAGTAAGCCTTCTTTATGAATGTGGCTCACTGAAAGCATTCTGCTAACCACTTTTTCCCTAACCACTTTTAAGATTTTTTCTAATAGATTTTTATTATGTACTCTTCCTGCTTGTGGTTTTCATCACTTCTCAATTCTACACTATGCTTGTTGTTTCTTCTGTTTTGGAAAAATCTCGTTTTCTGTTCAAGCTTTGTTTCTCCTTCATTCCCTGCTTTCTATCTGGGATTCCAATTATGCATGCTTCATACCTCTTCCACTCTTACCACTATTTCTCAACTTCACTGGCTGGACATGTATTAAAACTGTACCACTATCAAGTTCATAATCATCTTTTTTCTGTATCCTATATGCTCTATTTAGATGCAGTTGATGTATTATTCCCTTTTAGAATTTCCATTAATTCTTTTATTAGATATTCCTATTCCTATGAGACATTCCACCTGGTCATCTTTTCTCTTGAACATAATAACCACAGTTACTTAAATGTCTGTGTTTCACAACTCCAATCCCCTGATCACTTGTGGGTCTTTTCTATTGTCTGATGTTGCTATTGTTTTTATTTCTTTGTATGTTTGGTGATATTTTTGTTGATCTTTGGATATTGAGCATAAAAAATTCTAAAAGTAATGGATGACATTTATTTGCCCCAGAAATTATTCATCTTATCCTCTGGTATAAAGCTAGAGTGGTGTCTGATTAACTTAATCAAATAAAGGACTGAATTGACTCTAGGCTATGTTGGTATTTTCTAGCTGTCACTCAACCTCTGGTTGGCCCTTGCTCTGAGACTATTATCTTAGAGGTATTATGTGAGAGTCAGTATGTTTGTCTATACATCATTGGTGCAGCCTAAATTATGGTCTTTTCAGTACAGTAAGAGTGCCAAAACCTTCATTCTTCTTTCAAAAGGCTTTCTGAATGGCTTCCGTCTTCTTGCACTGTTTAATTATACAACACATTTATAAAGAGGCAAAATCTCAAATATTAGGTTCATGACTCTGTGTCACCCTTGACTTCATGATATTGTTCTTTCAAGTCTTATCCTACTTGAAAATCACAAACTTGGATATTTGTCTTCTCAGACACAAGATACTTCCAAAAGCGCTAGTGGGATTTCTGCTTCTTAGCAGCAGCCTTCATCCAGGGTTCACAGCCTGTTGCCACGCTCCAAAAATCAGCACATGCCTCAAAGGCTGAGGGAGACTGCAGAATGCTGTTACTCTTTTCCAGTACCTTCTTTTTCAGGTTCTTTGCCCCGCAATGTCTGGCAGCCTCAATTGCCCTTTGATGTCCCCAGACAGATGTATTTTAGATTTTTATCTGGCTTTCCTAGTTGTTCTTTATTGATCACTATCATAGCAGGAAAGGAATTCTCTATAAAACTCAAATTTTAACTAGAAAAAGCCAGATGCCAATATTTATTAAGTTATTAATTTAATGTTCAAAATTCAAAATGTGGACCAACTGACCTCCATAATATTCTTAGATATATATGCAATTTTATTGCTTCCCCCACTTTATTGGATAAATTTTGAAGCTAATCACAATGAAGACATATGCAAGCAGGTGAAACAAGAGGCAAAATAAAATCTCAAAAGTGTATAATTTCTTAAAAAGAATAAAAGTGCTTTCTTATGTAATTTTTAAAATTATCACAATTGGAAAATAATAAAATATTCTATACTATTTACTCTTCACTATAAGTGTTTTAACCTTGTATTTCAATATTAGCCCTTTATTGTTTGAGAGTTAAATGCCATTTTAATATGGTATGTAAACATTGCAGGAGAAAGATATACTAGTTTTTATTACATGCCTATTGATTTTTATTCTGTACTTGACTAAGGTCACATTAAATTTGTTTTTTAAAAAAAATTAGTTCTTGTATGGAATCTATCTACAAATGTATTTCACTAAAATCTCTTCCAAAGCCACTTTAGAAAAGCAGCACAAGAATTGATTGCTTTTCTTCAAATCTAAGTTGATCATGATGAATATACACCCTGTGACTAAGCTGAGTTCATTTATTTAGGGAAAAGGTCACTGAAATCAGTTGTTGACTTTTTACTTCTCAAATAACAGTCTGAATTTTATGTGACTATAACTTCAAATGCAGCACTGAGAGAGATTAAATTGGAGTAGTCAGTTTTACTAATGATGTTACATCTGTATAAAACGTATCATTATGATGGCACATACTAAATGTGGTTGTTGCTCCGTTAAAATATACAAACGTTTTTACATGAATTAAGAAGACTGATGACAGAAGTACTATCATTCGTATTTATCTTCTTACAAAAGAAAAATACTCCATACCATCTGCCTCCTCAATCCCTGTTTGCTAACTTGTCACTCTGCATAAATTGCTCAGGATACTATTTTGTTCAGACCTTGAATCCATACTCAACTCACAAGTGTCCTTTCCTAGTATCTTTCTCGACACTTATAGCTCCTCCCATCCTCTGCTTGTTTGGTCTGCATTCTTTCAACTTCCCAAGCTCTTTTCCTAATACTGTACTTCTTTCACAATGTTCTCCAAGGGAGTAAATGCCTTCCTTACTGTTGATAACACTTCTAGCAATCCCCCAAACACTTCCTAGTGACTTTATCATTTTCATCTCAGATATTTTGTTCTCCATTACCCATTTCCAGCTCAAAGAATGCCATTATCCTCATTAAAGATTCTTTAGAGTTCACATTACTAAGTCTCTTCTGTATGATATTTGTTTCTATCTTATTCAGCCACCCAATGATGTGGTAATGATCTTGCTTCCAGTGATTACAAAGAACATCCACCTCCTACAAGTAATCAAAATCACCTTACATTCTGCTTCTGTGGCCTTCATTCTCATCCTTATTTCATTTCTCTCATCCTTATTTCACACTCTAACATTCACTGTCATATTAGTCTACTTCCTTGCATTACTTTGGGCTCTTGTTGACACTCATCCCGTTAAAGACCCATGAACATATCCATTACCATCTTACTAACACTCTAGAGTCACTCTCCTTTCCATTCCAAAGGGCATACTCAGTCAAATAAATCTCGAATTTTCATCCTCTTTATCTGCTGCCATTAAATTTTGGGAAAGTCTCACCATTTTGTAAGTTGATGTCAATAATTTTTGTTTCCACCTTCTAGACCCTTTCTGCTTTTCAACAATTTTGTGTCAGTTTGTTTCTAGTTGTCTTCTACAAAAATTTTAAAAAGCCTATTTCAAACATTTTAACTAACTTCCTCTGAACTGAAATGTTAGGTAGTTGTAGAAAAGCAGCACGTTTATTGAAATTCCAAAATGGATAGGGATAAAACTAAATTGTTAACAAAGCCCAAGATAAAGTCTCTCCCCACCTCTCTCTAATTATCCATTGTCCTAGCTTCTATGGCACAAGTGTTGTGGTCTTTTAAAAATGTGTGTATAAGGCTGGGCACAGTGGCTCATACCTGTAACCCCAGCACTTAGGAAGGGCAAAGCTGGTGGATCACCTGAGGTCAGGAGTTCAAGACCAGTTTGGTCAACATGGTGAAACCCCACTTCTACTAAAAAAAATACCAAAAATTAGCTGGGCAAGGTGGCACATGCCTGTAATCCCAGCTACTCCGGAGACTGAGGCAAGAGTATTGCTTGAACCTGGAAAGCAGAGGTTTCAGTGAGCCAAGAGTGCACCACTGCACTCCAGCCTTGGCAACAAGAGTGAAACTCCGTCTCAAAAAAAAAAAAAAAAAAAAAAAAAAAAAAAAAAAAAAAGTGTGTTCACCTAACTCAAACTAGTCATTATACACATTTAATAATTTACTTTCAGACTTCAAACACATTTGGTAATATTTTCTATAGCTGTATTTTTTTTTGTTTCAATGCTTTATTCCTCTATCAAAAACTTCAGTTTCATTTTGCTCCAACTGAAATCAACCACACTTTTGCTCAAAAACACATGTTATCTCTTTGATGTTTTCTCTGTAGTTGCAAATGTTATGCATAAAATAAAGTTTTATACAGAAAATGTACAAGCCTTTTATACAGGAAGTAAAGGTTTTTGCCATCTTGAACACAGAGTGGTAGAAAAGGCTATACAGTGTAAACTGAGGCTTTCTTACTAAAACAGAATTCCTGATTAACCAAGGACGCTCTAATATTAACGGAATCATCACCTTGTTGAGAAAGTCAACCCATTAAATATAAGCTGCCTAAAATTTCTCATCTCTGCATTTTTGATGTTTAGAAGAAAATAAAGAATATAAACACATAAAGAGGTTTGCTACATTAGGGATAAATTGGTAACAAATAGTCAATACAATTATACTTTTAAAAATAAATTTTATTGTACATATTTAACGTATATAACATGGTGTTATAGAGTACCTGTGGATAGTAAAAGTATTCCTATAAGTAGATTAACATGTTCATCTCATGTAGTTCTGCTTGTTTTTGTGGAAAAATCAGCTAAAATCTATTCATTTGGCATCATCCCTAATACAAGAAAATGTTATTGCCTATGCTCCTCATGTTGTACCTTAGATCTGTAGACTTCATCTAACGTATCTTCTTCTTTGTATCCTCTGACCTGTATCTCCTCATTTCCTCCCCACTCCCACTCCCATCCCTAGTAACCACTGTTTTATCCTCTCTTTGTATAATTGATTTTTCTTTTCTTTTAACTTTCACATATAAGTGGGATGATGCAATATTTTTCTGTGTCTGACATTTCAATTAACACAATGTCTTGTAGGATCATGCACATTGTGGCAAACTGAAAGGTCTTTTTTTGGAAGCTGTATAATATTCCATCATACCAACACACACACACACCCACCACAATTTCTTTATCCATTCATTCATCAATGCTTCCATATCGTGGATATTCTGAATAATGCTACAATGAACATGAGATTGCAGGTATCTTTATGAGGTGGTGATTTCATTTCCTTTGGCATTTGTCCAGAAGAGGGATTGCTGGGTCATATGGTAGGTCTATTTTTAATTTATTTAGAAATCTCTATTGCTGTTTTTCTAAAATGGTTGTACCAATCTACATTCTCACCAGTAGTGTCCAAGAATTCCCTTTTCTCCACACCCTCACCATCATTTGTAATTTTTGACGTTTTGATAATAGCCTTCCTAATGAGGAGTGTGAGGTGATATATCATAGTGGTTTTGATTTGTATTTATCTTACGATTAATGACATTGAGCACCTTTTCACGTATCTATTGGCCTTTGTCGGCCTTGCTTTGATCAATATCTATTTTGGGTTTTTGTCAATTTTTACATCAGTTTAATTGTTTTTGTACCACTGAGTTCTAAGGTATTTTATCCATTTTTAGTTGCATTTCATAGGATAAAAGTCCAATTTTAATCTTTCGCATGTGGAAATCCAGTTTCACAGCACCATTTTTTGAAGAAACTATCCTGTTCCTAAGGTTTATGTTAGTGCCCTTGTCAAAAGTTAGTCAACCGTGTATGATTGCATTTATTTCTGAACACTGTGCTTTGTTCTGCTGGTCTGTGTGTTCATTTTTATGCCAGTACCATACTGCTTTTATTACTACAGTTTGGTAACATGATTTGAAGTCAGGAAGTATAATGACTTACAATTTTGTTTTTCTTTCTCAGAACTGTTTGGGCTATTTGAGGTCTATTTTTCTATACAATTTTGAAACTGTTTTCCACATTCCTTTGAAGAATGCCACTATATTTTGATAGGGATTGCACTGAGTATGTATATTGCTTTGGGTAGTATGGACATTTTAACAATATTTATTCTTCAATCCATGAGCATATCTTTATTTGTGTCTTCTTAAATTTCTTTATCAATGTTTTATTGTTCTTATTGTAGAAATATTTCAGCATCTTGGTTAAATTTATTCCTAATAATTTTATTTTTGATACTAACATAAACAGATTTTCTTGGATTCACTTTAGTCAGATTGTGATTTGTGTATAAAAATACTCCTGATTTTCGAGTGATTTTGCATTCTGAATCTTTATTGAATTCATTTATTAGTTCTAGCAAATTTTTTTGTGGAAATTTTGGGAAATTTTTAGCATATAGGCTCATGCCATCTGCAAATACAGATAACTGTAATTCTTCCTTTCCAATTTGTGTTTTCTTCTTGCTGTCTGATTGTTCCTGCTAGTTCTTCCAGTACCATGTTAAATAGCAGCAGCAAGAATGGGCATCCTTGCCTTGAATTTAATCTTAGTGGAAAAGCTTTCCGTTTTTCCCCCATTGATTACGATGTTAGCTGTGGGTTTTTCATAGTTTTCACTAGGTTGAGATAACTTCCTTCCATACCTGACTTATTGAAAGATTTTTAATAATGATGTCAAGTGTTTTTTCTGCATCGAGATGATCATGTGATTTTAATCTTTCATTCTATTTGTGTGATGTATCATATTGATTCATTTGTCTATGTTAAACCAGGCTTGTATGTCAGGAATAAATTCAACTTGATCATGACATATAATCATTTTGATGTATTTTTGGATTCGGTTCCCTAATACTTTATTGAGGATTTTTTGTTTACATCAGTGTTCATAAGAGCTATTGACTTGTAGTTCTAGTTTCCTTTTCTTGTGACACCTTTGTCTGGCTAAGGATCAAGGTAATGCTGGCCTTATAAAACACACGTGAGACGTATTCCATCTAGATTTATATTGTGGAAGAGTTTCACAGGTATTGGTGTTAATTCTTCTTTGACTGTATGCTGGAGTTTGACTGTGAAGCCATCTGGTCCTGGGAGGGATCTCTTTTTTGGGAGGTTTTTTAAATTATTGCTTCAAATACTTTGTTAAGCACCTATGGACTTTTGATTTCTTTCTGACTCACTATCATGTTTTATTTTTCTAGGAATTAATCTGTTTCCTCGAAGTTTTTCCAATTTGTTGGCATAATTGTTCATAGTCTCTCACGATCCTTTTATTAAACATCTTTCATAATTTCTTCATTTTCATTTTTCATTTTACTTGAGTCATCTTTTGTCAACTATGTTTATGTTTTGAAAAATAAAACTCTTAATTGTTGTCGTGGTTATCCTGTTCTCTATCTCTGTTTCTATTTTTACTATGTCCTTTATTCTGCTAATTTGGGGTATAATTTATTCTAGTTCTCTAAGGAATCATGTTAGACTATTTGAGATCTTCTTTTTCAAGGTAGATATTTATTGCCATAAATTTTCCTTTAGAAAATAGGTTAATAGGTAAGGAATTACTACCAACATTTTGTTATTTTCTGGATTTTTTGTAGCTTTTTATGGCTTTTTCCCCTCTCTTGTCAGCTATCTTTCAGATTTGATAATTTTATGTACTTAGATTTTGTTTCCTTTGTTGTTATCATTTGTTTATCTGCTGTAGTTTTTATTCTATGATTACCATGAGGCTTACAAAAAAATCTTATAATCAACTATTTCAAACGTATAAGTTTTGTCACCTACAAAAACTCTGCACTCTCCTGCCCACACATGATTTTATGTCTCAATTTCAATCTTTTTATATTGTGCATTCTTTAATAACTTGCTGTAGCTGTAGGTATTTCTGACCATTTTTGCTTTTAACTTTTATACTAAATATATGTACAATTTACATATTACCATTACAGTATGTAATTCTGAGCTTGACTATGTATTTATCTCTACTAGTGTGTTTTGTACTTTCATATGTATTCATGACAATAATTATTATGTAAATCATGGAAACATGTCAATTTATTTAAGTGTACTTAAATTTGAAATGTTGCTAATTAATAAACTAGGCATGTAACTGAACAAAATAAAGGGAATAAAAAGACTAACACCATCCTCTCTCCCCTACAAAAAAAAAAAAATAGAAAAAATAAAGATAAATTATTGAAATGTAAAAACAAATAGAGACTATAACAAACTTAAAAGCTGGCTCTCAGAAAAGTCTAAACAAATTAATACACCTACTTCAAGTTTAATCAAGAGGAAAATAGCATACAATATTTGAAAGGAAAACTAGGCCACACCTAAACACAGAGAAGAAAGTTTAAAAGTTATAGGCTGTATTAGAATCGTCCTTAATCTAGTAATTTTAAATGTCTGGATGTGTCAAAGAACCATGTTTCATATTCTCTATAAATCAGAAGTAACATGAAGTGCTTTCTTCTAAAACACTGACAGCTGCTGGGGGAAAGTTATTTGTGTCTACACAGAGACAATATTTAGGAAAGTTAAATCATCAAAACAGTGTATTAATGATGACATTTTCAATATATAGACAAATAATATATACATATATTTTATTCCAACTTCTTAAATGATGTTTACAGATTCCACAGTATTTTCTTTAGCCTACAAGGGAAACGATCATATTGTAGACTTCCATCTTCAGTCATAATAAACAATGTCTAAAATAACCCTCCCACTGTAAACAAACAGAAAAACTGACAGTATGTACTTTATCAAGTGATTTCCAAACATTAGACAATATAGGAGAAAATCTATGAGACAATATATGAGAAAAGGAAAATAAAAAACATGGCAAAATTATGACTGACTGCCCTGATTTTCAGCCTGTAGGCAATTTCTGGAATGTGGTACAAGGACTTAAAGCTCAAAACAGACCCCAGTAGTCTCACCTTTAAGTAAACAGAGATCAAATCTGAAAAGAGGGCAGCTGAGAATATGCAGGAATAATAGTAGAGAAAAGGGAGGTAAACAACAAAAGAGTTCCAGATATCAGTATAGGGTCCCCTAGAGTTTTCGTCTGAATCCCCATCTTCACATGCATGGGGGTAATGTCTATCACACAGAGCAAAAACAGTTTCTGGTGAAAGAACAGTTATTTGGGGGGGCTACAAACTGAATAAATCCTGGAACTCACACAAGACTAGAAAACATTCAAGTCCACACTGAGGAAAATGGAGCAAGCTCAGTAAATCATAGGATGTTTGCTAGTAATGTTTTAGTCATGTGACTAAATTAACCTGAGGGTACAGGCAATTTTGGATGCACTTCTCAAAGAGCTTAAAAACAAGCCTCAGAAAGATCACAGTAATATGTAACTTAAGTACCAATGAGACAAAATCCAGTGCTTTTTAAAAGAAAACAACAACAACAATAAAAATCACTAACTCAATTAGAGTAAAATGGAAAGCCTGACTTTCATTCAAATATCTCTGGACTGGCAAAAAAAAAAAGCAGAAAATCTGATTCACAGCCAGGAGAAAAATCAGTCAGTATAAATGGACCCAGAAATGACAGAGGTGATAAATGATAGAAATCAAAACAGTTACAATAAATATACTGAATGTGCTCAAAGATTTCAACAAAAACATGAATATAGTAAGAGAAGTAGGCCAGGCACAGTGGCTCATGCCTGTCATCCCAGCACTTTGGGAGACCGAGGTTGACAGATCACCTGAGGTCAGAAGTTTGAGACCAGCCTGACTGACATGGAGAAATCCTCTCTCTAATAAAAATACAAAATTAGCCGGGCATAGTGGTGCATGCCTGTAAGCCCAACTGCTCAGGAGGAAGAGGCAGGGGAATCGCTTCAACTCGGGAGGCAGAGGCTGTGGTGAGCCGAGATCATGCCATTGCACTGTAGCCTGAGCAACAAGAGCAAATTAAAAAAAAAAAAAAAAGTATCAGATATAAAAGATGAGACTTAAAAGAAACTTCTACAGATCAAAAATATACTTTCCAAAATGAAGATTTCACTGAACAAGATGATAAAGTAGAAAATATCCAAAATACAGCAAAATTTGAATGTATGAAAAATAAAACTAAACAGTGACCTGTAAGATAAACTTCAAAATTTGACGAAAATTGATAGTCCACAGATCAAATATGCTAAATGAATCCCAAACGAATTACCACATACAAAGAAACCCTAGAAAGAAAGAAAGAAAAAAGGAGGCAGGGGCATATTCTGTACCCAGGAAAAAGTAAAATTACAGACTTCTCATTGGAAAAACTGGAAGCCAGAATAATATCTCACTAAAAAGCTGCAAAGGAAACAAACAAGACTGTCAAACTCAAATTCTATAATTGGTTTAAAATATACTTCAAAAATTAATGCAATCAAGACTATGACAGGCAAATGAATAAATAAACACAAAAACCTCTGAGACGATTTTAACTTGCAAATCTACAAAACATTTTATAAGGTATTCTTCAGGAAGAAGGAAAACAAAGCCCAATGGGAACTTGCATATGCACAAAGGAATCAGGAAAGCCAGAAATGATCAATACACAGGTAAGCTAAAGCATTTTTAAGTCACAGTATCTTCTCACATTTTTAATTTCTTTAAAAATTAAGTGACTACTTAAAGCAGAAACAATGACACCGTATTGTGATATATGTAACATATTCTATTTTATTTGTTCTTTCATCTTTCTTTGAGACGAAGTCTCGCTCTGTTGCTCAGGCTATGTATGACAGCAATGGCAAAAAGGACAGAAAAGGCGTAATAAGGTTCCTGCATTACAACGAAAGAAACAGTATTATTTAAAAGACAACTGAGTTAGTGAGTTGAAACCTTTGAGCAATCCCTAAAAACTAAATAAAAAGACAATAATGAAGTAAAGTTGGAGCATATAAATAGTCTCAAAAAAATGGGAAAAGAATAAAAAGGGATAAACGGGCTAGATAAACCCAAAACAAATAACATGATTGGACGTTGAAACTCAATTATATGTAAGTGTTCCAAATGTATGTTGTCTAAACAATCCAATTTAAAGTCACATTTTCGAGTTAGATAGTAAAAGATTTATATAGTCTACAAAAAAGTCACTTAAAATAATCACGTATTTCAGTGTCATCAAAATGACTGAATTACAGTCAAACATATCAACATGGATACGTCTCAGAAGATGTCAAATGATGTTTAGAAAATAAGTTGCAGATAGTGTTTTAAAGATCTATTAATATAGGGGAAACTATAAACTCAAGCAAAATCATGGCCACAAATTTCAACCTCTGGGGAGGAAGGGGTAAATCAGCCTTGTTAGGAGCCAGAAGGAACATCAGCTGTAGCTGATAAGGCTCAGTGGAAGTTTCAAAAATGTTAATTTCATTGTTATGCTTCAATGTGTATTATATTAATTTATGTAAATGAATAAACTGTATACTCATTACAGATAATATCATTACTATCACATTATGAAGGATATATTATAGAAAGCCAAAAAACACACAAAAAAATTACATCATAGATGCCTGAGACAACCTTACTAAAATAAATGAGTGTTCTTTTTTTTTTTTCTGGAAGGACTCACAAAAACCTTACACTTGTGTAATAAAGAAGAGATTAGATTTAATCTTAGGAACTTATTTCAAATTGATTCATCAACTCAGCAAACTCCTTTGTTTAACCACAGATTTCTTAATAGCTCACACTAAGACTTTTCAGAGTATACTGGCTATAAAATATTTGGAGTCACCAAAAAAAATGTATTCTTATGATGCAGAACTTTTGTTTGCTTGGTAGTTGAGGAGAATTTGAGGGAAACACTATATTTAATTTTAACGTATCCTTGTCTTAACAAAAGGAAGACATACTCTCCGGTTCCACAATCCTTGGCTGATTTTTCAACGCTACCCTTCTTCAGAATTTAATCTTTAAGAGGTAATTTCATTCTACTTTGACCCGCTTTTTAACTCTCTTTCCAAGTATATGTTACATGGCACTTGTCCAGACTCTTAGTGAGATAAGCCTCTTTGTATTTTATTAATGATGTAGCTTAAGCTGCATCTTATCAGCATTACAGCCACTTATGTGCTGGTGTGCTCCCAAGCCATGATTATAGGTCCCATCCATGATCGTACATATTTTAAAATTTTTAATTTTAATAACTAACCACATCATAGTTAGATTTTAAATTATCTGGAATTTATGTGTAGCAGTTTTTCCAATGTACATGTAGCATTTTTCCCACGAGAACATTTTATTCCCTTATCTAGAATAAAATTGTGAATCCATTAGTTCTGTAAAACCATAGTTCTTTTACCTTAATTTACATTAAAATGCGTAACAGAGTATTGATTGTATTAATATTGACTTTAAAATGTTAGCCAAATAGCTAATTTCTAAAATCAATTGGGTCATTTTATATATTAGAAAAGTTATAGTCACAAAGTGATCAAACACAACTCTGCCAAGCTGGTTGTGTTCTATTTCATGAGGAACTACCAAGGAGAAATACCGGTATCCTGGACATCTCTAAGGCTTTCAAGTATATCAGAGCAAGCACCGTTTAGAAACATTTAAATGTTCTGGATTCTCTCCTATGGAAACAGATTTCTGAGACAGGGATTTCATGTAGGAACTTTATTGGAAGTGCACTCAGAGACAGCTGTAAGGCAGTAAAGAAAACAAGACTGAGCAAAAGGAGAAGTTGAACTATGATACAATTGCTAGATATTCATTAGCTGGGAATGACTGCCTTAAGCCTTAAAGGAAAGTTAGAGTGGCCTACCACAGAATATGTTCACATGAAGGACACTCAAATTTTCACAGGGATTATTTTCCAGCTTCAGGAATGAGGTCATGTATCTACCCAAAGCCTCCAACATATTTGCCACATCTTTCTCATTTAAGATTAATGGATTTTGGCTGGGCACTGTGGCTCACATCTGTAATCCCAGCACTTTGGGAGGCCAAGGAGGGAAGATCACGAGGTCAGGAGTTCAAGACCAGCCTGGCCAACATGGTGAAACCCCTTCTCTACTAAAACTACAAAAATTAACTGGGTGTGGTGGCGGATGCCTGTAATCCCAGCTACTCAGGAGGCTAAGGCAGGAAAATTGCTTCAACCTGGGAGGCAGAGGTTGCAGTGAAGTGAGATTGTGCCATTGCACTCCAGCCTGGGCAACAGAGTGAGACTCTGTCTCAAAAAAAAAAAAAAATTAATGGATGTCATTGGTAAACTGGACTCATGTTACACAGGATGTGTTGATGGAGCAGGCCTTTTCCGACTATACTATGACAGAGAGAAGAATCAATGTAGAACTCAGCAAGACTTTGAATGTGTAATGTCACTATGGTATGAAAAATTCTTTTAATTTCCTTCCTGATAGTACTAGAAGAAGTTATGCTAGATTGTCGGTCACGTATTAGTTACTCAAGGCTTCATTGGCAAATCTGGCAACAATATCACATTTATCACTGTAGCTACAAATGAGGCTTCTCCTCATTTAGGTTTATATTAGTCCACTGTTATCACCCAGAACCTATGAGCCAGATTGTGCAAACTACATGAGGATGTAATGAGGACCATTGTCCCGGTATCATTTAGGTCACTGAAGAGAAGAACACTAATATCTGCCATTCTACCTGTGATACAATACAGATTTTATTGGTTTGGCTAGATTTATATACCACTACAATAGTCTTACCCTATAGGCCAAAAAAATTATGTTTCACCAAGGATACAACATGTCCACTCCAATTACACACATGGATCAGAGAAAGAGCCACTTCATTCAAACAGAGAACCCACAAATCCACTGTGAACCAGACTTTGGTCAAGACTCCATTTATTATCTGGTCTCCATAATCCCTCTTTAATGTAGGGGAGGGGTAGGATAATGCTTTGGTTTCCCTGGATAATGTACTTATACTCTGTATCCAGAAGTCATTGAAATGTTTGAGTGCTCTTTTCCCAGCATATATCCAAGTTAATGTTGTATTTCCTTTGGGGATGACTTGAGGAAATCACTTCAGTGTACATTTGCTATGGTGTGTCAAGGTTCTCCCTGAGGGCAATGGTTCTAGGTCTGAGAATTGGCTCAGGTCCAGAAGCTAAGCAAAGGATTCTGACTTTTTATTGGTGCAATGACCTTAAGCTTCCTGAACTTGATTTATTTTTCATCCTTGATTCTTTTTTGTTGTTGTTCAGATTAAGAAACTCAGTGTTTCCCCATCTCTCTTACTCCTAGAAACACCATAACCTGAAACCTATCTCCAGAGCTTTCGGCATGTCCAGCCTTTGGACTGGCTGGGGCCAGTGTTGTCAGTAGTAAAAGAATTTACCAAGGCACTCTTAGGTAAAGAAAGGCAGATTTATAAAAGAAAGTGTAAAAATATGTTACAAGAGTGCAATGGGCTGCACAGCAGAGAAGGGGCTCTCTGTGAAGAGTCAGGGGCTAGACGGAAGTTTTATAGGACTGTGCTGGAGGGGCCAAGTGTGGACCAAGTTTGAACTGCTGGGGCTACACGCATAAGGAGGTATTTGGGAACAGGATGTTGTGACAGCAGGTGGTCTGTGTTTAGTCGTCCCTCAGAACAATTGTTCTCTGTGACCTGGAGCCCCTTATCTTATTAGGACTTTACAGCCTCCTGGACTATAACTTTAACATTTATATGATGTTTGTATTCATTTCACTATTTACAGTTAAAAATCACTGTCTAGTCTAATGACAAATTTTGTATTTATCTCTTCATTTCTATTAACACCTACATTTTATTATTTTCAGGTTCCATCATCTATTAAAGTTTCTGCAAACTGATCTCCTACTTTCATTCCAGTCTAAAGATGATAGCCACCACTGAAATTCTTCACAATCCTGGTAAAACTCTCACCAGAAAATAATTTACAACTATGGCAACTGTGGTACTTGTCAGTTTCCCTGGGTCTATCTGTAGAATATAGTGGACTGGTAGATTTCCCAGTCTTATGCAGTGTGCCCCATTCTAGTCTGCCTATTTCTCTGGAGTATTTTATATCTTACTCCACATTCTATTACATTAAATGTGTGCCATTGTTTTTCATTTTTGCTTTTGATAGTGTTTTTATGTAAACTGGATGTCTTCCTCACCCAGTTTTATTATTGAAGCCGCCTTAATCTGATGTCATTGTGTTCTAATACCACGCATCCTCTTCCAATTCCTGCTGATAATACATATTGCCTAGGGCCTACAACTCTTTTAGTACAAAATTCCTTTCTTCCCTTAACCAATCCAGCACTTCCTCACCTGGACCATGCTGTGACTTAACCTTAATTATCATTCCGGTGGCCAGGAGGAAAGATAGGGGCAGAGTCTGGGGTTGGGAGCAAAATGGTTCTCAAGACAGAGGCTTCTCCATCATTTTCAAGTAAGGAGAGAGAAGTATGAGCCATTGTTATGACAAAGGTTCTCAAGTGCATTGACCTACATGTCTCAATCCCTCATTTCAGTTTTCTGATTCTAAATTAGGGGTTTGGATTGCTGGGGTTGAGAACTGAATCTTCTCTAGAAATCAACTACTTTAAAAATCATGCTGCTATAAAGACACATGCACACGTATGTTTATTGCGGCACTATTCACAATAGCAAAGACTTGTAATCAACCCAAATGTCCATCTGTGACAGACTGGATTAAGAAAATGTGGCACATATACACCATGGAATATTATGCAGCCATAAAAAAGGATGAGTTTGCGTCCTTTGTAGGGACATGGAGGCAGCTGGAAACCATCATTCTTAGCAAACTATCACAAGAACAGAAAACCAAGCACCGCATGTTCTCACTCATAGGTGGGAACTGAACAGTGACATCACTTGGACTTGGGAAGGGGAACATCACACATCGGGGCCTATCATGGGGAGGGGGGAGGGGGAGGGATTGCATTGGGAGTTATACCTGATATAAATGACGAATTGATGGGTGCTGACGAGTTGATGGGTGCAGCACACCAACATGGCACAAGTATACATATGTAACAAACCTGCACGTTATGCACATGTACCCTAGAACTTAAAGTATAATAAAAAAAAAAAAAAAAAAATCAAGTCCTGGGCCTGATCCTCAGCTTTGTCTTCAAAGATGAGGGTTTTGTTTTTATTTTGTATACTACCAAGGGACCTCTGATTTTCACACTTTGCCTTAAATTGGTGATAATCATATCTAGTTTTTTGTTGTCTTTTTTCAATGCATAAGTTTATTCAACAACTGTCATCTGTTTTCTTTGTCCTTAAAATTATTTCTAATCCTATACTTCTCAAACAACTGAAAGCAATTGCATTCCATTTCAGTGGCATCCCATCTAGTGATAATATTAACCACTTCACACTACAGCATGCCAGAGGAAAGCCAAGCCACCAGGGTGTTATTGCCATCCAACAAGTGGGTGATCCAATTTACCAAATTTTATTATGATGCCTGTTTCCAGGACAATGTCTGGTACCCACTAACTTAGATAAGGTTTCCTGGAAAGAGATTCTAATATGAGAGTTGTCAGCAAGAGGTTAATTGAGAAGTACATTTAGGACCAGCATATGTGAGGAAGCAGTAATAGTTGAATAAGCAAAAGTGAGGATTTGAACCATGTTACATTTACCACAAAGACCACAGAAGACTCAATGGGGAAATTTGAGTCTGGGATGGCCCTCTTGATAATGGCAACGTCTTTGTAACTCTGCATCTACCAGTCATTGGATGTGCACTGTCTTGGGAAAAAGGATGCAAACTTGGTTGGAGCAGCTTTCTCTTGCTTAGGGCAATTCCTCATGGAAAAGGGCACCTGTATTAGTCTGTTCTTATGCTGCTATGAAGACATACCTGAGACTAGGTAATTTATAAAAAGAGGTTTAATTCACAGTTCTGCATGGATAAAGAGGCCTCAGGAAACTTACAATCATGGCAGAAGGGGACCCAAAGACATCCTTGTTCACATGGCAGCAGGAGAGGGAAGGGCAGAGTGAAGGGAGGAAAGGCCCCTTATAAAACCATCAGATCTTGTGAGAATTCACTATCACAAGAACACCATGAGGTAACTGCCCCTGTGATCTAATCACCTCCCAGGAGGTCCTTCCCACAACACATGGGGATGAAAATTTGGATTACAATTCAAAATGAATTTTTTGGGTGGGGACATACCCAAACCATATCAGCATCTATCAGCCACGAGCATTCTGTAAAGCTCACATAACATTCACTTGATATAGCAACATGAAAATTAGATTCACATGCTTTTAGGGGGTATGAATGAACAAAAGATTTTTTTTTTTTTTTTGAGACGGAGTCTCGCTCTATCACCCAGGCTGGAGTGCAGTGGCCAGATCTCAGCTCACTGCAAGCTCCGCCTCCCGGGTTCACGCCATTCTCCTGCCTCAGCCTCCCGAGTAGCTGGGACTACAGGTGCCGCCACCTCGCCCGGCTAGTTTTTTTTTTGTATTTTTAGTAGAGACAGGGTTTCACCGTTTTAGCCAGGATGGTCTCGATCTCCTGACCTCGTGATCCGCCCGTCTCGGCCTCCCAAAGTGCTGGGATTACAGGCTTGAGCCACCGCGCCCGGCCTTGAACAAAAGATTTTAATACTGAAATAGAGTACATATTTTAGACAAGCCCTTCCCACCTTAAGAAAGTCATTGGATAGCACACAATTGCAAAGGGTGAGAAAAGAAATAATGAAGTGTGATTGGATGCTTCTTCACTCTATGCCAGAGAATTTAGCCACTAATGCTGGGCATTTATTTTCATGGACTGAAGACCTCAGTCTTATTAGTTGGTAGTTTATGTTATTCTGAATATGTTAATTCTTTGCACTATCATCCTGTCTGTGTTATAGTTATTACCAGTACAATTACAAAGTATTCACAAAGACCAGTATACCTATCACAGAAAGAGTGTGGGAAAGTAGTGAGAAATGAAGAGGTAATGGAGGGTGCACACATCATGAAAATAAGTTTAAATATGCCAGCACCAGTGGATACCCCTTGGCAATATGGCTTCTTGGGTAACCTACAGCTCTGAGTTTTCATTTTCCCTTCAATTTAATTCAATAAGTTTATTCAAGCTTGTGAAATCTTAGTTTCTTTAAAAGATGCATTTGAAATTTATTTTATCCCAAGATTTTGTTGTTTTCAGCAAGACATTTGACCTGAGTAACTTAGCAGTTCTCTCTTAAAAATGGAAGTAGGCTGGGTGCAGTGGCTGACGCCTGTAATCCCAACACTTTTGGAGGCTGAGGTGGGAGAACTGCTTCAGCCCAGGATTTTGAGACCAGCCTGGATAACAAAGTGAGATCTTGTCTCTACATAAAATTTAAAAAATAACCAAGCATGTCGGTATGAGCCTGCAGTCCCAGCTACTCAGGAGATTAAGGTGAGGAATCCCATTAACCCAGAAGGTCAAGGCTGCAGTGAGCCAAGATCATGCCACAGCACATAGCACTCCAGCCTACGCAACAAAAGAAGACCCTGTCTCTCAAAAAAAGAAAAAGGAAGTCACAACAGTTAATTATTTTAAATCACCATGTGATGTGGTTTGGGGTGTACCCACCCAAATCTCATCTTGAATCATAGCTCTCACAATTCCCACATGTCATGGAAGGAACCCAGTTGGAGGTAATTGTATCTTGGGGGTGGGTCTTTCCCATTCTGTTCTCATGATAGTGAATACATTTCACAGGATCCGATGGTTTTCAAAATGGGAGTTACCCTACACAAGCTGTCCCTTTGCCTGCCGCCATCCATTTATGATGTTACTTGCTCCTCCTTGCCTTCTGCCATGATCGTGAAGCCCCTCCAACCACTTGGAACCGTAAGTCCATTAAACTTCTTTTTCTTCCCCTTCTGTGGTATGTCTTTATCAGAAGCTTGAAAATGGATTACTACAGTAAATTGGTACCAATAGAGTCAGGTGTTCCTGAAAAGATAACCGAAAAACATGGAACCGACTTTGGAACTGGGTAACAGGCAGAGGTTGGAACAGTTTGAAGGGCTCAGAAGACGACAGGAAAATGTGGGAAAGTTTGGAAATTCCTAGAGACTTGTTGAATGGCTTTGACAAAAATGCTGATAGTGATATGAACAGTAAGTTCCAGGCTGAGGTGGTCTCAGATGAAGATGAAGAGAGGAACTGGAGCAAAGGTGAGTCTTGTTATGTTTTACCAAAAAGACTGGCAGCACTTGGCCCTGCCCTAGAGATTTGTGAAACTTTGAACTTGAAAAATATGATTTAGGGTATCTTGTGGAAGAATTCTTTAAGCAGCAAAGCATTCAAGAACTGACTTGGGTGCTGTTAAAGGCATTCAGTTTTATAAGGGAAGCAGAGCATAAAAGGGAAAATTTGCAGCCTGACAATGCAATAGAAAATAAAATCCCATTTTCTGAGGAGACATTCAAGCCAGCTGCAGAAATTTGCATAAGTAGCAAGGATCCTAATGTTAATGCCCAAGACCATGGGGAAAATGTCTTCAGGGCATATCAGAGACCTTTGTGGCAGACCCTCCCATCACAGGCCTGGAGGTTTAGGAGGAAAAAATGGTTTCGTGGGCCAGGCCCAGTGTCCCCATGCTGTGTGCAGCCTAGGGACCAGGTGCCCTGCATCCAAGCTACTCCAGTCATGGCTGAAAGGGGCCCACATAGAGCTCTGGCCATGGTTTCAGAGGGTACAAGCCCCAAGCCTTGGCAGCTTCCACATGGTGTTGAGTCAGCCAGTGCACACATGTCAACGACCAAGGGTTGGGAATCTCTGTCTAGACTTCAGAGGACATATGGAAATGCCTGAATGCCCAGGCAGAAATTTGCTGCAAAGGCAGGGCCCTCATGGAGAATCTCTGATAGGGCAGTGGGGAAGGGAAGTGTGGGGTCAGAGCCCCTCCTGGGGCACTGCCTAGTGAAACTGTGAGAAGAGGGCTACTGTCCTCCAGATCCCAGAATGGTAGATCCACTGACAGCTTGCACTGTGTGCCTGGAAAAGCCAGACACACTCAATGCCAGCCTGTGAAAGCAGCTGGAGGAAGACTGTATCCTGCAAAGCCACAGTTCCCATGCCCAAGACCATGGGAAGCCACCTTTTGCATCAGCATGACTTGGATGTGAGACATAGAGTTAAAGGAGGTCATTTTGGAACTTTAAGATTTGACTACCCCGCTGGGTTTTGGACTTGCATGGGGCCTGTAGCCCCTTTGTTTAGGCCAATTTCTACTATTTGGAATGGGTATATTTATCCAATGCCTGTACCCCCATTTTATCTAGGAAGTAACATGCTTTTGATTTTATAGGCTCATAGGTAGAAGGGACTTGCCTTGTCTCAGATGAGACTGCAGTGAGTTAAGACTTTGGGAGACTGTTGAAAAGGCATGATTGGTTATAATATGTGAGGACATGAGATTTGGGAGGGGTCAGGGATGAAATGATATGGTTTGGCTGTGTCCCCACCCAAATCTCATTTTGAGTTGTAACTCCCACAGTTCCCATGTGTCATGGAAGGCACCCAGTGGGGGGTGATTGAAGCATGGGAGCAGGTCTTTCCCATGTTATTTTCATGATAGTGAATAAGTCTCCCAAAATCTGATGGTTTTAAAAATGGGAGCTTCACTATACAAGTTCTTTGCCATCCACATAAGACATGACTTGCTCCTCTTTGCCTTCCACCATGATTGTGAGGCCTCCCCAACCATGTGGAATCGTAAGTCCATTAAGCCTTTCTCTTCCCAGCCTCAGGTATTGTCTTTATCAGCAGCATAAAAACAGACTAATACACCATGTCATTCCAGCATCCCAGCAGATTCTGAACAAGGTAGGTAGGTAAAATGTAGTCATGTCTTCTTCTGGATAAAACCAAGGCATGTATCTACAAAATGCAGTCATGGTGAAGACTGATCTGCCTTTTTTCCTTGAAAGATTGCCTGCATTATGAGCTTTCCAAATTGTGCTGGTTGACAATACTATTGAGCCACATTGGAAAACTGGAAGCATAAGAATTGCATTTCACTATTTCTGTCATCTTACCTTTTTGCTCTTGTGTGCCTTCTTCTGGCTTCTAAGAGTTTAGAGGAGAATATCCTTAGGTGACCTCACACAACCTTTTAGGAGGTCCAAAAAATAATTTAGTATGAAAAGTTCCTTATGGTCTCTGAGGAACCCTTTGAGCATGTGGCCTGATCTTTCAGGGGAAAGATTTTCTTATGATCAAGATACTTGTTCTAGAATGACAGTCCTATTTCAAGTAAAAGAGGCTTAACAAATGATGCATGTCTCAGGAGCTGTCAATAACAATAGCTATCCATGTCCAGGATTATGTGCATGTTTGAACTTGGAGTTGGCTTGTGACTTTACTTTGTAAGATGAGGGCTATTTTGTGCCATAAGGAGCAAATTTGGAATTTTTAAAATGTAGGTTTAGTTTAGATTCTTTATGACTCTTTTGGGCTAGATTTTTAAAAATTAAATGAAGGCATCTTGTTTACAGTCCTTTTCTGAAAGAAGGATAATGCAAGGTTAACTGATATGCATAAGGACAGAATAACTAAAATCACACATTACCATCCACATCCCTTTGAGAATTTGAGAGAATAAAGAACATTCCATGTGGCCTTGTAATGCAAGTAGCCTGGAAGCTTTGATATGAAAAAAATAAAGCAAATAAAAATTTGCTAGCAAGGTGAGATGGGACAGAATAAAAGAGCATAAATCTGTAATTGTAAAATACTTAATAGCAGGTGGGATGCATAAAAAATACAGCATCCAGATCAAGGACAAATGGAAAAGAAAGCGATAGTACTGCATTAGGTTCCCAGAGGTGCTATACAAATAGAAACATGTTTTCTAAATGGTGAAACAGGTATTGCAATGACTCTTTATCAGAACCATGAGTCTTTTTTGCAAAAGAAATTAGATTTACTAGTTGAATGTTTTTCTCTTCCTCTGGTCACAAATGGTATTGGGGCAACTTGAGAAAGGATTCAACAATGTACAGCCTGATGGACAATGAATGATCAGCCTCATAATCTAACTACATAAGCACAATAAAACAAAATCAGAGTCTCTTGCAAGTTGTCATAGGGGCAATAAGCTGAGGGGAGGACATTAGTTAAGACAGCAAGCAATGAAGTTTTGTTCAAGAATTCTATCTTTCTATATTCCATTTCACATCTACTAAACGGTGTCCAAAGTTGCAAAGGTAGTTCTACCCTAATAATGGTGAGAAAGTATTCTGTATATTGCATGTTGATCAGAATAAAACCCAAAGAAACCTTTGTAGGGTAAAGGATAAAATATGTTTGTCATTAAAAACTTTATGATACAAAGACTAGGGAATTCTTGATTTCTAAGAGTGGAATTGTTTACACCTATGTGAGTGACTGATTTGGGTGCTTTTAGTAAGCAAAAATATAAAACTAGCTTGGTTTTGTATGATAAAACTAACAACACTGATAGAGCTGAGAAGAAATTTCAGGATTAGCATATCTAGGATATCCATAAGAAGTGGGAGTTTAATTTGGGCATTTGGCCTATCAGAAGTTTGGGTTGGCAGTTAATTCTAAATATGAGGTCAATATGAAGACTTCTTCCAGTGATCTTCCTCACAGTATGGCTCCCAACACTAAGCCTTTAATGAAAACCTCATTAAGTCTTATTATACCCTGGCTTCTTTACCAAACCTGGTGATTCTCTCCTAACTTTTCTGTGTTCTTGAAGTATTCAGCTTACAAAGCCATGCATTTAGTTGTATTACTTTCTTTTTCTTATCATGAAAATCCATGCAATTTAGAGTCAAATACAGAATTAACTTCAATTAATAGGTTTGTGTGCCAACTGGGATGTAGATGGATTTTTTTTTCCCAAATAGACTTTTTATCACAAGGCATACTTTTAGAATGAACTGAAATAAAAATCATTACATTTCAGTATCAAGAAATATAGGAAACATTTTTTAGCTGACCTTAAAGATTTTAAAACTTGGTTATGAGTTACCTAAATGTAAATTCCACAGCCTAATGTAGGGCACGTAACAAAAACAAATTTAAATTTGAAATGCACTTATAATCATCATTGCATAGTGAATGCTGATAAAACCAGGAAATAAAAAGAAATCATCTCATCTATCATGACCTGGAAATCTTAATAAAATACACACGCTACCTGGAAGAAATTCCCTACTTCCATAGTAGCCTCATTCAAGAAGAACGGGGAAATTAAAAAAAAAAAAAAAAAAAAAACACACACACATCTGATCTATCATGACCTGGAAATCCTAATTTAATGAAATACAGATGCTACCTGGAAGAAATTCCCCACTTCCATAGTAGCCTCATTCAAGAAGCTCTAATATAATAGGGTCTGATGAGATTATCTGCCTTGAACGAAGGTTTTATTATTTAGAGTAACTGGAATATCTGACATTGGGGCATTAGGAGATCCACTTTGAAACAGTTTGCCTTTTTGTTCTTTTTATCCCTGTTTTAGATTTACACACCATTAGGTAAAAAGAAGTCTTTACACATCTTCCTTTTAATAATGGACAAGTGGAAAACATCTGAGAGAGTGTTTTTTAAAATATTTATTAACAATTTTAGTTAAAATCTTCCTTAGGAAAACAACTTATCACCAACGAAAACAATGCATGAATGTGTCTCCTACTGTGTTCTTCATGTGTAAATACTTCCTTTTATATATAAAAATTACTATTCAGACCAGACTCATCATTAATGAATAAAAAAACAGGAGTATGGCTCCCTTTGGAATTACCTCTCCTAATAGAATAAAATGCATGAATTCTCAACCTGATTCTTAGCTGATTTTTTGAGTCAATTATTTTAAGACCGTGCTTCGATAACTCACATTAATGTCTAAAAGACCTTGCTATAAATCATCAAGCAATGTCCTAACATATATACAAATAGAAATATCCCAGTGTGCTTTTCCCATTCACAGTGAAGAATTTGCAGTTTTTTCCTTCAACTACAAAGCCTGTAAAGTTCTTAGATTCCTTTTATCTCTCCCCATAGTTACTGATTTTTTTTTCTGTTTTATTGACACTGCTGTCCTTTAAATGTAACTAATTTGTATTACAAAAGTGGTTAGTGGGAGGTTCCATGAAGAGCTAATTAGCAAAGCACTGTGGTGTTTTGTTTTGTTTTTTGATGTTCAATGCTGGCGGGCCATTCATTGAACTTTGACCTAATTAATCACCTAGAAATCAGTTACAATATTTAATTGATAGCATTGTGGTAAGTTAATGTATAAGTTACTAAATCATATCACAAACTAAACACCAGTGGTTCCTTAAACCATGTTTGACTAGAAGGGAGGAGACATAATCTGATTATGCCTGACAAAAAAAAAACAAAACCTATTTGTAGAATAAAATACTTAAAATTGATAATTATTGTAAACGAGCCGCCCTCCCCACACACACTTTCTAATAATGGGTTACCTTTTCCCTTTCTGTATAGCCGTAGCTGGTTTTCCGCCTAGTTGCCTAAACATGTTTCTCATATAAGCAAAACTGAACATGCTGCTGCTATTCATCATCATAAACTTTTTAAAATGTGGTTTTCTGGAAAACTGGTACTTTGGGAGTTTTATAACAACCCTTTTAGAGTCTAAGCCACTCCATCTCCTCTGAGTTCATTCTAGAAAATGTGTTTTTTCTTTATCTTTAGTAGTCCAAGACCACTCTAAAATTAAGGCCATCAGGAAAATAGCAAACTGATGATGCATTTTTATAGTGCTTTTTTCACACTACTACTTGATTGACAGATCTTTGTGAAACATTTTTATCAGTCAAGATGAGCCTCAAGTGCTTCTGCATTACAGCAGGTGGTCAGGCATTTGCCACATCCTTTCACTAATATTTTACACACGTTATCTTGATTAGAACAGGCATCTATCAGTAAGAAATTTTCTGCATTTGGGCCTACTAAGATACTGTTCATCAAGGTAACTGGTTTTGTTAAAATCAAGCCATATGAAGTATGTTCACTTGTCAGATTTGGTTTGGAAGGTGCCTGAGATACTGGTAAGGTATTGTATTCTTGTGGTACAACACTGGGTAAAATGGAACCATTTTCTGTCCTAATTCTGTTTGCATCAATTTTCAAAGCAGGATCTGATCAAACTAAAGGTGTTTGCTCTACCGCACTGTGTCCATTGACTAAATCACTACTACTACGATTATTTTCAGAATTTGGCTCTATGTCAGGCATCTTTTGGTCTATCAAGCTTATATTTGAAACCGTCATCAGAACGTTCATTTCCATTCTGAACTAAATTGTTTTCTTTTCCACACTTTCTACACATGGCTTTGGTTCTGTAGAATCTTCCCTTGATTTGCTAGTAGAAACTGGCAGACTAATAGTTTGTTTCTCGTTACTAGATCAATCTTTTTCCTGATTATTAAGATTTGAGTCTGTGTGAACATCCCAAAGAATTGTTTCACTGGATTGTGCAGATGATTCTGGTGTTTTACTTAAAGACTGCTGAGCTTCTTGTTCATATAGCACAAGAAGATCTTCCAAAAGCTCATGGAATTCTGGAAAACTAAGGAGCTTGAAATAGCCTGTGACTTTTTGTATGCTGGGCAAGCTGGAATGGCAGCTTAAATGACTCATTGCAATTAAAATGCAAACAAAAATACACATTTGGATAGCTATGTCTATTAAGGTGGTCTATAAAATGTTAAGAATCTTCAAATTGCCTTTGATGAAATTTGCATTTTCCTTTGCTCCACTTCATTACTGTTTGCTGCACACTGAAATCACAAGCTGATGTAGATGGATTTTAATTGTTCTCAAGGCTTAAGTTGTGACTAGTATTCCAAACAGCTAATCTTTCAAAAATAATTTTAGAAGAGTTATCAATGGCTATTTCCATTCTGAATTTACTTTATCTTTGCTTTGTCTTATTATTCTATTAATTTTTGTGAAATCAACCCTTCTAGGACATTTTTCTTCTATACAATCTCTTAAGCCATTTTGACTGAAATGGTTCTGTGATAATGAAAGTGGGAGCTCTCTTTTGAGATGTTGAGATGTCCCCTGTGAGATTATGACAAGTTAAAACTCCCTCTAGTTCTCCACAAAATACAGCATTTCCAGCTGCTGGGAATTACGTAATAAAAATATTTTTCCAAGAGTCCATGGAGCATGGAAGAGGCACATTCTGACCCAGGCCAGGGAGTTCTCTGCTTTTGTGAGGGTGGTGTCTAGGGTACTAGTGATTGCTTTTGACTTAAATGGTTTATGACCCTGGAAACCACGGCTGGGTGGTTAAACCAGAAGTTCCATGATGTATATTTATGTGTGTGTGTGTGTGTGTTTTTCAAGGGTATTAGTGCTAATGCATGTAGCAGAAGGCAATCAGGCAATAAAGCCTAGCAGGCAGTATACACAGGGGCATTATGATTCCAAGGTTTTACAATTTTCAAACGACAAAATAAAAAAAAAGATACCTTCTTTACTCTCCTGTCTCCTGTTCTAATTAATGAAATGTAGTCACTATGAGATGAAATCTGTAGGGACAGAGACTGTTGGGAGAAAAAAATAATCCATTTGCTATTTTAAGGTCTGACTTCACATTTTTTTACCTGGAAGTCTGTGAGATTCCTCATTCACTACTTGTGTGTATATTACATAAGTTCTCTGTCACAAACTGAAGCAAACCATTGAGCCAGAAGCGTTTTCTTGTCCATGGAATCTGTTATACTCCTGAGGGTCTCGATTTAGTTTTTTTAATACTTCATTCTGTTTAGCTACATATTTTTGAGTGACCAACTTATTTTTAACGAATTTTTAAAATGCTGCGACCTTACTCTATTTACAATATGCAAGGGTTCACATCAGTCAGGTAGGTACCAGCTAGATTTTTTCCAGAGCTCAACTAAAACTACATCAAATAAAAAAAAAAAAAAAAATAGCATCCATGAATATATACTTTTTAAACTTAAATAACTTCAACATAGAAACAATTATACCTATTTAACAGAATGCCTGGAGTTATTAAGTAGAATAAATTCAAGTTGCATTATTTCAAAGTCAATTATCTTTTAAAGAAATTTGAATACTAAGAAAAACATCTGTATGTCTTGTTATGGGTTCAACTGTATTCCCCCAAATGATATGTTGAAGTCTTAACTGCAAGAGAAATAGGATCACCACAGGTATCATGTTAAGAAGTTACCATCCTAAAGTAGGGTGGATCTCCAGTCAAATGTGAGCCCCACATTGGAGCTTAGCCACGGGGGCTTAGCCCGAGAGGGTTCTTTGCTTCCCCAGGAAAGAATTCAAGGATGAACCAGTGGTGGAAGAAAACAGCTTTACTGAAGTGGCCATGTTCCAGCTCTGGTAGTGTTACAGCTCCATGACTGCTTCTGCAGAGGAGGACTACCCCCTTGGCAGAGAGTAGCAGCTCAGAGCAGTTCTGCAGTCATATTTATACCTACCTTTAATCACATGCAGATTAAGGGGAAGTTCATGCAGAAATTTCTTTAAAAAAAAAAAAAAAAAGGGGTAGTAACTTTGGAGTTGTTGGATCATTGCACAGAAAAGGGTGCTAACTCCCAGGTCTTGCCATGGCAATGGTAAGCTGACATGGCACACTGCTGGGCATGTTTTCTGAAAAGTTGCTTCCACCTCACCCCTGTTTTAACTACTCCTCAATTTGCTCCAGTGTCCAAGCCCCACCTCTGGAGTTGTATCCCGCTTCCTACCTCAATTGTAGTAATGCATCTGCAAGCTGAGGAAGATGAGAATTGCCAGCAAACACCAGAAGCTACAAAGAAGCAAGGCATATTTCTTCCCTAAATGTTTCACAGAAAATACGGCCCTGTCAACACCTCAGTTTTGAACTTTTAGCCTCTAGAACTGTGAAACAATAAATTTCTGTGGTTTAAGACACCCAGTTTGAAGTGCTTCGTTACAGCAGTCCTAGAAAACTAACACAAGCATTTACTCACATAATTTTCATTTTCTGTGGCATCATTCTTTTGTATGGATTTGTATTTCAGTTTCATTATTTTCCTTTTTCTTGAAGGATTTTCTTTAGTGGGTGTCAGGGTGGAACTCTGCCAGTGAGGAACTATTTCAGCTTTCATATTTCTGAGAAAGTATTTACTTTGCCTTCACTTTGTGACATATTTTCACTGGAGATAAAATTCTAGGTTGGTAAGTTTTTAAATTTTTTAAAATTTTAGTATGCTACGATGTTATTCAACTCTTCTCACTTGCATTATTCCTGACTCCTCCCGCCAAAAAAAAAAGTCATATTTTTACATTTGTTCTTTCGTATATAATGTGTCAATTTTATGTTTGCTTTTAAGATTATCTTTATTGCTTTTAGGGAATTTGAACATAATATGTTTCAGTATCATTTTCTTCATGTTTCTTGTGTTTGGACTTTGCTGAGGTTCTATTTATGGATTTATTATGTTTACCAAATTCAGAAAGGCAATAGTTACTACTTGTTTAAATATATTTTCTGCACACATACACTCACTTTGAGAACTCCAGTTACATATATATTTTTATGCTGATCTGTTAACTTAGTCAATTGTTTTGTCTTTACTTGACAAATAATTATACACATTCATGGCGGTACATAGTGATGTTTCCATACATATAAGGTATAGTGATCAAGTCAAGGTAATTAGAATATCCACCCATCATTTCAAATATTTCTTTTTATTGGGAACATTCAATATCCTCTTTCCAGCAATTTGCAACTATGTAACTATTAACTATAGTCATCTTATAATGACTTACTCTTCCTATTTAACTGTAATAATTCTGTTTCATTTGAGATAGTTTCCATTATAATACATTTATTAGTCTCCATTATAATACAAGGAAGATTGCTAAATCTTCACTGTATTTTTATCTCATCTTGTCTCACTGAATCATTTTTAATTGTTTTCTTCCTCTTTATGGTTTATATCTTCCTGCTATTCTGTATGTCTGGGTCATTTTTTATTGAATATCAGATAATGTGAACATCAACTTGTAGGTGGTAGATGTTTGTATTTCTATAAATGTTCTTGAGCTTTGTTTGGGGTTGCAGTTAATTGGAAAACGTTTGATGAGTTTGCGTTATGTTTTTAAGATTTCTTAGATGTGATTGAGCAGTACTCAGCCTAGTGTTAATTATTCTTCCCTACTGACCCAAGAAACTTACATGTATTTTACCCAAATGTTCGTCTTCCTGTCAGTCTCCAGAAAAAGGATGCGCCTCTTGACCCTATGTGAAAGCCAGGCACTGTTACTCCTAATCCTTTCTGATGGCTCTTTCCCAAGGCTTGGGTAGTGCACTGTCACTCAGCTGAATTCCCTAAGGAGACGTCTAAGGATCTCTGGAGTTGTCTATGTACTTCTCTCTTCTCTGGTATTTTGTCCTGTCAATGCTAGCAACCTTGATTTCCCAGGACTCTTAACTCTTCAACTCACGCTTATGCCTGGGATTTCCCTGCTTGTTCTGTGGCCTCAAAACTGTCAATACTGGGAAAATCATTATTTCCTTCTTTGTTTTTTGTATCTCAGAGATCACTGTTATCCATTGCCTTAAGTTCAGTGTCTTTGAAGTTATTGCTTTATGTATTTTTCTGTCGGTAATTGGTTTATTGCTTTAAGTATTTGATATGTAGAATAATGGCCAAAGACTTCAACATCCTACTTCCCAGAAGCTGTGTACAATTGACCCTTTAACAACATCGCTTTGAACTGTGAGTCCACTTATACGTCGATTTTCTCCTACCTCTGCCACTCCTGAGACAGCAAGACCAACACCAACTCTTCCTTAGCTACTCAATATGAGGACAATGAGGAAGAAGACTTTTATTATGACCCACTTAATGTATATTAAATATCCCCTCTTTTTTAGGATTTTCTTAGTGACATCTTTTCTCTTGCTTACTTTATTATAAGAATACAACATGCAATATATAGAACAGGCAAAAAGTGTGTTAGTTGGCTGTTGATCCTATTGGTACAGCTTCCAGACAACAATGGGCTATTAGTAACTAAGGTTTTGGAGAGTCAAAGTCATATGTGACTTTTTGGCTGCACAGAAAAAAGGTCACATCTGTGACCCTAATCCCTGCATTGTTCAAGGGTCAGCTGTAATACCTTTTCCTCATTCATTGCAATACTCATGGCTGAGACTCCTGTAATAAAAGACAAATTAACAAGGGGAAATCATAAAACTGTATTTAACTAAAATTTTATGTGAGAGTGGAGCCTTCAGAAATGAAGTCCTAAAGATAGATCCAGAGAAAACTGTATTTTTACAGGTGGTCATGCGGAAGTGTGATGGGAGGACTAAAGGGTATACTGTAACAGTACTAATTTAGCAAGGCCTGTTTGTCCAGATTCTTCATGGCTTCCAGGTATAGGGAGTCCTGACACAAGTGCAAGGAAGGGTAACTGCAGGAGCTACGTTAAGTATGGCTCCAACGCACAAAAGGAGGGCTAATCTTTAATAAATTTTAATATGTTTTGGTTTTGTTTTACTTTGTTCATGGAAAACATTTAAATGAGAACGAAATTTAAAGTTCAAAATATAAAAATAGATGTTCGAGTAAGAAAAACTTAAGGATTTGGTTAGAAAAGGAAGACTAATTGAAAATAAAGAGATGAAACTAGAGAATGAGATGGCCTATTGAAATAATATGGTTAGTAGATAGGGGCATTTGGATTTCATAAGATTAGTAATAAGGAGCTAGTGTCAATTGTTACTTAAAAAGCATTGCTTTTCAACAGTTTCCTAGGTTATGTTTTTGTAAATAAAAATTGTGCAAACTCAGGTTTATGAAAACACCTAAGGCAAAGCTTTTGCAAACACAATCAGTTTAAGACTAGGTTTTGATGCCTTTCCCCTCATTGTTTTAAATTTGTATCTTTTAAAATATAGAAAAATCAACATTACAGGCTAACAATTTTAGCTCTAAGGGATATATGTGTGATAAGATAATCAGTCTACTTGTGCATTTAGATTATTAACCTATCAATATGTGATTAATTAAGAAAGCTTCATCCTCAATTAACTTTTAGATGCAACCTAATGTAGAGGCAGAAACACTGTCTATGTAATTAGAAATCCAGTTGTGTTTGTGGTCCCACGTTATTCAATAAGCTTCTAAAAAGAAATTTGGACACAAACATAAAAACTGTAGATGGATTTATTCAGGGACATATAAAACAGTTATTTTAGACTTTTAACACTTACTGATCCACACATCTTCGTGTTTCTTTTACATTTACTTATTTTCATTTATTTGTTTGAGATGGAGTCTCACTCTGTCACCTAGGCTAGAGTGCAGTGGCGTCATCTTGGCTCACTGGAAACTCCGCCTCCCGGATTCAAGCAATTATCTTGCCTCAGCCTCCCAAGTAGCTGGGATTACAGGTGGCCACCACCACGCCCAGCTAATTTTTGTATTTTTAGTAGAGATGGGATTTTGTGACGTTGGCCAGGCTGGTCTTGAATTCCTGACCTTGTGATCCATTCACCTCAGCCTCTCAAAGTGCTGGGATTAAAGGTGTGAGACATCTTTTATATTTAAAAAAGCCTATTTTAATTTCTTCTTTTAAAGTCTATTTATATAGTGTTTTATATAATAAATCTTAAAAGTTTAGAGGAGGCAGATTAATAGCTAAATATGTGACCTGGTTTTCTGCTGAGGTTCTTTGTTTTTTGTTTTTTTTTTAAACGGAGTTTCACTCTTGTTGACCAGACTGGAGTGCAGTGGTGCAATCTCAGCTCACCACAACCTCTGCCTCCTGGGTTCAAGCGATTCTCCTGCCTCAGCCTCCCGAGTAGCTGGGACTGCAGGCATACGCCACCAAGCCCGGCTAATTTGGTTATTTTTAGAAATTTGGCTATTTTTAGAAAGCTGAAACTGGATCCTTTCCTTACTCCTTATACGAAAATTAATTCAAGATGGATTAGAGACTTAAATGTTAGACCTAATACCATAAAAACCCTAGAAGAAAACCTAGGCAATACCATTCAGGACATAGGCATGGGCAAGGACTTCATGTCTAGAACACCAAAAGCAATGGCAGCAAAAGCCAAAATTGACAAATGGGATCTCATTAAACTAAAGAGTTTCTGCACAGCAAAAGAAACTACCATCAGAGTGAACAGGCCACCTACAGAATGGGAGAAAATTTTTGCAATCTACTCATCTGACAAAGGGCTAATATCCAGAATCTACAAAGAACTCAAACAAACTTACGAGAAAAAAACAAACAACCCCATCCAAAAGTGTGCAAAGGATATGAACAGACATTTCCCAAAAGAAGACATGCATACAACCTACAAACACATGAAAAAATGCTCGTCATCACTGGCCATCAGAGAAATGCAAATCAAAACCACAATGAGATACCATCTCACACCAGTTAGAATGGCAATCCTTAAAAAGTCAGGAAACAACAGGTGCTGGAGAGGATGTGGAGAAATAGGAACACTTTTACACTGTTGGTGTGAGTGTAAACTAGTTCAACCATTATGGAAAACAGTATGGCTATTCCTCAAGGATCTAGAACTGGAAGTACCATATGACCCAGCCATCCCATTATTGGGTATATACCCAAAGGATTATAAATCAGGCTGCTATAAAGACACATGCACACGTATGTTCATTGTGGCACTATTCACAATAGCAAAGACTTGGAATCAACCCAAAAGTCCATCAGTGACAGACTGGATTAAGAAAATGTGGCACATATACACCATGGAATACCATGCAGCCATAAAAATGGATGAGTTTGTGTCCTTTGTAGGGCCATGGATGCAGCTGGAAACCATCATTCTCAGCAAACTATAGCAAGAACAGAAAACCAAACACCGCATGTTCTCACTCATAGGTGGGAACTGAACAATGAGATCACTTGGACTCGGGAAGGGGAACATCACACACTGGGGCCTATTATGGGGAGGGGGGAGGTGGGGGGGGAGGGATTGCATTGGGAGTTATACCTGACGTAAATGACGAGTTGATGATTGCTGATGATTTGATGGGTGCAGCACACCAACATGGCACAAGTGTATATATGTGACAAACCTGCACGTTATGCATATGTACCCTAGAACTTAAAGTATTATTATTTTTTTTTTTTTGAGGCGGAGTCTCGCTCTGTCACCCGGACTGGAGTGCAGTGCCCAGATCTCAGCTCACTGCAAGCTCCGCCTCCTGGGTTTACGCCATTCTCCTGCCTCAGCCTCCTGAGTAGGTGGGACTACAGGTGCCCGCCACCTCGCCCGGCTAGTTTTTGTATTTTTGGTAGAGATGGGGTTTCACCGTGTTAGCCAGGATGGTCTCCATCTCCTGACCTCGTGATCCACCCGTCTCGGCCTCCCAAAGTGCTTGGGATTACAGGCTTGAGCCACCGCGCCCGGCCGAACTTAAAGTATTATTAAAAAAATAAATAAAATGAAAAAAGAAATTAAAAAAAGAGAAATAAGTAAAATAAAAAAAAACACAAAAAATAAAAAAAAATAAAAAAAAAAAAAGAAGTGAACAGTACTTGTCTCAAGGGCATCCAACATGATTATTTGAAAGAAGGAAGTATTTTTCCCATCTGTAATGCACAGATCCCTTTAGGCACTCCAAGAGACCCATGAATTCATGTGAGCACCAAATATTGTCAATAAACTGATCCAACACATCTTGCACACCTTTACATACTAGTTATATACTAGTTATGTTTCTAATTATTTCTGACAATACAAAATTATAATGACATTTTAAAACAGTACTAAATGCAGAGTAGGTTTTGATTAATAACATTTTTAAAGTTCAATTGCCATGAAGTAGAGTGTCATTTTTAGACATTCTATAAAGGAGACTGCAACCACTGTGAAACATATAATCTGAAATAAGCGTGCATGATTGTAATTCTGAGCCCTTGCACTGTCTTCTCCTGTAGTTATTGACCATTTTAGTAAATTGTTTACCCCCTTTCATGACCAAATGGGCACCAGTTCCAAATGTGTCTCAAATGCATATCCTTCATTCCATTTTTTTTTGGCTCTGCCCTAACAGAGACGCTGTGTGTGTGTAAGGGTTATACAGATTCTCACTTATGGATTCTACCTACTTTGGATTCCTCTGATGTAACACACTTATATAATCAGTTTGGACTTACAGTTCCAAACATTCCTAGATGAATATAACACAGTATTTGTCTACAGTCAGTAAAAAAAAATCAAATGCAAAGATATTTAATATTTGATATGATTATCTTTTGTCTCATTAGTTGGTAACAATCATATTTTATGCTGAGTTTACAGGATTTTTTTCAGTAAGCTTTACTCTTTTTACAAATATCTGATTCTTTTAAATGGCATCTCTTAGTGGCTAAGTGGTTTTCTGTATTATTTGCAGCCTATGTTGACTCATTTATTGAATATACATTTATCTTTTAAATACCTTATATATTTCAAGAGTGATCTGGGTACTAGGAATACAAAATAAATAAGACAGTTTCTATTCTCATAGACAAACACGTAATTTTATTCTAGCATAAGATTATATTAAATAATTTTTTTCAAATACTTAGAGCATAGGACACTTTAATCCAAAACATAAAGAAGGATATGTTTAAAAATGACGTATTGTTAGTCTTGGAGCAGAGAAGTTGGGAGAGAACATTCCAGGCCACAAAAAGCTATGCAAAGGCATGGAGGCAGAAAACCAAATTACAAGTCTTTTGGGATCACAAGAACGGTGCAAGGATGACAGTAAAGCTGGAAAAAATTGGCAAAGGCCAGAACATAGGAATCCCTGGAGACCACTGTGAAAATTGGATATCTTACTGCTGGCTGGGGGAAACCATTAAATAAGTTTAAGTTGGTGACTCATGGAGTTCAATTTTCTTTCTTCTGTTTTGCTTTTTCAAGATTATTCTGCTTGTATTTTGAAATGAAGGTTTGAAGCCAGTGAGGAGGTTACTATGGTAAACACATGAACAATAAGAGAGTTACAGTAAGACTGAGGCAGAGGGGAGGGTGTTCACAAAACTAGGTGTTCAACTGGAGGTAGGAGAATTTACTGATGTTGGAAAAATAAATTGGGGAGCAGATTTTAGAGCCTTTGATTAGTAAAGAAAATCTGGGGTTCAGAGGCAGATGTAAATTTGAAATGTCTAAGATATACAATGGAAAGGCATAAGTGGAAATCAAATGGACAGGTCTATGACTCAGAATAGGGAAGATTCATCAACTCAACCAGATTCGTCCTGGTCCGCACCTAAACTAGGGTCACTGAGTGGAGAAATAGATGGAGTAAGGATCTCTGTTCTGGCCAAGTCTCCAATTTCAAGGGGTAGGCATTCCACAAACGCCTCCGAGTTTCCATTTCTTATTCAGCACAAATTTCTCTGTCTTAAATCACTAGGCAAACTAATTTCTAGGGCTGTTTCTTCCATTGCAGCAAGACTCTTTCAGTTTTGGCAGCCACAGGAGCGTTCTTTTCCTGACCACCACTGACAAAGAACAAAAATGTTGACCATATTTTGAACACACCCCAGTTTTCAAATGAAGAAGCCTGTTCATGGTGGGTGACTTGTTTGACAGGATACAAAATCAATCACAGTGAGGGCACTGGATTTGAAGTCTGAAATGTCTGATACTCTTGATGAAAGATTGAGCTAGAATCCCCTCAGTGGTGCTTTAGGAACGTGATAACCATTTGATGTAGCCAGAGCATGATTTAATGCATTGCTAATGTATTTAGCCCTAGTGAAACTGATCCTATTTCTTAAACATAACTTTTCTATCCCCCAGTAACCCATTACTAGGAAAACCTTGCCAAGATGGGATATTTTTCTCTGAAGAGATTTGATAGTATAACAAGATAATTTGATGAGTACTGAGTTGGTCATTTTAACACATTTATCCATATCACACATCTTTGGCTCAAACATTTCTCTAAACACCTAAACTATGTGATCATAATAATGTCCCTTGCATATTTTAGATGCTGACTCTATGAAACCCAGCTTTCCCTGATGAGTTAAATCTTTTCACGATCTGGCCCCACTCAGAGGCAGAATTACTATGAAGTTTTTGAAGGTTAATACAGTCCCTCACTTGCATGGGTTTCCTCCAAGACCCCGGAAAGGGCCCTAGCACTGTGCTCACACATCATATATAAAATTGGCACAAATTTTTCCTTTTCAACATAGTTATCATTGCTGTGCTTTCTACCCCTACTTCCTCTTTTTAGGGGTTTTGGGGAATTCCAGTTCAAGGAAAGGCAAACTGACAGGATATTCAATTTGTGCTCAGTGGGAGTACGTTTGTGCAGTTGACAGTATCATGCATAGTTAAGTTATTACTAGCCACTGAGCATAGAAATGACTCCTAGGAATAATTCTACCACCCATTGTGCTGACTCTCCTGATGTCACAACAGGAGGGCAGGACCAGATGACATGTAGGTGTCCTACATTACTGCCAATCAAAATATAAACGTAGTGGGGAAGAAACAAGGTTTGAAAACCGAGAAACATTTTGTGAATAATTTTTACATTCCTCAGAAATGTAAAACTCTACGCAAAATATTCTTTCTTATGGATCCCTAGTCTAAACGATCAACAGAAACAACAAAAAAGACACCAAAAATTATGCTAAAGACAGAATTATCTTTCTACTCTAACTGTACAAATGATTCTTCAAGATTATAATGTGAAGAGCAATTAAAGAGGATGCAGCCAAAACATGCAGGGAAAAGAAAGTGTCATAGAGATGTGTCTGGTATCAAGTAACAAAGGTATTGTATCATTTTTCTTGATTTTCATTAGATTTTCAGATTTGGAATGTCTTGTGATTATCTTTTGCTGAAAGTTTATGTTCCCCCAATATTTATATGTTGAAATCCTAACCTCCAAGGAGATGATGTTAGGAGGTGGGTCATTTAGGAAGTGATTAGGTCTTGAGAGTGGAGACCTCATGAATGAGATTAGCACCGTTCTAAGAGAGGTCCCAGGGAGCTGTCTTGACCATTTCACCACATGAGGACACAGCTAGAAGGCACTGTCTTTGAGAAAGTGGGTCCTCACAAGACAGCAAATCTGCTGAGGCTTTAATCTTGGACTTCCCAGCATCTAGAATTATGAGAAATATGTTTCTGTTCTTTGTAAACTACTTCGTTTATGACAGAATATACTAAGCCCTTTTTTTTGCTTTTTTGTTTTTTTTAAGGAAAAGCTTTTCTTTCGTAACTGAGGTAACATACAATCACACAATCAGGTCAGACTTCTATAATTCTGATACTTTATATCACTAATCATTTCAAATATGTAAGAAATTATGAGACAGAGATGAAGCAGGGGGAATACCAGGACCTTCCATTAAGTTGTGCCCAGGGACTTTCTCGTTACATTTGGGTCCAAGTTAACATATGACACTTCTAAGCAAAGCATGCAGTCCCATCACTTGCAGAGGGAGCCACTTCAGTTCTGACACATTCCATTAGATACACAGAGTTAATGTGTATGTCACATTAATGTGCGTATGTGACATTTTTCAGTAAATCCATAGACTTCAGGTATATTTATTACCAGGGCTGCATAAAGCCAACCTCCTTGTGTATGTGACCAATGCCTCCTGAACTTCCCCCCTTATCACACTTTTCAGTATGCTTCCATTTAATAATTGAATTTTGTTGGCTTCTCAATCCCTATTCAAATGGCTCTGACATCACCCCAGATGTGGTTGGTATTTCTCAACTCAGACTTCTCTTGTGAGGGTAATTTTCACCACTGTCTCCTAACAAGCTAACAATTGCTTTCTAACAGCCTATAATGAACAGATGCTTCAGACAGCTTAGAAACTCAAAACCCAAGATTTCTTGGCCTTATTTGACTTCTGCCAAAGGCTTTGATCTACGTATGTTCAGCCACAGATTATAAGGACAAAGAGGGGCTGCCTGCACCACCATCATCTGTAAACCTCTGCATGTTTATTTCTGCTGATGATCCTCTCCATATTTTATTGTTTTTTAGTGCCTTTGTGTTGAGCGTCCATCAGGATTTCCAGAAAAGGAAGAGAATTGTTATCAATACCTGAATAGCCCCGCTAGTGTCCACGTGTCTTTTCTCTCAGCAGAGCCCGTGAAAATGTATTTGTCAATTGGGGGATGGCCTTGGTTGCCTCAGTCCTCACAATTCCCAGGAATTTCACAGACATTTCAATTTTAACTGGAAATGTCAGCCAGCCTCCATTTGTCTTCCAGCGCTTCTCCCTCTGAGTGATAATTAGTGATAATCTTGCCCTCAGTGCAGTGCTGTGCTCTCACTTGCTCTAATAGTTTTCAAGTTGAAGTCCTACCTTATTGGATTGCAGCCATATGCCTGAGAATTCAAATTTCTCCATGTCAAAACAGTGCATATAAGGCCAATGTGCATTCCACAAGATTGCAAATTGTATGTGGCTGGACTCCAAATCTGATATGGAAAAAAAATGTATCTGCCACGAAGGTAACATCATACCAGTCCTTGTTGGCCTATTCCATTTCCTGGAGAGTCTCCACTGTATCGAGTACGGCTGGATCAATCAGAGGAATCAACTTGTCTAACCCTTGATAGTCTGGTATTCACCTTCTAAACACTGCCATCTGTAAGTACTGGCCACACTGGACAAGTAAAAGGGCAATAAAGGAATCAAAACTCCCATCTCAACCATTTCTTAATGAGAGCAACAATTTCTTGTTTCCCTCCTGGAATAATTTATTGTGTCACGTTTATTACTAAGGAAGTCTTGGTTCTAAAGAGTTTTGTTTATCACAGCCAATCAAAACTACATGAGAAAGATTTAGCAGATATCCTCCTTGTAAAGGGTAACATTCCCTATTTGCACAAAGTACTCCTCCCAAGCTCACATTCATAAAAAGGCAGGGGGACCACGCTTATACAATCACACTTTCCAATTCATCACTCTACACTTACCATGGTTGCCTGAGCAGCACCAGGAACCCTCTCAGGTTTACCTCCATGCCATTCAGAGCAAAATTACCTCCTTATTATTTATGCTGGGCTAACATTCATAAGCTATGTTACTGAGAAAAATGACTTTCCTATGTACTTTACACTGGGCTAAAATTTCATAGCTAACAATCCTAAGAAAGTTTTGTTTACACCCGTGCCCCCTATCTTAACCTAATCATTGCATGAAGTCTAAGATCTCTCGCAGAGATGAAGCATGGAGATCTTGGCCTCTCAGTTCATCTTATCTTTTTTCATGGCTTAGCCTTTAATTAAGGGAGTAAATTTCTTCAGAGAATATAGATCAAGCGAAAGTACCACTGCCCTTTAAGAGTTAAAAGAGACTGGGAAACCTCCCATGCTTTTACTCACTGCAGCTTATTAGATGTCAGATCATCCAGAGGCCTTTGCTCATAAGTAGTTGCAGCCACTTGGGGATTAGTCATCAGCACAAATAATCACTTCCATTCAGCAATATACATCAGCAGCAGCATATTTCCCTGATTGCTATTTCTGCAGTAACATGTCAATAATTGTTCCCCAGGCTTTTCTGACATTTTGCTTTGCAGTGTCCTAATGCTTAAACAGAAAGCATCCTTTTGAGATTCCATCGTTACCTGCACCTGGTCTCTAGCTGTGTTATTAATTTTGTGAGTAACCAGTGGCAATAACTGAGTTATTTTGCTAGTGAAATAATATATTTCCTAGTTGTCAAAGAGGCATGATAAGCTATTCAGAACTAGAAAATGTGGTCTCACCGAGGTTTTATTTTCCACCTGTCACCCCCTCCTGTCATAGAAGTCTCACTTTCATAAGGGCTTTTAACAATGGCCAGGGAATAGACTTTTTATTTAATTTGCCATTTTTCCTGTGACTCCTTGTCTATCCACTTAGCCATTTTCCCCAGATATATCGATTTCCTACAAATTCCACTAATAAGACTCATTCCAGTAACTACACCTTGGATTTTCACCTTTCCATACAAAGGCTGATAGGCAGAAAACATGGCATCAAGCCTGCATAGTTTCCCCCATTTCTTCTTTTCCTTGCCAAAATAATAACAATAAATATCTGAGCTATTGTGATTTATGGATCTAAAATGCAATCCTATTCAACGCACCGATCAGACAGAACATGAAAGAGCATGTTGTGACATCAGACACACAAATCAGAAATCTTACCCAGTATCAAATACAAGAGCCCAGGGAATTTTACCCCAAAATTAGTCCCCTGGTATGCTGGTTATTTTAAATTAAAGGCTCTTGAAATTCAGCAAATGCTAGAAGAGGCTCCACTTTGATATTCTGTTATCTACCATAAGACTTATCTACCGTAAGACTAGATCTGCCAAAGAGAACTCAGTTGCATTCCATCCCCTCTGAAATCCCATTCATTATCAAGTTAATTTCTGTCTCTGAGGTCCAGTCATTCTCCCTAATAACCACTTACTTCCCCTCAAAAGAATTGCCTACATTTCTCATGCCCCCACCCCGTGAGGAAGAGTATATAAGCATCTGTACTTCACTGAGTTACTGGGTAATCACTTTCCTGCACTCCGCCATGCTTACATACATTAATTTTACACATTTTTTCCTATTAATCTATTAATTGTCAATTCATTTCAACAGACTTAGACTTGATTCTTTAGAGAGAAGCTTTGAATTTCCCGAGAGGAGCTTTACTAATAACTTAAGGAATCCAAGTAATCAGAAGTCTCAGAAAAACACAAAGTATTAGGGCCTCCAATGTAGTTCTCCAGATGTGTCCTGGTCCTGTATCAACAGATGTGCTCTCCCAGTGACACATGCAGTCACATTCGTCACACTGCACAGGAGGCACTCTGGTCATTACAACATTTTTTATATTCCGATAGTTACACAGGTAATGAGAAATTTTCTCTGGAATTTCCCCATAAAAGTATAACTGGTTGGGTGTGGTGGCTCACACCTGTAATCCCAGCACTTTGAGAGGCTGAGGCAGGCGAATTAGGAGGTCAGGAGATCGAGATCATCCTGGCTAACAAGGTGAAACCCCGTCCCTACGAGATGGCGCCACTGCAATCCAGCCTGGGCGACAGAGCGAGACTCTGTCTTAAAAAAAAAAAAAAAAAAAAAAAAAAGATAAGTGCCATGCTTTTTGACCTCATGAAATCCTAGAGAAGGAAGTTTATGCGTTTATGCTTGGGAAAAACAATCAGAAGACAGTTACTCTCCTGCTAGCAAATACCACTGGTTTGTTTGCCAAGAGATCTGTCATTAGTGAGTTTATAATCAAAATTGATGATGCCATTTGCTTTCTCTCCCAGGAACATATTGCTGTCCTAGAAAAGGGATTCAATGGATTACATACCTCCCGTTTACCATTTCCTTTCCTGCCTCAATTTGTATTTGTAATCCTGGATTCTTTTTCCAAAACGTCACCCCTGAATTATATCTTTCAAGATTTCCCAAAATGGGATCAATCCTTGGCTCTGCTGTATGCAGGCAATGAGACAAGAGTGAAGATACACCTCCATCCTTCTCTATCTTTTCTGCTGCACATTATCCAATCCCATCCACACCCCATTTATCCTATGTACACTTCAACTTGTTCTCCTACATGTCTGTTTAACTTCGTCTGAAATCAACTGTTTCCCCTTTGGGAAAAATCTCTTATTGATTTCAAATTTTGGTGTTCTTCCAATTACCTGTACAAAATTTTCTCTAATTTTGCTACCTCTTATAATTGCATCCTTTTTCTGAAATGTCATTACTTATGCAAATATCTTCAAATTACGACTAATAATAGCTACCTCAATTGAGTGTCTACTATTTGTCATGAACTTTTCTAGGCAATTTACATGATTAGTAACTATATCAATCCTGCTAGTCATCATTGTGCATATTAGTCTTTTGCCCAACATCATATAATTAGCAGATATAATCAAAATTCATTATCTCACTTTGTGTCTGACTGCCTTCAAAATGCACCATATCATGATATATTGACTCTACTCTGCTTCCTAGTTTTCTCTATAACTATTTACATGTTTTACCTTTCCTACTAAATGATAAGCACTTCCATGGGAAGTACCCTGCATTGTTAATTTTATTATCTCTCTTCACACTAGGTATCATCCATCCACACTGCAGCAATTTTGTAATATTCATAGAATATACACGTGAATGAATGAACTACATAATAAAAGTAAAGGTCACATTTTCTGCTTATTCTGTAATCCCTGGGGTATGAATACAATGTAAATGTAACTATAAATTATTGCTGATTTTATGTTCAGGTTGTTGTATTTTTTGGGCTAAATAATAGACTATTTCAATAAAGACCCAGAGATGCAGGGTCTTAAAGAATACAGAAATTTTAGGTTGAGATGGGAGGATCACTTGAGTTCAGGGGTTAGAGACCTGACTAGGCAACATAGTGAGACTCCTTCTCTACAAATTTTTTTTTTTTCAATTAGGCAGACTTGATGCTCTGCACCTTTAGTCTCATCTACTCTGGAGGCTGAGGCAGGAGAATTGCTTGAGTCCAGAAGGTCAAGGTTTCAGTGAGCCATGATCGCACCACTACACTCCAGCCTGGGTAACAGAGCAAGGCCCTGCCTTTAAAAAAAAGAAAAAAGGAAAGAAAAGTTATATATTTCTCATATAAAGCACGGACCTAGTAGGCTGCCTTGGATCAATTAAGTCACCCATGCACCAAAGTTGTGGGTTGCCATCCTCAACATGAAGTTTTCAGGGTTACTACAGACATTGCCATTTCCAGCCAGCATTGAGGAGAAAGCACAAGCCCAGAAGAATAGATATCCTTGCAAACAAGTCATACGCAAGTTGCATACCTAAAATCCTTTTTCATTCTGTTGGCCAAAACACAGTCACAGGGTTGTAAGAGTCGACTGGAAAATGTAGCCCCTGGCTCTCTAGGTGGCAATGTGCCAGGCCAAACCTCTATTACAAATAGTACCCGGCTTAACAATGATTTGATGTAGGATGTTTTTAACCTTACAGTGGTGCAAAAGTGATACACACTTACTCTAAACCGTATTTCAAGTACCCAGCCATTCTGTTTTACACTTCCACTACAATATTTAATAAATTATATGAGATATTCAGTACTGTATTGTAAAACAGACTTTGTATTATGTGACTTTACCAAAGTGTATGCTTAGGTAAATGTGTTGAGTACATGTAAGGTGGACTGGTCTTAACTATGATGTTCCATAGTGAGGTATATTAAATGCATTTTACATGTATGACATTCTCAACTTATGATTGGTTTATCAGAAGATAACCCCATTTTAAGTCAGGGGGTATCTGTATTATATGTAGGCTAGGACAGGCCAATGTGCTAACAGCCAATTCCCAACTCTTAGTGGCTTAAAAGAGTATTTTATTGTTTATCCATTCTCCATGTCCATCACAGGTCAGAGGGGAGCTATGCTCAATACTTTCTCATTGCTCTTACTCTGAGATCCTGGTTACTACCTGGATCTATGCCTGATGCTGAGACAGGAGGAAAAAATATATAACTCCTAAGAGTGTGGCATTGACATTTATATGGTCTAGCCCAGTCGTGACACACGTCACTTCCATTAAAAGTACCTGGTCAAAGAAAAAAAATTATCAGGCAGAACGAGTCATGAGAAAGGTCTCAACCAACCACAGCTGGCTATGAATTACAAGCCTCATTTGTACCTAGATGATAGACAGATGCCAATATACAGTGAGCAGCAACAACATTTATCACATTCTAGGAAAGGTGAAAGATGAATCGGGTTTATAACCAACAATACTCAACACTGGCCTACCAGCCAGAAGATATTTCATTGGGGAACAAATGTCTCCCATGCTAAGCTATATGGTTTGGATGCAAGTGACTTCATGCTCCAATCTAATAATGGGCATTTATTGACCTAAATCAATCAGCATAATCTTACACACCTGATCATAGTTGATTCAGAACTAGGCACGTAGCATACATTAGTCAGCATAAGATTAACAGTGTGAAAGCTGTGGGAGAGACATACTCTTTAAGTATAGACAAGAAATATGTAGCCTTGGCAAACGTTGGTACCCACCATTTTAACAGGGATCACTCACGTATGAAAAAGTATCACTTTTAGACATTGGTAAGCTACTAGATTAAATTAACCTTGCAGTTTTGCTATTTAATACAGTTCATTCTGCGTATTCTGTTACTGACAAAGTAAAGACTTAAGTGATCAACTTGGCCCATAAAGCTTAAGAAAACTCACATTAGTATAATATCGGAAAAGCAAGGCTTATGAGTTGAAATGTAGAAATGTTACTCACAAAAAGTGACATCAGAATTTATCCTAGAAACCATATTGAAAATAGCTTGATGAAATGAGCCTATTTTGTACTTTAAAACTGTGGCTCTGCTGGGTTTTGCCAAGTTTCCCTATGGGAGAACTAAATGACCCTGAAAATTGCGGAGAAAAGCTTTCAGAATTCTTGAGATCATCTGAGACATACACAATAGAAGAAGTGGAACATGGTTAAAAAAAAAAAAGTGGGTGGCAAAATTGCAAAATCCTGCAAGCTGTGCAATTAACCCTTTACTTTAAGTAGTCCCCTCAATTAAAAAAAAAAAAAAAAAATCTCCAGTAAAGTCTATCACCCTGATGAGTGTCTGGCAACAGATTTATTTTGGTAAATCAGTATCAAGTTGGGGTTCTGTAGAAGCAAAGCTCCACCTGGAGAAGCCAGAGCTCAGGAGGCAGAGAAGGTCAGGAGAACATAATTTGTACTTCAACCCTAAATAAACATCAGCAAAAATTCGGGGGAGGATTTTGGAGTTGAAGGTATGAGGAAATGTGGAAAGGGAGAAGGCTGGATATTCCAAGAAATGAAGCTTAAACCTCAAGAAAACATTTTGATAACTTTAAAAGTTCAAGTTAGATAAATAGAGTGATTTTTCTTTCTCTACAGTCTGTTAACCCAGAATCAATGTAAGAGCTAAAAAGTTTTTGCTTCTCTCACTGAGGGGCGTTAAAATTGGTAGTGATTGTTAGTAAAGCTAAACATATCCCACAGTGTATGCACATCAGTGCAAAGAACTGGTCTACAAAGAATGCTTTTAATAGCCAGGTCAGGAATGAAGTCTTAAAACCTACTCCAAATTTTCACTAATCAGGAATGGGAATCTTACTGGGGCTTGTACTAATGTAAGTCCCAGCAAGTATAATGTGGACTAACATTAGTACCAAATTCCCTTTGGCTCTATAAATCTGTAAAAAGCAATAGTAACTTGAATATATAAGCAATTCATGTAATACTTATGCCTAATATCTGTACTAGTTACTCTGCTAGCCTTGTGACAATACTGTTACACTATTTGTATATGCCATTTAAACTTTCAAATTCTTTTCCCATATACCTGTTATTTTCATTGTAAAAATACTATGCAAGAGGATTGGCAGTTGATATGATGCCCATTTCACTGATTAGGAAAGTGAGGTAGAGTGAGGGCAAGGAATTTGCCCAATGTTGGACAACAAATAAACTATTGTCAATAAATTATTGAACAAAAACTAGAATCCAGATTTTTACGTTCTAACTTAGGGATTCTGAACCAAAAAAGAATATAAGGCCGGGCACGCTGGCTCATGCCTGTAATCCCAGCACTTTGGGAAGCCGAGGCGGGCGGATCACAAGGTCAGGAGATCGAGACCATCCTGGCTAAAACGGTGAAACCCTGTCTCTACTAAAAATACAAAAAACTAGCCGGGCATGGCAGCGAGCGCCTGTAGTCCCAGCTACTCAGGAGGCTGAGGCAGGAGAATGGCGTGAACCCGGGAGGCGGAGCTTGCAGTGAGCCGAGATCACGCCACAGCACTCCAGCCTGGGCGACAGAGCGAGACTCCGTCTCAAAAAAAAAAAAAAAGAATGTAAGATACAGTCTCTCTCTGTCTCTCTCTCTCTCTGTATATATATATAAAATCTAATACTGTACTTTATATTTTATTCATTATACTTTATATTTACTATACTTTGTTTTATATATATCAACACTATATTACTGTACTACCATATATTATCAATAAATAGTATATTTTACATATACGTACTATATGTAATATATAGTATTGGATATATAATTATGTAAAATATATAATTATGTCTATATAATTATGGAAAATATCCAATGCTATATATGCATATATATACAGTGATATATATACATATATGCAATAAATAGTATCATAGGTGAGGTTCTTTCTTGCATTATATCCAATACTATTTATTGCCCCAGGATAAATAGTGAATAGTAGAAAGAATAAATGCCCTGAGATGCTGTAGACCAAAATGGAGTCAACATGGAAAAGCAACGGATGCTTAATAGAAAAATAATTTTGTTCAGACAAATTTGCAACACAAATATGCTGACATTTTTATGAAGGACTAATATCTCTTATCTAACTGAAGTAAACCACAGTCATAAATTAAAATACCTGAACTTCAGTGAGTTTTCAAAAATACATCACCCACCAAAGATTAATCTCCAAGATCAACAAGCACTATTCGCAACATAGGAGAGTAAGTCCAGTGACAAACGGCTCAGAGAAAGGAAGCATTTGAAGGTGAAGAGCAGTGATAAGTGAGGCTCCATGGGGATTAAAATATGAAGACTATTTTGGTTCACTATTTTTCTGTATTTCCAATGCTGGAAAGGAAGCAACCAGTAAAAATGACGAAGGGTGCAAATGTGAAAAAAAAACAAAACACACCCAGGAGGATGGGGACAAATTTAGGGAGCAGAACTTAATTTAAAATAACTTTGACAAAATTGGAGTCCAGGGAAATAATTTACTGACTAATGTACCTCAGCATGTGTAAATAAATACGAAATAACGAGACTAGAGTTACAAATAGCGTAACAAGCAAGACACAGCCATGATAAGCAGAATCTGCATACTCTGGGGACTTTCAAGTACCCAGTGATAGAACATTACGCAAAACAATTAGGGCACCAGATCACTCCCTGACAGTCGTAGCACTGATGCATCAATCTTTACTCTTTGGGATGTACAAAAATAAAAAAAAAAAAAAAAAAGGTGATGATTTTGTAACTTGTTGCATATTCCACAAGTTCCTTCTTCAATTTTTGATTTTCTGCCTGCTCTCCCAAATTTAAGCATTCCTGTTTTCCTTTTTATTAATTGTATCTCATTTGTATGTTTTTCTCCATCACCTTTCACATGTTTTCTTTTTTAATTTATAAAAATCACAGATACAGTAGTACCACCTTATTGGTGGTTTTGCTTTCTACAGTTTCAGTTACCCAAGGTCAATCATGGTCCAAAAATATTACGTGAAAAATTTCAGAAATAGATGATTGAAATGTTTTAAATTGTATGCCACTGTGATTAGTGTGACGAAATCTCACCTTGTAAAAATAAGGGCTACTTGAAACAAGCACTGTGACACCATGACAATTGATCAGTTAACCAAAATGGCTACTAACTATAATAAACCCTAGTGTTGTATTTGGTAAGTAGAATTAACATTTCAACCTAGACAGGTAAGTTTTAATTCCTTCCCCAGGATTTGACTACTTTCTATAACTTCAAAATTCCCTTACAATTTATCATGGGACTCATCACCATTCTATGTCTAATCCCATCTCTGTGCCAAGATGCTTCCACTAAGAAAAATAATAAAATCACATTTTATCACTTTCAATGAAGTAGAGGACAACAAGCATTGGAGGTGACCCTAGCAGTAGCAGGAATACAAAAGCACTAAAAGGATACAGGCCCTGGCTTTCCCCTGTGGTGGCAGCATGCCCCAAAGGAGGCATGTTAGATGAAACAGTGATAGGAGTGGAAGCTCTGTAGAGAAGTTCAGAGAAGAATGGACTGGAAGATGCATTGGGGCACTGGTGGAAATCTCAATGAAGAGCTAGCTTAGCTACTAAGATTGTTTGCCCTCAACTACCTCCTCCCTCTTCCAACTCATCTTAGTCCATTTTATGTTACTATAACAGAATATCATAGACCAGTTGATTTTTAAGGAACAATGATTAATCTCTTACAGCTCTGGAGGCTGTGAAGTCCAAGGTCATGTGGCCTGCATCTGCTGAAGGTCTACTTGCTGCATCATCCCATAGCAAAGGCAAGAAGGCAAGAGAGTAAGAGGGGGCCACACTCACTTTCATAAGAACCCCATTCGTGAAAACTGAATTACGCCTGAGAGATGACATTAATCCATTCATGAGGGCACACCTTCCATGACCTAATCACCTCTTATTAGGGCCCCACCTCCCAATACTCTTGCATTGTGGATTAAGTTGTCATCACATGATCATTGAGGGATACATTCAAACCATAGCACAACTCTATTGAGATTCCATCAAGTGGTGCTACACCCGGCTTGATGTAGAGCACTTAAAAGCAAAAAGGGACCAGTATCAGTGAACTGAGCCAGGAAACGTGTGCCCCTTCTAAGAGAACAGTCAGTCTTCAGCACATGTGAAATGGGGACCCTACAAGGCCAAACATCAACATTTGTTAAAGAAAAACTGCAACTATAAATTTCATGTATATTTAATTTTTCAAACCTTGACAATTGATTGCATTTCATTTTTAAAATATTGTCCTGGCTAAACAAAATGTATCTTCAAGACATTTGTGGCTCACGGAAGCCAATGGACAATTGTGTCTTGGTTTAAATTCTAATTTGTAATACAAAATTACATCTATTCCAAGCCAGAATGTGTTAATGTGCTTCCTTTTTAAATTGATCATATGAGGATCCTTGAGGAGCCTCATACTCTGTGGCGTTTGGGTAAGATAAACTGTTATGTAAAACATAATGATAATAAAAGCAAGTTGGATTTTTGTAATTCATTGGAATTTGTTTTAAGAGTGACATGAAGTTTATAAGTACACCACCCGACACCTAATTTCAGTCCTTGTTTCCACTAAAATTTTGAAACATTGCATTTAGATCTTTAAGTAAAATGAGCACCCTATTAAAAGTAACCATAAGGTATCTTAAGTGCTTTCAATCTCAAAACAAAACATTGACAATTATAAATTATGAAAGTCATAGAGAATAAAATCACAATGTATGTGACCTAAGTTCACAATGATATACTTACTCTATTTCCAGTATTAGACTTCATAACCTAATGGTCAAAGACAGGGAAAGCATTTAAGTTAATGATATTACCAGCCAAAAAGGATGGACACTGAGGGGAACAAAATTTCCTTGGCTAAAATGAAAATGGTTACATATAGATAGCAATTTAGATTTTAGTTGGAATTACTTATTTCTGGCTCTAAAATATTGCTTTATTAATTAACAAATAGAATCAATTCTGTAAGAGCTATTTTTGTTTTACTTTTTAAACATCTTCATCTATGTCTAACATGCTAAGTCAGACAGAAATACTTAGGTGTATAACATTTGTGCATCTCTTTAGAATCTAGAGTATGAAAGTAAGGTTTAAAGAAAAATAGAGAATAAATTGTCAGTGTCTAATTTTAAATACTACCACTGAAATTAGTATCCTTATTCCAGGTATTGCATTTGCATGATACAACAAGCTTAGAGACCAAATAAAACTAGTTTGGTTTAAGAAAAATCAGATTTTAAGTGAGCCAGGATCACGCCACTGCACTCTAGCCTGGGGGATAGACCAAGACTCTATCTCAGGGAAGAAAAAAAAAGAAAAAAGAAAAAAAGAAAAAGAAATCAGCTTTCAAAGGTAAATAGTGTAAAGAAAATATACAAATCAACTTACAGTAAAAACTCAGTTTTTCTAGCTACTGCTTGTTCCTACTGTTATTTGTCATGGCAATAAGTGAAGAAGTAGGAAACAGCTGTGTTTCATCCAATATCTATTTTCTTCCTTTTCATTACAAAAATTGCTTTTTATCTGAGTGTATTTTCACTCAGAATAAAAGCTACATTTCCCAACCTACCTTGCAGCTAGGTGTGAACTTATGCCTGATTTCTGGTCAATGAGGTGTGACCATGAGTGATTTGTGCAACCTTTGAGCCATGTCATTTAAAGGAAGAGTTCCCTTCTTTTTTGTTTCAGACCAGGTCACTAGCTGGAAGGCAAAAGTTACCGGCCATCCTGCACTGCATGGTAAAAGTCAACATCTTACAGGGGCTGTGGGAATGTTGTAGAATGAACCTGGGCCCCTGGCACAAGGTCATCTTCATACCACTTCTGGCCAGACCATATAGGAGAGAAACAATGCATATGTATCTTACTAGGTCAATATAAGTTTAGGTCTCTCTATAGTACCTATATATTAAAACAAATAAAAAAATTGGTCAGAACAAGATCAAGAATAGCTAGCCATCACTTAGAAGTCAGTTGCAAAAACACAGAAAGTGTCTACAGGCAAACTAGTGTCCCTTATTATGCCATGGGAAAGCATTTTGGGGCGTTATACAAAACCCTCATAGGGAAAACCGTGCGCCTCAGAGCTTGTAAATCTAAGAGAAACTATGGGGGAAAACTGACAAAATTGGTATGTATTGGTTGTTTCTTGGCACTTTCAGCAAAGTTCAATTTGAGTGACTAAGATCAATGCTTGTAAGTGTGCATGCTGAAACTGAAAAGAACTCAGTTTTTAGATAGATTTGTATTAGCTTGTGGTCAGAAACCCAAGGTGACTAGGATCTGGAAACTTGGGGCCTTAGAGTATTGATCAAGATAACTGAAGTAACTTTTTACAGTGATTCTGAAAAGGTAGTTTGGGGAAGAGATAAATCTGTGCCCTAAAATCCTTCACCTATAGAGGCCAGATAATAGGAGTCCATTGAGCAACTGAAAAATCAGATTAAAATTACTGCCTTATTCCCTCAGCCTATTTTCAGATGGCTCCAAGGAAATCACCATTATATTAGGAGAAAGGGGAAGAGAAAAAGCAGAAGAGACAAGTAAATAAATGATTTTAGGCTTAAAAAGCTATCCATATGATAGCTTTGCTATGACTGTTAACACATGAAATTGATCAGAAACTAATCATCAGCAACGTTTTTGACTAAATTATATGATTAAGGAAACTACAAGCCAGTCCTAAAAATTCCTAGGCAGCCAGTAAAACTAAAATTGGAGCTCCAAACACATACAAGAAGAAAACTGAGAAAAGTTAGTCCTCTCCAAGAAAATACCAAATGCTCACTTCAATTACAACTTGCTCAGATTAATAGGCAAGGAAGCATCTTTCAGACATCTCCATTAGAGGTCACAGAAGACAATGGATAAGATACTTCCAGAGCAACCAGTAGATGGCCTTAGCAAGAATCCTACTCAGCTACAGTTCAGAACGCCTCTCTAGTCCAGCCCAGTACTGTAGGATATTTTATATGAATCGTTACCTTCTGGCGTTTCTCATTTTTGCCTTTTCCAAATACTTGTTAGTATGGTTTTACGATTCCGTAACCAGTGTGCATTGGGTGTGTCCCGGGAAGGTGACATGTCATTTAATTTAAAGATGATTTAACAGGAGGAGCACATATCTCAAATTTCTAGGACTTGTAATTGAAGTTGAGCCCAGTTCAGAAATTTGGATTATCTTTCTTGGCGAAGAGCAACTGTCTTCTATACTTGAGAAGAGAGTACATTGACATTTGTGTGACCAAAAAGATATATGACGATGAAAACTCTTTGTTCCCAAATACCCATTCTTCCCTTGTCTTAGAGTAATAGATATATAGATATTTTAATCGATATTTAGCTGAGAACATACTTGTCAAAATATAGACTTTACTCTCAAGTTTCTCACTCTTCCCAGGCTAACGATATGACAACACTTTGGCCAGTGATCTAGAAGAAATAGGTAATATAAACTTCTCAGAAAGTTAAACAAAGTTATCATATGACCCAGAAATTCTATCCCTATCCAAGGGAATTAAAAAATAAGCCCATCTCAAACTCTGTATATATAGCTCATAGTAACATTATTCATAATAGCCAAAAAATGGAAGCAGTCTAAATGCCCATCAAATGAATGGATAAACAAAATGTGAGCACAGCCATACAATGGAATATTATTTTGCAATTAAAATAAAGTACTGATACATGTTACAACATAGATGAGCCATGGAACACGCTAAGTGAAAGATGACAAAGGTAATACATTGTGTGACTCCATTTATATGAAATACTCAAAACAATCCAATCCATAGAAAACAAATGTAGATTAGTGATTGCCCAGGATGGAGGAGAGGGGAAACTGGGAGTGCCAATGAGTAGAAAAGGTAGGAGGTTTCCTTTTGTGGTGGTGAAAGTTTTCTGGAATTATTAGTGACGGCTGCACAACTCTGATTATACTAAAAATCAATCAATTGTACACTCTGAAACTTTTTTGAGACTGAGTTTCACTCTTGTTGCCCAGGCTGGAGTGGGATGGCATAATCTCGGCTCACTGCAACCTCCGCCTCCCAGATTCAAGCGATTCTCCTGCCTCTGCCTCCCAAGTAGCTGAGATTACAGACATGAACCACCACACCCAGCTAATTTTGTATTTTTATTAGAGACAGGATTTCTCCATGTTAGCGAGGCTGGTCTCAAACTCTTGACCTCAGGTGATCTGCCCGCCTCGACCACCCAAAGTGCTGTGATTACAGGCATGAGCCACTGCGCCCGGCCCTGAAATTTCTTAATGTGAATTTTACATTGTGTAAATTTTACTTTTTTTTTTTCAAAATAGTATCAGTGTCAGTCCATTTCGGATGCTATAACAAAATAGCATATGCTAGGTAGCTTATAAGCAACAGAAATTCATTTCTCCCAGTTGTGGAGGCTAAGTCCAAGACCAAGGCACCAGCAGATTTGGTATCTGCTGAGGGCACCTTTCCTAGTTATAGATGGTGCCTTCTCACTGTGTCCTCACATGCTGGTAGGGTCGAGTAGCTCTCTGCTGCCTCTTTTATAAGGGCACTAACCCCAATCAGGAGGTTCCACTCTTATGACCTAATCACCTCCTAATGGCCTCACCTTATACTACCTCACCTTGAGGGGTTTAAGATTTCATCATAAGAACTGGGGGTGGTGGGGAGACACAAACATTCAGACCATAGCAACCAGCAATGTCCACATCTGATAAAGAAGAAGTGTGTTCTCTCATTCTCTTTCCTTCAGCTCCCTGGCAAGCATATGGACATGATTGTAGTTAATTGTCTCAGATATGTAGATAAAAGCAACTCACTACGGAGGAGTAAGACTGAAAAAGTCTTGTGCCCTGGTACTACAGAGTTAACCAAGTAGTCCTGGACCACATTCTCCTACACAATCAGGTGAAAGATAATTAAAATGATTAAGTTCAATTTAGTTTAAGCCTTTGTTACCTTGAGTCTCTGTTACAACAGCCAGATCTTTGTTGTAATTCAAGTAACACAAGAATTCAAGAACTTTCAAAATTGCTGGTAAATGATTTTTATTATCATTTAATTTCTGTCCAGTCATCCGTATAAAGGTTGACATTGCAACTAGAAAGTACGTCAAGAGAGGTGATGTGGTGTTGTGTCTGAGTGAATGAGGTTTATTGTTAGACAACCCTAGAATTGAATGTACTCAATTTACAATTGAGTTTTGTTAACTCCCCATATATCACTTTGACTAATTTATTTAACACATCCAGTCTAGTCACATTTTTCCCACTTGTAAAATAAAAATAATAGGAGTCTTAAGCCTAATATATAGCAAGGACTCAGTAAATTGTAGATTTTTGGAAAGGGTACTCACACTTGGAATACTGCTCGAGATTTTACTTGTTATATGCAAGGTTTTCTCCAGGTAAATTATTACTTTTATCTCTTCGTCTCTGCCTTTTAAATGCCCTAGAGCTTTGCAGTTGTCAACCATACAATGAAACGTCACTTCTGTTTAATGTTCAATATTACTGATTATGAAATGAATAAGAGAAGTCAACAGCTGTGATGTGCTATGGCCAGTAGCATCAGTAACTGAAGGATCAGGTAGAACAAATCAGAAATATTTGTGATAAGCTATTTTTTAAAGCAAGTGAAATTAGATAATCTTTTGCAGACATCCTCTGGGGATAACAGTGTTCTTGAGAAGTTGTTATTCATGCCCATAGGACATGCAGAAACTAAATTGCAGTCTCCAGAAACCTGTGTCACTCAGCCTGATGCATGAAGTCAAGTTGCAGTTGACAGTGGGAAAAAAAATGTTAAATTACTGTCTGACACTTTTAAATGAACTTTAAATGAACAATTCATCTCTCAAGCTCAATATGCTATAGGCACGTTACAAAATGAATCCTAAGAAAATATTCTGTAATCGGAATTTCCTTAGTATTTAATACCCTCAGATAATAAACATTGTCTCAAATTTTGCAATACAGTATAAGGTTGGCATTATATGAGACACAAATTTTTCAGATTGAATACTATTTTATTTCAATTTTGTTAAACCAACGTATGTGTCTGCAAACTCTGAATTCAACATTGGAATATCTATAATTTTTGCATAAATATTATGAATTACAATAACTGCTACACTGAGTAAGGGCAGAAAACAAATGCAGGAGGTTTCTCCATTTTCTCACTTTGTGAATGAAGACAAGGGTAGGTCCATGACTCTTCAGGTCACTCTTAGGTAAAAGAAGTTCTTCCTGTCACTTTTGTCTCAAAACAATTAGTTCAGTAATTAGAATATTCAATTCAATGTAATCACTAAAAAATTCTAGGTTCATTTAAACGTGTACTTTTTTATGACGCCAAAAGAGAGGGCATGTTCAGCTTACTTCTCCTCCCCGCTTCTTTCTCAGCTTTTAATAATTTTGGGTCCTCACTCTTCAGGGAGGGAGAGGTAAGAAGGAACAGAGAGAAGCAAGAAAAATGGTAGCCATATCTTACTTAGCGCTAATCTACACTGATGCACTCCAGGTCTGGAGGTCTTCCAAGTGGACACTACCCTCGTGGGAGATCCCTCACTTGAAGTTTCCTTGATCTAGGCACTTTCACTGCTATTCCAGCTCCCACACTGCACATACCTGGACACTGGGTGGTACGTCTAATTCTTTTTCTGCTGAGGTTCTTTGTTTTTTGTTTTTTTTTTAAACGGAGTTTCACTCTTGTTGACCAGACTGGAGTGCAGTGGTGCAATCTCAGCTCACCACAACCTCTGCCTCCTGGGTTCAAGCGATTCTCCTGCCTCAGCCTCCCGAGTAGCTGGGATTGCAGGCATACGCCACCAAGCCCGGCTAATTTGGTTATTTTTAGTAGAGATGGGGTTTCTCCATATTGGTCAGGCTGGTCTCTAACACTGCCGACCTCAGGTGATCCATCCGCCTTGGCCTCCCAAAGTGCTGTGATTAGGGGCGTGAGCCACCGCACCCAGCCAGAGGTTCTTTTGCTTCTCAAGGCTGCCCTCTTAAAGAGAAATTAAGGCAAGCCCACTCCATGCATTTCACATATACCATACATATTATCAAATACATAGGAAAGACCAACGCATCCTCTGTTCTGACAAGCTCTACATTAACAGGAAATTATTTTCCCTGTTATCAGACAGACAAATCCAGGTGCTTAGATTTCAGAATCATCAGTCAGACATCAGTTTACCGCACCTAGCTCCAGGGGACACACGTCGACCTCTGAGTGGCCTTTATTCTTTCCCTAGGCTTTAGGTGAAGGAATCTGAACCAGCATATTGACAGAGCTCCCCAAAACCTTCTGCAAATCCCTATTCTTTTCTCAAAACTGTATTACAGGCTATAAATCAATGATTGGCTGTAACAAAACCAGTTTGGAAAACTCCTCTACAAATTCTGCAGAGGGCTTCTGTACTTTATTTTAAAATGCAGCAGTAGCTGCCAAGAGACCTCAGCTGAAATCGAGAGTAAAACAACTGTGGTTAAAGATATTTTTATGTAGTTTCTCTTTTTGCTTTTTTTATGGTTCCACAATTCAATTTGTTTTCTTGCTTAGACTTTGAAGACTGAGAGATGTACACCTTGCTGGGTAGTTAGACGGCAGGACAGTATTGAGAAGTAGGACATATATCAGTGGAAGGAGGCTTGACATCATTTTTGCTTTTTGCGGAGACTGTATCTAAATAACTATCATAATGTTGATTAGTAACTGATCTTGACTAGTGTATTTAGAACACTATTACTTTAAAAAATTATCACCCAAAAAACCACCGTGAACTAGATGTGCTATATTTATTTTCCTCTGCACGGTCATTATTTTACATTCCTCATCATCTTTACAAAATAAAGCAGGTTTATTTTTCCAAGTTTAACTTCCTGTACTAACTCAGAAGGAATTAGCTGGCTTAATTTTCTGATAACCTTTTCAAGCAGACAGCTTCAAAACATCTAATAAACCAAATTCTATGCTGACACTTTTCTCCTTCCTGCAAAAGAAACAACTAAAATCTTGTTTTAAAGATATTTGGCTTTTATTAACTTCACTAAGCCTCAGTCTCTTTCACTCTGATATGGGTATAATAATGGCTCCATCTTAAAGATGTACTGTGAGGCTCAAAAGAAGCTATTATATATGCAAAGTGTTAGCCCCAGTACCCAGTACACAAGAGTGCTCAGTAAATATTAGTTCTTATCTTTATTATCAATATCACATGTTTGAACATAATTTTGCCATAACATTTGCATTTAAAATTACTGAATAATATAACATATTTAAAGTCAGGTTGAAATGCAAGCCATGTAGAAGCTACACAGTAGAAAAATACTGGAGACAGAACCTTATGCTGTTAGTTCCTATTGAAAGTGTATTTACTGCCCTCTAGTGGCTACTGACCTAATAACAGAACAGGCGCTAAAGGAAATGTGTACGATTTTTTAATTAGAGACTTCTAAAAAATATTATCAAACAACCTGTATTAACAATCGAGGTGCCATCATAACTAAACATAATTATATTCTTCCATTTAATTCTGAAAAACTAAATATCTCTAAGTTATAAATTGACAGTCATTAAAAATTCTTATGCTTATAAAAACATTCATTTGGGGTATTTTAAAAGTAAGGAGTCAGGATATTTTTTTTCAAGACTGCATAGTTTTTGCTATCCTGTAAACACTTTCCCAAATGATTTTTTTAAAGTAACTAGCATTAGATCTGTGATTTAAGAAAGCAAGGTTTTTTTCTTTACACATCTGGCCAGGTTATAGGGCTACTTTGCAGAATCCATGACAATTTCACTTTTTGTCATCATTATCATCTTTTCTCTGGTGCATATCAAACCTAGGAAGTTCAGCACTGTAGTAATCCACAGTGTTTCAATAAGGTTTTAAGATTAATTTCAATATCCCGGCAAAATTCAGGTGCTTTAAGGCAAATCCATCAGATCTGGTAATTTTTATCCTTTTTTTTTTTGAGACAGAGTCTCGCTCTGTCGCCGCCCAGTCTGGAGTGCAGTGGCTGGATCTCAGCTCACTGCAAGCTCTGCCTCCCGGGTTTATGCCATTCTCCTGCCTCAGCCTCCCGAGTAGCTGGGACTACAGGCGCCCACCACCTAGCCCGGCTATATTTTTGTATTTTTTAGTAGAGACGGGGTTTCACCATGTTAGCCAGGATGGTCTCGATCTCCTGACCTCGTGATCTCCCCGTCTCAGCCTCCCAAAGTGCTGGGATTACAGGCTTGAGCGACCGCGCCCGGCCAGATCTGGTCATTTTTAATAAGAAAAATTACAGGGAAATACGCAGTACAGTATATTTAAGAACTATTAACTTATTTTTTAAAATAGAAAGCATCCTTAAAAACTATTAAAGTTGAATAGCAAGAACAACCCAATTTATTATAGATAACTTTTTCTCATTAACCTAAATAAGTCTCTATCATGAAATTTCTGATCACATCATTTCTATTATGGATTTTAAATATTAATGCATAATGTTTCTATTCATATAAATGGAGACTGTATTGCAGTGGAGATGTTTTTAAAATGCTTTCTGTTGGCATGTTTTAAATAGACACCTCCTTAAAGTTAGAAAACATTTACTAAATAGCCTAGCTAAAATTTTAATACCTAATAACTTTTTACATTTTTCCTCGTGCATAAAGAAGGCAGTTGTCATTCCTTTCTTAATGATATTTTTACACAGGTACTAGTGTTTGCTTTAATGACTCATCTCTCTTGTATTCAGGTTAAGTATAGGTAATCCTCCCATCCTTTTTTCTTCTTCTTCTTCTGAGACAAGGTCTCGTTCTGTCACCCATGCTGGAGTGCAATGGCATGATCACATCTCACTGCATCCTCCCACCTCAGCCTGCTGAGCAGTTGGGACTACAGGCATGGATCACCATGCCTGGTTGGTTTGTTTACTGGTAGAGACAAGGTCTCACTACATCGCCCAGACTGGGTCCCTCAACTCTTTAATGACAAATTTAAAGGGTATAGACATAAACCTGCTAAGTTTAAGCTCCTACACATTTATACAACTTAAAATGATAAACAAAAATTAGCTCAACCAACCTAACCGAGAGTCACATTAACTACATTTCACGATGGTCACTACATTGCTCATTGTAACTCAAACATGACTGTTCTAGGGCAGGTTTCTTTGGAAGGCAGCTGGTCCACCCCACGTTGGTTAAATAAGGAGTCAATTTTCCCACCTTTCTTACTTTATTCAAACATCTGTGAAACTCTGTTTCATGTTTAAAATCTCAACTCTCAGAACTGTGTTCACAGATATATCCTATCACTTATCCATATTCAGGGTTTCTTATCTTCTTTTTTGAACTGTTTTCTGACTTGCAGCATTCCCATCTGTAAGAATCTGATCAATGATGAATTAATTGGAATGTAATCTCTATGTATTCCACCCTGGATATCTATGCTGCAATGCCATGTTTATCTTCTTACTCAAATCCCAACAATGATAATGCAGGTTAACCATGTGTTATGACCATTTCCTGATACACATTTTGCCGGTGGCAGTTTTAAAATGTATCCATTATTTTTTTGTCATCTCATCGCACTAAGAGGTGGTGTTGCCATATCCTTCTGATCTGTGAATCTGAACTGGCCTTGGTGGCTCAGTAGTAATCAACAGATGTAAAGCAACAGAAGTGACAGTGTGCCTTTAAAAGCTGGATCATTAAAAATGGCACTGCTTTTGCTTTGCCCACTGGAGCACTCCGGTTTGGACCCTTGAGCCACCATAGAACCACCCTGATATTGATATGCTGTGAAGAAACTCAGTCCACTGAAGAAACCACAGGTAGCGGCTCTAGTTGAAAGGACCAGTTGCTAAATTAACTCACATTACACCTTTTGTCCCTCAAAGCTGCCTTCCAGCTTATTTTGGAGTCACATTGCTGAGCCTTGGATTTTTATGTCTTTAATCTGTTAATCAGTGTATTTTCTGAGATTTATCAGGAAATGCAGTTGACAGCACAGTTCCAATAATTATTGGAAGAATAAGGTCCGAAGTGCAAAAAGAAAAGAAAATGAAAGAAAAAGAAAAAGAAAACAGGAAAGAAAAAGAAGAAAAGTAAAGAAAGGAAATCTGGTATAAAACACTGGCCAAGGGTCTTTAATATTCCCAGAGGGAAACTTGGAGAGAAATTCAAACAAAAAAGCTTTTAAAAAGCTGACACTGTATTGTATACTTAGTTTAATGCTAAATATTTATCTTTATCTAGAAAGAATTAAAGACTGAAGGAACTTTTTTTTTTTTTTTTTTTTTTGGAGACGGAGTCTCGCTCTGTCGCCCAAGCTGGAGTGCAGTGGCCGGATCTCAGCTCACTGCAAGCTCCGCCTCCCAGGTTTACGCCATTCTCCTGCCTCAGCCTCCCGAGTAGCTGGGACTACAGGCGCCCACCACCTCGCCCGGCTAGTTTTTTGTATTTTTTAGTAGAGACGGGGTTTCACCGGGTTAGCCAGGATGGTCTCGATCTCCTGACCTTGTGATCCACCCATCTCGGCCTCCCAAAGTGCTGGGATTACAGGCTTGAGCCACCGCGCCCGGCCGACATTTTTTGTTTGATATTTTTTGACATGCATTATTAGTCATTCATACTTCTATGTATTTAGCCACTCACCAAGGGAAGCTTCTTGTGAGAAGTATTATACTTGAACAGGTATAAATGGGCTGTTTTTTTAAAAAATGGAAATAAATGGAATGACAGCCATCCCACCTTCACACAGCAGTCTAAAACTGGATAGTTAAAAAAGCATTTTGCCATCATACAAGTTTTATTTCATACTTAATGAGAAGGTTGGAATGTGCAAATTATTGCTACCCTACAATTGTGAGATAAAATATTCTGAACCACATTTGACAGTTGGTCCAAGCTTTTTAAACTTCAAAAATTAACATTATAGGCACACTGCCCTTCTTTGAGATAGTCCAAAATTCCAAAAAGCAAGAATAACATAGAAATACTTTCAAAGTTAGGTAGATGCTGGTCAGTTATAATTAAAAACATTTTGCGTTTATTTAATCGCTTGTTTTATTTTTATATCATCCAAACATCCAAGCAAATCTTTAAGATATGTGATTGTTGCTTTTATAAATTTTTGTTTGGTTCTAATCTAAAGGTGTTTGTAACAAATGTGTCTCCTAAAAGAATGGCTTTTCTTGTGGGGTGGATACTGTTCTCCAATGGCACCAGAGACTTCAAGCACACTGCTGAGAGAGCAGAGGTTGTCAGTTTAACAGAGTCCTATCACGTAGTAAATCAATATATTAACCCACAGGCAACCCCTTAGCATGCAGGTGTGCAGGCTAGAACTTTCCAGCTTCTCTGGGTGCGTTTGTATGTTTAAGCATTAGTATAATATGCTGAATTCTCTTTTCAATGTTTCTGCTTACTGTGATCATGATATCAGCATCAAAAGTTCTAGTACTTTGCAAGATTCTTAAGTGTACAAACAAGTAAAACAAGCCAGCAAATCAACTTTTGCTTTATTTTACCTATATCCTATACCAATATTGGGTTAAGTACTTTCAGTAAAGCTCAATCGATCATGAAAACCCCTGTTTTGCAGAAGAGGTTCACAGGGATCAAGTGATTTGGGCTTGATTATGTAACAATTATGTGAAGCAACAAAAAGAAGGATATGAACCTACCTCTTGTGACCTCCGTGTCAGATTAAACCATAAAATAATTTCAGCATTCAGTAATAGACAGTTTAATCTGTTCCAAGCACCAAAAATGTAACATACAATTTACGAAGAATGTTTTATCAATAACATGTTTTATTTAAACATGAAACTCCCCTGGGTCCCTGAACCCCAGCTTTATTTTTCTCCACAAAAATTCAGCAACTGAATTGTAGGCTGCATACTATAAGAGGTCAATGATCTTAAGTAGCATACACCATGTCAGGTCCCAAAGTTCTAAAACTGCATACTTAAATATATATGTGTGTGTGTGTGTGTATGTATATATGTGTATATATATGTATGTGTGTATATATTTATGTGTATATATATAATGTATATATTATTTGTGTATCTGTCACCCCATGTGAAAGAAACTCTGGAAATTAAAATAAAAAGGCTTTTTGCCCTAAGGGAGATGGAACACACTGTGCCAAACCCCTCCTTGGGACAAAGGAAAGGTGGGCGTGGCACCAATCACTGAAGGGGGCTGCACTGACGGCCATGTACAATCACAGGAAGGTGTCATCTCATCCCATCCTCCCCCGTCCCACCATTACAGATGCAGCAGTAGTTCTTACCACTGGGGACTGGCGCATATGCACTTGAAAAAGTGTTTTTCCTGCTTTCCACAGTGGCTCTACCCCCACTCAAAGTGAGCCCACGCTGCTTGGGCTTGCATGAGGGTCAGAGCTCAGCTCCTCCTTCCTACACAGAGCAGCAGCGTCCTGACATCAGAAGACAGACAAGACACAGATTGTCTGTTCTGAACTGGAGGAGACTCTGCATTCAGCCCGTTTGATGGAAGCCACCAGAGGGCCAAATCTGTGGTCCACAGTAACACTGTGGCTGCAAACCATAGGACCAAGTTTATATGGAAGTGGTGAACTCTGCAACAAGGACCTAATAAGGCAGTGGATCATATTCTAGCCTGCACAGGAGAGGAGCTCCTTCCCCTCCTCTTACCCAGAGGCCTCAATACATCCCAACGGAATATCCTCCCATTACTCCCTGATCAAATCAAGTGCTTCTACTTGTCATCAGCCTACCTGAGCATGAGCCAGCTCTTACTCTTAAGTGTCACTTGCTGGACTGAAGCCTGAACTGCACTATCAAATAAAAAACCTGCTGCCAGAAGGGCTTAGTGCTAGTGTATGAGATAAGCTTTCTAAGACCTCTGTACCCTCAGCCCTAAGGGGATAGTGTGTTGGTTTATACATCTAATTTCTATAACAAGCAGCACCTGAGAAAGCCACAGTACAGAAACTACCTACAACCAAGAAACCAATACAGAGCCTTGACTCCCTGAAAGCAACCAGAAATGAAGTCAAATAATCATACAAAACATAAAACACAGTCCAAAGGAAAAAAATAATTAAAAATCAACAAGTCCCATTCAAATGATAGCAAATTCAAAAATAAGGAGCAACAGATCACTTAGATAAGACAGAATCAGCACAAGAACTACAGAAATACAAAAACAAAATGTATTGGCAATGCTGAAAGATCACTCTAGATCTCTAGCAAAGAATCCTAACCAAATTGAAAAATCTGAAAAAATAAAGAATTCAAATTATATCTTGCAAGAAAACTCAAGAGATCCAAGATAAAGTTGAAATCCAACATAAAGAAAACGAAAAATGATTCAGGATATGAAAAATGAGAGCTTTAAAAAAAAAACATATAACTTCTGGAATTTAAAAATTCACTGAAGGAATTTCAAAATACAGTTGAAAGCTTAACCATAGAGTAGGCAGAAGAAAGGAGAAGAAAGAATCTCAGAGCTTGAAAACTGGTCTCTTGAATTAACCCAGTCAGAAATAAAGACAAAAAGACTTTTTCAACATGAACAAAGACTTTAAGAAATATGAGATTATGTAAAGCGACCAAAAGTTTAACCTGTTGACATTCCTGAGAAAGAAAAATAAGTAACTTGGAAAACATATTTGAGGAAATAATTTATGAAAATTTATCTAATCTTGCTAGAGATATAGACATCCAGATACAAGAAATTCAGAAAACTCTTGTGAGATACCAGATGAGCATCACCAACGCATAGTCATCATACTATCCAAGGTGAACGCAAAAGAAAAAATCCTAATGGCAACTAGAAAGAAAAGGGCTGAATTACCTATAAAGGAAACCTCATCACATTATCAGCAGATTTATCATCAGAATCCTTACAAGCCAGAAGAGATGTAGTGCCTTTTTTCAGCCTTCTTAAAGGAAAAAAAAAAATGCCCATCAAGAATTTTATATCATCAAACTAAGCTTCATAAATGAAAGAGAAATAATGTCTTTCCAAGACAAACAAAGGCTAAGGGAATTTGTCACCACCAGACTGGCCCTACAAGAAATGCTCAAAGGAATTCTAAACATGGAAACAAAAGAATGATACTTGCTACCACAAAATCACATACAAGCACAAAATTTACAGATATTCTAAAGCAATCACACAACTGAGACTACAAAGCAACTAGTTAAAAACACCATGACAGAAACAAAACCTAACATATCAATATTAACCTTAAATATAAATGGCCTAAATAGTCCACTCAAAAGATACAGCTTAGATTTAAAAAAACAAAACCCAAGCATCTGCCGCCTTCTAGAGACCCATCTCACACATAACACCCACAGACTCAAATAAACCTGTATGTCCATCAGTGGTGCGTTGGAAAAAGAAAATTTGGCATATATACACCACAGAATACTTTGCAGCCTTAAAAACGGAATGAAATCATGTCCTTTGCAGCAACATGGATGCAACTGGAAGCCATTATCCTAAGTGAAATAACACAAAAACATAGAATCAAATACCACATATTCCCACTTATGTAAGTGGAAGCTAAACAATGAGTATAGATGGACATAAAGATAGAAACAACATATATTCATGACTGTCAAGCAGGGGAGGGCGAGTGCTAAAAACTACCTTCTGGATACAATATTCACTATTTGGGTGACGCATTCACTAGAAGTAAACCCCAACTTTACTCAGTATACCCATGTAACCAACCTGCACATCTACCCCCTGAATCTGTGATAAAATAAAATAAAATACATGTTTTTAATCAACTATGAGTGATTAACAAATCTGATATGCTAATTAAATGTATTAAATGTATATATTCATTGTTAAATATGAATATTCAAGGAAAATCTATTTTGAAGTCATTGACAAGTTTTCCAAAGTTCATTCCTGAAAACAGAAATTGTAATGTCATCATTCATTATTATGACATATTAATATACAAGTATAAATTTCTTCAACATATAAAGAAATGATTCATGTCTTTAAAAAGTATCAATCTACAGCTTTTTCCTTTTTGTATTTCAATATGTATTTTTAAATTTTCATTTTTTAAAAAATGTTACTGGCATGGTCATATATTCAAAATACAAGAAAAGAAAGTTTTCTCCCATCCAAGTACTAACTATGCCCAAATCTGCTTAGCTTCTGAGTGGAAGACAGTGTGGCGATTCCTCAAGGATCTAGAACCAGAAATACCATTTGACCCAGCAATCCCATTACTGGGTATATACCCAAAGGATTATAAATCAATCTACTGTAAAGACACATGCACAACTATGTTTACTGCAGCACTATTTACAATAGCAAAGACTTGGAACCAACTCAAATGCCCATCAATGATACACTTGATAAAGAAAACGTGGCACATATATACCATGGAATACTATGCAGACATAAAAAAGAATGAATTCATGTCTTTTGCAGGGACATGGATGAACTCAGAAACCATCATTCTCAGCAAACTAACACAGGAACAGAAAACCAAACACCACATGTTCTCACACATAAGTGGGAGTTGAACAATGAGAACACATGGACACAGGGAGGGGAACATCACACACCAGAGCTAGCTGTGGATGGGAAGCAAGGGGAGGGAGAGCATTAGGACAAATACCTAATACACGCATGGCTTAAAACCTAGATGACAGGTTGATAGGTGCAGCAAAACCATCATGGCATACGTATACCTATCTAACAAACCTGCACGTTCTACACATGTATACCAGAACTTAAAGTAAAATAAAACAAACAAAAAACAGTTTTCACTGTCTGCATTATTTTCTGGCCAGAATTAGTATTTCATTTTTCTTATTGAAAATAGTTGTGTCGGCCGGGCGCGGTGGCTCAAGCCTGTAACGAGGTCAGGAGATGGAGACCATCCTGGCTAACATGGTGAAACCCCGTCTCTACTAAAAATACAAAAAATGAGCCGGGCGAGGTGGCGGGTGCCTGTAGTCCCAGCTACTCGGGAGGCTGAGGCAGGAGAATGGCGTGAACCCGGGAGGCGGAGCTTGCAGTGAGCTGAGATCCAGCCACTGCACTCCAGCCCGGGCGACAGAGCGAGACTCCATCTCAAAAAAAAAAAAAAAAATAGTTGTGTCATTCCAGAGAAAATGTCAATACACCACTGTTCATGCTAGTGCTGTGAGGGATCTAACATGCATTTAACATATTTATTTTCCATTTAATGAAAATAATATTTACTATTACATTTATTTTCTATTTAATGTAGTCAGAATACATTTTGTTATTTGCAACTAAGAACCCTGATCTCTTTGAAAACATATTCAAAGGGAGTGATTTAAAAGAGATTTCAAAGGCATAAAAGATACTCTACAGATGACTGCTCTAACAGAAGGAAATAATGACAAGATCATAAAACTTACAATGTTATGCCTCTAAAACTCAAAGTAAATACAATATCTCCTTAATATATATTTTTAAATGATAGCAGATACTTCAGGCTTACCTCTTGTAAATTTCTCTTTATGTGGGATCCCTAGCCAATCAAATATTGATAATAGTGTTAAGTGTTTTGAGTTTCATTTACACATAGTATTTTAAAGCAGGTGTTGAGTTTAGAAATAGGAATAAAGAATGCTTTTCTTTAAGGGGTTTACTATATTATTTGGGTAGAAAGACATAGGCATTAGGAAGGCAAGTGAAAATGAAAAAACAAAAAGGTCAAAGGTCAATGTGCAAGGATGATATTGTTGCTCTAATTCTAAGAAAATACTGAGGATTTTTTACATTATTAACTTTTCCATTGTTCAATATTCAGTGATACTATCAGGCAAAAAGTTCTATGAATTGTTTCATGTACGAATAATCACAATAACAACAATATTTAACATGAATTGATTGCTTCTATGTATGAGACACCCTTCTGAGCGTTTTATGTGCTTTAACTTAAGAAATTCTTACAAACTTAGGACTGGCTTTAAAGCCTAAAATATAATGATTAAATACTACCCCCAAACGATGACAGCATAATTTTTCAGGAGTAAATAATTTTTTCTAGTGCTTTTTAATATTGATAAAACATAATTCTATTTTTAAATGAAATGTTCTTTAAATGTGTATCTCTTTATGTTCATGTTTCCTGAGCACGTTCCACATTTTTCTCTTTTGTGGTGTCATCAAAGGTTTCTGCAACAGACCTGGTATTATGAACGGGCGCCACACACATAATCCTACATACCTGTGCACATGGCATGCTTCCCTATATATCCGGGTCATTCCCATTACTAATGAAATTTTATGAACTATCATAAAATACACAAGATATGCACACCTTATAAGCTACTTTATGTAGGAATGACCTGAAGTGCCACGTGCATTCACAAAATCCAAGGAGTTCTAAAAATCATTTCCATCAGGTGGAAGGTAAGAGCTTGTTTACAAAATTAATTTGACAACAGTTCATATTTTCTCCAATATCAAGTATTCAATTAAGCAACCCGTAAACTTAAAATAGATGAATAAGTGCATTGAAAATCTTCTCAAAGAAATGCTTTAAGACAATGCCTTTTGTACTTAGTATTTTTAACTTACTAACTTTTATAATAGATTTGTTCATTATGAATTTATTTGGTGTTAATGTAGGTGTCAGTTTTTCTGGAGGGCAGTGATAACAAGCAATAATGAAATGGCAAAATATACTTTTGAAGACACAAGCAAATTATAGCTTCAATAAAAACAATGTATCCATTTAATAGCCAACTAAAAGTGGAGATAATAAATGCTACAAGGCACAGAAAGCCATTTAGTCATTTAGAAATAATCAAAGAGGCCGGGCGCGGTGGCTCAAGCCTGTAATCCCAGCACTTTGGGAGGCCGAGACGGGCGGATCACGAGGTCAGGAGATCGAGTCCATCCTGGCTAACACGGTGAAACCCCGTCTCTACTAAAAAATACAAAAAACTAGCCGGGCGATGTGGCGGGCGCCTGTAGTCCCAGCTTCGTGGGAGGCTGAGGCAGGAGAATGGCGTGAACCCAGGAGGCGGAGCTTGCAGTGAGCTGAGATCCGGCCACTGCACTCCAGCCTGGGCGGCAGAGCTAGACTCTGTCTCAAAAAAAAAAAAAAAAAAAAAAAAAAAAAAACCAGAAATAATCAAAGAGAGAGCATGCAGTCCTTGAGCATCTCTGCTCATTCCCAGAAGTCTCAGTTTTAAAGTAAAGTTGTATTATAGCTAAACATGTTCTTTAGCAATTCCTATGCCTCCTGTAGTAGTCCCCCTTCATTTTCCACACAGGTGCCAATTACCTTTGAACTCTGCTCTTCCTCCCAAAGCCTTGCATCACAAAAACAGCATAGTGAATATGTATTCCTCTTCCAAATAGAGTGGTTGTTTCTATTTATTTATTTATTTTTTGAGACAGAGTCTTGCTGTCACTCAGGCTGGAGTGCAGTGGTCCAGTCTCTGAGCAATGAGCAACTTCTGCCTCCCAGGTTCAAGCAATTCTATCTCAGCCACCCGAGCAGCTGGGACTAAAGGCATGCAACCACCACGTCCAGCTAATTTTTGTATTTTTACTAGAGATGAGGTTTCACCATGTTGGCCAGGGTGGTCTCGATCTCTTGACCTCGTGATCCGCCCGCCTCGGCCTCACAAAGTGCTGGGATTACAGGTGTGAGCCACCGCACCCAGCCTAGAGTGCATTTTTAAGTTATAAAAACAAATCCACTGAGATTGTTCCAAACCTAAAATTATAACTCTTCAGACAAGGAGAAAAATTCTAAGAAAATTCTAAAAATTCTAAGATTGACATTTCAGGAAACAGCAGTTAGGTTCCTACTTCTGCACATATCACCTTCACTTTGTAGATTTAACCAGAATCTGACTCCCACCCTCGAAATATTAATTGCCTTGGAGTTTTCATTCCCCACACACAACAGGAAGACAGCTACTTCCAAAGAGTTCTTCCTCCCCCACACCAAGTTCAATGCTTGTTACTTGTAGACTCATATTACTCATATAACATCTTTTATCCTCCCTTGAATCCATTCACTGAAAACTAATGTCTTTCTCTTTAGCTAATTTCCAGCATCATCATCAATGACTTCCATATACAAATTAATGACCAATATATATTTCTGACTTCATAGTCCTGTTACTTCACTGTCTATTATTTTCAACTGTACTCCACTCAGTCACTTACTCACATAGTCATCCACTAGTTATAGCTTTCAAGTGAACTCTACCTCTGAAATCTAGACCTGGGCCTTTGAGACCACAATTCATGTTTTTCCCCCTTTTTTTTTTTTTTTTTTTTTTGAGACAGTCTCGGCTCTGTCATCCAGGCTAGAGTGCAGTGTTGGGGTCTTGACTCACTGCAAACCTCCGCCTCCCAAGTAGCTGAGATTACAAGCGCCCACCAACATGTCCCGCTTTTTTTTTTTTTTTTTTTTTTTTTTAGTAGAGACAGGTTTTCCTGTCTCAGCCTCCCAAAGTGCTAGGATTACAGGCGTGAGCTACCAGTATTCTTAATCAGTTACCCATTTTGTGGTATTTTATTTACCCAGCAACGTCTCTTAATCTACCTACTTGCTCTACCTTTAGCAGCCTTTATGTATCTTTACCTCTTTCCCTATACAACAGATTTCACACCCATCTCTTTAAGCTCTCTCTGATCAACTTCCTCTACTTCTGTGCCCCACTGGGCCTCTTGCATTCCATTTTACAGAGGCCAATGCTGTTGAAATCCAGCTGCCTGGTTTCTCTCTGTCTACTTAAGCAATCTAAGAGCAACTGGAGAAAATTTACTACCAGATAGACTTGTGCCTCTAAGTTTACAGCCATTGACCTCACCAAAGGAATGCTTCCCAGTAACTCTTATTTCCTATTTAGAATCTTTTTTAAAGTTCCAATCTTCATCAACTTCTCTTCAGTCTCAAATTTTACCTTATTTATTATGCTGCAAAATAGGCAAAATATCATAGAATAAATTCTGTAAGCTCTTGGAACAAATATACAAACCCATTGGTATCTGCATTTATCTCTTCCCGTCTCCCCCCTGTTAGAAGAGAAGAGCTTACCCTTTCATTTCCAAGCCTTCCATTTTGTGCTTGTGATCTTATTTCCACCAATTTCCCCTACACATAATCAATCACTCTTTAAAGGGTTATTTTTCAACTACTCCTCCTCTCTACTGGCTATTTATCATTAGCATTTAAATATACTCAGTTCTTCCTCCAACTCAAAACAAAACAAAAGCAACTACACATTCCCCATCTCTTTCCTCCTTTTGTAATCAAAGTCTCTAATGGGTTTTCTTAGGCTTTGTTTTTAATTCTTCACTGGTGATGCCTTTCTCCAAAATTCCCTAGTTCTATAATGGAAACAGCTTGCACCGATTCAAGAGAGCCAAGTGTGTGAATCTTTTCCCAACTGCACTATCACGTAACAGTGGCAGCTCAAAAAATAAGTCATGATAGGAATGTTTATCTCATGCAAACTAGCAAATGTTACACATCTACGAACCAGCTTCGTTAACCAGCACGCTGCTCTTTATCTTCTTCCACCCATCCTGTAAATGTCATTTCACAGCATTCTAGATGTTGATACACACAGGCTAACTTCATGTTCTGAAATTCTAACATCATCTATGTACTAAGAATTCTCATATCTATACCACAAGCCTGAAACTCACTCCCTATAGGTCTAAACTCACGTTTCCAATGTTTCTCTCCATTTAAATGTCTCCAGCACATGTCAAATTTTACATTTCCAAAACTGAACTTTTTCTTTCACAAAATTCTTTGCACCATGTTTCAGTAAGTGACACATTGAGTTGCTCAAGCAAGAAACCTTTGTATTATACTTGACTCTCTTATCTTCCTTCACTTGGCAGCCTAGTCCACATTTCTCAAATCCACAAACTTTTTATCCTTACCATTGCTGTCCTACAACCTTAAGGTAAAATCTAAATTATGTCAGCAGCCTTCTAACTTGTGTCTTTGTCTCCAGTACTATTCCAGGTCAATTCATTATCCACACTACAGCAATGCTAGTATTTTAAAAATCAAATCATGTAACTCTCATATTTAAAACGTTGCTAATTCAAAACCCTTTTGTATTTCATAAAGCATCTTTTAATCTAGCTCCTGATTATTTTCCCAGGGTCCTCACTCTCTTCTAGCTCTACTTTATGCTACAGCTATTTCAATGCTTTCTGTTCTCAATTTTGAGATGCTTCTGCTTTCTGTGGGGTCTTTACTTGTATCACTACTGTCCACCTCCCTAAGCCCTCTACTTCCTCTTGTGTCACTAGTCATTGCCCCTGATTTTTAATTCACTCATTATTATATTATTAAAATTGGGTCTCGCTATGTTGCCCAGGCTGGACTCAAACTCCTGGACTCAAATGATCCTCCTGCCTCAGCCTCCCAAAGCACTAGGATTACAGGTATCAGCCACCACACCAGCCTATTTTTTCTTTCCACAAAGGAAATCCCTTCAAAAAGTTAAAATTTTGAATTCCTTTCAAAATTATGACTGTGGATTTCTTTCAGATTTTGTATCAGATTTGTATTGTTCCTATGACAAATTTCCACAAACGTAGTTCCTTAAAACAACACAAATTCGTTACCTTAGAGTTTTGTAGGTCAGTAGTCTGACCAGGTCTCACTGGCCTAAAGTCAAAGTGTCTACAGTGCTGTGTTTGTTTCTATACTCTCTAAGACAGAACTCATTTCTTGGACTTTTATAGATGTTAGAAACCACCCACATTCACAAGCACAAAATGAAAGGCTTGGAAATGAAAAGGGTACACTCTTCTAACAGTGGGGAGACAGGCAGGGATAAATGCAGATGCCGATGCGTTTGTGTATCTGTTGCAAGAACTTATATGAATTTATTCTATGATTCTATTGTGTTCCCCTTCCTCCATCTTCAAAGCTAGCAGAAACTGATGGCATCCTTCTCACGTTATATCATGTGACCTTGCTTCTGCCATCACATCTCCTTCTCAGACTCTGACTTTTATGCATGTTTCTTTCACTTTTAAGGAGTTTGAGATTACACTGAATCACCTGAATAATCCAGGATAATCTCTTGTTTTAAGCCCTTTCCTTAAATTATCTATAAGGTAACATATTTACATGTTCTCAGGATTACACTGTGAACACTTTCAGAGCCCTTACCATGCCTACTATAGAACCTCATCTCTTCTCTTACCAAAGTTCTGGGTGTTCAGTTTACATTCATGAATATTCAATGATGTGTTTTCCCACATCACTCAAGATAAAACCCTGTAAACAGCTCTACATATTTTTTAAGTACCTAGGGATATTAGCAGAGACTCAAAGTATCACAATTCATCATTTTAAAGAGAAATATTTATTAAGCAAACTTCCGTTTATGGCTTTATCTTTTATACTAAGATATATGGGCCCAAGTATTCTTGAGTAACCTTACGTTCTGTATTTCAAATATTCTATGACGCGATACTAACTGTACTTACCATTTGAAATTATGATCAATGAAAATTTAGGCCAAAAAATTTTAACTCCCAAATTTAAATATGTTAATTAGGATATTGGAATTTTTTTTTTCTAGGGCATAGTAGACCCACCTTCCCTAGCAAACCTTAAATGACATGAAGAAATTGAGTATCACTATGAAAACAAAGCACTTTTGTATTACACTCCATTGGTTACCAGTATATTATAATGTAAAGACCAAAAATATCTTTTCTTTAGGATGTAATATAAAAATACATCAAGGTCCTCAATAAAAGCCCAATCTGAAAACATGCTAAGTACATAAAGTTCTGAATTTATAGGAAAATGTGACGCAAATAAATAGCATTTTTGCTGCTGCTGCTGTTTCATGATACAAATATATTTAACTTACAAATGAAGTTATCAAGAGATATCAAGAGATTCTTGATATCTCTCGAAACCCGAGAGATAACAACACTGGCATTCTTGTATCTACCCATTGTATTTCACTGTCTGAAAATGATACAGGCTGTCATAGTTATAACTAGATTCAAACTTGAGTCATCATTGGGACAATTTCTATCACTAGAAAAATAAAATACATAAACATTTAGAGACAAAATTTATCACTGATAAGGGAATATGCAAAGAAAACAGTTCCCCTCTTCATGGTTTCGTAACCCATAATCTTCTAAAAAGGATTTTGCAAACAACCACAATGTGTGAGGTTTTGTATAATCCATAGAGGGCCTGAGCAGGATGGCTGCTGGAAAAAGTTCTTCTGCCCTCAAAATATGTTGTCCTTTAGTCAGCTGACCAATGCCTTCCACTTTAACTAGTCATTTATTTTCTGAAATACAGAATTTCTAAATGCCTTCATTATCAAAATGGAGTAACACAAGAACCACTCTTGCCTTTATTTTTTTTTTTCCTGTTAATACTCACCTCTCTAGCAAGGCATGCGAGGAACAAAGATTTTTTAAGAATGAAAAGTTGGGAAGGGCAGTGGAGTAAAGGGAGAGCTGGGCAATGAGGCGCCACCAAATGAGATTGTGGATACTTCAAGGGCACAGAAATTTCAGAAAGGAAGGTCAAGAGAGCTTGCCTACTTTGCAGTTTTACCTATAGCTAGCCATGCCAGAGACCATTGTATTTGCTTTACTTTTTTAACACAGGGTATTAAAAACAGAACCTGGCTTGGACAGATGTCTTTAGATCAGGTTACGCAGTATAGGTAGAGCAGCCACAGCCATAGTAAGCCAGAATGATGTCCACAGAGTGGAGTCAGATCAGGGCTGCCCCATCTGTGCTTGCCTGGATTGGCCAGAGAAGTGAAGATATTTCCTCTGATCATCTTTTAAAATCTGCTTACTGTGACTTTTAATCTGCTTTTTTAATCTGCTTACTGTGACTCAATAATGAAGCTACTGACTTTATAATTCAAGTATTTAAATGGTACTTTCTTTCTAGACAGTATTAAAAAATTAAGACTGCATTTTAGTGATTTTTCAAAATAAGAATCCAAATGTTCATGCGTAAGATTCTTGTGTTTGTGCTGTCTTCTATATTTATTAGGAACTCCTAAATTTGATTAAAAAGCAGTTATAGGCAGCTATATTTTATATTGATAGAAAAGCATATTAAAATGCTCTAGTGACTTCAATGTGTATGGAATTCTAAAAATGCTTTTATGTTTTCTTCTCCTAGAAGGAAGTACTTCAACAGTTACTCTTGAATGTCACTAAAATGTTTTTAAAGTTTATTTCAACACTCTTCAGTCTCAAAAAACAGACTTTTAAAACAGCTTGGAAAAAATCTAGTTTGGAAAAACTTGTTTGATACTGAAATGAAGAACAGTAGCTATGAAATATTTACACACTTGATGCATGCTTTTTTTTTTTTTTTTTCCAAATTGCCTCAAGGCAGATATGGTGCTTCAAACAAATAGAGTCTGGAGGTAATCTGAGTGGGATGACTGAGTTATTGTCCTTGTTAAGAAAAGCGAATAAATTTACATCACTGTAAATTATTCAGCTTTATTCCAGTAACTATCTCTTATATTCCCTTATCAATGATAAATTTTATTTCTAAGTGTTTGTGTTGTCTATATATTTTTCTTTTCCAGTGACAGAAATTGTCCCAATGAGAACTCAAGTTTGAATTTAGCTGTAACTGTGACAGCCTACATCAGCTACAGACAGTAAAACACTACAGGTAGATATAAGAATGCCAATGTTGATATCTCTTGGGCAGGCCTTTTTCTTAAGTTAAATATATTTGTATTATGAAATATTACAAATAACAAAAATGCTATACAATGGACATCCATATGCACATATTCAAAAGGTTACTAAATTTCATGCATTGCTGTAATTATTTCATACTTTTAAGTTATATAATGGAGGAAGACAGTAGAATAGTGATTAGCAAGGCTGGCAAGGATAGGATGGTTGGATGGAGAGAGGTTGGTCAATAAGCACAAAAATACAGTTAGGAGCAATAAATTACAGTGTTCGATAGCATAGTCGGATGAATATAGTTAATAATTTTTTCTGCTTTTTGTCTTTAAAGGTGCAAATTTTAGGATAAATGACCTAAATAAAGGCATCACTTCTGCACTTAAACTGGACTGCATACTATTGATTTAAATAGTCACATAGCTGAGAATCCTGTGGTATTATCAAGAAGATGTGTTTCAAGATTCAGGAAATGATAAAGTATAAATGCAAATCTAAAGTTGTAAGAAAACATTATGGACTGTAAAAATGTGCAATGTTAACATTTTCAATTCATTAGACAATCTGTAAAACGGCAATATTAAATTTTGGTAAATTTAGTATTTAACAAAATTGTTTTATAGAAATAAGAAAGCTCCCCAATTTTTGACTCCATTTGTTGAGAATAGCTTGAGTGCTTTTTTACTGAATCTTGCAGTTTCCAGTTCGTGATTTTTCCTCATGTTATAAAACACTAATGATTTTTACAAGCACTATTTCAAAAACTATAAAATTCTCTATTATTTAAAAAGTTTAAGTTTCTGAATTTCCAATTACATAGCTATCTCAGTTATGACATGAGATGTTTCTAAGTAAAATCATGATGGAAACAAGTAGAGAATTAACCATATGATTCCACCATGGCCTGATGGCAACATCTGATACAAAGTGTTGAGAGCAAAGTATTTCAATGGATAGCATTCTTTAAGTCTCCCCAAACAGAATTATATCCCCTGGTTTCTAAAATAATCTTTGGAATTAATGAGGTGCAAGTGTGTACATATCTCCCAGAAATTGGAAAGGATGCTTCATGGCAAAATTTCAAATAATAAAGAAATCTTTATTTTGCATCTTTCTCCCTTCATGAAGTGTGCAGACCAACTGGAAACATAAGAATAATACCTGAAATATCAAGATATAGTGGAATATAATATGAAGTTGCAAAATTGGAGTTAGAGGGATGATAGAGCAAGATGGCCAGATAGAAGCCTCCACCTGCAGGAAAACCAAATGGAACTACTATCCACACACACACCAAAAAATGTTAATAAGAACCAAAAATCAGGTGAGAAATCACAGTGCCTAGTTTTATGATTCATATCACTAAAAGAGACATTGAAGAGGGTAAGAAATATAGTCTTGAATAGATGATGCCACCCATCCCCAACACCATGAAGGTGGCAACCGCGTGCCATGGAGAAGGAATCTGTGCAGCTGTGGGAGTGAGAGAACAGTGATTATCAGAATTTTCATTGGAACTCAGTGCTGCCCTGCCATAGCAGAAAGCAACTCCAACAGTACTCAGCTGATGCCCATGGAGGGAGCATTTAGATCACCACTACTCAGCGGCAAATTGCGCATCCCAATAATTGGAACCTGAGTTCTGTTAAATCTTATAACTAAAGGGCTCTGGGGTTCTAAATAAACTTGAAAAGCAGTCTAGGCCTGCAATTTCTGGGTTATGTCCCGGTGTTGTGATGATCTTGGAGCCAGTGGAGTTGGAGGCACATGACCCAGTGGGAAACCAGGTGGGTCAGCCAAGGGAGCATGTGCCTCCCTTCTCCCTGCCCTAAGCAGCACAGCCTGTAGCAACTGGAGAGACCCCTTCCTTCTGCTGAGGAGAGGAGATGGAAAAGTAAAGAGAATTTTGTCTTGCAACTTGGGTACCAGCTTAGCCACAGTAGAAAATGGCACCAGGCAGAGTCCTGAGGTCCCCAGTTCAGGCCTTTGCTCCTGATGATGTTTCTAGACACACCCTATTTCAGAAGGGAATGCTTGAGGGGAAAGATCCAGCCCTAAAAGGATTAATCACCTGCTGAATAAAGAGCCCATGGGCCCTGAATAATCATTAGCAGTACCCAGGCAGTGCTCACAATGGGCTTTGGATGAGACTCAGTGATGTGCTGGCTCCAGACATAACTCAGCACATTCCCAGCTGTGGTGGCTACGGGGAGGGACTCTTTCTGTTTGAGAAAAGAAGAGGGAAGAGTAAAGGGACTTTCCTTTTTGCAGTTTTAGTCCTAGCTTGGCCACAGTGCAGTAGGGCACCACATAGGCCCTTGGGGTCCTGATTCCAGGCCCTGGCTCTTGGACAGCATTCCTGGACCTGCCCTGGGCAATAAGGGAGCTTGCTGCACTAAAGGGTAAGTACCAGGTCTGGCAGCATTCACCATAAGATGACTGAAGACCCCTTGGGCCTTGAGTGACCATAGGCAGTAGCCAGGCTGTACTTGCCATGAGCCTGGTGTAGTGCTGCCCATGGAGAAAGACTCCTCTGCTTATGGAAAGGAGATGGGAGAGTTGCAAGGACTTTGTCTTATGGCTTGGGTGCCAGCTCAGCTGCAGTGAATAGAGCACCAGGTAGATCCCTAAGGTTTCTTACTCCAAGTCCTGGCTCTCAGACTGTACCTCTGAACCTACCTGAGACAGGGGGAAACTCACCATCCTGAAAGGAAGGATACAAGCCTAGCTGGATTCACTCCCTGCTGATTGTAGAGCCCCAGGGCCATGAGTGACAATAGGCAGTATCCAGTCAGTGATTACTGTAGTCCTTAGGTGAGACCCATAGCTGTGATGGCCTCAGGTCTGGCCCAGCATAGTCCCAGTGGTGGTAGCCACAGGTGTGCTTGTGTCACCCCTCCCTCAGTTCCAGGAAGCTCAGCACAGAAAGAGACTCCATTTGTTTGGGGGAAAGGAAAGGAAAGGAAAGAGTCTCTGTCTGGTAATCTACAGAATTCTTCCAGATCTCATCCAAGAACACCAAGGTGGCACCTCCCTAAGTCTGCAAGAGTCACAGGGTTACTGGGCTTTGGAAGTTCCCTAATGTAGATATGGCTGCACTAACAAAAAAAACAGGTTACACTACCCATGTCCCTTCAAATAGCTGGAAAGCCCTGGAAAATCTTCCCAAGAAGAATGGGTACAAATAAGCCGATTATGAAGACTATAAGAAATACCTTATTCTTCAATGCCCAGACACAACATACCTCCACAATCATCAAGCCCATCCAGGAGAATATGACCTCACCAAACGAATTAAAGCACCAAGGACCAATCATAGAGATACAGAGATGTGTGACCTTTCAGATAGATAATTCAAATAGCTGTCTTGAAAACACTCAGGGAAATTCAAGATAAAACAGAGGCAGTTGGAATCCTATCATATAAATTTAACAAGAAGATTGAAATAATTTAAAAGACTCAAATAAATTCTTGAGTTGAAAATACAATTGACACACTGAAGGATACACCAGTCTCTTAATAGCAGAACTGATCAAGCAGAAGAATTAGTGAGTTTCAACATAAGCTATTTGAAAGTACACAGTGAAAAGAGACCAAAGAAAATAAAAATAATGAAACACATCTACAAGAACTAGAAAATAGCCTTAAATGGACAAATCTAAGAATAATTAGCCTAAAAGAAGAAGTAGAGAAAGACATAGGTGTAGAAAGTTCATTCAAAAGAATTATAACAGAAAACTTATCAAACCTAGAGAATATCAATATTCAAATACAAGAAGGTTATAGAACACTTAGCCAATTTACCCTAAGAGTAAGACTACTTTAAAACATTTAATAATCAAACTTTCAAAGGTCAAGGATAAAGAAAAGATCCTAAAAGCAGCAAGATAAAAGAAACAAATAACATACAGTGTAGCTCCAATGCCTGGCAGTAGACTTTACAGTGGAAATCTTACAGGCCAGGAGAGTGTCATGCCATACTTAAAGTGATGAAGGAAAAAATAATTTGTCCTATCCTAATATATTCGGTGAAAATATCCTTCAAACATGAAGAAGAAATAAAGACTTTCTCAGACAAAAACCAAGGAATTTCATCAACAATATACGTGTCCTAAAATAAATGATGAAGAGAGTTCTTCAATTTGAAACAAAAAACATTAATGAGCAATAAGAAATCATCTGCAGGTACAAACCTCACTGGTCGTAGTAAATACACTGAAAAGCACAGGATACTATAACACTGTGATTGTGGTATGTAAATGGCTCATATCTTGAGTAGAAAGACTAAAAGATGAACATACCAGAAATAACTACAACTTTTCAAGGCATAATCAGTTAAAAAAAAAAGGCATTAGCAAACAACAGAAACTTAAACATGGTAACAAAATTAAAGGGCAGAGGTTTTATTACTTTTCTCTTTGTTTTTTGTTTATGTAATCAGTGTTAAGTTGTCATCAGTTTAAAATAATGGGTTATATTATTTACAAGCCTCACAGTAACCTCAAATCAAAACACAAACACAACAAATACACAAAGTACAAAAAGCAGTAAATTAAAATACACCACCAGAAAAAAATAGCCTTCACAGAAAAGAGGAAAAATAAGGGACAAGATTTATAAAAAAAAAAAAAAAAAAAAAAAAAAAAAAAAACAAGAACCAGTAAACAAAATGGCAAGAGTCTTTATTAATAACATTGAATGTAAATGGACTAAATTCTCCAATCAAAAGATGTAGAGGGGTTGAATAAGGAAAAACAAAAGCCAATGATCTACAAAAAATATGTGTCACCTATAAATACACACAAACTGAAAATGAAACAATGAAAAGATATTCCATGCAAATGGAAACATAAAAAAGAAGTGGTAGCTATACTTATAGAACTAGATTCAGGACAAAAACTATAAACAGGCACAAAGAAGGCCATTATATACTGATAAAGTGGTTAATTCAGCCAGAGGATGTAACAATTATAAATATATATGCTCCTAACAGTGGAGCACCCATGTATACAAAGCAAGTATTGTCAGAGATAGAGAGACAGACTCCAATCCCATAACAGCAGGTGACTCCAACACCCTAATTTCAGAATTGGACAGATCATGAAGACAGAAAATCAACAAAGTAACATTCGACTGAATCTGCAATATAGACCAAAATGGACCTCACTGATATTTATAGAACATTTCATCTGGTGGCTGCAGACTATACATTCTTGTCCAGACCACATGGATCATTCTCAAGGATAGGCTATATGTTAGGCCACAAAACAAGTCTTTAAAAAATTCAAAATTATTGAAATTAAATCAAATGCCTTCTCTAACCACAATGGAATAAAACTATAAATAACAAGAAGAATTTTAGAAACTAAAACACATGGGAATTCAGTAATATGCTCCTGAACATCCACCGGGTCAATGAAGAAATTAAGAAGGAATGTTAAAAATTTATTGAAACAAATGCTAATGGAAACACAACTTACTAAAACCTGTGGAATACAATGAAGGCTATACTAAGAGGAAAGCTTACAGCTATAAGCATCTACACCAAGAAAACAGAAAAACCTCAAATAACCTACCAATGAATTTTTAAGAACTAGAAAAACAAGAGTAAATAAAATCCCAAATTAACAGAAGAAGGGAAATAAAAGATCAGAGCAGAAACAGATAAAATTGAAATAAAGAAATAAAGATCAATGAAACTAAAAGTAGGTTTTTCAAAAAGATAAATACATCAACAAACATTTAGCCATACTAAGAACAAAGAGAGGATACAAATGAATAAAATCAGAGATGAAAAAGGAGACATTACAACTCATACTGCAGAAATTCAAAGGATCATTAGAGGCTATCATGAGGAACTATATGCCAATAAAGTGGAAAATCCAGGAGAAATCCATAAATTCCTAGAAACACATAACATACCAAGATTGAATCATGAAGAAATCTAAAGCCTGAATAGAACAATAACAAGTAATGACATTGAAGACTTATTGAAAAGTCTTCCAGCAAATTAAAGTTCAGGATCTGATGGCTTTTATGCTAAATTTTACAAAACATTTAAAGAAGAACTAATATCATTTCTATATCAATATCATATTCTATTCTATTTTGAAATATGGAGGATGGGGGAATACTTCCAGATTTATCCTATGTGCCAATGTTACCCTGATACCAAAACCAGGCAAAGCATATCAAAATAAATATATAAATAAGAAAACTACACATCGATATCCCTGATGAAAACTGATGCACAACTTCTTAAAATATTAGCAAAACAAATTTCAACAACACACTGAAAACATCATTCATCGTGGCCAAGTGAGATTTATGCCAGGAATGCAAGGATGGTTCAACAGACACAATCAACGTGATACATCAACACAATGAAGGACAAAAAAACATATGATCATTTCAATGATGTTGAAGCATTTGAAAAAAATCCACACTTTTTTGTGATTAAAAACCCTAAAGACTTGGGTATATAAAAAACATACCACATCACAATAAAAGTCATATATAACAGACCCACAGCTAGTATCATACTGAATGGGAAAAAAACTGAAAGTCTTTCCTCTAAGGTCTGGCACACGAAAGGATGTCCACTAACACCACTGTTATTCAACATTGTACCTGAAACCCTAGCTAAAGCAATCAGAAAAGAGAAAGACATAAAGGGCATCTAAGTTAGAAAGGAAGAAGTCAAATTATCCTTGTTTCCAAATGAAATAATTTTATATTTAGAAAAACTTAAGACACTACCAAAAAGGCTCTTAGAACTGACAAATTCAGAGAAGTTGCAGGATATAAAATCAACATACAAAAATCAGTAACACTTCTTTATGCCAATAGCAAACCATTTGAAAAAGAAATCAAGAAAGCAATCCCATTTATAATAACTACAAATAAAATACCTATGAATTAGCCAAAGACAAGATCTCCACAATAAAAGCTATAAAATACTGATGCAATAAGTTGAAGAGGACACAAAAAATGGGAAGATATTCTATATTCATGGATTTTAAGAATCCATATTGCTAAAATGTCCATGTTACCTAAAGCAAAGTACAGATTAAATGCAATCTCTATCACCATACCAATGACAGTCTTCACAGGAGAAAAAAAATCTTAAAATTTATATAGTACCACAAAAGACCCAGAACAGCCAAAGTCATCCTGAGCAAAAAGAACAAAACTGGAAGAATCACATTACCTGACCTCACATTGTAGTACAGAGCTATAGTAACCAAAACAGCATGGCACTGAAATAAAAACAAACCCATAGACCAATGGAATAGAGACTCCAGAAATAAACCCATACATTTACAGCAAACTCATTTCTGACAAGGTGCCAAGAACATACACTGGGGAAAGGACAGTCTCTACAATAAATGGTGCTAGGAAAACTGGATATCCATATGCAGAAGAAAGAAACTAGACCCCTATCTCTCACCATATACAAAAGTCAAATCAAAAGGTATCAGACTTAAATCTAAGACTTCAAACTATAAAATACTAAAAGAAAACATTAAGAAGACTCTCTAGGACATCAGACTGGGCAAATTTCTTGAGTAGTACCCTATAAGTACATGTAACCAAATCAAAAATGGACAAATGGAATCACATCAAGTTATAAAGCTTCTGAACAGCAAAGGAAACAATAGACAAAGTGAATAGACAACCCACAGAATGGGAGAAAATATTTTCAAACTGCCAGTCTGACAAGAAAACCAGGATATATAAGGAGCTCCAACACTATAGGAAAATATCCAATAAGCCAATTTAAAATGGGCAAAAATCTGAATAGACATTTCTTTAAAGACATGCAAATAGCAAATAGGAGTATTAAAATATCCTCAATATCATTGACAGAGAAATGCTAACTGAAAATATAACGAAATATCATTTCACCCCAGTTATAATGACTTTTACTCAAAAGACAAGCAATGCTGGTGAGGATGTGGAGAAAAGTGAACCCCGTACACTGTTGGCAGATATGTAAAATTGTAACACAAAATTTAATGAAAAAAAGTGAGCACGAAATGAATGAAAGAACAAAAACAAAACAATGAATGAAGGAGGAAATGAATTAACAAGTGAAGCAATTTTAGAAAATCATGTTAACATAACAGACTAGCAAGCCATAGTTCCCTCAGGCCTCTTATTCAGTAATAGGAGCCCCACTTTATAGGGAGCCGACACACACACATACATAAATATATATGCAGTCTGTATGCACATTTACTAAACCCACCTAGACCAGGTTACCCATAACTAAGAAGACCATATATTTCGGTTTGCCTGGGACAGTTCTGGTTTACGCCTGTTGATCTACTGCAATTACTAACAGCATCCCCTTTCCCAATAGTCCCAGTTTACACAATAAAACATATGATTTTTCTACCCCAAACCAACATGGTTTATGAAAGACATGATGGTAAATGCCCACATGAGCCTATAAGACAGCCCTAATAATGCTAACAAACAATGACAAAGGAAAAAAAAGGGTAAATGAGATCCTACAGACAGGGTCACATTCCATGAAGGGTATCTTATTAAATAAAGGCAAGTTTTAAGCTCACTTTGTGCACCAAGGATTAATTTGTTCTCAGCTAAAGATGACAAAATTCCAAACACAAACAGCAGGGGAAGAGGTGAGGCTCGTAAGAACTAATGGGACCTGCGGGGGCAGCTCAGACCCCAGAAAATACAAGTCTGTCGAGTCTCTCCAAAGATGCTGGGAAGACTTAGGACCATAGGCAGGCAAGCAACCAAAATTATGGCCTTCCAGTATGCCTGGGGTGCAACCTACAGGCTGCAGTGTACAAGTGGCAAATCTGCCCACTGTAGAGTCCCAGACTGGCCCCTGAACCAGGATTTCTTGTATAGCCGATGAACCTGCTGGGTCATCAGACCTCATCTTCAGACATACATTCGCTGAACGAGGCTTTATTAAAGGTCATACTTTGACCCAACTGAATACACTTTCAGACATAAAATTGCCCTAGAGATGAGCCACTTGCAGCCTACAATTGCCGTAGATATGCCAGTTTACCTTTGTAGATACCCACATTGAATCATCAGTTTTCAGATGCAACCAGAGTTAGACTTTTGTGAAGCTAATGAAGCTTTATTTTCAGAGCCATTTCCAAGGCCCTATACCTAGTTTTATATTCATATTTTTATTAAAACATCTAATTAGTTAAAGCTTCCATCCACAAAATCTGAATCCACCCTGGTCACGACATAAACAACTGGAGAATTGTCACTAGAATCTGCCCTACTCCTGGCATGTGGAGGACCTCACATGTAAAGGCTGCCTTTTCCTGGTGGTGCCTCAGTGGACACAAACAGCTCACCCAGGTGTCTCTCCCTCAGCAAAACATCATCTCAGGGAGGTAGAAGGAAGCCAGGACTTGGTGCTGGAAATGAATGAAGCAAGCCAAGAAGAAAGGAGGAAGTGGTAATGGGAAGGAAGAAAGGAGACATGAAAAGCAAACTAGCAATAAATTAGAACAGCTTCCTAATGCTGTTAGCCAGGCAGTATGCTAAACTGCGAGCCCCTTGAGGGGAGCACTGTGCATTCCTCTGGGTAGTTCCAGTGCCCAGCATAGTGCTTCATCAACATTAAAGGATACCCTTCCTTTCATCTAGTCATTTTTCATTTCCCATTTTACCAGGTAATATTCTTAATGTTCACCTTCTCAGAGGCTTGTAAACCAGCGGAAGCATAGAAGAATCAATGCTGCTAGTGCTTCCTTAAATGTTCCCCTTTAGAGTGCAGCTGAAGGGGAAAAGCTCTTTTGCTGCCTATTTTTTCTTAAATCGTCTGTGTACATCAGACACCTTCATTCCTTCACCCTGTGTCCCAGCCAGGAAAGCAGCAGCAACGACATTGCACTAACAACCTTTTCCCCACTGAGCACTCTTTCCATTTGGAATATGCAGGGTTGGCTTGGGAGTCTTTATGTTTTTTTTTTTTTCCTTCTTCTTTCCTATTCCCCAGGATAGAGTCTCACTCTGTCACCCAGGCTGGAGTGCAGTGGCACGGTCTCAGCTAACCGCAACCTCCACCTCCCAGGTTGAAGTGATTCTTGTGCCTCAGTCTCCCGAGGAGCTGGGATTACAGGCATGTACCACCATACCCAGCTAATTTTTGTGTTTCTAGTAGAGAAGGGGTTTGGCCATGTTGGCAAGGCTGGTCTAGAACCCCTGGCCTCAAGTGATCCGCCTGCCTTAGCCTTCCAAAGTGCCAGGATTACAGGCGTGAGCCACCGTGTCCAGCCTACTTGGGATCTTGTCTTAACTGGAGTCAAACACTTTTAACACAGACATATGGAATTGGTTCCTTTTCACAGGCAGCATCTCCAGGACACAGACTGCTTCAGGCCGCTATTCTGTTTACATTCAGAGTAACAACAGTGGACATGGGTTTGTTCAGGTTCTACTTCCATCAGTAAAGAAATGTAAAACACACACGCCTGTGGTCCCAGCTACTTAAGGGAGGATCCTTTGAGCCCAGGAAGTGGAGGCTGCAGTGAGCCATCATCCCGCCACTGGACTCCAGCTTGGGCATATAGTGAGATCTTGTCCAAAATAAAAATAAAAATAAAAATAAATAAAAAGCCGAACACTGTTATTACAGGAAGTTTATTACCCACCTCTCACTCTGTATTATAGGGATGTTTTACACATTAGAAAAGTTTAGTGATTTTTTTTGTTTTTAAAAATCAGTGAATATGTGTTCCTTATGAAAATAGTAGGAGAGGATATTATTTGTCTTTACACTGATGCCAAAATAAAAATTTATAAGTGTTTTAAAGTTTTGAAGTTATTAAAACTGAGCTCTAGGTTTGGCAAGTAAAAATGAGCAACTATGAGCACATTTTGCAGCAAGTCCACCAGACCAGCAGCTGCACCTATGGCACCAAACGAGCTGCTGCACAATCAGGCCCAGTATCATGGCTGCAGCCTTTGCTAGAGCCACACCTAACTCCTCCATGATGCAACAGTGACACTGTAAATGGAAGAACAACCACTGGTTCTGAAGAGGAAACCTCATTGGGTTTGCATTTCAGCATTTATGGCTTTTATGTGTTTGCATAGAGCGAGGTGACCCGCCAGGCCCGGGGAAACCTGGACCTGGGGTGGGGTAGGGGAAAGAAAGGCTGTTAAACAATGGAGTCGGTACCGGCTCCCAGTCTGTCCTCACACCATGTTATGAGAAGAGTCGCAAGGTGTAACTCAAACAACTGAACACGTGAAAGTCTAAAGTCCACTCTCAACATGTAAGTGCGCATGTGTTGATTCTTCTTGTCCTTGCCTTCCACAGGGGCTGCTGTAAGGTGATATTGCAAAGCCTGTGACTGCAAGGCCTCTACCGCAGCCTTCAGGCAGTTGAAAGCATTGGTCTCCTCTTCCGGTTCCTGGTGCTTTTCCACCACCTTGCACTTCTCCTGATGGACGCGCTTCAGGTGTCCAAACTCCTCGTGGAGCTCCCTTTCCTTCTCTTTCAGCTTCAGTTCCGTGGGGAGGAGTGGTGTCGGGGAAGGGGGTGTTCAAAAAGGATACAAAGCAAATAATGAAAATGAGAATTTTCATTATTCTGAAAAAGAAAGACACCTCATCAGTTTTGCATTCCAGCATTCGTGGCTTTTATGTGTTTGCATAGAGAGGTGGCCCACCAGGCCCGGGGAAGCCTGGACCTGGGGTGGGGTGGGGGAAAGCAAGGCTGTTAAACAGTGGAGTCTGTACCAGCTCCCAGTCTGTGAATTTTCATTAAAATGAATACTGAAAGTAAGAATTTTCATTATTTATTTGACCACAAATCATAGACAGCAAGAATGTCCAGAAAAAAAGTGGCTATTAGGTACCCAGGTAGAAAGAGGGAAACAAACACAGCAATGGTGAGATATCCGTGTTACAGGGATGGCAGGCAATTAGCAAATGACCTGGGGGAGACACCTTCTTCAAGGACCATGCTGTCCCACAGGAGTAGAGACAGGGGTCATGAACTACCCAAACTTTATACAAGTCAGCTCCATCCTGTGGCTCACGGAACAAATAATTCTCTTTATTATTATCTACAGAAGATAGTAAATTATCAGCAGCTAGCACTGCACAGCATTCAGCCAGAAATAGTGACACCCATACGTGTTTCAAAATGCTGCATGCTTCTCATCTGAATTTCCTGTGGACACCTTTCCTCTCCAAGACTAAGGATTATTGTAAGCCAAGAAGAGTCACAGTGGTACACTTAAGACCTACTTGGCAGGTAGTGAGACTACAGAAACAGTACTGAACCAGCTTGAGACTGTGTTGAGACTCTTTAAGAATATACCCATTATACAACCACCATGGGAATGTATACTTCCAGGTGAGCATAGCAATTTATTCAGAGGTAGAAAAAGTCATAGTTGACAATCACTGCTAAGCATCTGTATCTTCCTGGAGCAAAATATTTAAGAATTTTGAAGAAAATATTAAACTAATAGTAATGACACACCAAATATTACTGCAGGCACTTTCAAATCTGGCCTCAAAAGACTCTTTTCCTTTGGATTTTAGCTGTTTCTCCTCTGATAAATGGATTCTTCAGTAAGAAAGTTTGGGCTGGGTGCTGTGGCTCACGCCTGTAATCCCAACACTTTGGGAGGCCAAGGCAGGCAGATCAAGAGGTCAAGAGATCGAATCTATCCTGGCGAACATGGCATGGTAAAACCCTGTATGTACTAAAAACACAAAAATTAGCTGGGCGTGGTAGCAGGTACCTATAGTCCCAGCTACTAGGAGGCTGAGGCAGAGAACAGCTTGAACCCAGGAGGTGGAGGTTGCAGTGAGCCAAGATCACGCCACAGCACTCCATGTTGGCAACACAGCGAGACTGTCTCAAAAAAAAAAAGAAAAGAAAAGAAGAAAAAAAAAGTCTGAAAAACGACACTACATAGTAACAAACTGTGAATCTTTACAGTATCCTTAATTATCAGAAAAAAATCATTTTTAAAGTACATGATCCTGATGAGGTATACCATAAACTAAACCTTGAAAGACAGTAAATATTTATATAAATATGAAGCAGCATTTTATAATTTTATATGGAAAGTTACATCCTTTACCTTCCTGATTTAGGTAAAAGCCTAATGCTATCTGTTATCAGTTAGACATCAGTTAGGAGCAGAAACCACACTGGTAATCCGAAGAGTGAAAACAGAATATGAGGAAATATGAATTCACAACAGGGAATTAACCAGAAAGAGCAAAGGGAATCTAAAAAATATAGCCGAGGCGGGTGGATCACCTGAGGTCAGGAGTTTGAGACCAGCCTGACCAACATGGTGAAACACCTCTCTACTAAAAATATAAAAATCAGCTGGGTATGGTGATCGGCACCTGTAATCCCAGGTACTCAGTAGGCTGAGGCAGCAGAATTGCTTGAATCTCGGAGGCAGAGGTTGCAGTGAGCTGAGATTGCATCACTGCACTCCAGCCTGGGCAACAGAGCGAGACTCCATCTCAAAAAAAAGAGAAAAGTTATACAACTAGCAGATGTAAGTGGCAGCCACTACCTCTAGGGCTAGAAACAAGTATCCAAAAAAGAGACGATCTTAGAAGACAACCCTGGTAAGGCTAAAATTTTGAACTGGTTAGAGAAGGTGCAGTTGTCACCCACAGGATGTCTGAGAACTTCACTGAAATGATGCACACCAAGCCTGGAAAACAGAAACCTGACCCCAAATATTCCATTGATACTCACTGTGAAACCAACAGCATCACCAGCCTCACCAGCTAGGGGGCAGTGAAACTTGCTGGGAAGCTACTTCTGGGATGAGAAATCTCACTAGAAAGCTGCTTCTGTAGTGCTGGCAAAACTCACTAAGAAGCCACTCACTGGGGTGCACACTACTGGTGACCCTCACCAATGACAGCTCAGCTGCATGTCACTGAAGCAAAAAAGAAAAGCAGGACACCAGATTCAGAAAGAGAAAACCTCTTCTAGATCCCTCTACTACAGAGCTTAGCATTATAGTATTAAAGGAGAAATGTTTACGGGGTCCAGCTCCAGTATTACAAAGTAGGGCAAAAAAGGATAGTTTGGGCATGAAAAGCAATATAGTGATAACAAGCACAGTGTGCTTCCAAATAACTTATCATTTTCCAGCCATAAATACCAGCATTCATCTTGAAACTCTGCTTACCCTTCTACATTTGTACATATATTTCTCTCTCTCTCTCTCTCTCTCTCTCTCTCTGTGTGTGTGTGTGTGTGTGTGTGTGTTTAACATCAGGAGTGTAAGCTTCTGGTCACTTCATTTCTTGCAGGAAGCTGCATGCCAATAAATTGCAGTGGATAGTATAGGAGCTTTGACAAAAATTTATTAAAACTGAGGTAAAAGGATGACTACATGGTCTTTTTATATAATCCTGGAGCACCTTTTAACAAGTCCTCTTAAGAGTCATATAAGTTTCTAGCAAAATCATTCTATGTACTACTAATTTTGTATCATTAGAGCTCAGACTATACAATAAGACACTGAATTGAAAAAAGAATAAAAATGATTATCTAATAGATATGAGTATGGTAAAAAAGGTAAACTCAAAACTTTATGGTTTTATCATCCTGCATAAGACATTATACCAATATGGCATGTAACTAAGCAAACTGATTCTAGCCTATTTTATCTCTGTATCTCATATATTTTTATGGGAATATTTTTAACATATTCAGAATTTTACCTTGACAGAAAGAAGGCAAAATATGCTTATTTTTGGTAACAGTTTTATTGAGTGTAATACAAATACTACTTTTGAATGTGACATAAATACTACCTATTGAGTGTAATACAAATACCCATTTGAGAGGTACAATTCACAGGTGTTTAGTATATTCACTAGCTTGTGCAAACCATGAGTTAATTCCAGAACATTTCAATTACCTCAAACAAAAACCCTTTAACATTCAGCTGTCACCTTTCAATATTCCCATTCCCTCCCCACATCTTGGCAAACAGTAATCTACTCTGTTTCTATAGATTTGCCTATTTTGTACATTTCATATAAATGGGATTACACAATATACAATACATGGCCTTTTATAACTGGCTTCTTTCATTTAGCATATTTTCATGTATCAGTACTTCATTACTTTTATGGATTGATAATATTTCATTGTATGGATATAAAATACTTTGTTTATCCATTGGTTAGTGGATATTTGGGTTGTTTCTGCCATTTGTCTATAAGAAATACTGCTGTATACAGCAATGTTCAACCTTTTATATGAACCTGTCTTCATTTCTTATAAGTAAATGTGCAAGAGTTAAATTGGTCAAATGGTAAGTGTACACATTTTTGAGGAACCAGTAGACTTCTTTCCAAACTGGCTGCACCATTTCCCATTTTCATCAGAAGCAGTGTATAAGGGTTGTGACTTCCCAGTGTCTTTACCCAAACTGGTTATTGTCCACCTTTTTATGGTAACCATCCTAGTGGGTGTGAAATATATCTCATTGTAATATTTGCATTTCTCTGATGCTCAGTTGACATTGAGCATCTCTCATATGCTTATGGGATATTTGTATATCTTCTTTGAAGACATTTCTATTTCAGGACCTGTGTTATTTATTTTTTTAATTATACTTGAAGTTCTAGGGTACATGTGCACAACGTGCAGGTTTGTTACATATGTATACTTGTGCCATGTTGGTGTGTTGCACCCATCAACTCGTCAGTACCCATCAACTCATCATTTACATCAGGTATAACTCCCAATACCAACCCTTCCCCCTCCCCCCTCCCCATAATAGGCCCCGGTGTGTGATGTTCCCCTTCCAGAGTCCAGGTGATCTCATTGTTCAATTCCCAAACACCACATGTTCTCACTCATACCTGTGTTATATTTTTAGTTGGATTAGTTGTCTATTGTTGAGCTGCAAATATTATTCATGTATTCTAGATAAAAGTCATTTGTCAAATACATGATTTGCAAATTTTTCTCCCCACTTTGTGGCTATCTTTTCACTTTATTGATAGTGTCCTTTGATGCACAAAGGTTTTTATATTTTGATTAAGCCTGATTTATCCAATTTTTTTTTATTGTTGGGCTTTTGAGGTCATATAAAAAACAGTGCCAAATCCAAAAGCATGAAAGGTTTACATGTATGTCTTCTAAGAGTGTTATAATTTTAGCTCTTACATTTAGGTGTTTAATCCATCTTAATCTTTATGTATGGTGTGAGGTTGGGACAGATGCTTATTCTAAAGAAAATATGCAAGTATCTTCTACATTTGCCCTCGGATCAAAAAAGAAATTACAATTTAAATGAGTTAATGAGTCATGCACAGCTAATATTTCCAGGTATTTTTAAAAATTCCTGTATTCCAAAGGCCCAGTGACTTAAAAGCCTAAATTAGTAAGTTAACAATCTTGTATGTTGAAAAAGTAGCAGCTGATATTGATGTCACAGAACAGCATAGAAAGATTACAGACTCATGTTCCTGGCTGACTTAACAGCAAGTTTGTTTGACAATGAAGAAGTGAAATAAATGCCCTTTTAATGTATCATCCCAACGTGCATTTCCGTTATTTCAATAGTCACAAACATTGTTCCTCTATTTCTCCAGTTTTATTCTATTTTTTACGTAGATACAAAAATCAAATACTATATGGGAAAAAAACAAAGCTTTTATGGAAAGCTAAAAAGAGGTTTTATCTGAAATAGCGCCAATTCTCCTTTTACAACCATGATATCAAAAGCGACTTACACCCTGACCTTGCATTTGAAAGAATGCTATATGTAGTGAGACAAAAAATCATCGAAGAATTTAGCAGACTTGTAGGTTCAGGCACTATGGTCCAAGGGTAAAGATGCAAAAGAAAAACAAACAAACAAAAAACTACCAAGGCAGAATGACTCTTTCCCTCTGGCAAAATCATTGCCTCCCACAAATGAAATTTAACACTCTGATTCTTTCAAGTGAGACCCTCTGATTTTTTTCTTACCATAGCCCTCAGGCCACACCAAAAGTTATTCTATTCTTAATAAGGAATCAAGGTTACAATGAATTTAAGAACTACATAAGGAACTGAAATATAAATAGGCATTCTTCTAAGTCAGAAAAGAGTGGTGAGGAGGACTAACAGGTCAAGCTTAAAAAGACGAAGGAAATGTTGTGAAACTTATAACAACAATATATATTCAATATACCAGAAAAATTAGTTCTCTTTATTTTTGACACTTTGTAAACTAAAGTGAAAAGGAATCTGGAAGCTCATCTAATCCAACGTCCTGGTCTTCCAAATAAAGAAACTGAAGCTTAAAAAGGTGAATACTTTTCACAGTACATTATTTGAAATTCTTCTGAACCTACATTTTTAGAAAGAATAGTAAACTATTACTGCACTCCAGTCTGGGCAACAGAGCAAGACTCCATCTCAAATTAAAAAAAAAGAAAGAAAGAAGAAGGAATAGTGAACTAAGGAAAGAAGAAAGTTAACACAGTTGAAATGGTGGAAAGAAGTTTAAGAAAAGGAATTAAAATAAAATTTAAAAACTAAATTTAAATGTATATTACTTTGTAGATATATCCTTATATACTGAAAGAAAAAAATTATTCAAGTGCCATATTTAGACATTCATGGAGGCTTATAAGAGTGTTTGTAGATTAGAAAAGATCATGTATCTTTGGAAAAGACTAATTGAGAAATGTAAAAATACTGCATTTTGGTTTTTGACATGGCATTTATGGATAGTACCAGAACATTTTCACTAAGAAAGGATTCATTTTGAGTATCTTTTAAACGTTGAGCAAACAGTAAATGTTTATCCCTAACAGCTAAAATTGAAGAGGCTCATGAAGATTGTGAAGAAGATTCAACAATCTAAATGGCAGAAAATATATACTAAGATGGATAACCATAAGAAGATTACTAATCATAAAGGAAAAACAGTCTTCAACTGCATAAAAGACTTTACAGAGAAGATGAATTAGTATATCTTTACTATAAAAAAAATACAACAGAATGGTTATTTGGAAGAGAATAGAAAATACAGATAATATCTGTTAAGCCTTTACTAAAAGGCTTACATCCTCTACCTATGAGGTAGAGGATTATTATATTACAGAAATTTTGTATATCATTATTGTATTATGGAAATTTTAACTAAAAGAAATGAACCATTCATGCAGGTACACACACATAACCAGGTATATTATATTTTTGTATAACCTAAAAAAACTTAGTCTCAATCATTATTTTCCCTTGAATATATACTGAGGCAACCTCAACAGAAATCAGATGGTGGTTATATTTTCCAGAAGAGATATTAAGGGCATAGAGTAATTATTATAAGAAATTACTTAAGCGCAGAGGAGCAAACCTCAGAAATATCACTTACTATACCTGTAGATGGATTTTTCTACCCTCTCAGTCATATCTTGAAAGCATGAAACGAAATTCTTTTGAAAATCAATGGGAATTTACTCACATTTTAAAAATCTGACCTGGCACACCATCTTCTAGATAAATAATAATTAGCACATACCAGAAGTTCAATAAATATTAAATTAAGTTTAGGGCAAAGCAGGATTAGTTATTTCCTATTTTGAAGGGTTAAAAGGCCCCACTTAGCTACAAGAAATGCTGAAAATGTGTTGTAACTGCACAAAATTTCTACAAAAAATGGAGTTCAGTTAGTAAATAAAAAGACAATGAATATTAGATAGGCATCTAGCATTCTTTGACACATACCTCACTGCACAACAATAGAATAATCTACCCACTTTCTTGCCAGCATCACTGCCTAAATTGTGTCATTCCTTTGTATTTTTATTATTCATATGAAATTACATCTAGTTCGCTCTTTTCTGAAATGTTGTAATTTTTCTTCAGTTGTGGCACTATAACCCACGTCACTATGGTAAATAACATCGGCATTTTATTAATTTTTCTCTAAGAACAGACTCCAATGTAATGACTCTATGTTGAACCACACTAGGTTCTTAAACTATTAAGTTATAATGCTCTGTGATTTAGAAAGATATTTCTTTTTTTTTTTTTTTTTTTTGAGACGGAGTCTCGCTCTGTCCCCCGGGCTGGAGTGCAGTGGCCGGATCTCAGCTCACTGCAAGCTCCGCCTCCCGGGTTTACGCCATTCTCCTGCCTCAGCCTCCGGAGTAGCTGGGACTACAGACGTCCGCCACCTCGCCCGGCTAGCTTTTTGTATTTTTTTAGTAGAGACGGGGTTTCACCGTGTTAGACAGGATGGTCTCGATCTCCTGACCTCGTGATCCGCCCGTCTCGGCCTCCCAAAGTGCTGGGATTACAGGCTTGAGCCACCGCGCCCGGCCAGAAAGATATCTCTTTATGGACCTAAAAGCAAGCATTAAGGACATAAGAAATCGGAGTTAGTCATTTGATTTGTTTATAAGTACTTATAATACTTATAATTAATTTATTTCTACTTTTGCAACCACCACAACCAAAAAATTTACTGTTACTCACAGAAACATACATGTTATTGTGTACATTGCTCAATTTTCACAGAAAAACCATAGGATTAGGGTTAGATCAGCTTATATTCTAGCTTTATTGGTTATTTGGCAAACAGGCACTAGATTCTCAGAGCTTTACTTTCAGTATCTCCAATATTTGGGGCGTTTTTTTTTTTTTAAGAGAGAGTTTTGCTCTTTTGGCCCAGGCTGGAGTGCAATGGTGTGATCTCAGCTCACGGCAACCTCTGCCTCTTGGGTTCAAGCGATTCTCCTGCCTCAGCCTCCTGAGTAGCTGGGATTACAGGCATATGCCACCGCATCCAGCTAATTTTGTATTTTTAGTAGAGACGGGGTTTCTCCATGTTGGTCAGGCTGGTCTCGAACTCCTGACCTCAGGTAATCTGCCCCCCTCAGCCTCCCAATGCGCTGAGATTACAGGCGTGAGCCACTGTGCCCAGCCTGGGGCAATCTTAATTTAGTATGCGCTAATATGCCCATACATGTTGTTTACAGTCTGTATTACCTCTGGTCAGTGTTCATGCCATTTATATTGCTAAATATTTTGAATTCTAGTAACAGCTATATCAGGGTTTTTTGTGGAACTAGGCAGATTTTTTTTTTTTAGGCAGATATTTTTAAAGTTTCAATAATTTCCTTCCTTGATCTACTATCATTATGTAATATATAACATACACCAACATCAGCTTTTTAAAGAAAACTGCGTATTGTTTAAGATAAAAATACTGGCTTCTTTAGATCAAGGTGACTGACTAGAGGTGCCCAACACTAGCCTCCTCCCCAAGGAGGAATCAAAACAACAAATACCCACACATTAAATAGAGCATCTAAGGGAGAATATTGGAATTCAGCAGCCAAATGACACTCTGAGGCAGAGAAACTTGAAATGTCAGCCTAGAAACAGAAATGAAGTAGCCAGCGGGATTGGCTTAGTATCAACAGAGATTATCCATTATAGGGAAAAAGTGAGAAATATTCAGCACTCCACATTTCCACCCCAGACGCCTGCAGTTCTGTCAGGAGAGCCCCTTATTCCTCACAGGCCATAAGCCTTTTGTAAGGAGCTGCCTGGAGTACATGTGACTGCATTATTCCAGAAAGGATATTTACACCAAATCCCTGTCATTCCCCAGGACCCAAACTGATCTAACCTTAATCCTGTTTTTTTCCGTGAAAATGCAGAAGTATACATAATACCATATACATTTCCACGTGCAACAGTGAATTTTTTGTTGTGGTGGTTGCAACCAAAATATAGCATAGAACCTTTCTGAGACCAGAGCCACCAACAGAGTATCACACTCTAAGGCCCACTAGGCCCAGCACACCCACCTTACTGGAGCCACACTGGCATCCCTCCACATCTACCCATAGGGCTATAGCATCACAACATTTGCTGGACATAGAGGTGCAAGAGTGTCCTTAGCACCTCAGCCCATATAGCACCCTACAACCCAGAGAATACGCACTCCAGCACATCAGGGAGGCTGGCCCCAAGACAGAGATCTAAGGCACACATTCACCAAAGCCTGAGAGCCACCTACCTAGAGTTTCAGCACTGCTAGCAATCCTGACCCCTCAGTGATGGGGCTGCCACACATCCGCCAGTGGCCCAACGATTAGCCTGCCTGGCATTCCCCTCCACAGTAAAGCCATGCCATAGCCTCCACAAACCACCACAATGTCAGTTACTAATCAGTGATATGGATTACAGCCAAAGATATTGTGTGGAGACTACTATGCCCACTCAAAACCAAAGCCAAATCTACCTAATCAACACTATAGAAGTATCTACAGGGGAAAAAAAACAAGTATTTCCTTATGAAAGCTATTCCACAATATTAGAATAAGTGACTGTTACACCAGATGTACAGATACGAATGTATGGACACAAGAAATGGGAAAAAGCTAGAAGATGACTCCTCCAAAGGAACACAGTAATTTTCCAGTAGCAGACTCTAAAGAAAAGAAAACCTATGAAATGCCTGAAAAGAAATGCAAAAAAAAAAAAAAAATACATATATATATATACACACACACACATATATATATATACACACACATATATATATATGCCCTAAAGGAGAATCAGTGAGATACAATAGAACACAAATAGACAATTCAAAGACACCAGGGAGGCAAGCTATGATCTGAATAAGAAATTCAACATAGAGATAGATATCATTAAAAAAAAAATAGAAATGTGGGGACTGAAGAATTCAATTAATGAAAGTAAAAATACAATCAAGAACTTCAATATACTAAATCAAACAGAAAAAAAGAATGTCTCAACTTGCAGATAGGTCTTTTGAAGTAACCCAGACAAAAATAAAGAATAAAAAAGAATGAAGAAAGGTTGCATAACATATGGGATGCCATTAAGTGAAAAGGTGTTCACATTTGGGGAGTTCCAGAAGGAGAAGAGATAGGAACAAGGCATAGGACACCAATTTAATAACATAATAGCTGAAAACTGTCTAAATCTTGGGAAAGATATACACATCTAGATACAGGAAGCTCAAAAATGCCCAAATAGAATCAAACCCAAAAAGTCCTTCCTGAGACATATCATAGTCAAATTGTCAAAAGTCAAAGACATAATTCTAATAACAGCAAGATAAGAGCATCATGTCACATATAACGGAATTCTCATCAGACTAACCGATTTCTAAGCAGTAACTTCATAGGCCAGGAGAGATGGAAATATATATTCAAAGTGCTGAAAAAAAAAAAAAAAAAAAAAAAAAACTTCTGCCGAGAATACTGTACACAGCAAAGCTGTCCTTCAGAAATTAAGGATAAATAAAGCCTTCCCCAGACAAACAAAAGCTGAGGGAATCTATCACCACTAGATCTGCCCTACAGGAAATGCCTAAGGCAGTTCTACATCTCAAAGCAGAAGGATGGTACCTACTATCGTGAAAACATAAAAGTATAAAATTCACTGGTAAAGCAAATACATATATGAGAAAGAGAAAGGAATCAAATGTTTTTACCACAAACACTACCTAGCTGAAAAAATATGAGAAAGAAAGGAACAAAGGATATACAAAACAATCTAAAAATTAACAAGAAAAATGACAGAAATAAGTCTTCACCTGTCAATAACCTTGAATGTAAACAGTTTAAATTCTTCAATTAAAAGATAAAAACTGACTAAAGAAGTAAAAACAGAAGACCCAACTACACGCTGCCTGCAAGAAACCCACTTCATGTATCAAGACCCACATAGGCTGAAAGTAAAATGATGGAAAAAGATTCTACATAGAAAACAAAAACATGCAGTAGAAAGATTTCAAATATACAAGCTAATTATGCACCACTAGGAACTAGAAAGGGAAGAACAACCCAAACCTAAATTTAGTAGAAGTAAATAAATAATAAAGATTGGAACACAATTAAAAACAGACAAAAGATAAAGATCAACAAAGCCAAAAGTTGCTTTCTCAAAGATAAAATTGACAAACCATCACCTAGACTAAGAAAAAGAGGAAAGACCCAAATAAAATAAAAAATGAAAAAAGGAAACTTACAACTGATACCACAGAAATAACAAAGGATCATTAGATATGAGCAACTACACACCAACCACTTGGAAAGTCTAGAGGAAATGGATAAATTCTTAAATACATATAAACTATAAGATTGAACTAGGAATGGAAAACTTTGACCAATAATAATTAAGCAGATGGGACCAGTAATAAAAATTCTCTTGACAAAGAAAAGCCCAGGACTGTATAGATTTACTGTTAAATTCTGCCAAACTTTTAAACAACATTAATTATTCTCCTACTATTCCAAAAGAAGAGGAATATTTTCCCTATTCTATGAGGCCAGCATTACCCTAATATGAAAAGCAGATGAGGTCACAACAAAAAAAGAAAACTACAAGCCTATAACCTTGATGCACACAGATGCAAAACTCCTATACCAAATACTAACAAACCAATTTCAGCAGCACTTCAAAAAGATAATACATCATAATTATGTGGGATTCATTGCAGAGATGTAAGGGCGGTTTAAAGTTAATAAATATGATACGTCACATCAACAGAATGAAGAACAAAAATCACACGATCATCTCAATCGATGCTGAAAAAGCATTTGATAAAATTCACCTTCCCTTCTAAGTACTCTCAACAAATTAGGTACAGAGGAACATGCATCAGCACAAGAGAGGTCAAACACACAATCCAAAGCTAACACCATATTGTTAACTTTTCCTTAAGAACTGGAACAGGACAAGGGTGCCTACTTTCACCACTGTCATTCAACAAAGTACTGAAAGTCCTTGACAGAGAACTTAAGCGAGAACACGTAAAAACACATTTAAATTGAAAAGAGAGAAAATCATCTGTTTGCACATGTTAAGATAAGGTGTTGCATTAAAGTGAAACTTAATTTTAGTGATTTGTAAAAATAATAGGCATATTAGAAGACAGTCATACTGCTTTAAGTATCTGAAAGCAATAACCACATTCTTAACTAGTAAGATTTTTAAGATTGAAATTAATGTCAATGGCTTTTCTAAAGCAACAATGTAAGTGGTTACTGCTATAAAAAGAAAAAAACACCTAATATGTTTTTATTTGGGAGTTAAGTAAAATTGACTTTTTGTCCTCTACATATTAAATTACTTTAAATGACTTGATAAGTTGTAACAAAAATGTAACAAACGTATTTTTCTAATTCAATTGATGGAGAAAGACTAACCTATTACATATCATACTTACTTCTAACTTTCAGAAAGTTTTATATAGTACCTCTTACATAAATGAATGTGTAGAAGAAATGTAAAAACTCAAATGTTTTTAGAAATAGCAGCAAAGAAAATTTTAAAGTGTTGTTTGTTTAAAACTCAACGTATGTTGCAAGGATAGCAATTAACTGTAACAAGCAGAAAACTTAATTATTCAGAGCTTCACTGCCACCTACAGGGGCTTTTTAAGTCTTTTTTTCTACCACTTCCAAATGATCAATATGACTAAATTTTCACTAACTTGATGAAATTTTGGGAATAAAAGGGGACTTGTGAATCATTTGTTCCCCTTAAAGACTTCTTTTAAGAAAATGTGGGCTGGGCACAGTGGCTCATGCCTGTAATCCCTGCAGTTTGGGAGGCTGAGGCAGGTGGATCACCTGAGGTCGGGAGTTTGAGACCAGCCTAGCCAACATGGAGAAGCCCCTTCTCTACTGAAAATACAAAAATTAGCTAGGTGTGGTGGCATATGCCTGTAATGCTAGCTACTTGGGAGGCTGAGGCAGGAGAACGGCTTGAACCTGGGAGGTAGAGGTTGCAGTGAGCTGAGACCACGCCATTGCACTCTAGCCTGGGCAAGAAGAGCAAAACTCCAACAAAAAAAAAAAAAAAAAGAGAGAGAGAGAGAGAAAAAAATGTGAAGATAAGACTAATCACTCTCCTGCATGGTAAAATGCTTAAAAACTCATTTTAGGACCACAGTATAAAGCCTATATATAAAGCAAACATAATTTAATGCAACTAATTCCTATGAATGTTGAAAATCTCAATTTTAATAAAATTTTAAAATGCTTTAACTAAGGTTATTGATGGGTAGAGCATAAAGCAAATATATGTTGTGCAAGAAAAACAGCAGTGGTTTAAAGACGAATAAAATTTTTCTTTGGAAATATAACAATATTACTAAGACCTGGAGCCTAAAATTAATTTACCATAAATCAAATCAATTATACATACATTTATCTAGGCACAGACAATCAAAGGTCACTGTGCAAACCTCAAAAATATCAATCATCCTCCTGTACTGGTTAATGTGAGTGATAGCTGTTTCTTTACCAATTATAACTGTACTATTTTTCTACTCTTCCTTTCTCCTGACTTAAATTAAGATACTCAGAATAATCCCTACTTCCTGGTAGCTCCAATCCAAAACAAAACAAGCATAAGGTGCTTTAACCTACATACTATTCATGCCACAAAATGACTTTTTTTTCACGGCTTCATAAGTTTGCAAATGTTTTTAAAAATCTTTGCTTAAAACTCTATACCCTTATATTTTTTGCAGTATCTCTATCACTAGTAATGTGGCTTACATAACTGCTATAAATACGAATATGGTTGCCTTATCTTCTATGACATTTTCAATTAAACTCTGTATGTTTGGTGTAAAAGGTTACATTTATAAAATGAGGAAAGAGGAACAACTTTTCAAAACATCTTCATTAAAAGCAAAATGACAGACTCAAATTATTCTCTTTTCTAAAACTAATTTTTCTCCATTAGCTACCATACAGATTTCAACTTAGTGTTCTATGCACACTATGACATAAACATCACTCACCAAGTTTAAGGGGATAATTTAGCTCAGAAACACATTCTGGGCTAAATTACAGCTTAGCTTAATTTGAAGTTACAGAACAACAAACTTGGAAGGAGCTTCATAGTTCAGCTAGACCACACAATCTTATGAAAAGTAAAATGAAGCCGATGGCAACACCAGAGCTAATACCCAGGGCATCTGGTTCAATATACCTTTACGTTCCACTAAATACTCTGTCCTTTCCAAAAACAATAGGTAAGCAACGACCTAGAGAAGGGTCAAATGGCTGTGTAGAATGGATACAGCTTCCCAAGTTGCTCCTCAGAGAGAACTGAGGCTCACAAAGCCGTCTTGTAAAACACTCCCAGCTACCGCTGTCACCAAAAAAAAAAATTCTCTTTAACACAGAAAATCTAAATGGGCATGTTACCCTCCCAGTCTCAATTTTAATTGAGGTGCCAAGAAGACATAAAACAGCATATAAAAGAGAGGGTAAGGAAGTGTAAGCATGTGCAGATTTATAAAGAAAATGGTCCTAAGAACAGGTCCATGTATCTTAGACAACTCAGTAAGATGAAGAATACAAACCCTTAATAGAGGAACACACAGAAGTTTCTGTCAGGAGAATTATAATGAGATACTCCGTGAAGAACTGGGGGCCATAAGTATTCCTCACACACATATATACTCCTTTCCCAATCTGTCTCCTTGATCCTCTGTTAGGACAACTCAGAAAATGTTACCCAACTCCAAGCTTTAGGGGGTTAACTTTGAAGTTGAAAACTGCAGTGAGCTAGCGTGTTTTGCTATCTGAGAGAGTGCTAGTTCATTTTGCACTGCTATAAAGAAACACCAGAAGCAGGGTAATCGATAAAGAAAAGCAGTTTATTTGACTCATGGTTCTGCTGGCTGTATGAGCATGGCACCAGCACCTGCTCAGCTTCTGGTGAGGTCTCAGGAAGGTTTTACTCATGGTGAAAGCAAAGAGAGACTATGTAGGTCACATGGACAGAATAACCACGAGAGACGGAGAAGGTCCCAAACTCTAACAATCAGATCATGTGATAACTCATTAACCACAGAGAGGGCAGCCAGCGATTCATGAGGGATCCATCCCTGTGATGCAAACACCTCCCACCAGGCCCCACATCCAGCTTTGGGGATCACATTTCAACCTGAGATTTAGAGGGGAAAAATATCCAAACTATGTCAAAGTGGAAATGGAACACTGACTGTGGACTCTCCTAAGTGCTTTGGTGATGAAGCTGGAAGTGTGGTACTGCTTCGGAATCAATCCACCCTCCTAGAAGATGCTGGTACAGGTGATATGTGAGGATATCAAGTTAACAACGTAAGCTAAAGCTACACTGCAGAGGTGGCAGTCTTAGCATTAGAGGTCATCTCACGTCCTGAGCAATATAGAGCTGTCTCCAGGAACAAGGACACTTTAAAATACAGTGGTTGGATGTGCACTTCCACCTGTCCATGGGATGAGAAGAGTAACAAATGTCCACCTAGATGTATCTGCCCAGGTTAAAGGGAACTGTAGGATGGTGGGTCCTAGCCAGATACACTGCCAGATTTATTTCTAATTATCACACTAATTGTTCTTTTGATTAATGTTACACTGTGGTAGATTTTTGAAAAAAATAGCTGAAGTTATTCATCTTCCAGGATACAAACTCCTTTTTAATGGGACTGTTCAGCCCTTCCCATCCAGAGGTAGTTTTTTTTCTCCTTTTTACCTGTTAACTGTCAGCTGTCCTTGTGACTTGCTTTGACCAGTGGTCATGTGCCATTCTCTAGTGTCAGTGTTAACAGATGTTGCACACTCCTGTCCTTTCTCTTGGAACCCTGCCACCGTCATGTGATCAAACTCTGGCTTACAGGAGAATCAAAGACCACAGCAGGCACAAACCAGGCAGCTAGCAACCAGCCAGACTAGCAGCTAACTGCAGACACCTGAATGAACTCAACCTAGACCAGAACAAATGCAGACGAATTCAACCCAAAATTCCACCCCCAAACCTTTGAGATAAATAAAGGGTTGTTTTTAAAAACTAATTTTTATGGTGTGTTACATAACAAAGTTAATTGATATACTCTGCAAATAACCAACCTGTATTTTATCACAATTATAATTTTATTTTTGCCAAATTCATAATTTTATGTCTACTTATGTGGTATTATATCATTCCTAAGTTAAAACACAAGCTAATAATAGTGAATTATTATACAATATATACTGCATGCTCATTAGTTGTCTTTGTATTAAATGATCACTATGAGAAGACAAAATGAACACACTTCGAAAGAAGAAGAATAGCTATCTGGGAAGTGCTTCAATAGCACAGGAAATAGACAATTAGTAGCCACTGGCAGCAATCCACTCACTTGATTGCTTACTATTACTCCTGTTTCCTTTTGGTGAACTACTGTGGTTTTCACTGTGTCTTCTTTTCGGCATAGGATTTTAACATGTCAATAGAAATAAGCGGGCTGTAAATATTAGTAAGTAAAATGATACATAAATAACATGGCAACACTTCCTTTATTCTCGAATGTCTTGGTTAACCTGGAATTTTCAAGCTGTATTTCAAAAATCTTCATACTTTTGAAACATAATATTCACATCATGATTATGACAACAACTCACATAGGCCTCTACAACCCACTGTGAAACCTAGACTGTACAAAATGTGATGCAGAAATAATAATTATTCCTCGTTCTCTGCTGAGCAGATGGAGATAATTCAGGATGGGAAATATAAAATCTAACAAATCTAAATGTTAAAGTCTATCTGAAATAAGAATTACTGAGTTAAAAGCTAGTGATTCATTGAAATCTGTAAAAAAAAAAAAAATCTTTTCACATGAATAAAAATAATGTATTTATCTTAGGAACACAAGTTTATCTATTTGAGAGAATCAACCAAATGTTCCACTCTGTTTAGGCTCTGGCTCTCCTCAAATATCCAACACCTCTTCTCCTATCACCAGTCTCAGATAATGACCTTACGCTCTATTGCATCTAGAAAATTGAAGCAATCAGAAGGGAACTTACACAAGGTCTCACTGTCACATGTAATATCTCCTGTAACTGTGACCAAATGCCTTGCCCTCTCTTCTATTACTATGGATGAACTCCCATTCCAAGCCAATTCTCCCATAACCCTGCAGGCCACTGTGAATTTCCACTACATTTTCTTCCTTATCCAGAGTGAAGTCTTCTAATGTTTATATATATAATTTATTAGAGGACTATTACATAATATATATAAATATATATTATATTATATATATATTATATATTATATTATATATATATATATAATATATATATATATATATATATATATATATAGAGAGAGAGAGAGAGAGAGAGAGAGAGAGAGAGAGAGAGAGAGAGAGAGAGAGAGAGAGAGAAATTGGGCAAGGATATGGTTTTAGCACAGTAGTTATCAAACCACAGACCAACAGCAGCAATAACACTTAGCAACTTGATAGGAACGCAAACTCCCAGATGTTAGACCAGGTTTATGAATCAAAACTTCTATGAGGGAAGCCCAGTAATCTGTATTTTAACAAACCTTCCAGGTGATTCTGCTGCACTGTAAGGTCTGAGAAACACTGCACTAGCAATTGCCCCCGATGTGTTCAATTACCAGTTTTTCTTTCTTGGTTAGATCTTACAATTAGCACATAATTATGTTTTATTTCCTAGCTATATATCAAATAAAATCTTTCTTGGTGCTATGTGATTCTCCTTTTATACCATTGTCATTGTTTTTCTTCTCCTAAAAGAATGTCATCAAATTTACTTATACTTGCTAGAACCGTTTTTTCTTCTTTCCTCGCTATTGAATCTACTCCAGCAAGACTTCTATCAATCTCAATCCATTGAAATAATGTTTGTGAAGATCTCCACTGACCACTAGGTGACCAAATCTAGTGTACAACTGTAAGTTCTCACCTTATTTCGACTACAGCAAGATTTGACCTGGTTGTATATTCCCTCCTTCTTGAAACCATTTTCCCCCAACTGGTTTATAGGACACCTCTCCTTGTTCTTTTCATACATCAGTGTCCACTCTTTATCTGCTTTCTTTGCTGTTTCCACATCAACTCATCAACCACAGAACATTCAAATGTTCCAGGGCTCAATTCTAGAATCTCTCTTTTTATATATACTCATTTCCCAAGTGACTGTATTCTGTTTTATGGCTTTAAATGTTAGCTATACGCTAACATCTCCCAAACTGTATTTCACAACTTTAAATGCTAACTTTTGAATGACAGAAAATATGATTAATAATTATATAATACACATTCTAATTAAAGATCTTTTTTCTCGAAATAGGGTTTTAAAAAAAAACTTTTTTAATGACTTAAAATATCATTTAAGGGGACTGACTGACATAATGAATTGAGTTCAGTGAAACGTCTAAATAACATAAGTATAGTATGTTATCTAACTATAAAGCTAGATAACTCTCAAAACAAGCGTTTTTAACTCTTCAAAAACAAACTTTCCAAAACAGTGCATTTATTCATGAAAACTGCTGAACCTCAGGTAAGAACAACGTTAGTCAATGCAGTTCAGACCTAGGGCCCCAAAACCTCCCACCCCCAACTTTTGCCAGAGCACAAGTTCAATTAAGACAGGGAAGATTACAAAAAAGCAAAAGCTTTGCTACCTCTGCAGAGAGAGATCACTTGGTTTAGAGTGTCATTGTTGAAGTGGCAATCTCAGTGACCAGTGAAGAGGAAAGCCTAGTTTTGAACAAATAACTAACCGGTGGACTAGCCTGATATTTAACAGAAATTCTCTTGGGGTGAAGACATCCACACAAGACTTGATAAGCCCTCTGTATACCGCCAGTTGTCCATGGGCTGTGCAAGTAAGCATCATCAGAGACTGGAGTGGACTCAAACCTTCTGTACATCTCTACTGTGTGTGAAAAAGAAATACCAGCATTAAGTAAAAGTCAAGAAGGACTTGAAAACGCCCTGTAGTTTGAATGAGTTACCAGCCAACACTGATCTACCAAAATAGCATGGAAGCCTTATTGGTTTCAGGTGTTTAAACACAGTCTCTGACTAATCTTTGACAAAATACTATGTTATGCAGACAAGGGGAAAATTCCAGGAAATGGAAGCTTATAAATAAAACCTTTTAAATTGAGCAGGAACATTTATTCAAACATTGTGATGATGACAGAAATCAGAAATTTAATCCATGCAAGTCACTAAACAAGCAAATAACTCTCGAAAACCTTCAGAATCTAAAGTTGCTGCGATATATTTCTTAAAATGTCCAGTATTCAACAAAAATAATTACACGTCTGCAAAAAACCAGCTGGGTGCAGTGGCTGACACCTGTAATCCCAGCACTTTGGGAGGCAGAGGCAGGTGGATCACTTGAGGTCAGGAGTTGGAGACAGCCTGGCCAACATGATGAAACCTGTCTCTACTAAAAACACAAAAATTAGCAGGGCATGGTGGTGCACGCCTGTAATCCCAACTACGTCGTAGGCTGAGGTACAAGAATCATTTGAACCTGGGAGTTAGAGGCTGCAGTGAGCCAAGATCACAACCACTGTACGCTAGCCTAGGCGAAAGAGCAAGACTCCGTCTCAAAAAAAAAAATTGCAAAGAAACAAGAAAGTCAAACCAAGACAAAGATTGCAAAAAGGCTATTACAAACATGTACATAGAGAAAAGAAACTGTATCTAAAGAATTAAAGTATTATGACAATGACTCAATAACTGGAGAATATTAATATAAAAATTGAGATTATAACAAAAAAATGGAAATTATAGAATTAAAAAGTAAAGTAACTGAAATAATTCAACAAAGGACTCAAAGCAGATTTGAAATACCAAAACAAAACAAAACAAAAAATCATGAATGTATTTAAAAGGATGAACAAAGCCGGTAATCCTAGCACTTTGGGAGGCCGAGGTGGGCGGATCACGAGGTCAGGAGATCGAGACCATCCTGGCTAACATGGTGAAACTAAAACATGGTCTCTACTAAAAATACAAACAAACAAACAAACAAACAAATTAGCTGGGCATGGTGGTGGGCGCCTGTAGTCCCAGTTGCTCTGGAGGCTGAGGCAGGAGAATGGCGTGAACCCGGGAGGTGGAGCTTGCTGTGAGCCGAGATTGTGCCACTGCACTCCAGCCTAGGCGACAGAGCAACACTCCATCTCAAAAAAAAAAAAAAAAAGGATGAACAAATTTACTTCCATTGAATTTTTGAAGCTATTTTAATACAGAAACTTTGTAGTTTGTATAACCTCTATGGCTATGCTGTCAAAGAACAACCTGAGACAATACCTACATATATGGACACATCACATAAGAAATAGGCAATATTTGGGATTGTAAAATTTTCATATGACTATAATTGCATTACTTAAATCATGGCAAAACTACCAGAACTATTGTGAGTACGCTCTAGCAATGCAATAAAACTTCGAAAACATTAATATATATATACAGTTTAGAACTATAAAGGAGCTAAGAGATTATTTAATCTATTGCCTTGTACAAGGTAAGTCTGTGAAATGTGATCTTTTGATACCCACCACCTCCTTTGGAGCAAATCAGGCACTAACAATCCTTTTGCATAATTTCTGTTTCTTGAGTTACCTGACACTTCAGGCATCATAGTCTTATGTTTTCTTTTGTGTCTAACAGACTAATTAAATGTTCAATTTTGGAATTCTGAATCTCAGACCTGTTGACAGAAATCAAATGTGGTACTAGTAAATGAAGAAGGTATAATAGAGAAAGAAGCCAACAAGGAGAAGATGAGTTGTGAAGAAGTCTAAATGGCCATGTCACAAGTCACTGAACTTGTGCTTGAGCCTCTAGGATTTCTGCGATACTCTGAGTCAAGCCTGACCATATTGTTGTTCCTTGAAATCAATGTGCTTTGAGAGACAGGAATACTAGATCTCAGAGACAGCTGGTGACTTTGCCAACTTTTCCAAGGAAAGAGTGTCTACATTAGAACTCAAATTATCTGGCTAGTAGTTCAGCCATTTTTACACATCACTAATTTACTTCTAATCATTTACTTTAAAAAAATTATTTCCTTCTAATCATCTATCCATAAAGTTACTTGATATTACAAAAGCTTTTTATCTCTGTTCTCAAGAAGACTTCTCCTACCTTCATTTCTTAACACAGCAGCTATTTGTAACTGTTGCCTTTTATGAAGGTTATTTTACTTTTCTATGGACTTACAAAGATGGTTCTTAAAGCTTCTTCTCCTGGCTCTCTCCTGCCCCTAATCCTGATGAAATCTCATCACCTTTTACTGGTTTTCCAAGATTGTTTTGCAGATCATAATGGTAGGTTTTTGATTTTCATTTTTTGTTAACTGTTACTTTGTTTTTTCAGTGCAACAATAAAATTAATGAAAAGTGTTCACTGTCAAGTTAAGGTCTCTTGAGTATGTGTTCTCCTCAAGATAAAAAGAGAATGAGTAACTCTTAGTTTTTTATTCTTGTACTTGTTAGAAAGGCAGAAATGAAATGCACATAATGCTATGTTTCTGAATTCACAAAAGATAGAGATAACATTCATGTAGATTTTAGAAGACAAGCACAGGCATTCCTTAGCTCAGTGGTCTTCCAAATGTACTCTTTACTTATCTCCTAAAAGAGTTTCAGAGCACTTTACACCCCATCATACTACTTAATATTTACATTTCTTCATTATTAATTTAAGTCACTTCAAAAGTCTGAGCTTCATGGATAAATATTGGCATTTAAAACTAAAACTGACACATTTCCTTAAACTTTATACAATGGACACCACATTCATTTTAACTATGCCTTTGACAGAATGAGAATACCACATCGACAGTTCAGAGAGAAAAATTAAATCCCATTAAAAGTTTTCTAAAGTTCAGGAATATTACGCTTGAAATTATATGGGATGACATTTTGTCCTGTATCTGTTCACAAGTGGCAGTTCTGATTTTATGAATAAAGTTTAATCTATTTTGTGGAAATAAACAGCAAAATAAGTGAAAGCCTTAGGCCATGAGTTGGTGAGGGGCTAACAATGTGCTAAATATGTTAGTTAAATATTGCCAGTCACGGTGGCTTCTGCCTATAATCCCAACAATTTGGAAGGCTGGGGCTGGCGGATCACCTGAGGTCAGGAGTTCAAAACCAGTCTGGTCAACATAGTGAAACTGCGTCTCTACTAATACAAAAATCAGCCAGATGTGGTGGCGGGTGCCTGTAATCCCAGCTATTCTGGAGGCTGAGACATGAGAATCACTTGTCTCATGTCTCATGGGAGGCAGAGGTTGTAGTGAGCTGAGATCGCACCACTATACTCCAGTCTGGCGACAGAGCGAGAATCTGTCTCAAAAATAAAATTGTATATATATCTTTCTTTTATATATATATACACAAATATATATATATGACAATGTATTATCTGAAGTTTAATACAAATCTAAAGTACGCGGAAGAAGTTCATGACTATGTAGAGAAATTGTTTTTGTTTGACAGCCAGCAGGAAATGTACACCTAAATAAAAAAATGAAAGTGGGTTTATTGCCTTCAGTAACCTATTAAAAAGATTAACAAATATTTCCAAAACCTGAATATATTTTTAAGAATAAAATTGATTTACCTCTATTACGTGTTTCTTCTATTTCAAGAAATAACACTGATCTGTTAATATCAACATGGAATTTCCCCCTCTACTTCTTGATATGATGCTGTGTACTGTTAAGATGACACACTAAGACTCACTAAATACTCCATTATGAGAATAAAATTGCACAGTACATTTTGTAGAATATTGGTGTTTTGCATCATGACTTTAGTAAATTTTAAGTGTTCTAGGATAGATATGTAGATATCGCATGGCACCTTACAATGGGTTTGCTTTCTGGTAGAAACAAGGAGCTTCTACTCTCTTTACTACTTCTTGGTGGTAGTCTCTATTTCACTCTCATGAAACTTTTCCTCAGGAAGCCTGCATTCTTTACAGCAGTGGACAATAGAAGAGAATGGTTCATTAAATGAATATTGTTATCACGACTTCCACTCCACTCTGCCACATACCCCAAGCAAAGTATCTCATTTTGTGAACTGAGAGATGAGGGATAGATAGATGATACATAGATAAAATTTTGTTTTCTATTTCAGATAAAATTTTGTTTTTATTTACGTCTAACCATTTGCCATTTGCCATTACAAAAATGTTATCATTTTTGTAATGTCAAGTGTCATCACCATAATCCTATGTAAAATGACCTTTGTAAAGCCCTGTTATGCAGGATTATAGTGATGACTCCTATATTTCAAAATGGCCCTTTTTTCAAGCCCTACAGTTTCTTTTTTTCAAAGTATTACCCTCTTTATTATGGTATAGAGTAGTATTTTATGCATTAGCTCATTTTATAGTAAAAGCATCTATGTACAACTGTGGAGAAACTGCTGCAGAGATAGCTCCAACTTAAACTGGAAACTATTTTCTCTGTAGAAAATAGTAAAAATTATAACATTTACCAAGCTAGCCCAACAAGTTCATTTAAACCAAATAGTAGGTAAATACATTAGACATTTATAAATACAGGTTGAATTCTGAGATCCAGAAGAAACTTCAGTTTCATTTATTGAAACAGCCACGTTTTAAGTTATGTGAAGTGAAATTTCCATTAATCTTCCCTTTTACTCTTAATTTACGCCCAATCGTTTTTCTTTATGCTAAATCCATAATCCACAACAAGGTTTTAGCTGTTCTCTTCTAAAGGACGGGTAACATATCCTTTTAATCTGCTTGATAGGGTACCCATGGCTATCCAAATAATGAAATGATTCTTCTTAAAGCATTCCCAGTATTTGGGCAAAACCAGAATCTAATAAATTACACTGCTGCCTGATACGCATGGCTTGATGGGAAGCCATGAGGAACAAGGGTAAAGTGATAAAACCGGCAAGTGAATCAAGGAATAAAAGCTAAGAGAATTCTGAGACCAGAGGGCAAGAAACATCCAGTCATGAATGAAGAACAGAAATGAAGTTCAAATAGAAAAAGGATGTTGCCTCAAGGATCACGAGCTGAGCTGGCTATCAGAGCCCCTAGCACATGTTGATCAAATAAGGGGCAGTAAGAGATAAAGACTGGATTAAGCAAGAGAAACCAGGACCTAGAAAGACTCCAGGTATTCACAATAATTAAATGAAAACAAGACAGACCATGCAGCTTTAAATATCCTAGGATAGTATGTTCTAGGATTCCCAGTACAGAAAGAATCTCTGGAAATTAAGGCAAGAAGATAATGCCACTCTTAAGCTCCTGTGCTAGATGGAATGTTTCCCAGATAAATAATATCTGAGAAATCAGGCAGAGTTATCTGGCCAGGAAGCCCTACAGTTTCTTAAACTCTAGAATGATCCATAGTGAGAATCAGAATGGGTGAGAGAAGTGTGAGAATGAAGAAAAGTATGGCCGCCCAACCACAGGTGCACTTTCAGGCAGATCAATGTAAGAAAAATGCGCGTACCAAGTTCCAATAAGACTATCATTACAAGGTTGAGTTCTCTGGAAAAAGAACTTTGAGATGAAGTTTGTGGTGTTAGAAGTTTATTAGCGAATGTAATCAAAATCAGGGTGGGGAAATGGGAAGACACCCGACAGGGCAGAGTGAGACAGAGCTGTGATGTCGATTAGGCAACAGCCTCAGGCCACCATGTGGGGAACACTGGAGATCAAGTTCTTGCCAATCCTAGGAAGGGCATGCCCCCGAGTAAGAAGGCCGCTTCCAAGAAGACAGGACAACAAGCCTTTCCTTCATTGCAGATGTGGATGATCATGCTATGTCTGGAGCCCTTTAGAAAGTTCTTGGTCCCTCTAAGAACATGCATACTACAGTTGTGAATGCTACTAATAGCTCAACCTGCTAAAGAGGTATTTCATATTTCATCTGAGTATGAATTTAGGCTTCCTAGATTTAGTGAGTGACAAGACTAAATACTTGTGGTACAAAAAGCACGACCAATGTTGTTAAGAGGATAGCTTTGGACTGCACTTTCTTCTCTTTCTCTCTCTCCCTCCCTCCATCTGTCTCTCCCCTCATCTTCTTCAGTTTGACCACCATAAATCCGGCCTTAGAGCTAGGCAAAGACTAGAGTGGAAGACTACAGTATGGGGCCTTGAATGTAAGACAAAGGGTTAGCTTGAGAAAGTGGTGCAAGAAGAGGCATAAGGGTCAAGAATTGCTGAGGACAAGTATGTCCCCATAGGATTTCATACACAGGAGCAGAGGTAAATTTTAAAGACCTCAGGATTTATGTTCAGAATACAGTTATTTGAAGATTTTATCCTCAATATGACCTTATACATATGATACTTTTAACACATCTCCCAGTGGTGTATAACATGGACCGAAAAAGGTAAGGCTGAGAAATTACGTGGCTATCAGCGCTGGATCCAGATGAGTTGACAACAATCAGGACAGAGAAGATAATGTATTAGAATCAATAAAAATCAGTGACCTTTTGGAAATGGGTGGATAACTGAGATGAGAAGTCAAAAAAGACCTAAACTTGCAAACTAAACAGGGACAAAAATGTGGAAAAGAACACCCATTTTGAGGGAAATGCTATATGCCTACTTTCAGACACATTACACATTCAATGTAAGAATCAAGTCAAATGTTTACTAGGTATACAACAGGACATTGAAGAAAATAGGACAATTTCCTATATATAGGAAAATATACAGATTTCAATATAGTCATATTAAATAAAAGAATATGATATTTTTATTCTATTTTCAGATTATTTTACTCAGTTTATATTTTTAAAAAAATAATGAACCCATAAAGATGGCATTAATGCTTTCTAAAAAGGCTGTGCCCAACCTAATTTTACTTAGTATTTCAATCCTTAAAGTTAAGCTAGTTATTATTTAATTCATTATTTCATATTAGTATTAGTCACATTTTACCATAATTATACCCTCAAATGTGATGTCAGAATATATGTAAAATAAATTAACATAAATTTGGTTGTATTACAAAGGGGGAATACAAGACTTTCTAGTTTTACCAAGTGATGAGAGGTTTTAATTGTAACAGAGTATATTTTTTGATAGCACTGTAAATTTGCTCTCACCATGCATCTTAGTTCATTTTGTGTTGCTGTAACAGAGTATCTGAGGATGGGAATTTATAAAGAAAAGAAGTTTATTTAGCTCATGGTTCTGTAGGCTGGGAAGTTCAAAGAGCACAGTGCCAGCATCTGTTCAGCTTCTGGTGAGGGCCACATACTGTGTAAAAACACAATGGAGATGGCCAAAGGGGAAGCAAACACTTGGGAAGAGACAAAACCATGATGGGGCCTGTTTATAACAATCTGCTGTCTTGGGAATAATCCATTTCCAAGAGAAATAACCCATTCTGTTGCGGACGTGAACTCACTCACTACTGTGAGAAAGGCAACAAGCTATTCATGTGGGAGCCACCCCATAACCCAAACCTCTCACTAGGCCCCATCTCCAATACCACTGCACTGGCAACCAAACTTCAGCGTGATTTGGGGAGAGCCAACTATATTCAAACCATGGTACCATGTCTTTTACCAAATTAATAAACAATGATTGGAATGAGTTTAACTATAGCAATTTTTTGGAAATAATATTTGTACCAAATGACTAGAACTACCTATTAAAATATTCTGTATTATCAATGTAAAACTAATACTTTTCATTTTTTAAAAAAGGTAGATACAGTTCTCTATGTAGCTTATACATTTGATTAGACTAAGTGTTTAGAGGTACTAAACATTCTCATGAGTAAAATAATTCAAATTAAAAAGGTAATGTCAGTAATTTGTTGTCTTATAAGTCAAATTGTTCTTGATTGAAATCACATGATACAGTAACATAAAAATATATTATTTATAGAGATGTAGAAAGTTTTTTGAGGAAAAAGTCATTGACATCCAAAAATGTCCAATATAACTTATATAGTGCAGAACTGGTATTAATTTGTTAGTCAGAAAACACCTTTCTGGCCTTTACTGAAGAAAGCTGGATTAATAGAATTTCAGCTACTCCTCCGTCATTTTTCCCATCTCCTTTGACTCTGTAAAGCAAAGTTTTGCTGAAATCTGACCAGTTAAATAAAAAATGAGAACTACAAACTCATAAAATATGACTGCTATATTCTAATGCAAGGGAAATAATATAGAGATGGATGTGTCGTATCAATGAATGAAAAGCTTAAGAGGAAACTGAGACTTCTGTAATCTGTATATCCATATGGAAAAAGATGAAACTTCACATTAAATTATGCAGCTCATTCCAGATGACCTGTAGCTCTAAGAAAAACAATACAACTTCCAGATGATAATACAGGAAAATAACTTCCTTGTCTTGCCATAAGTAGTGATTTTTTTAAACAAATACAAAAAGCATTAATCTTAAAGGAAAAAACAAATAACAAGAACTACATTAAAAATATTAATGCCTGTTTATCAAAATATGCTATACAAAATATCCCATGCAACACATATAATCAAGAAACGCCTCACAACCAGGATGTTTAAAAAAATAACATATCAATCAGTAAGAATATGTAGAGTCAACACAGTAGAAAAATGGGCAACAGCTACGAAGAAATCAAGTGAAAATCTATTCAAACTTCATTAGTCATCAGGATAATTCAAGTTAAGTTTTTAATGAGATGTTACTACATAATATACCAGCAGGGCCAAAGCGGAAAGAATGGTACACCAAGCGCTGTCAAGGACATGGAGCGACAGGAACTGTTACACTCCTTGTAGGAGAGTAAATGGCCAAAACTATTTGGGGGAAAAAAAAGCATTTCATTCACTACTAATTTGAACAGGCGCATGGACAAAGATCCCATAATCCTACACCTAAATTAGCAACAGAAATGTACATATCTATCTATCCACACACACACACACACCCACACACACACACACAATGATTTCAATTAAATATATTTCCAAGGCAAGGAAAAATAAAATATGTTAGAATTCAAGATAGTATATACATTCAGGACTAAAGAGGGGCTTAGTCACAGGAGGTGCTTCTAAATGAAGTCAGCATTCTATTTTAACTGGGACATTTGCTACACAGGTGTTCAGTTTATGAGAATTTATCAAGCTGTACATTTAGATTCCTGTTCATTTTTCTATTTTTCACAAAAATAAAATCCTGAGGGAAAGTATTTCCAAAACTGGAAGTTTGTTTACATTTTAACAACTTTGCATTTTAAAGAAATATGTTTTTTCCTGTTTCCCAATGAATAGGATTTCTTGTTACCTGACCAGGCAGATATTGCAGGTTTACGAAATATAGAACTCTTTTAGTACTTTATGTGGAATACAGAAACACATGTCACTCCACAAAACAGAGCTCTATCAACTGAATTTCATTGGTTAAAAACTAAGTATAAGCGTTACTTATCAACAAAACAGTTGAAAACAATTCCATCCTGCATGGAAGTCATCTATGACCTGATCTATATCACATCTTCTTTATAGAAATGTGTTTAGTATGAATTAAGGGTTGAATTAATACGGACTGAGGTTGACTCGAGAGAGTTCAATCTCAGTGCTGCCCTGTTTTAGCAATTTATACTTGGAAAATCACTGTGTGTACCTTGTATTATAGGATGGAAATTCTCTTATAAAAAAAAAATAAGTCAGGTCTTAGGTGGAGTAAAGTTCCCTTGAGAAATACAAATGAATATTTTTAGAGGCCAAACTCCATTTATGTCAGAGCATGATGCTAATAAGCATCACACAGGCAGCCTGAAGGTTTGTACTTAGCAGACGAATCCGAGTCCCCAGAAGAGCCACACACCTCTGATGCTCCTCCCGAACTCAATGCTGCTAGGATTCCAGGAAAGCAATCGGATGCACAGGGAACTAGACTTGTCTCTGAAGTAAGACCAAAGACTGAATTCTTCTCTGAGCAAAGAAAATCAATGTGAACAGTCTCTTTATTTTTTTTATATCCCAGGGGTAATGATAAAGTATTGAGTGAAAGAAATGATGAAAACCTTTCCAGGTTATTAAACTACTTATATTGCCCTTGAAACACAGGGAGCGAAGTCAGTTATTTCTGTTGAAAAGAAAGTAAGAGTCAGGCCTTTGAATTCTGGGCCTCATAGAGCACTGAGAAATAACAAGGGAAGTGAAGAGCCAGCCAGTCATTGAGCATGTGCCAAGAGGGTTATCGGAAGAAATCCAACCCTGTCCACAGGAGGCATTCAAACTAGGATGAAACCAAATTGACTATCTGGAATGGCCCAGCATTGCAAAGAAGCAGAATTCATTGTATTTTTCAGAATAGGCCCTAATAGCAAATCAATGAGTAAATTCCATGACCTTTCTTTTTTGCCCGTAAAATGTAGCCTGGTGTGGTGCAGAATAGCATAAAACATAGACAGAAATTGATTTCAATTGAAGAAAACCCTGCAGTGGAGCAAGAGAATCCTTGCTGTGGTGCATAATTCCATTGTGAGTTATCACCATGTTGCCTGTTCAACATAGGAATGGAAAGAAAGGATGTATAACTGGGAAAAGAAGTATCTTGGGACCCCTCCCAGATAACCTGGGAAAGGCAGCTCTTCAGTCTCTCAATCATGTGGGCTTTATATGGTTTCACTTTCCTTTATGGATGCTAGGATAAGACAACTCTGCAAATTATAAGGTACTTGTCTAGATTCAACAAATTTCATGTTATTGTTTTTCCCCTGAATTACCACCCCACTCATGATTGCCTTAAATCTCTACTATAGAAATACAAACCTAGCCTATGTGCATGAACTCTTAAACACCAACTGGAGTTCTTACAATAGATGAAGCTTTATTTAGTACACTGCAATAGACACTTCCCAAATCATATGTCATTGCTATTCAAGAGTTAAAAATCTACCCATTTTAACACTACAGATTAGACGTATCATTGTCAATTTATGTCTGATACTAGTTTGGGCTTAGCCACAGTTCTATTATTTTCTGGACTATTTGTCTTGCTTCTCAACTTTTTTCAAGCATTTTTTTTTTCCTCGACCACATTAATTTAAAATGCCTTTAGTATGGTCTGTTTAGTAATGAATTTTCTCCGTTTTTAATTGTCGGAATCCAGCTTTATTTCACTCCAATTCTTGATATGTTTTTCCCAAGTCTCCCACTCTAAGTTGATACTTCTTTTCTCTCACTCTTTTAAATTATTCTACAATCCTCAAGTGTCTTTTGTTGCCATTAAGAAGAAACATATCTAACTGCTCTTTATTTATGTATAATCTATTTTTTACTTTGACAGCTTTTAAGATCTTTTTCATTCTTTTTTTCAGTGCCCGTTACATGCAAATTGAACTTACCTTTAGTATTCATTTTGCTTCACATATCTGAGAATTATCATCTTTCATGAGTTCTGGGTATTTATCAGTTTTTATGTGTTTGTATTTTTACGTATATTTTTCATGTTTTCCCCTCATTTTCTCCCAAAATTCCAATTATATCCATATTAGACTGTGTCACTCTACCATTCATTTCTCTTAATACTAATAGAAAACAAATAATTGGCACATTCATATTAGACAAATTCAAAGAGAGGTTGCATAAATAGTATCTATCAAAAGCCGAACAAATGAAAGGGAACCACGAGGCATACAGCAACCACTTCTAGCAACAGTGAATCTGTTACCATTCCTAAGCCCTAAAGAATGAGGGGATGGAGTGGTTCCCAGAACTCAAAAGGACAGAAAATTATGTATTGCAGACCACACTAAGATAAGCAGTGACCTTCTATGAAAAGACAAAGCTAGACTAAGGCAATTTGCAGAGAGGTAGAGAAGATTAACTATCCTTACTTTATTATTTTTCCTCCCTCCAATCCTCTACCAGGGCTCTTAGTAATTGCTCCCAACCGGAAGTGTAGGGCACGGGATAAAGTTCATACAAGTCGGCAGCCTGGGACAGAGACACAGGTGGAGTAGGACAAAAATGCATATAGAGAGGAGATAAGAAAGTATCTCTCAGTACTCTCAGTTTACATCTTTGTGTCCTTATGTTGGGTTCCACGTTACTTTTTTTTTTTTTTTTTTTTTAATCATCCAGGTCATCAGTTACCTCTTGAGTTGTATCTAATCTTTTTTAAACATGTCCACTGGGACTCTGATTTCAGTTTTTATTGTTTTACTTTTGTAGTTCTATATGATTTTTTAAATCCTTTATCTTTTTTATGTTTTAGCTATGTAAAATAAGATTGCTTTATATATGTTTTTCGTCGTTCCAATATATAAAGTCTTTGTAGAATGTGATTTTGCTTTGACTCTCTCGTGATTGTGATTTTTATTGTGGGCTTGTGTTTTTTGAAATACTGTCGGTAGGAATTGTCGAAGCCTGTGTTTAAATTGCTTTCTTTTAGATATGCTTGCAGTTGTTTTACCTAGGTGACAATGTTTTTGGGAGGAAGCCCTACCAATCTAGCTTGAGTGTGTTTAGCCCATATAAGGCTTGTGAAATTTGATCCCAAAATGCATATGATTGGAAATTCTCAATGAATATATTTATTTTTTACTGCTTCATTCAGAGACTATGCTAAGACATACAAGTACTCTATGATCTTCCTCTGCAAAGCACATTTTCTCCAAGTTAACTACATGATACTGTTCCCTTTGGGGGACTCAGGCTTTATTTTCAGGTCCCTGTTATCTCCTCCCACTCTACTGTACCTCAGGCTTAGTCTCCTTTGCTCTATCTGTTCAGACCAATGAAGTTTTAACAGATTTTCTCAGGGCTAAAGCTATATTCCATGGTTGGTAATATCTTAGATTTTGTAATTTCTTATTTCTGACCTATAAGGAATTCCATTACATTCCTGCCCTTCTCATCTAGGCACTTATTATTTTAATATTTGTATTCAACATTTTTAGGGACACTAAAATGTCTCAGGACATCCAGTCTGTCCTACCGGTGGAAATGGAAGTCCATATTTACTTGTTAAAACTTCATAAATGTATTTAAGATTAAAAAAGAGAGAAATGGCTTAATATCCATCTCTAAAATAAGAACTATACATTATACAAAATGGCCAAAAAATCTTTTAGTCCATAGTTCATCTCTCACACCGGCCTTGTTCCATCAGTTTTGGTCTATCCTGAGTATCAGCAATAGTCACAGTCCCTGCTTGTCAGCCTCAATCACACAGGTGCTGCAACTCTTATTTTCACTCAATTGGTTGTAGCTGTGGCTTTTCTAATTATCCCACTGTGATGGTGGCTTCTAAAAATGTGATCAGGAAATCAACTAGATCAACATAACCTGGGGACTCTCATAAAAATGCAAATTATAGGCTTATTTGGATTAAGAATTGGGCCTAGAAATCTTCAAATTAATTAGGCCTGTGATCACGATTCACTGATTTATAAGATAAAAATTTGACACTAGCATCTTCATTCTCTTTCCTAGTAGGTCCCTTGGGAAGGTGAAAGTAATCATGACTTCCTCCTACATGAAGCAGAAACTTTTAGGAGCCCTTTGATTTTACTGTTTAAAATGATTAAGTATTTCAGAGCAACTCTAAATTTATTTCTTTTTTATAAAACATGTGCGTATTAGCTACACTCTAAAATTTAAAAGCTACAAAAATATCAATCATTTTACGTGATACTCCACTTGTTCATTTTTAAAAACATAAAAATCAGTGTACGGTATAATAGTGGGAAAGATTTCAGCAGGGTATCCTTTTTCACACCATTATAAAGAAATGCCTCAGACTGGGTCATTTATAAGGAAAAAAGGCTCAATTGACTCACAGTTCCACATGGCTGGCTCCGAGACCTCAAGAAACTTAAAATCACGGTGGAAGGCGAAGGACAAGCAGGCACATTCTCTCCAAGGAACCAGGCGCGCGCGAGAACAGCAAAAATGGGGAAAATTGCCCTTTATAAAACCATCAGATCTCGTGAGACTTACTATCACGAGAGCAGCATGGGAAGACCGCCCTCATGATCCAATCATCACCTCCCACCAAGACCCTCCCTCGACACCTGGGGATTACAAACCAGATTATAATTCAACATGAGATTTAGAGAGGAACACAGAGCCAAACCATTTCAAGCGGGTAGGGAAGAATAAATGATGAGAAGTGAGGAGGCGTGCGAAAATATATCAAGGAAAGGATCAGACATGTGCAGCCGAGGCAAGGATGCTTATGCAGAATCAGAAGGACAATGAAGGACTCCAGCTAGAAAAAAGAATCCCTGTTAGATTAAATAGAAGTATAGAAGTCAGGACTAGAAAGGTAAGTCAGGGCTGGACTGTGGAGGGACTTGTAGACTCACCAGACCACTCTGAAATTTCAGTATGGAAGATACTGTGGATCAGCTGAAAAACTCCTAATCTCAACGCCCTTCTCACTTGTCTTATTTCCATTAAAGCCTATATAGAAGATACATGCTGACTATCCCAGCATCACAGTTAGATGTGCTCAGGTGAAACCGTTCTTGAAACTGAGACACCAGTGGGAATCTCTGGGAAGTTTCAGGAAAAGCTTTTGCTTTCCCATGAAGTGAGCAAATGGAAGAGTTACAGCCCCCTTTGGCTTCTTTCTCTTGTCCTGAGCTTTACACAATGTCTTTATCTGTCATGGCCCATCTTGTGGCCATAAGACTTAAAATACCAGCAGGAGAATAGAGCCAGCATGCTAAGTTGGTGGGAGACACTGCAGATCAGCTGAACCAGTGCCAGCGGCTAATCTCTAACCTTGATGTCTATCATGTGAGAAAAATATATGCTTGTTTAAACTGCTGTTGGTTGAGATTTCTGCTATTTGTAGCCAGACATGTTATTAATTTTTACTGAATGAATCTAGACAGTGTGACTTTTTTTTTCTTCCTTGAGACAGGGTCTCACTTTGTCGCCTAGGCTGGAGTGCAGTGGCACTCCATGGGTCACTGTGCATGGGCATATCATGCACAGTGCATGAGGTCACTGCAGCCTCAGTCTCCCAGTACTAAAATGATGCTCTCACCTCAGCCTCCCAATTAGCCGGGACCACAGACACACACTACCATGCCTGACTTGCCATTTATTTGCTTAATTTTGTAGAAGTGAGATATCCACTATGTTGTCTAGGCTGGCCTCAAACTTCTGGGCTCAAGCGTTCCTCCCTCCTTGGCTTCCCAAAGTGCTGGGATTTCAGGTGTGAACCACCGTACCCAGCCTTGATGGTGTGACTTTTAATCCACAACATTAGTATGAAAGAAATATCATTTTCCCTTTGTTTTTTCAAATGGATATAAATGCTTCAATGCCTCAGACGTCTAACCAGTGGAGAATTCTACTTCAATCATGTTTGGGGAATGCCCTACTTCCACCTTTAGGATAATGCAAAACGTTTGGTGTTTTAAATAGTGACAAACATTAGAGGAAAGGACCTCATACATCCTTTGCTTAGTAGTTGCCTATGATACACCTATGTCCATGCTTCATTGTCAAACTTGGCCTTGAAATCTTTTGCCATGGCTCCCACAGGTCTTACCGTTCAGTCCTCTTTGACATTCTTCAACACACTGTCCCGTGTGTAGTCATGAGAAGCTCTGCGTGGGATCAGATAGCTGAACTTAGGCATTTTCAAAATCCCTAAGTGTCTTATGAAACTTTTAGGCATGAGGTAAGGCATCTAAATATTTCTAGATCCAGCTATTTCAGGTCCCCAACTGAATAACTCCTGCCTCTAAACCATTCCTTCTGAAACAATTCTCCCTAAAACCCCTTCAGTACGCATAAGCTTTTAAAACTTGGACATTAGTATAGCTTGCGTGGAAACTTCACATTTGGGCCTCACAGGGGGCAAAAGAAGTTTTGATTACCTTCTTGGGATGAGGGAATTCGTGATAGAAAGTAAAATTACACAGAGTAAAGAGAAGAAAACACATTGTATCATTTAAAAAGGTTATTGTATCCCACCCAGGGGGTAGTGAGTCATCAAATATTTTTAAGCAAATCAGTAGCATTTTTTAAAATGATTAATTAGTGGTAGTAATGGCACAAATTAGGAAGGCTGACTCTTTTGTTTAGAGCCAAAAATAAGGTATCATTTAAAAGTGAATAATCTAAAATAATTCTGAAAATATGTGTTTCAGAGCAAAAGAAAAAAATGTTAATTGCATGCAAAAGACATACCAAAATATCACAGATGGGTGTTCTGATATACCATAGTTTGTTGCAAAGTAAACACTATTAATAGGTAAAATGTCAACGTGTACAATATCTTCTATGAAAAGTATGTAAATATATACATCTATGCACATATTATATTGGAATGAAAACAATAATAAAATTATACACATCATTCTGCACCCTGATTCTTAGATATTTTAATACATCTTGGAACTACATTTATTTCAGGACCATTTCATTGCTTTAAATACTACATAGTATTTTATTTCATGGATATATAATAATATAGAAAGAAGTGAGTCATTACTTCAAACACAGTTTATGGTGATTTGTACCTAAGAACACTGAAATCATGTTTAATTGTGTAAGAATTTTTGCGATGCTTCTTGGTTTTCAGTGACACCCTACTGACCGTCCAGCAGATGGCGACATAACAACATGCCAGGAAATGGAAAGCAGAAAACAGGTGGCTAAGATGTATAAAGTCAGTAACAGGGCTGTCTCTTTTCCATAGAGAGAGAAAAAAAAAAAAAAAAAAAAAAAAAATCAGAAATGACAATTTTGTCATGGTTTAAGTATGATTCCAGACAACATAAGTTTATATGTGCTTCAGTAGTGGAAGTGTTACTTAAAAGTCTTGCAGAGAAGCAGGCACCATAGGAAATGGGTCAGAGGAAGGACCTGGGCACTTATAGTGAAAACAGCAGCATTTTTTTGTTTGGTTGGTTTCTGTTTTCGAGACGATTCTCGGTCTGTCGCCAGGCTGGAGCGCAGTGGTGTGATCTCAGCTCACTGCAACCCTCGCCTCCCGAGTCCAAGCGATTCTCCTAGCATCCCAACAGATCCTCCAAATGATTTTATGAGGTCAGAAAGTCTAAGTTATCCTCAGTTACAGATAAGAAAACTGAAGTGTTCATGCATTGCAAAGCCTTAATGTAGAAAGAGAACAGGTCTTCTCACTCCAAAATTTTGAGTTCTCAATATACCAGTTTATTTTCTGGGTGACCTATTGCTTTTTTTGTTGGTTTTTCTTACGTGCTCATGCATGCAAATGATAATATTTTTAAGTTAAGAAGAGGTAATACATTAGTATTCAATCAATCCAACCCATATTAAATCTCACCCAATTGAGACAAGAGGAAAGGAAAGAAAAAAAGGAGACATAAAAGAGAATCCAAAGGGACTATAGGGAAAGGTAATGAAGATGGAGGAGGCAGAAAAATGGAAGGACTGAGATGCAAATACATTTGGACAGATTTTCAACTGGGTTTAGAATCACTGCTAAATACTGATTACACACTATACATATTGAACTTGTTATTGATAGTGCAGAAAAATATTTCACCTGCTCTAATTCTTGAATGTCTTTATGTAGGGAATATATGAGATGTGTGCCTGTGTAAAATGTTTGAAAGATATACATTACAGTATTTGAAGTTAATATCACCCCGAAATGGACATGCCAAACTCCATTCTTCACCAGGTTTTGAATCCCATTTCTCATCTGCAAAACTGGGAATTTAAAAATGTAGCATTACTGTGAGCCTTAAATACAACTGTCACATGGGAAGTGCACAAATTGTTCATTTCATTTCAGCTGGTATGCAGTGCCTGTATACCATGGAATTAAAAGCTGTGCCTGTGTGATCTGACTCGTGTATTTCCTCCAGCCTTACACTGATTCATATTCTTCCTTCAGCAACAGCAACACGCTTCCAAGTCTTTGTTTTTTTGTTGTTGTTTTGTTTTGTTTTGTTTTTTTGTGGATGTTTTTTATTTCACTTTGCTCTTTTCCTCATTAAACCTCTTTTTATGTGATTTGATTTTTTCTTGTTGTTGTTACACCTCAGCTTCTTGCTAAACTGTAAACACCAAGAAGTTAGGAACCATTCTTGGTATACCCCCATCCTTGGGTGCACAGCTCACAGCACAGACACTAATATATTGCAGAGATACAACTGAACTGTGTGATATACATTATGTTAGGCAAATTAGTATGGCTCATTTGGTCAAGGGAACAGTTACCCAAGAGTTGAATTTTGTGTGAGAAAATAAGGTGACAGCTTCAAAGTGAAAATGTTTTCTAATCCCTTTTATTACCCCCTCTTAGAGCAGAAATTTTAGGAGCAGGGTGTGATCTGCCCACTTTACTCTCAGCTTAAAGCAGGTTAAAAGATGACATCCAACCACACACTAATTTGAGGCACTAAAGAGGCAGGATTTTCTTTAGATACCCACAAAACATACCAGAATAATTTGCAGACAAAGAAGCTTGCAATAGGAGATTCTTCAACTGTACCAACTTCCTCCTTCTCAATATTATTTCTTCCTGGAAATGATGTTCACATATCTTGATGCATCTTACTTAAGCATAATAGACAAGTGTCATAATTAGATCATTCCAACTCTTCCACAAGAAAAGGTACCTTTTAAAGAATATCACTGGGTAGATGCCAAACTACTCATTTCTATAAGAGGAGATTGGACTAAGCATCTCTCATGACTAATTTGGCTGAATTTTAGAAAAATCCCTGAGCTTGCTTCAATAAATGAGAAAGTCACTTTGTAATTAGATTCTTATTTCTATTCAATATGAGGGTCATACCATGTTCCCTGACCTGGGATGGAGAACAAATGAGCAAAAGGAATAAACCTCGGTCTTAATTGCCATTATCTTCTGCATCTCAATCCTCTCCCTAAATTTATTCATTTTGATTCCAATGTTTTCAAACAAAAGATAAATTACAAGGCTTATCTGCTTTACCTTCCCATAAATTAAACCAAAAAATTAATGAACACATACTGAGGTACAGGATGGTAGATTTTTTTTGGCTCTAAAATATGAGGAAATTCTTGCGGGGCAAGGTGGCTCGGTTCACCTGCTCTAATTCTTGAATGTCTAGTAGTCCCAGCACTTTGGGAGGTCAAGGTGGACTGGATCACCTGAGGTTGGGAGTTCGAGACCATCCTGACCAACATGGAGAAAGTTTGTCTCTACTAAATATACAAAATTAGCCAGGCATGGTGGTGCATGCCTGTAATCCCAGATAGTCGGGAGGCTGAGGCAGGAGAATCTCTTGAACCTGGGAGGCAGAGGTTGAGGTGAGCAGAGATTGCACCATTGCACTCCAGCTTGGGAAACAAGAGCAAAACTCTGTCTCAAAAAAAAAAAAAAAAAAAAAAAAAGGAAATTCTTAATGCTTAGGTTATAATTACCATTCCAAGACTGTAGTTGTTTTCTCCATCTTTAACAGATTGTTACTATAAGTTGTATATTTACAAATTTCAAAGATATACAGTGATTAAAATGCAAATTCATTAGGACACTTATGATACCTTTAAAAGAAGGCTGGATTGCACGTCGGCATAAAAAAATGCCACAAGGTGGCACTCCTTCTTAATGTCAGACTCTTTAAAAAACACATAGATTATTCTGAAATGTATTAGATTTCCAGACTAAGACTGACGTTTCACCATATTATTCTAAATCTCCAATAACTGCATTAGCTTGGTGTTTTGTGAGGTTAGTTGATTCCTTTTAAGTGACTAAAATCAGTTACTGTACCCCAAGTTTTAATAAATGCTTTTCACGTCAATGATGCTACCAGGTGTTTCTGAATATGAAGCACATTGCTTAAGGAAATATCTCAATAGACAAAGCACAGGCTCTGGAGCCAGAAGTCTTGGGTTTGGGTTTCATCTTTTTTAGTTCATTCTCTGAATAAACTGAAAATGTGCTACGCTTAATGAGTCA